>NC_140417.1:105544652-106157986 GCF_965140295.1 Lepidochelys olivacea
GAAGTCGTATATGGGAAGCTCTGCAGGGGCTAATAAATGGAGAACTTCAGTGTAGCCCAAAAGGCGCTGCAACATTATTAACTGGATGACATTCCAATTCATGGTTGGATCTCTGTTACTATGAAAGGGGACTGAACTTTTATGTGACTTGGCTAAAGGGCCAAGCCCTGGAGCACCCAGATAGATGGTTGGGAAAAGACAGAGAGAGACAGGCCATTGCAGAGCCAAAGAAGTGTCTCTGAGGGGTCACCAATGATGAAGACCCCTTGCAATGCTGTGTCCAGGCATGGGGAAATGGGGCAGCCTTGTGGTAAGGGTGTGCTATTAGAGACCTTGTGGTGGGGTGTTCACCCCATAAAGAAAGACAGTAAGACCCAGGAGGGAACAGACCTTGACTACTGGCTAGAGGGTCCCTGGGCCAAAACATGGAGTAGCTGGTGAACGGGCAGCATATGGGAAGACTGCTTAGGACTGCTGAAGGAAGACTTTAGTATCCCAGAAGACAAAATGCATATAATGACCTGGGTGGAGGGCTGAGTTACAAAGAGGCAGTAGCAGCTCGTAGAGCAAGTGAGGGGCTGCAAACCACGAGAGCACAGCAGAGAGTCAGTGTGCAACCCCAGGAAGGAGTGTTGACCTTGCGATGCTAATCCCCATTGCAGCAGCAGAAGGCACCATCCTAGCAGTGAGTAGAGAGCTCTGTCACAGGCCCCTTCACATGTCTATTTTAAACAAAAGAGACTGTCCTCTCCAAATAAATACTTAAAATATTAAAGCATAAGGGAATTAAGCATATGTCCAAAATATTTACCGTTCATTCATCTGAAGGTCAAATTCAAAATTTATGAGTGTGTGAAATGGCATGCATGCTTTTTGCTTAGGTTTATTATAAACCCTGTTGAGCTAAAATCTCTTATATGAGCAATTATACTCAAGTAGTATGTTCCATAATCTATTATGACAGCATAATCCATTATGAAAAAGAGCAATCAAAAATATGGAAGTTAAGCCAAACTACTGAAAGTGCAATCAAAGGATATTTCCAGTATGTCAAGCATAGATATTTTAAATGCAAAAACCTAGTTATTCAAGGGCAGGCACTGTTTCTTTTAAATGTACAAAAATCAGGTATTTTAAAGTTATTATTCCTACCACACTGAACTCTGTCACACTGCTCATATATTTTTTTTTATAGTTCAAAGACATTTTATATACTAATACAGAAAATTTAACAGCATAAATGGTAATAGGAAAATAATTCATATAGTATGGGCAAAAGCCCTCAAGCTATGGTTGTGGTCAGGAACTTTAAAATTGCCCCATTTAACACAGTGAGAAGCTCAGCCATGACATTGCATTATAGTATGTTTCTGCATTTCATTATCCTAGGGTCATTGTGTTTGTAAAGAAAGAAGAAGTGGGGGGTAGGGGGGAATGAGAAGGAGTCAACATTTTAATATCCCCCAGCAACTTCCAGGGAAACACTGTGGGTCAAATTTCCCAAGAGTTTATAGTAGATTACATTACTGGATTATTCATACTTATTGAAGGTGACAATAAGGGACTGAAGAAATGATGAAATACATGAGCATGGTACTGTACTATCTAAGGGTAGCATGTTCAACACATTTTGGGTATGGATGTCACTGGGGGAAGCCAGATCGGTTTTACATTGGGAAAAGACAGTTTTCTTGAGGCTGAAAGTTGACAGCTCCTAAAGCTGGAAGAAGATACAGTACTTGTCCCTGGGGCTGGGCAGTTGTGACAGTTGCAAATAGTTACGCCTGTCTTTCTTTGGAGTGTGTGTGGGGGAAGGATCAAGAGGATTTGAATGTGTACTCACTACATCGGTGACTTCAGTCGGATTGTCACATATGTCCTGAGGGCTTTATGTTGCTCTCAGAATGGCCACTTGTCAAATTTGCTTTGCATCACTATTAGTATCTATTATTGCAACGATAAATAGATGCATTTTATATCATATATGTATACATATTATGTGACATAAATATCATTAAATATATTTGTACTCTCAACTTTCTGAATGTGCTGTTGCTGCTTCATCAACCATTCTGATTTACAGTGGTCCTTAAAATCAGAAAAGACCTTCTACTGGGGTTTATGCCGACAGCATTCTTTATTTTGTTCAAATGCAACTTTTCCCAACAGACAGAAACAAGCAGCCAGTTTCTCAGGCACAAAAAGTGAGCTGAATAGATTAAAAACTGCCATGGGTTATCACGGCAACCCAAGTTGTGAAAAAAGGTAGGTAGGTTCCAAAACCATGTGATCAAATATGGCACTAGGGAAAACAACTGTGTCAAGCTACTAGAGTATCAAGTGTCCAGAACCAAAAGCATAACTTTAGGTCTCCAGAAATATGCAATTAAAATAAATATATCATCTGATAACTGTCAGAAAATCAGAAATAGTCGCGGACACTTTGATGATGGAACGTGGAACTTATTGGGTCAATATATTTATGCACGAAGCACATTAATTTTCAGACGGGGACACTAAAATCATCCTTAACGTGGATTTATTCATAGAATCATCACAAAGACTACCTGTAACATTGAATACTGTACATGAGATTTTCTAGAACAGAGGCTCATTTTTATTTCCGCATTCTTTTGTAGTTAACATACAAATTCCACGTTTATACCCAGAAATGAATGTTTAAATCATTAAATACCCCATTTGTGCATACCAGTGTCCTGAAGTTCCTGCAGTTGCATAAAGAAGTTTTCCAAATGAAATGCAAAAGTGCATGGACCTTGACTCTCACATACTGAGCCAGAATTCCACACAGTATCTCATTCCTTAGTGGATGAAATTCACCCCTCTACAGAGACCTAGTGCAAAGCCCCACTATCTATGAAATGGTGCATAGGACTAGTGCTAACTCTTTGTACAGAGGTGAAATAACCTGTTTGTGTCTATTGTATAATAATGCTTTGCATCTATATATCACCTTTCATACAAGGTTCTCAAATCACTTCCCAAACATAATTAAACTTCTCATCACACAGAGGTAGGCAAAATGAAGCACAGAGAAATTAAATGACTTGTTCAGGATCAGTGTTGTAGTTTTGTTGGTCCCAGGATATTAGAGAGACAAGGTGGGTGAAGTAATATCTTTTACTGGACCAACTTCTGTTGGTGAAAGAGAAAAGCTTTCAGGCTACACAGAGCTCTTGTTCATGGCTCTTTGTTCCGTAGCTCTCAGTGAGAAGCAGACCTGGCCATAAAACCCAGGGATTCTGACTCATAGTTCCTTGATCTAACCACTAATAATGACTAACAATACTGATAATTAATAACACTTCTATAGCATTTTACACATTCAAAGCACTGTTCAAACACTAAATGATTAATTCATCCTCACACAAATGATTGGATGGTAGGTAAGGCCCTGATCCTGCAGCCATTTACAGACCTGCTGAACTCTACACATGTGAGTAGTCCCACTGGAATCAATGGGAGTATTTGAGTGTGATGTCAGAGACTAAGTGCTTATTATGATGACTATTATTTATCACCCCCATTGTACAAATGGGTGAACTAGGAAGTTCAGACAAAGAATTTAAATGAGCTGCATGAGGTTACTCACAGACACTACCTCTAAATTCCTTCCTGCCCTGATAAGTCCAATAGTGGTGAGAATAAGAGACGGAAAACCTGTCTAAATCTCAGAGGAAGGCATTATACGTGTACAAAAAGTAGCAAAATGTATAAAATACCTTGTGATGCTCTTGGAGTATATTGTAAGTCACAAGCAAAGATCTCTTCAACAATAGTAATTTCTGATGCAAAGCCACAGAAGTTGGAGAAATTTGGCTCCACACCAAACTGTCTGAGTCAGCAAGAAATTAGCTTGTGTGAAGAAGCTCTTCTATTATACTTCTGTTTTTGAGGAACCAGGCTGCAGAAAGTTACTGGTAAGATGAGACTTCATGCAAAGGCAAGTATGCCAATATTTTAACCTATGAATAGAAACATATGTACTGATAATGGGGTAACAACAAAGGTTTGTGCACTTAGCATGAAATTCACCCTTATACAGAATGCTAGCCCAGGTGTTCTGCATTGCTTAAGCTCTACTTTCCTGGCCTATTTCTCAATGGAGTAAATTTGGCCTAAACTTTTATTGTCTACTTCCCAATGTTTCTTTTAATATTCCTGAAGCCAGAATTTCATTGCAACTATGATAGTAATTGAAAATGATGATGTTGATACGTATTTTTAATTATCTTTTAAAATGTATTGAAAACTATGCAAAATGAAGCAACTCTGTGATGAAGGCTGAGCTAGCCATTCCCCTGCCTCCCCCACCTCTTCTTCCCCCCCCCCCCCCAAAAAGGAGGATTATTCAGTTTATTGGTTCAGGAAAGATGAGTTTGTATGTATCAGGGAGATTTTCATTCCTTTTTTTTTTAAAAAATGAAACAAGAGGTACTCCATCTCCATATTTTCATACGGTGTCTGGTAAATCAAATGACTGTATTTTTATATCCTAAAAGTGAGCAACTCCCACCCCCCTGGAATATGGTACAGAGTTTGATCCGTTAAGTGCTCCAGGGAAAATTCAGCCCGTACAGAGGCACTGCATAAGACTATTTAAGTCCCATTTTGAGCAGGCCTTAAGCTTGCTCTTTACATAGGGATGAATCTCATCCTTTCTGTACAGAGATCCCGATGAAGTCAATGTAAGTTCCATAAACTGTACACTTATAGCAGCTGAATCAATATTAACCAAATGGTCTTAGGACAGTTGAAAATATCTTTGATTTATGGCTTACGGAGACATAATTTTTGTCCAGCAGCATGGAAATATTTGTCCAGAATAAATAATTCTTATGAGTCACTTGAAAAGAGAGAATGTGTATGTATATAAAGGGCCTGATCTATGCTTCTTGAACACCCACAGCTTCCATTGAAGTAAATGGTGGCTTTGCGTGTGCAAGAAACACATGGTCAGGTTCTGACTGAGGAGTAACAGAGGTAAGGGATAGAAAAATACTGTATGAGGGGAATGCAGCTTGTAAAATAAACTTCATTCTGATTTCTCTTGAGGTAGTTAAGGTGAAAAGAGGGGTTAAGGAAAGAGAAATAAGAAACATGTATAATTCAAGGACGAGTTAGGATACATCACTGATCAAATTTTAAACACTGCATTTTGTAGTCAGGAGCTGGGGGAGGAATAATAAATGACATGAAAAGAAAAGCTATGCTGAGCACTGAAGTGCATACAAAATGGCCCAGTGACCTACAATTCCTTATCTGTAGCAATGAAATATATTAGCATATGTAATGTTTCTGGGAAGTGATAGTCTTTGCATCTATGACAGAGTGGAATATGTAGTATAGCTGTAGCCATGTTGGTCCCAGGATATTAGAGAGGGGTGTGTGTGTGTGTGTGTGTGTATATGAAGTAATATCTTTTATTGGACCAACTTCTGTTGATAGAGACAAGCTTCTGAGCCACACAGAGCTCTTCTTCAGGTCTGGGAAAGGTACTTCAAGGCTCACAGCTAAATGTAAAGTGGAACAGACTGCTTAGAATAAGTGTCAGAGTTGTAGCTGTGTTAGTCTGTATCAGTAAAAACAATGAGGAGTGTTAGGATATAGATATTCAGGCCTGTCTGCAAAGGCCTGTACTTTAAGAATTTAGGTGTATTCTTATCACTTGGCTAGTTCTAGAGGTATAAAAGAAAGAATCAAAATCACTGTCTGCTGGTGTAACGGCCTTCTCTTACTGTGACAGTCTGAGGCCCTGTGCTTAGGCTAAGGCCTTTGGCTAAGCAGCAGAGGCAGCCATAAGCTAGGAAGCCAACAGTCACATCCTCACATTCCAAACTAGTCACACTGAAATAAGGTGCTATTGGGCTGTTAGGCACTATCAGGACAGGATTGTATTCCTATCACCTCCAGAGAAAGGGAAGTGCCTAGAAAATGTAAAAGGAAACTTAGTTTGATAGCATCCTGTCTGGCAAGAACTCACTTATCAATAGCTGGGATGTGAAATCCTCACTTCTGTGTTGTCTTGTCATTATAGTTCCCACTTTGCTGTTGTTTGTCTGTATAATCTCTGTCTGGTTCTGTGATTGTTCCTTTCTGCTGTATAATTAATTTTGCTGGGTGTAAACAAATTAAGGTGGTGGGATATAATTGGTTACATAATCATGTTACAATATGTTAGGATTGGTTAGTTAAATTTCAGGAAAATGATTGGTTAAGGTATAGCAAAGCAGAACTCAAATTTATATAGCCTGCAGTCAATCAGGAAGTGAGTGGGTGGGTGGGTGCGGGTGGGGGAGATTGGAATCATGTTTTGCTAAAGGGGGAAATGGGAACAGGGAATGGGGGTAAGGAAATTGGAATCATGTTTGGCTAAGGGCAGGAATGGGAACAGGGACACAGGTGTAAGGCTCTGTAGTGTCAGAGCTGGGAAGGAGGATACTAAGGAAGGAAACTGGAATCATGCTTGCTGGAAGTTCACCCCAATAAACATTGAAGTGTTTGCACCTTTGGACTTTGGGTATTGTTGCTCTCTGTTCACGCGAGAAGGACCAGGGAAGTAAGCGGTGAAGGAATAAGCCCCCTAACAAGGAGTCCTTGTGGCACCTTAGAGATTAACAAATTTATTTGGGCATAAACTTTCATGGGCTATAACCCACTTCATCACATGTATGGAGTAGAAAATACAGTAAGTAGGTATAAATATACAGCACATGAACTCCCATCTTTTCATGTGCTGTATATTGTCATGCATTTAACAGGAGGTTTTCTGCAGACTTTTCTGCCATGTTAAAAAGTTCAATGCAAATAAGGGCTTGATCCAATCAAATTTAACCCCTCTGGCTGCTAGCTCATAGAATATCTGCAAGCTTCTTGGTCTCACTGTTACGGGGGTTCCTCCTCATGAGGAAGGTAAGTAGTTCTTTAATTCCCTCTAGCCTTCTTAGAATTCTGAGCTCCGTGCCCACCCCATACTTTGGCATCAGACTAACTCCGGGTATTGAGCACACTTAGCACAGGAATTGCTTCCTCCAAGTGCCTGTTGGGGTGCTAGTCACCCGAAAAGGTTGGGCAGGAGATGAGGCAATGGCCTTGCTTGCTCCTTCCCAGTTAGCCAGGTGTGCTTAGACAGCGAGCTCATGGGAGGCATGCTGTACTCTAATTGTGTGCACCCACCCCCTGCACTCTTGGAAACTCTGCCATCCTGAGATACACATGCTCTTCCTCAGGTAGAGCAGCTCTGCACCAGCCCTAATGCCAGGCCCAGTTCCTAATAGACATAGTCTTGTCCTTGTTCCTAATAGACATAGTCTTGTCACTCCAGCTGGTCTGTTACTCCGAGTCATCTTTGATTGATCTGTCATGTACCTGTGAATTATAGAATGTGCAGTAATGGAAACCCTCAGGACGTTTGAGCTTTGGCCTGCTAAACCCAGGGTTGTGAGTTCAATCCTTGAGGGGGCCATTTAGGGATCTGGGGCAAAAATTGGGGATTGGTCCTGCTTTGAGCAGGGGGTTGGACTAGATGACCTCCTGAGGTCCCTTCCAGCCCTGATATTCTATGATTCTAATGTGCATGTGTGAGCTATTTCTAGTACTACTTTGAACCCTATTCATTTGTCTTCTAAATGGTGTAACTCTTTATTCATATTCCTTTAGAGAATCACATGGTTGTGCTTGAGTCAGGTTTTAATGCCTTAATTTCCCCAAGCATTTAAAATGTTGTACATTTGTAGTAAATTAGCATGCTAAACTTGGCTTGATGTTTGGCTTGATGTAAGCAGTGCCACAAAAGCGTTACAATATTTTTGAACCCTCTATCCGTTTAAAGCTATTTGAATCAATTTCTGGCTCTCCATGATTCCAATAAGTTATTGGTGATAAAGGTAGCAGGGAGGTAATATCCCCTCTCTGTGCTGCTGTGGTGAGATCACATATAAAATTCTGCATTCAGATCTGGGCACCAGAGAACTGTAGACAAATGGAGGGGAATTAATAGAACAGCAATAAAAATAATTAAGGGGCTGAAGAGATTGACTTTTGAAGAAAGATTAAAGGAACAAAATATGTATAACTTGGCTAAATAATGACTAGGGGAAATTATACCCTAAATAATTCCTTTGCCTCGCTGATGTTTGTCCTTCAAGTATTTCTTGAAGGGTATTACAAGGATGTACCATTAGGAATAAAAAACTGAATCTGAACATTTGAAGGCTGGGGATGTATTTTCAGATAGGCCAAATGCTGACATGTTTACTCAATTCTGACTCTGTTCTTATTCAGACAAAACTCCCATTATTTTCAATGAGAATTCAGACAAAGTAAAGGACTCCAGGTATGGTCCAGGAGTTTATGTGCCTATAAGCATCATTCCCAAGGACAACTTTGTAAGGAAAACAGCAAAATCTGTTTTCAAGCTTTAAGAGATCATCTTCCTGTTCCCCAGAATTAAAGTGAGTGGTCTATCTGTCAGTGTGCTTGTCACCATGGTAATAACAAAATCAACAGCTTATCCTCAGCAGCATACTTCTCTCCTATTAGTTTAAATGAGACATACGCAATAGTACTAAGGGGAGAACAGACTATTAAGGAGAATATCATTTCCTTTAACTTCCCACAGCACTATATCCTTCCTCAGAGCCCAGCTTGATAACTCAGACTAAGGGCTGGAGTATCCTCTGTGGTTATTGGGCTGCTGGTGTTCCTCACCCCTGCTTGCCCAAAAGAGACACTACGTGCAGCAGCAGTTAGTGCCCCCGTAAAGCTGAGCTTTGCTGGACACCAGGGGCATGCACAACTTCTGTTCGGGGGGCTATAGATCAGTGGTGTTGTGGGAATCTCAGGAGCGTAATTTACAGCACATTGCATTTTTTGGATCCACCACATGAAAACTCCCATTCAGAGATCTCCACCTGTTGGAAGGAACTACTGTTTAGTAAAAAGAAAAGGAGTACTTGTGGCACCCTAGAGACTAACAAATTTGAGCATAAGCTTTTGTGAGCTACAGCTCACTTCATCGGATGCATTTAGTAGTAACTTTATTTCCCCTCCCAGTTATCTCTTTGCTTCCATGAGCTGTGAGATGCTTGTTCAGGTAGATACTACTCAAGGACTCTCGGGAGGGAAAGTGCAGCCTCATTGACAACATACCCCTTCCCCCACATTTTCCTCCATCTGCAGAGGTGCTCCAAAGACAATGGGCTTTGTGTGTTGTGGGGTGGGGACAGGCCAGAGGACTCACATGCTTTGGAGGTATTATGTCCCCTCCTCTCTACACACACCGGAAGTGTAGGTGTAAGTGAGTGTTGCCTTTATCTGCATTAATTTATGCTGGTCCTCTTATCTTATAGCAAAATCCCATGAGTAAGGTTTTGTGAGACAGTGGCCAATGCTACCATTGAGGCAGGTGAGACTGGGATGTGATGTAGAAAGAAGCATAAGGTACAGCATGGATGGACCAGACCTTCAGTGGATCTCCTGAGTAGTGCAGCTTTGAGAGATTGAACTTTTTTCTCTCTGAATCTCCATCTTCTGAAAAAAATGACAAGGCAGAAACTCCCAAATTTCTATCTGTGTGTGGGAATAACTTAGAGACCCTAACAATATAATAGGCAAACAGAACAACAGACCTTCACTCCCACCCCCAAAATCAGAATCCCATTACAGCTGTGCACAAACACTGACCTTAATTTTAAAATTGACAAATCTGGCTATCAAGACTCTGTACTGCTGATTGCCAAGTTAAGGGGTCTATTTTCTTCTCCAGATGTGCACACTTAAGTCCAATTAATATCAATGGGAAGTACATGTGTATAAAACACCCCTTAGAACCCACACACTGATGCTGCCAGTTACATGCCTTCTTTTCATCAACATCAGTAAAGAGTTTTCCATTATCTTTTCCCAGCAGATAAACCTGCCCAGAGCCAAGCAATATGAACAAACTTGTTTGAAAAGTGACTTCATCTTTGTGTGCTGGGGAAGGTGCACGTGGGAACTAGTGATGCATTATATTTACAGAGAGGGGGGCCACCAGCTGATGTCTTATGAAAATCAATCTATTTAGAGACGGTTATACTGATACTCAGTATAAATCTCTCCTCCCTTCCTTCTTTTAATAATGATTCATTTGTGTGAGAACAGGATCTTGGTTTTAAAGAACTCATTTGCTCCTGCTGTTTATTTCCCTTCTGAAGCCATAATGTTCTGTGACATCACAATTAATTGCTATAGAGGTGATTTATTATGTCACAGAAGGTTTATATTTTTTTCTACTCTACCTCACTGCAGTATTGCAAACATAAATTCATTCACATTTGTGGAGTGATAAGACTACCATTATGGAGTACCTATTTGCTAGTACTGTTAGAACCTAGGAACTTATCCAACTCCTGTTGACTTCAGTGGGAACAGAATCAGGCCCCTACATCGATTACAGGACAGATCCTCAGTTGGTGTAAATCTGAAGTCAGTGGAACTATGCTAATTTATACTAGGTGAGGATCTGCCCCTATGACTTTCGTGGGGAGTAAGCCATGTGAGCAGATGAATCCTGTTTTTATGGCAATGTCTTAGATATTAAAACACCAATAAAAAAAGACAGAAAAAAGTCTGAAAATATGATTATGCAAAATTCTTGCTAAGCAGAATGATGTCCAGAGTCCTTGAGGCATAAGCAGGTCATATTTAACCCAGAATAGGAACACAGAATATGTAACTTTTTAAAATTACAGGCTGTATCATGTATCTACCCAGGTGTTTTACCCAGGGAGATGTCTTAAAATCAGTTGTGGTGAACTGGAATCTGTTGTTTAAACCTTTTTTTAATCTTAGGGTTAGGAGAAATTTACATCTGACATGGAATGAGACTGTCTGATACACCCAGAGCCATATGTGCACAGGAATGGCCTTAAAACTGAATTTGTAGGCAGCTATGGGTTTAAATCAGCCCTTTAGAGTTAAACTTAGTTTTGTGGGTGAATAATCACGCATTGGAAATACTTAAATTGCTTGGCTCCCAGTGATGATTCCGTCATCATCATAATAATAGAAACATTCTGCTTTGCATTTTATTATACCAAAAATGATTTCACTTCAAAAGAAACCCCCACAAATTTAGATATCCCTAGGATGTAGTATTCACCAGCTTTGCACTTAGCTACAAGTAAATGAAATGTTAACTCTAACATTATAGAATATTGAACATGCACATTAAAGCTAATCACTGAGCACATCACTATTGGGAAAGAAATGCAAAGGGCTACAGTTCCCATTCTGGTAACATGCAGCCTCTGCAAAGCACATGCAACTCACAGCAACACCACAACTTTTGGTGATTAATGCTTTTTAAAGGAAACTCTACTGTCTACAACCCAGACAATGTGCCTGGTTACATTGCGTGAATAATCCAGTAACAAGCCTCTCCTCCATTGTGATTTGTTAATCAAGGCAGGAGGCTTTGGACTGAGAGCTATTCTTGCCTTTATTGCTCAGCAGAATAGCAAAATGTTTTCTCAACATTTATTTTGCTGCTGGTATATACACCAGCAGCATATATATATATATATATTAATTGGGTACAATATAACCATCCCATCCTCATGGCAGTCTGTCAATCTCTGGTCTACTCCCTATGAAATTTCTTTCCCTTATAAATGACAGAAGTATGGGCATAACTTCCTTTTCTTTTGCTGCTCCGATAAGACTGGCCCAGCATGTAGCCCACAGTAGAAGAGAAAAATGCACATGAACCAAAAGATGAGTGCTCCAATCTGAGTTTGAATGTTCTAATCACCATGCTCTGAGAATAACTGTTTTTTTACTACATTAGTGATGGCTGAGATTGGGCTGCATCTACACAGCCCAAATCCTTCTATGTGGTGGGCCTTAATGGATAAATCTGTGATCTCTCCAGAAGCTGGTCAGACATCTCCCTCTTCCCCACATTGGGCAGAATTTAAATTGGCTGCTAAACCTTTTTCTGGGGCCCCAATCCTAGGACTGCATGCAAATCTACCTGATTGGACTGGTACTGCTGAAGGCATTTGGCTCTCATTTAGGCTGCTATGAATCCTATCATGCGGTTCGTATTTTCCCTCTAAAATGTAAGCATCATACTGCAGGTGTCTTAATGTTTAGTTTTGCTTTTTCAGCTGGTCACGTTCCAAGTGAAAGTAAGTTTTTGGGGCACCATCCTGGAACAACAGGATTTAGGAAAGGAGTAAAGTCCATCCTCTGAACCTAAACACATCTTAAAAGATTTTAATGGTCATTCATCTACTCAAGAATGAGGGAAATAATGACTTTCTTCCCTTGAAAGGACATAATTGCAAAGATGCTTTCTCTAAGATATTACAAATGATCGGATATAAGAACACGGGAATTTCCTTTTTAGGAAAGATTTGCCAGAAGGGATAGAATTATCTCTTGTTAGATGCACAAACAGCTTTTTGTCATTTGAGTTGTCTCCATCTTCTGACACTGTGCTATATCTATCTGTTTGTGGTTTGATGCCTTCAGGAATATGCAGGGAGATTAAGCTGCAGAAGTTTAGTTATTTTCTGTATTCGGATGACACATAGCTTTGCGTCTTCATCTTGATGGACTAGCAAGAGTAACTGAGCTAAGGTTTGATGGACACTGAAAAGAGCAAAATGATAAAAAAGAGGTGCTGTTGGTGGGTTGGGAGAATAAAGCTGTGAAAGATTATACTGGAGCCGATGATGGAGGTGTCTGCCTGCCATTACTGACCAGTAGATAATCTAAGTGCCTAGCTGGACTAACAACTACATTTGGATGACTAAGGAGAAGTGATGGCCAAAGTAGCTTTCCGCCTTCCCCCGCATTTATACTTGACAGGAGGGGTACAGCCTTTGAGTTTGGACACAGCTCTCGCTACTGGCATCTGTGCCTTTGTGACCTCAACATTAACCATTGCAATGTTCCCTTTGGTGTGAGTCTACAAGTAACTCCATTTGACAGGTTTCAGAGTAACAGCCGTGTTAGTCTGTATTCGCAAAAAGAAAAGGAGTACTTGTGGCACCTTAGAGACTAACCAATTTCTTTGAGCATAAGCTTTCGTGAGCTACAGCTCACTTCATCAGATGCATACTGTGGAAAGTGTAGAAGATCCTTTTATACACACAAAGCATGAAAAAATACCTCCCCCCAACCCCACCCTCCTGCTGATAATAGCTTATCTAAAGTGATCACTCTCCTTACAATGTGTATGATAATCAAGGTGGGCCATTTCCAGCACAAATCCAGGGTTTAACAAGAACATCGGGGGGGGGGGGGTAGGAAAAAACAAGGGGAAATAAGTTACCTTGCATAATGACTTAGCCACTCCCAGTCTCTATTCAAGCCTAAGTTAATTGTACCCAATTTGCAAATGAATTCCAATTCAACAGTTTCTCGCTGGAGTCTGGATTTGAAGTTTTTTTGTTGTAATATCGCAACTTTCATGTCTGTAATCGCGTGACCAGAGAGATTGAAGTGTTCTCCGACTGGTTTATGAATGTTATAATTCTTGACATCTGATTTGTCCATTTATTCTTTCATGTAGAGACTGTCCAGTTTGACCAATGTACATGGCAGAGGGGCATTGCTGGCACATGATGGCATATATCACATTGGTGGATGTGCAGGTGAACGAGCCTCTGATAGTGTGGCTGATGTTATTAGGCCCTGTGATAGTGTCCCCTGAATAGATATGTGGGCACAGTTGGCAACGGGCTTTGTTGCAAGGATAGGTTCCTAGGTTAGTGGTTCTGTTGTGTGGTATGTGGTTGCTGGTGAGTATTTGCTTCAGGTTGGGGGGCTGACTGTAGGCAAGAACTGGCCTGTCTCCCAAGATTTGTGAGAGTGTTGGGTCATCCTTCAGGATAGGTTGTAGATCCTTAATAATGCATTGGAGGGGTTTTAGTTGGGGGCTGAAGGTGATGGCTAGTGGCGTTCTGTTATTTTCTTTGTTAGGCCTGTCCTGTAGTAGGTGACTTCTGGGAACTCTTCTGGCTCTATCAATCTGTTTCTTCACTTCCGCAGGTGGGTATTGTAGTTGTAAGAATGCTTGATAGAGATCTTGTAGGTGTTTGTCTCTGTCTGAGGGGTTGGAGCAAATGCAGTTGTATCGCAGAGCTTGGCTGTAGACGATGGATCGTGTGGTGTGGTCAGGGTGAAAGCTGGAGGCATGTAGGAATAGCGGTCAGTAGGTTTCCGGTATAGGGTGGTGTTTATGTGACCATCGTTTATTAGCACCGTAGTGTCCAGGAAGTGGATCTCTTGTGTGGACTGGACCAGGCTGAGGTTGATGGTGGGATGGAAATTGTTGAAATCATGGTGGAATTCCTCAAGGGCTTCTTTTCCATGGGTCCAGATGATGAAGATGTCATCAATATAGCGCAAGTAGAGTAGGGGCATTAGGGGACGAGAGCTGAGGAAGCGTTGTTCTAAATCAGCCATAAAAATGTTGGCATACTGTGGGGCCATGCAGGTACCCATAGCAGTGCCGCTGATCTGAAGGTATACATTGTCCCCAAATGTAAAATAGTTATGGGTAAGGACAAAGTCACAAAGTTCAGCCACAAGGTTAGCCGTGACATTATCGGGGATAGTGTTCTTGACGGCTTGTAGTCCATCTTTGTGTGGAATGTTGGTGTAGAGGGCTTCTACTTCCATAGTGGCCAGAATGGTGTTATCAGGAAGATCACCGATGGATTGTAGTTTCCTCAGGAAGTCAGTGGTGTCTCGAAGATAGCTGGGAGTGCTGGTAGCGTAGGGCCCGAGGAGGAGGTCTACATAGCCAGACAATCCTGCTGTCAGGGTGCCAATGCCTGAGATGATGGGGCGCCCAGGATTTCCAGGTTTATGGATCTTGGGTAGTAGACAGAATATCCCAGGTCGGGGTTCCAGGGGTGTGTCTATGCAGATTTGATCTTGTGCTTTTTCAGGGAGTTTCTTGAGCAAATGCTGTAGTTTCTTTTGGTAACTGCCAGTGGGATCAGAGGGTAATGGCTTGTAGAAAGTGGTGTTGGAGAGCTGCCGAGCAGCCTCTTGTTCATATTCCGACCTATTCATGATGACAACAGCATCTCCTTTGTCCATTTGGAAGCAATTGCAAAATGTGGCTGCTTGCTGGGGGAGTAGAGCCTCTTCCCAGGAGCATATCACACCTGTGCTCCATCAATTGCTCAGGCAACTTTCTGGCTTCCAGTTAAAATTTAAGATGTTTGTTTTAACCTGCACCCAAAGCAGCCACATTTTCTGGGCAAGGCCCATCTGTTCACAAGGGTAATAGAGCCCTCCCCAGGAGCTGATGTTGCTGCTGGTTTGAAGGTCCTTCATGGCCTATCCTTTCCCTGGACTATGTGATGGGCCTGTTTCTGAGATACTAGCAATGAAAGCTGAGCTGACAATGAAAGCCGTGTTACCTCTCAGGTCCCTAGACCAAGCAGTGAGGTTGGGACCTTTCTAACCTTGGAGAGGAAGAGGACTGTTTGGATGAGCTCCAGATACTGCCTTTTGTCTCCCCAGGACTTAAAGTGGGTGGCAGCAGCTAGGCTTCTGGTCCTCCCCAGCGCACCTGGCCTATGCAATGGAACTGGGGCCTTCCCAGCCCAACCTGAACAAGCACAGTGATGGGAGCTGAGGGGGCAGCTGCAGCCAGGTTGTCTTCGCATGCTGCGCAGTAGGGCTGAAGCCTTCCTCTACTGGAAAAGGATGGGCAAGGGCCTGGGTCCAGATCATTCTTCTCCTAACCTTGCTCAGTCTGTCCCACTGAAGAGCACAGTGCAAATGGCTGGGAGGGGGCAGGTGGGGAAGCAGAGTCTGTTGGGCGTGGGGTGCGTGCTGGGGGAGAGGAGGTCCAGTGGAAGGGCCAGCAGCTGCAGTGGTTGGAGCAGCCCCTCAGCAGCGGCTTTCTGCCTTGGCTCTGTAGCGGGCCGCTGCCTGCAGGCGGGCTGCCCGTCTGGCTGGGCGTGGGAGTCCCCTGGCGCGGCACACGCAGGGCGCTATACCCGGGCCAGGGCGAGGGAGTCTCGCGTGGGCTGCACAGCGCTCGGCCGGGGCTTCGCAGCTCCTCTCCAAGCGCCAACAAACGAGCCAGACTTCCGCCCCCTGCCCTAGCCCAGGCCGGGGGAAGGGGCGCGGCGGGGTAACGCCCGCTCCCCGCGGCGGCCGCACGCTTGGCAAGCCCCGGCCTGCCGCCGCCGCTTCACGTGGCCGCCGCTGCCTGGCTCCTCAGTGCCGGCTGGGCTCGTAGCCGCCGCGGCTGGGGACTGGCGGGCGGCGGCGGCGTCTGGCCGGCCGGAGCGGGCTGGCTCTGCAGACCAGGCGGACCCACCGCGCTGCCCGCCTCGCGGCTGCGGGGCTGGAAACCGAGCGGAGCCGGGCAGGCTCGCCTCCGGGGGCAAGTGTGGCGAGGAGACCGGCGAGAGGCGGGGAAGCGGTGAGTGCCACGCTCTGCCGGCCGGCCGGAGCGGGGTGGGGTGGGGTGGGAAGGAGCCGGCGGGCGGCTGCAGCCCGGAGAGCTCGGGAGGGTGCAGCGGGCGGCAGGAGGGATGCGGCGGCAGCGGCTCCGGTCTCTGGCCGGCTCCGCTTGGAGAAGTTGCTGCCTCAGGGCTTGCGGGCGGGGCAGGGGGGAGGCAGGGACCCGACTTGCATTTCTTAGCGACCAGCAGAGGAGCGCCCCGCGTTGAGAGGAGACGCGCCGGGAACTTCTGCAGAAGGGCTGCCGCTGCCCTCGCAGCCGGCGTGCTAGAGCAGGCATCGTACTGCCTGCACAACACACACTGAGTGCAGACCCAGCAGCCTGCCTGCACCACACACACACACAACACACACACAGACACACACACACTCTCTGAGGAGCGCAGAGCGGGCATTGTACCTGCACCACACACACACACCACACACACAGACACACACACTCTCTGAGGAGCGCAGAGCGGGCATTGTACCTGCACAACACACACACACACTCTCTGAGGAGCGCAGAGCGGGCATTGTACCTGCACAACACACACACACACTCTCTGAGGAGCGCAGAGCGGGCATTGTACCTGCACAACACACACACACACTCTCTGAGGAGCGCAGAGCGGGCACTGTACCTGCACAACACACACACACACGGGACTCATGAGGGCTGAGCAGGAATTTTACCCGTGGAACATACACAATGAGGTGTGTAAAGCAGGCATTTAACCTAACCATCCACACGTTTCTGCATATCTGTTTCATTACTGCATTCGCTATTTAGAGGTCTGCGTTTCCTGTTTACTGCCCGAAGGACGTGCAACCACACACAGCTGTGAGGTAGCGGTTTTTTGCTTTGTTACAGAAATGACTTGCTGATACTGTGATCGTTCAACCTTTACATTAAGATCAGCTTAGCTATTACTTTATGTATTGTAGTAAAGTATGTAATAAGATCTGCTGGGGGAGGGGTTAAAGGTGTGCATGCATAGGGGGTTGAGAGAGTGCTCGTACAGGGGTGTGTATGCGAATGTGTGTTGGGATGTAGATATACAGGAATTAGGGAGGATGGGCTGTGTCTATAACAGAGGGTTATGGGGTACTTGTAGGGGAGTTGGGTTTCTGTGTGCAGGTATGTAGATTTGTGTGATCAGATTTCTTGCTAGAAAGAGTTTGTGTTTTATTTGCTTTGAGAGAGGTCTGTAAGTATCCATTCTTGTTGGGCTTGATGCTCTTTGTGTTGGTCACACTCTCCATACAGAAGGAGAAAAAGAGATTTTTGTCATGTGCTGGTGGTTCTTGCTGACAATTTTCAGTAGCAACTGCTGGTGATGGCAAGATGCTTTAACTTTTTTCCCCTCCCCCACATTGTAAAGTGAAATATGACTGTAACTGCCCAGAATATCTTTGCATCAAAGACAGCAGGACCAGCATCCTTGATTGAGCAGGGACTACCTCTGAGGCCTTAACAGACAAGTGTTAAACCCCCTCTGGGCAAATACTAGGTAACATGCTAAGGTGTGTAATCTACTCTTCTTTATGTACATTCTTGGTTAGTCATTTCTTAATATGCATGCTCAGGGATTTAGCCTGGATGCTGAGCTATTCAGCATTTCCATTCTGTAAACAGATCGGGAGTACTTGACTTTTTTAAAATGTGAAAATGTTAGCCGGCTGTAGCGAGGCCTTGGAAGAAATGCATAATTACTGTATTTCAATAATGCAATTTTTGCTGTCATTGTTCTGGGCTGCCTATTGGGTTGATGCCTGTCTGCCTAAGAACTACCAGTTGGCTAATTACAGTAGTTTTATTTGTAAAACAGCTTTTATCTGGAGCGTTTTCCTTCAGTTAACTCAGCGTGCGCGTACCTTGAATAAAGTTGTGGATGGCTATTGTCATTCAGTTATGCATATTTTTAGATGCTGAAAGATGTTTCTTAAGGGCAAGCTGTTGACAATTAAAAATAGCTTCATAGTATGCATTTATTGAGAATGTAGTCAAGGTTTAGTGACCGCTTGTGGTTGACTCTTTTAAGCTATGAATCAGTCTGAACTTTGGAGATGTCACATGTGATCTTCCTTTTGCTGTACTCCTTGTTTTATCATAATACTACAGCCTTGCTCTGCAGGGATCACAGTTTGAATTGTAGGTTAACAGGACAGTATTTTAGCATGGTACTGTCTACATAGTTATGAAACCTTCAGATATAGATTTCATTCTGTAACCCTTGATTTGGAGACACTGCTTTAGTTTGCTTGTAAATGTGGAATTAAAATAGAATCAGTTGGAATGATTAGCCATGGAAGATCTTTATCATCTGATGCAGCTCCAACATACACCTTTTGTTTTGTGTCCAGAAAATGATCTACTTATAAAATAGAGTAATCAAAAGAACAGATTAGAGGCTGAAATTCAAAGCCCTGTATTCATTGGAATTACTCATGAAGAGTAAATATTTTGAAGGGGTAGCTGAAAAATGCCCTCGTTTACTCATTTGTGTCAACAACTGTCTAATCGAATAGTACTTGGCTTAATGCTGACTATACACTACTTTTGATTTTTGCCAAAAAGGGGACATTCTCCTTAAACCAGTAATAGTAAAAATTGGTATTTTTCACTCTGTACTGTGGTATAACTGTCTTTAAGTGTTCTGTTTCAGAGTAACAGCCGTGTTAGTCTGTATTCGCAAAAAGAAAAGGAGTACTTGTGGCACCTTAGAGACTAACCGATTTATTTGAGCATAAGCTTTTGTGAGCTACAGCTCACTTCATCGGATGCATACTGTGGAAACTGCAGAAGACATTATATACACAGAGACCATGAAACAATACCTCCTCCCACCCCACTCTCCTGCTGGTAATAGCTTATCTAAAGTGATCACTCTCCTTACAATGTGTATGATAATCAAGTTGGGCCATTTTCAGCACAAATCCAGGTTTTCTCACCCTCCGCCCCCCCCCCCCACACAAACTCACTCTCCTGCTGGTAATAGCCCATCCAAAGTGACCACTCTCTTTACAATGTGTATGATAATCCAGGTGGGCCATTTCCAACAGAAATCCAGGTTTTCTCACCCCCCGCCCCCACAAACTCACTCTCCTGCTGGTAATAGCTTATCCAGAGTGACCACTCTCCCTACAATGTGCATGAAAATCAAGGTGGGCCATTTCCAGCATAAATCCAAGTTTAACCAGAACGTCTGGGGGGGGGTAGTTTGTGCTGGAAATGGCCCAACTTGATTATCATACACATTGTAAGGAGAGTGATCACTTTAGATAAGCTATTACCAGCAGGAGAGTGGGGTGGGAGGAGGTATTGTTTCATGGTCTCTGTGTATATAATGTCTTCTGCAGTTTTCACAGTATGCATCCGATGAAGTGAGCTGTAGCTCATGAAAGCTTATGCTCAAATAAATTGGTTAGTCTCTAAGGTGCCACAAGTACTCCTTTTCTTTTTAAATGTTCTGTTCATGTTAGTGATGCAAATGGTGTCACCTCTGATGCCACGAGAGCTCCTTTCGTATTCTCTGCTGCTGGTGCCACTTCACACTCCTGAGCATTGAGTCAGAGTAGTCAATTAGCTCTTCACATGCCAAGAAAAAGAAAATGAATTTAAATGCTGAGAAGAAGGAACAACTTGTATGAAAGGTCAGTGAACACTACCAGTTTTTTGATGATACTGGAACCTTGGGGATCCAGAACAACATACTTGTGTTTGTAAATCCTGTCAACATCGAGTCCAGTGCCATATTCTGAAGTCAACCACAAACTGATTTTATGATTCAAGAATTGTGATAGAAAATCCAGTTACAAATGAAAAATGTTTTACATGAGGGTTTATAAGAGGAATGTGGCTAACCAGTTGAAATTTGCATTACA
The DNA here is from genome assembly GCF_965140295.1 of Lepidochelys olivacea. Lineage (NCBI taxonomy): Eukaryota > Metazoa > Chordata > Testudines > Cheloniidae > Lepidochelys > Lepidochelys olivacea. Next base: position 105,565,026 of record NC_140417.1, read on the forward strand.
AAATACGTATAATTCTGCTGGTATAACTGAAGATGCTATAATGGACTTAATTATCTTCACTAAGCTAAAACTACAATGGTTGGAAAGTGTACAAAGGAGGAGATAAAAGCAGAATGTTGATATTTCAGTTATTTCATGTGGCTAAATACAAGGACTGGACTAGACAGTCTACCACAAGTACTAACAAGACTCTCGTTATAGATGCATAGTCCAGTACTGTATATATGCATCATATATTATTGATACTTTTTAAAGTTCATTTAATCAATATAGGCAATTTGCTTAAATAGTTTAGTGCAGCAAAATTTGACAGTTGCTTTTCTTACCTGTTCATTTTTGACATTAGGTGTTCCTAAAATTACTGTCCAGATAGAAATTGGAAACTGCTCAGATCTTAATTTGTTTGCTAGAGACAGGCTGGTAATTTTAAAATAAAAGTACTGTTTCATGTTTTCAGTTTTTATTTGTAAAAAAAAAAAAAAAATTGGGATTTTTTTCAGTGTTTTCTTTCCAAACATTAAAACTGGGATGAAATCAGGTTCAAATTTTTTTTAAAAAAAGGGGGGGGGGAATTGGGGTTGGGGAAAAGAAAAACAAAAAAAACTTTTGTAATATACGCATTTTATTACTGTATAATTGAAACTTTTTTTTTTAATGTACAAAGGTATATTTTGTCTCTCTCAGAGCTAGTTGTTTTTCCAGAAATCCTGGTTTGCATACGCACGCATAATTTTCTTCAAAGTATCCTCACTCATGTTGAGCCTCTTGCTGCTTGGAGGTAGTCCAACTTTGAAAATATGCACTCTGCCTCAACAGATCCAGGGGGTACACTCAAAGCTTGATGTGCTGCTTTGCTGGAGCTGAGAAGTGTGTCTTGATGACTGTTCCAAAAAACCAGCACATCCAGTTTTGCATTGTCAGGATTAGGCAAGTTCATGTATGTAGTAAACTCCCCTTTCAGATTTGAAATTTCTTCTTTAGTGGCAAATGGTTGAAACACAGTGGCGTAAAGACCATAGTCTGCTGCAGATTTCACCCTGAGGAAGAAGTGCAACACCTGGGCATTCTAAAATATATTTTTGGCACCAAACACTTGGGGAATTCAGATTATGAGCCACGGTCATTTCTCATTTCTGAGTGTTGTGTTTGAAGGTTTTGAATGGTTTTTTGGTTTTTGCATGTTTCAGAGTGGGAAAGATTTCCAGAAACAGCTGAGTTTTCTCACCGTGTGTTTCTCCTTCAGTTTTTGTGCTCAGTTCAGTTGAGATTTTGGTTGTCAAGATCCGGTAAACATCTATATTGGCAAACATGTGGGCAGTAGTTAGAGAAAACGCCAGTGTTTTCTGCATGTCACATAATGATTCCAGGTTTTCAGCAATTAACATTACCTTGGTGCTGAGTATCTGGCAGTTATTTTGGATTTGCCAGTCCCTTCAGAGTTTGTGCTTTAGAACCAACAAACTCAGGATGATCTAGGAGACACATCAGCATAGTCCGCGTGTTATTTACATGACAGTCAGTGAAGTACAAGCTCATCCACAGGTGTGGCACAACAGGGGTAGGTAATCTGCACTCATCTCGCTCTGTGTTAAACAAAGCCTTTGACTTGTTTGCATGCTTGAAAACAGCCCCAAATCCAATTATAAAGATTTCACGTCTTTCATTTCTTCTGTAGCAGTAGCTGCTGACAGTGCAAAGTTAATTAGATGAGCAGGACAGGTAATACTTAGCAGTGCCGGTTTCTGATTGAGTGTAATCTCCTGGGAAAACTTAGCCTTGTAGGAAGCAGAATCTGTGTTAGTTATGGCCACATTTTCCCAAGTTAGTTGGTACATCTCAAACATGTCAGTTATTGCTGTGTTGAGAAAATGTCTGTCAGCGGAGGGGATGACTGTCATATCAGCACAAAACAATGTAGGTTTATTCACTTTGAAATAAAAAAAAGAAAGCAAAAGGCCAAGAATCGGACGGTCCAAAGCATCAGGAGACTCATCAAAAAATCAGACTAGACACCATATTTCCATCAGCTTAGATACTAAAACATTTTCTTTTTCTTTCAGATACAACCTCACTGGTAAGTCTCATTAGGAAGGGTTTTTGATGCTGGACATTATTGATGCACTAAGTCACCAATAGACCCCTCTACTATTAACAGTGGCTACCTGGTAAAACAAAGAACACACACAAATTCATTGACACAGTTGTGCTATGTCCTCTCTTTCATTAAAGCTCTGGTGAAAGCTCCTTATATTGTCTGTTTATGCTGAAGCCCACTTTCTTCCTTAAGCTACTTGTGTTGCTTGCTTTCAATATGCTCCTTTATTCTGTCAGTGCGATCACTGACCTCAATGCTGCAGTATTTGTAGCACAATGCATCACTCCCATCTTTACTTTTCTTGCAAATTTCTAACCACTGATTTTCTTGAAAGATTTGCATATTTACCGTTTTACTGTATCTATCTGTAACCCCAAGGAGCTTACCTACGTTCCTAGGGCTCTGCATGCTGATAGTTCAGGGAGAGGCACACAATCCCAGGTAGCAAGGGGGAGCCAAGGGCAGACTCAGTCTGCTAGGCAACCCAGAGGAAGAGAGGAGAGACATTATGTAGAACAACGGGGGCCTCTGTTGGTTTGGGGAAGGATTGCGGGCGTGCCAGCTCAGATGAAGGGGCACAGTCACATCATTGACAAGGGAAAGCCCAGGAAGAAGAGCTAGCCAGATCAATAGGGAGTGAGAAGCCTGCCCCTGGGAGCCCTGGAGGGGGGAGAAGCCATTTTGGGAGTAATCTGGACCCAGCCACAGAAAGGACAGGACTGGCTGTGTGGGGATCCAGAAGAACCCTTGCCCATCCATCCAAACCCATTAGAAGATTGGCAATAAAGGAAGCAACTGGGTGGATAGGGGACATTACATATCTTTATCTGTGGAGGATTGATTGTTTAAATTCAAACTAAACAGACACAAAGAGATAGGCGGGCAGCGTCTCCTTGTGAGCCAATCATAGCACGATATTAACGTTGTTTAGTTTTCCGACCTCCACTTAGTATGTGTTCTGTGTTTTACACCGTGGAACTGCTTCAGAGCTGCAGGACACAACAATCACATAAAGATTTAGTGTCTAACAAAAATAAGTATCCCAAAAATACTGAGTGGATTGATAAAAGGAAACTGAAAATGTGGAACACTAAGTAAAAGTAACGTCTGAAGCGTAATTAAAGCTGGAGGTACATTTTCTGTCTACCTTGCAGATTTTGTTTCTCAACAAAAAATGTAACTTTATATTATTCAGAGTTCAAAACCAGTTGTGAAACCAATCAGCTTGACGTACGTAGACAGTTTCAAAATCAATTGACGTGTCATTTAATCTCCACCCCACAATAACCACAAAGTGTCCTTTAAATGATTGTAAATACTGTAAAATATGGGGGATTTTTTTTTAATACTGGTGCCACTAGGCAGCATATGGCAGAAACTGGGGGAAAATGTGCCTCTGTTTTTGAAAGTTACATTTGCAGCAAAATTACATGTGCAGGGTTTTTTTCCAATGATGATCGATGTTCCTAACAACACTCATACATTTCTCTAAGGATTTATTTATATTTAAGACCAGGTTGTTAAGTGGATGGAGTGTTAGCCCTTCCACATTGAAGAAAAAATAATACACAAATATTAAAAAATAACTGCAGATCTTACCAAAATTTCTCTGCTAAACAGGTGTAAATATAGCCTATTAATTCTTAAACAAACCATGCATTATTAAGTGCTTCCTCACATTTGTGTATGAATCAGATAAAAAACAAAGTTGTAGATCTTGTACTTAGCAATGTATTTAGGTTTTCATTGCAATTCCATTGTTCACTTTAATAATGTCCGATGTGCTTTCTTTAGATTTAAACTAACACCAATGAACTGTACTTGCCTTAATGATATATTGATTTAGGAAGTTAGAACAGCCACATGTTTAACTCCTTCTGTACAGATACATCAACTCAGCAGAAAAGAACCAGACCTAAAATATGTGCCTTTACATTCTCAGACAAGAATCTTCATTAACATTAAGGTTACTAGACTTTATAGCCTATGGATCAGAACTTCAAGGAAATATGCAGTTAAGTGATTCAAAACTCCAGGGCAGATTCTTTGGTGTAATTTGTCATAGATACAACAAAGTACATCAGCTGAGGGTTTGTCTCCCATTTATATTGCACTCATCAGTTCCCCTTCTCAGTCTTCAGTGCCTCCCTCCACCACACACATAGTCCACCTATTTTCCCCTCATCCTGAACAGCTGACGAATGACTTGGAGTCCTATCATGTTCCTTGATGGGGACTCTGGTTATTTAGCTAGAGGAGCCTAATGAAATATGGGGGAAAATGAAGACATTTTCAATCGGGAGCATTAAAAAATATATCCTGTCCAAATTTAGTTTATTTTACAAAAAATATACTAAATTGAATGTTTTACTAAATAAAAACTAAAATTCCATTGTCGTCTGAAGGGTTATTGTAGCAAAATTGGAAATAAAATTCAACAATTAAAGTGTGAAACTGAGAGATTTTAATAGTGCTTTAAAGTGCAAATCTCCATGCAACCCAAAGTCTAGAGATTCCATTGATGTGTCCATAAGATTGAACATTTATCGGTATTGCACAGTTATGTACAGATTGTTAATTCAGTCTAGTGTATGTATGGTAGACCGTAATGTTTCTTTTTAATTAAGGGTATGTTTTACAGCCACGCTAGTTATTTGTCCTTATGACCATTTCACTTGTGTGTTTTGTCCAAATAACTGAAAATGTGATCATGATTTTGGACTGGTTGCTTGATCTGATTTTTACATAATGAACAGGAGAGGCAGGCTATCTGGGAACTTGAGTGCAATGAGAGCACTGCAAGTCTTTGCTTACATAGCCATTGTAGGCAATGAATGGCACTTTAGGGGCAAAGGGTTAATGTGGCTTTTGCATGGAATATTCATTTATATTATGCCTAGTTTCTAGCCTCTGTTGAACACTGCTTATAAATGCTAGCTTTAAGGACCATACCATCCTTCATGATAGTTTAGATAATGATCATAAAATAGAGAACTTCTAGCACATGATTCTTAGCAAGAACAAACAGAATTAAGATGCCAAGTAATAATGGTTGCTGATAAGGAGAGAAACAGTGTAGTTGTGCTCATTCCACTCTGGCCAGAGGCTAGGAATCCAAAATATGATTGTGAACATTAATTAAAATGGTAGTGTGAATGTTAATAAAAACAAACACAACATTATTGGGCCTCCCACCCAGTGTTTCTCGTACATAGTCAGTGTGTCTGCCAGAAGTTGTTGTGTGAAATTGATGTAAATCCCAAGTAGATTGTGTCTGTGAAACAACATAAGAACAGTCATATTGGGTCAGACCAATGGTCCATCTAGCCCAGTGTCCTGTTTTTCAACAGTGGCCAATGCCAGATGTTTCAGAGGTAATGAATGGAACATGGCAATTATTGAGCGATCCATCTCATGTCCTCCAGTCCCAGCTTCTGGCAGTCAGAGGTGTAAGGACATCCAGAGAATGGGGGTGTGTCCATGACCGTCTTCGCTAAGAGCCTTTGATGGACCTATCCTCCATGAATTTATCTAATTCTTTTTTGAACCAAGTTATACTTTTGGCCTTCACAGCATCCCCTGGCAATGAGTTCTACAGGTTGACCGTGCATTGTGTGAAATAGTACTTCCTTTTGTTTGTTTTAAACCTGCTGCCTATTGATTTCATTGGGTGACCCCTGGTTCTTGTGTTATATGAAGGGGGAAATAATATTTCCCTATTCACTTTCTCCACCCCAGCCATGATTTTATAGATGTCTATCATATCCTCTCCCCTCCCCCGTCATCTCTTTTCTAAGAGATGAACAGTCAGTCTTTTTAGTCTCTCCTCCAAAGGAAGCTGTTCCACACACTTGCACACAATTGTTGTTGTCCTTCTCTATGCCTTTTCCATTGCTAATATATATTTTGGAGATGGGGTGACCAGAACTTCACAGAGTATTCAAAGTGTAGGCATATCATGGATTTAGGTGGTGGCATTATGATATTTTTTGCCGTATTGTCTGTACTTTTCCTACTGGTTCCTAACATTGTTAGCTTTTTTGACTGCTGCTGCACATTTGAGTAGATGTTGTAGAGAACGATCTATGATGACTTCAAGATATTTTTCTTGAGTGGTAAGAATTAATTTAGACCCCATCATTTTGTACGTATAGTTGGGATTATGTTTTCCAATGTGCATTACTTTGCACTTATCAACAGTGAATTTCATCTGCCATTTTGTTGCCCAGTCACCCAGTTTTGTGAGATCCCTCGGTAACTCTTTGTAGTCTGCTTTGGACTTAACTAGCTGGAGTAACTTTATCAACTGCAAACTTTGCAACCTCACAGCTTTTCCCCAGCTTTCCAGATCATTCACTGATTGTTTGGCAGGCTTCCTGCTTCTGATGTACTTAAAAAAAAAAAAAAAAAAATTGCTGTTCGTTTTTGTGGTGGTCAGTGTTAATGAAGATGGTCAGCAGTAATGTTCCGCAGTTGATCAAGAATTCATTGACTGTAACTGCTCAGGGGCCAAAATGTGCAAAATTAGACAGATGCAGGTGGGTCAAAAGCAAGCTGAAATATAAAAGCTAATGTCCCTCAAATCTCAGTTACTGCATTATGGGCCCAACTCTGTAGCTTTAGTTAAGCAGAACTCCTGTTTACTTCAAAATAACACCATTATGATGATTCCAACTGGAGTTTTGGCTGACTAAGAATTGCAGAATGGGGCCCAATGATTTGAAACCACACCGCATTTGCAGTTACTGGATGATAGATGTTCTCTTATATTTGACAGTGTGCAGTATATACAGAGTGTCTTTTATAAGCTAATTTACAAGCCTTTGGATTTATAATGCACATACTTAATTTTATAAATATTTCTATTTTGTTGTACATTGTCTGCATTTTAAGTATACTGTTTCTCTGTGATATACAGAGTCTGCAACATATGTTTTTAACAGAAACTCATTAAAACTGAGATTTTTTTTACTCTATTCATACTTTTCAGTATGAAGAAATATACATTTAACAAAGACTTCCATCTTCATCTTGTAGAAAATAGTCATTTTAAATATAACTTAACCTTATGCCAAGATTACTGCTTAACAAAGCTAATAAGATTGCAGAAGGCCTCTTCAATATTGTTACTTATTACATGTATTTGATCAGCATCCCATTATGCTTGTACTGTACAAATACATAGATATGATCCCTTACCAGAGTCTACAGAGTGCATGTAGTCTAATTAAAATCCTTTTGGTTAAATTTGGACAACTGTGATGACCCAGTCTATCCCAAAGAGGAAGGAGCTGTGAGATCAAAGAAATAATACACAGAAATATAGAGATAAGAAACATGAGTAGAAAGTACCAAAATAAGATTTGCCTTTGAAAAATGCAAGTTTCTGTAAGACATCTGGGGGAAAAATAGCAAGAAACTTAAAACAACAGGAGAATTATTTGAAATGCATTCATCTAGGAGAAGGAAGAGATGGGGGAATACTGAAGGAGCTAGGAGAGATATTGGACAGCAAATTAAACATGAGGTGTAATGTGATATGGGTTCAGAAAAAAAAACGAATGCCATTGTATGCTGCATATCTCTTTCATGGAGCAAGTAGGAATAGTCTGTCTCAACATAGCTGTGGTTGATTGGACCAGGAATATTGTGTTTAATTTTTGCACCAAACTGGAGGGAGTTCAGGGAAAGCAACAAATTGTTTGGGTTCTAGAAAATTTGAATTAGTGTGTGAGGAAAGTTGATTTTATATTTAATATTAAACTCATCAGTGACTTAAGCAGGGCATGACAATGATTTACAAATATCTGTTCTTGAAGGTGTTAACACCAATTATAGAATCACAGAATACTAGGGTTGGAAGAGACCTCAGGAGGTCATCTAGTTCAATCCCCTGCTCAAAGCAGGACCAACACTATCTAAATCATCCCAAGCAGAAGAGGAGTCTCTATTTTGTGTGGTACAGTATAGATAGTTCTAGAAATGGGATTACATTAAAAGAGGAACAATTTAGGCTGAATATTAGGAAAATATGCCAGATGGTGCAATGTGCTTGGCTTTGGAGTAGCTTCCCAAAGGAACTGGTGGAAGCTTCATTCCTTCGGAATTCTTAAAGTAGACTGGACAAAATACTAGAAAATGTCCTATGAGTAACGCACTTTTGCATGAATATAAAATGAATGATCTAAGGATATTATCCATCTCTGACTTCTTTGATTCTAATATCTAATCAAGTTCTACTTTTGTAAGCTTTTCATTCAACTGATTTATACTTTAGATAGCATTTCCCCAAGGAGTGTCAACTGTTTAAGGAATTTGGTAGATATTCCTCACAGATTTTCCGGGAGAGCCCCTCAGGTCAAATCCCCTCATGCCAATAGTGACTTATATTTGTAGGACTATAGACAACTTGACTGCTCATCCCACAAGTAATCAAGTCTGGCTTGCTGGCTGAGGTATGAGAGAGTTTTTGGAACTACTAATCATGCAGTTTCTTGGATGGGTACCAATTTGTTAAACTAGAGGAGTAATAGGCCCTATTCTTCAAGAAGTGTCCCTGTGGGTGCTCCACTTTAGGTGAATCTGCATCCCTGCACCTGCGATCAGAGAATTTCAGTAGGAGTGCCTATTTGGGTCGAACATGTGCTGTCCCCATCTCGCGCTACCTCTGGCGGCTATGTATCACAGTGTGACCACTCCCCTGCCCCAGTTCCTTGTCTGCTGCCCTTGGCTTGAGATGGAGCAATCAGCAGTGCCTCCAAGTTTGCCTTTATCTTAAAATGTAGATTTGGAGTTAGTAATTTTAGAAGCCAGTTATTTAGCTTAGTTACCCTTCTCTCCCTCATTTATTTTTCTTTATTTAGAAGAATTTTTTTTATTAGACTAAGTATCATTTCTTATTATATTCTTTAGCAGAGTATAGATACCTTCCCTTGGGAGAAACTTTATTCTAAGTGGCATGCCTGGATCCCTGGGTTTTAAACACTGCTTAACTTGACAGGAATCAATCCCGGTCCCTGACGACACACTCAGTTTGTCCACTGTCTCAGTGAGAGACACATTCCGCAAAAGTGCTCTCATTGCCATAATCTTAAAATCCGCACCAGAAGAGCAAGGGATCTTAAGCTAAAACTTCTCTTGATGGAGAAGTCCTGCACCTGGCTTCCAGTCCAGGATTGTGGACCCCTTCTGGACAATAGTCTCCAGTAATGTCATCTGACAGACATTCCCCATCACCCTCACAGAGGAAAGATCACTCCTGCAAAAAGGTGGCCAAAAAACAGGCTATGACCTCTTCTTTATGGGAATCAGCTAAAAAGAGACTATCCCCAACCTGTCAGATACTCTCGGTACCGACCTCACTGAGGCCGACTACCTCTGGGGTGGCAGGACCCTCCAGTACCATGGGTACCGTGACAGCCAAAGACCCAAGTGGGCAGGCTCAGAGAGAAGCAGCAAAGGGCAACTTATGCTCCATTCCTTGGTTCCCCCGGAGCTGCTCAAACATGTAGCACTGAGCAGCGCTACAGTCTATGTCCCCACCTTCTGCCTTGATAGTGCATAGCGCTCAATCATTGGTACTGACAATTGCTGTAATTCCATCGGCACCGCCAACAATGCTCTCCTAGATACCGATGCTCTTGGTACTGAAACACAAAGACCTCCTGGTCTCTTCAGCACCAGAATCTCCCTTCCTCAGTACCAACGTTACTGCAGCATGCTTGGTACCACACTAAGTTACACCACCATCCAGATCAGCTCCTCCTTTCTCCAGTGAGGATGGGGAGATCTACTCATCATGTCACTCCTTGCCCATCCAGACAGCCACCAGACTGGGTCCACCTGAACAACCTGGATAACAACCCAGGGCCAAAACCCATGGGTGGCATAGACATCCACGGATACCACTACCAATGCCATTTCAGCCCCACTGGGATCTGTGGGTGGCGTAGCGACAGCAGTATTCTAAGCCTCCACTTACCCACAGGGATAGTTTGAGACATTCTTCATCACCCTCAATACCTGGACCCTCTGACCTCCTGGAAGAGGCATTCAAAGAGCTGGAGGAAACTTCTGATCAGGAGGTTACCCCACCTACAATTTCTCCTCCTCGTCTCTGGACGAAGCCATCACGCCTCCAACCATGATGGGTGATGATTTAAAACAATTCCAAGAGGAGTTTAGAGGATGCAAACTCATTAGAAATACCATTAGAAGAAGTTTCAGAGTTTCAACACAAGCTGTGGGACATTTTACAAACATCAGCTTCATCCAAGATTGCTTTTCATGGTCTGTATACATTGACCTTTGCTATCACCAAGAGCATCTACAGCCCCACCAGGTACTTGCACACGCTCCACCAGGTCATTTTCTACGTCGATAGCCTATCTTAACAATGTACCCATCATGGATATCTGTAAAGGAGCAACCTGGGCATCAGCCCATAGGTTCACAGAGTATTATGCAATAGAGCAGGACTTGACATCAGATGCTCTGCTTGGACTTTACTGTCTTATCATCCTTCACAAATTCAACTCTGAAGCCCCTTCCTTCCAACGAAGGGCACTGTTCTACAGTCACCTGAAGTGGAGCACCCCCAGGGAAGGTTACTCACCCTGTGCAGTAACTGAGGTTCTTTGGGATGGTTGTCTCTGTGGGTGCTCCACTACCCACCTTCCTCCCCTCTACTTCAGAGGCATTTTTTGCTAGTGACTCTGTGGTAGAAAAGGAACTGAGCGGGGTTTGTTCGCACAGCGCTATGTAGCCGACCGATGTGGCACAAGATAGGGACAGCGCATGTGCGACCAAAACAGGCACTCCTACTGAAATTCTCCGATCACAGGTGCAGGGATTTAGGTTCACCTAAAGTGGAGAACCCACAGGGACAACTATCTTGAAGAACCTCAGTTACTGCACAGGGTGAGTAACCTTCTCTTTGTGCATTGGGATCAGCAGCTGGATCCCTGCATCGTTGATGTCAATTGGACTCTGCACAGGAGCATGGATCTATGCCAGCAGACCCTGATTTGGTATTGGGGCTCTAGAAAGCCAATAAATCAGAGTGATTGCCTGAGATTACGTGATGATCGTTGTGTCATGGCTTTCTATTTATTGCATATATAAAGATCGGTCACAATGACTCAACTTCACTGGGAAAAAACAACATTGTAATACAAGGATCATCACTTCACAATTATGGTGTGATTTTTTTTTTTTTTTTGCAACTCTCTTCCATATCAAAGCAGCTATTCAAGGTTGAGTATTACTGGTCTGGGTTCTGAGTGTCTCATTGGAGCCTTTCCTGAAGTTTAAAAAAAATAAAAGTGAGAAATTTTATAAATAATAATGCTATAAAACAGTTAAGTACCTCAGGTTGAGGATTAATCTGCCTGGGGAATATAGAAGAATAAGTCAAGATGAAACCACAATCACTTTTGACATTTAGTGTTAGAATTTCTTTGCAAAGCTATTTATACCAGCTTCAAAATAGTTTAAACAAGAAATTAGATGTGAGAAGGTGTATCTAAACTAAATGAGTCCCATTATTAGAAAGGGAAAACATTCACTTGCACACTACCAGACTATTTTAAATACTTGTGTGACCAAACCCATCACAGAGGTGTAGTCAAGCAGGGTCTGTGCACAACTGATTGCTTTGAGACACTGGTAGTGGTTTTAAGTGAGTTTTGAGTGTGGTGGCTGGAGAACAGACAAAGTGGTTACTGGTTTGTTATTTTCTGTTTGCTTATTTCGGGTAAGGGAAATTGAGGCAGGAAAATCAGCAAAATAGGTTAAGCTCGGAAGAAGCTAGAACTGCACAGGTTACAAATTCCTAAGAAGGAAAGAGAGAGAGAGCCAGCAAGCCCTGGACTTAAAAGACAAAGAATTTGAGGCCCAGAAACAGGCTCAAATTGAAGCACAAAAGGCTGCCCTGGAAAAAGAAAAGGCTGCCCACAAGCAAACCCTGGATTTAAAAGACGAAGAAATTGAGGCCCAGAGACCAGCACAAATTGAGACCCAGAAGCATGAACTGGCTGTATTGGAGTGGAAGAGGTGCACAGAGTGGAAGTTGGGGTCCTGGTGACTGCTGCGGTGGGAACAGACCCCAAGGACTCTGTTGTTGGAAGCAAGCCCAACTTGAGTGAAAGAGGGCAATTTTTCTGGCCAGTGAATGGTCTGTCATAGCTGGTAGCTGGATCAGGGTCATCTTCCCTTTTGGGAGACACAGGTGTGTCTGACCCAGAGGGGAGCTCAAAGAGGAATTTTAGGTATACTGCATTCACCATGGACAGTGTCCAAGTCTCTGGCAATAAGTTCAGGAGGAGGGTGTAATGTTGCACTCCATATGATTTTATGAAAATATGTTAATGAGTGTGAATATAATGTAACTGGAATATGCTTCATGCAAAAGGTCTCTTGTAAGGTATCATTACAAAGCTTATAATCTACTGAGTGTGGTCATCCTATTTGAATAAATGTATCATTCTTGTATCTGAAACTAGAAATATGAAATATAATTCTGAGGTCCTATTGTAATTATGCAAAGTGTGGGCCATTAATGGTGGTTTGGAGTCTTGATGGCTCCCGTCAACTAGGACAATTGGTTGTAAATGGCTCTGTTTACTTGCAAGCCTTCCTGTGAGTCATGCCAGGAAGAACGAAGGCTTGGGGTCTCACAGGACATGTGACCATGTCACCTGGTTCTGGAATCCATCTTAAACCTGGTGCTTTTCCATTTAGAAGGAGGGGTGGGGACCCAGAGAGACAAAAGATTCCTGTCTTGTGCCAAAGCTATATAATGGGGTGGAACAGAACAAAGGAGGTTCCAGTCATGAGAAATCCCCTAGTTACCACCTGAGCTGGTGCTAACAAGAACTGTACCGGGGAAAGGATTGGGCCCAGACTAGGAAGGAGTCCAGTCTGTGAAAGATGCTTATTGGAACATCTCTTAGGGTGAGATTTTATCTGTAATCAGTTTCTTAATATATTAGGCTTAGATGTGCGTGTTTCATTTTATTTTGCTTTTTAACTTACTTTGTTCTGTCTGTTATTACTTGGAACCACTTAAATCCTACTTTTAATACTTAATAAAATCACATTTGCTTATTAATTAACCCAGAGTAAGTAAGTAATACCTGGAGGAGCAAACAGATGTGCATATTTGTCAGTGTTATAGAGGGTGGACAATTTGAGTTTATCCTGTATAAGCTTTTATACAGAGTAAAACGGATTCATTTGGGGTTTGAATCCCTTTGGAAGCTGTGTGTCTGGGTGCTCGAGACAGGAGCACTTCTTAAGCTGTTTTCAGTTACGTCTGCAGCTTTGGGGTGCGTGGTTCAGATGCTGGGTCTGTGTTGGAGCAGACTGGTGTGTATGGCTCAACGAGGCAGGGTTCTGGAGGCCCAAACTGGCAGAGAAAGTGGCTTAGAAGGAGTCTCAACACATCACACATCAGGTGACAGTCCTAAGGGGGTTTCTGTGATTGAACCCATCACATTATGTTCTTTGCAGAGAAGACTTTGAACCTTACCAAGTATAGCAGCAAAAATTGAGAATATTTCGTCTGAGAGAGAGATATATATTGGCATCTTTAAGTCAAGTTTGGATCTCTATTGCACCTCAGTAAATCAGGTTTAGCTCAACTGAAGTTGCTAGAGTTACTCTGAATTTGCACTGGTGAAAATGGGAGAGTATCTGTCCTTTCTTTCGGTGGCATATAATTATGTTGCTCAGTATTGTTAAGCACCGAATATGAGCATATCTGCGAGAGAGTAGTTTCCTGTTTTTTGGAGAAGAGCAGAAGACACTTGAAAGATGCTTCAAATCTCATGTACACCACAGACTGATTGTCTGCACCCTGGCCGGGGTGGTTAGGGGGCGGTGGCGAGGGCGAAAGGACGTATTACTCACTGAGAAGAGGAGCCTATAAAATAAGAGACAGTGGGTTCCCCATCACCTCTCCTCCCCCATCTCTACACGCGGTGACAAGAGCATTTGGAAGACAAAAGGAACCATCATTGAACTGTGGGATGGGTGGTCCCAGGATGGAAAGAGACAGTCTGTGAAATGTATTGCTGCTTATGGTGAGACAGCCTGTTTTGCTTTTAGAACTATTAACCTTGATAAAGTTTAGGAAATAGCTTGTGTATTTATTTTTTCATAACCAATTCTGACCTGTATGCCGTTATCACTTAGAATCACTTAAAATTTATCTTTCTCTCATTAATAAACTTGTTTTAATGTTTTATCTAAACCAATATGTTCTTGATTGAAGTGTCTGGGGAATCTTTACTCAGATTAACAAAGGCTGTTCCATATTCATTACCCTTTAATGGAGTGATGAACTTTATATGAGCTTAGGCTACATAGTGAGTGAACTGGGCAGTGCGAGATGCATATTTCTCGAGATGCAAGTCTGGAACTAGAGAACTGACTGGGGTTTCCCTGTGCGTAGTTCATGAGTGGCAGGGAGAGCATTCATGTAACTTTTCTGGTTGTGTGCTAATGACGGTGTGAGCCGGTCCTGGAGAGGCTGCTTTTCAGTAGGAGAGCAGTGTAAGACACCCTGGTCTGGAGAATTAATATGACAGTAGTTCAGTGGTTCAGGTCACACCTTCGGGGATGTCACATCTATGTCTTAGATTTTTATATAGCCACCTAGGTCAAGTACCAGCAGTGGCATTCAGCCCTCCATTCTGTACACTTGTGGAATGCCCACATCTGCTGACCTAGGACGTAAAGGACCCGTGATACTCTGACTCACCTTGCCAGCCTACAAAGGAGTGGTTTAAGCAGTATTGTAGGATACATATGAATAAGGCATATCCTTTTCCAGGTAAGGTAGTAAAAACATAAGAAACAGTCTACTGTAACTGTCTAGTACTTTTATGCTGCTAGATCTCAGTAATGAGTAGCTTTTAACTTAATGTCACTGCTATTTAGTTTTGTTAAATCAGATTAAGGTCATTTTATGATTGAAATATTTTTTCAAAGTCACTCATTGATGATTGCTAGACACAGTTTTAGCACTTCAGAGTGTTCTTGCTGATAATATATACTTTTTTAAATGTTACAATAAGTTGTTCTGGAATTATACAATGAAATGTGTAAAAAGCTTCTGCTGGCTTTTAATAGTTTTTTTAATGGTACCCTTTAAGTGAATATAGTAAGTTATCGAGCCTTTTAGGCTCTTCTTCAGCCATGGCACATTGCTTAATAAATGACAAAAACATTTAAGAACGTACTGTAGAAATACAAGTGCTCATGTAGGTATCCCACACCCCTTTAGATATTTTGCCAGATTAATTTGATTCTTTTTATTAAAAAGCTATTTCACAGCTAGAGAATAAATGGAAACCTGAATAAATGGAAACTTGATGACAATTTCTGTTTGTTCATTTTTAAAGACCTTCGTATTATTGAATCAAGAAATTCTCCAAATTTATTTTTTTTCAAATAATAGAAATAATTAAAAAGTTACTATTTTGATTGTTGGATCATATTAAAGAAGTTCTGTATTAAAATCACAAATGAGTTTGGTTCCCCGTAGTTTAAATTCCAGGGTATTACTAATGAAGAGGTCTCTTGGTTTTTGGTACTGTTTCTCTTCCTCTATGTATGAAACTTGCAAGCTGCTAATTGTGTTAGTACATTCTAAGACAGAGTCTGTTCTCAAAGCAATTCACAGAGAGAGACTCAAAGCAATACTCTAACAACAGAAACAGCACCCAGAGACTCCCCACCCTTTTGTTGTATTAACAATTGTGATTAAAATAGAGATAGAGGATGGATGTGGATGGATGCTTGGTGTGGATAATAACTGAATGATCAGGGAGGTGCCAGCCTAAGAATCCAGTGTCCATCGGCTGAAGAAGGCGTCAATTGGAAATAACCAGAGGACCCCCCCCCCGGAGGGCAGACTGGAATCCACCCAACAGCCTCAAGGATGGGAGAACCAAAGAACAAGATAACATCTTGGAGCCGTCAGGAATGTGCTATCTGCTGATTGATTCAGCAACAGCATGATGAAGCAATTCCCATAGACTGGCATAGGAAGAAATTCCTATAAAAATAGACTCTAAAAAGTGAGAACTTTGGGGTCTGATTCTGCAAACCAACTTCCAGGAGCATCAGATGAGCATCTGACAAGGCCCTGCTCCCTCCTCATGTCCAGGCCACCTGGCCAGTGACTTGGCATGAGCAACTCTAAGGCTGGTAACTATGATAACAACCTTGCAGAACCTGTGTGTGTGTGTGTTTGTATGAATGAATGTGAGAATAAATTTGAGATTGAATGGAATGTTATAACTATAACTAACTGCTTACTATGATTCTTTCTGTATTCACAATAAATGTGGTATTTTGCCTTTTTCCCTTTAATAAGATCCTGCTGGTTTTTATTTTATTGGTACAACATGATGACCTTTTGTTTCTTTCATTTAAAAAATGCTTTCATTTCCCATTGCACTATTATTTGCAATGTTGTGTTTAATGATGCAATATAGGATTTAAAGTTAGGTATTGTGTATGGGGGATGTGTTCCAGATAACATTCAGGGTGAAATCCTGGCCTGATTAAAGTTTATGTGAGTTTTGCCGTTGACTTGAGTGGGGTCAGGATTTCACTCTCAGAATGAGGTAAACTTGAAATGTTTTAGCTCTTGATGAGTTACTGAGCCTGGAATGAGGGCTGCCCATTCCTCTTTAGATCATCCAGGAAGTGTTCAACAGAAGATACTACCAACCAGGATGGTAGTTAATGTGTGAAAACGAATGAAGTAATATTTTCTTTTGAAATAATAAATCAGTAATTGCCTAGCAGAAGGAGTGCAGACCATGGAGGCACTTAGTATCTTTTGTTCACCTTGATGCTGAGGGTGTTGAGCATCCTGAGGGAGCTGTGCATTTTTAAGGAGGGTCAGGCCCTACAAAGTGTGAAATTCCCAAGTCTCAATTTTTTGCTAAAAATATTGTTTTATTTCATGGTCTTGGTGGTAGCTCTGAGAGTCTTCTTTAAGTAGCAGTATTCAGAACTAGTCATGGCAACATTCCTAGCTTTGTCCTGTTGGCAACATGACTTTCTATGTAAGTGACCTTTCTTCCCCCTTTTCAAGCTTAAAATGAAGTCTCTCCCAGCACATCCTCATAAGAACATTGCATTGTTTAGAGGTAGCTTGCCATCCTCTTTATTTAGTAGGAATATCCTTGAACTTTCGTGTGGTTAAATGCAGCAAGTGTGTTTATATTCCATTTCCTTCCACAAGGATGATATTTATAGAATTAAATTCTGTGTACCCAAATACTTATTACTGATGAAGCCATGATTATGAACCTTGAAATTGCAGTGTTGTAAGTTTTGTACTTCTAGTTTTGGTTGGGCCATATGTGTAGTCTTAATTATCCTGCACAGATCTTGCTTTCCAAGGGATTTTATTTCAGCCTGATCCCATAATAGGTGCTGAGTGCTAATTGTCTTATGTTTGATGTGCATGTTTGGGAAAATAAGACTTTCACTGACCAGAGGCAGTCACAGTTGAAGTAGTAAAAGAAGACAGCAAAGATCTTGTTTAACATGTTTAAATATTCACGCTGGTGATTGCAGTGCTCCTAACCTCGGAATGAAAAGAATAACTCTTATCTGTGCACGAGGGTTCTCTGAAAAGAAATAATGTTCTGAGAACACTGAATTGATATTAAATTCCTTAAGCATGATTCAGGGGTAAATTTTCAAAATTTTCTATGCAGAAATTTTAGCTGCATTGCTCTCATTGACTTTCATCGGAGTTGCCTGGCTAAACCTGTGTAATGCTTTGAAAGTGTACCTGACGCATATTTTCCCCCGATATGCATATGTCACTCCCATATCTATTGTATGCTTTAGATGGCACCATTCTCATGGATCATAGTACCTAACAATAAGATAAATATAAATATACAAGTCTCTATTAAGAAGCAACAAATTAAAAATAACCAGAGAAAAAGGTAGTCTGAAGTTTAGGTTTGAAACTACTTATTAGCAGTATATTATTCATCCACTTGATGTCTCTGTATGCTGTATAGAATTCCATGCAGTTTGTGCCCCAGGTAAACAAAGGACACAAAGTTGAAACTCAATCTGTGTGGCAATTCGTTAGTCTATAATTTGTAGTAGTTTTTGTGTGTGTGTGGGGGGAAATTTCCTCCTTAAGCTGGACTCTGATTCCATATAGTCATAGATTCTAGGGACAGAAGGGACCGTTGTGATTATCTTATTTGACTTCCTGTATAACACAGGCCATAGAACTTTCCCAAATAATTCTTCAAGCATATCTTTTAGAAAACACAACGAATCTTGATTTAAAAACTCAGTGATGGAGACTTGTTAGCCGACGGCCAAGGATGTTTGGTGAGGTGCCAGCTATGCCCGTTTATACCATCCGTGACTTTAACCGCTAGGACGCACTGTCCCTTCGCGGCGGGCAGCCCGGGCTAGGCTGACGGATGCCCCAAGGTCCTAACCACCCATGACTTTAACTGCTAGAGCTCAGAGCTCCTTCGCAGCGGGCAGTCAATACTGACTGACAGGTGCCCCAATGGCAGCACTAAGAGCCTCTCCACACCCGTGACTTTAACTGCTAGAGCTCAGAGCTCCTTCGCAGCAGGCAGCCAGGATTGACTGACAGGTGCCCCAAGAGTTTGCCCCGTGGAGGCGGCACAACTCAACGCTAGGCTCTTAGTACTCTCACCTAATGGCCAGGCTTTAGAGCCAAAATGGCTGAGGTTCTTTAATTGTGTTGGCTGCTTTACAGTAAACCAGAGAAACAAGTCAGGCTTATGCATAAATGGTTACCAAAATTTATTAAGCTAGATTCTAATCATGTGGTTACAAAATTGCTAGTGCCTACTTATTTAAATGTAGAGATGTTACACACACAAAGAAGTTACAAAACTGAAGCCACAATCCCAAAGAAAGAAAACAAAGTATAGAGCTCTATTTCAAAATATGTGTACACTAAAGATAGGAGATCAGGTGTGGGTGCTTCTTACCCTCCTTGCATCTCTCGATTCCAGCGGTGCCAAGCCAGGATCGGTCACTCAATTCCGCGGAAAGACGAATAAGGGACAAGGCGTAGGGACCCTCTTAGCTGCAGAAGCCTTGGGAGGCTGTCACTTATCTGACCAGCAGATAGATAGTGAAAAGCACTCAAAAATCATGGTGCTGTAGGTCCCCTACTTATACCTCTGGACTCCTTTCTTCTCTTTCTCCTTTCTTATGCCAGATTGAGGCTGGTCTGTCTGGGTGACACCAGCTTTCGCAAGAGTAGTTTACACTTGCAAGGGAGAGAAACAATAAGTTTCGACTACTGGACATTTCTTTTATCAGGGTAAATATTTTCCCACCTAGGATGTTGGGGTGTGTGCATCACGCTATTTAGTAGGGCTAAGAGCCATGTCTGTCACAGGGCCTCTGCCTGCTGTGAGCTTAATCGTTGTATCTGTTCCCAGAGGCACATTGTAGCAGCACACCTGTGCTTTCACAGCTTCAAAGGCTGTGCTGGAATATATGTTAAGTGCCCTGTTCCTGCTTCCTCCTGTGTTTCCAGCAGTGCCGGTCTGAGGGAGGGGGGGGCTGGCTGTCTGGCTACAAGACTCCACCATGACCATTGGTAAATTGTTCCAATAGTTAATTATACTCACCGTTAAAAATGTATGCCTTCTTTCCTGCTGTTGGCTCATGTTATACCTTTCTCTGCTAGACTGAAGAGCCTGTTATTAAATATTTGTTCCCCCATACAGATACTGATAGACTGTAATCAAGTCCCCCATAGCCTTCTCTTTTGTTAAGCTAAATAGATTGAATCTATCACAATAAGGATGTTTTCTAATCCTTTAATCATTCTTGTGGCTCTTTTCTGAACCGTCTCCAATTTATCAACATCCTTCTTGAATCGTGGGCACCAGAAATGGACACAGTATTCCAGTATCGGTTCACCAGTACCAAATACAAAGGTAAAATAACCTGTCTACTCTTACTGAAGATACCCTTGTTTATGCACACCAGGATTGTATTAGCTCTTTTGGCAACAGCTTCACAGTGGGAGCTCGTGTTCTGCAGATTATCAACCCTGACCCCCAAATCTTTCTCAGAGTCACTGCTTTCCAGGATAGAGTCCACCATCCTGTAAGTATGACTTACCTTCTTTGTTCCCAGATGCATACATTTACGTTTAGTTATATTAAAACACATATTGTTTGCTTGCACCCAGTTTACCAAGAAATCTAGATCAGGATGCTGCTAATCTATTTTACTTTTTGAACATCTCTTTAATTTATCATGGATCTTTCTAAGAAATCTGTTCACAGTGGAAGATAGTTTTACTAAAGAGTAGGGAAAATGGGGGTTAAGAGTTCTGCATTCATACTGGAGTGTATACCACTTAGTTCTCATAGATAAGAGAGATGAATGTTTTAAGAATCTTAAATGACAATAACATTCATTCTAAAATTCATTCATTTTTAAAAAATAATTGGCTCATTGAATTTTCACAAGGATAAAAGGACATTTTATGCCCTGCGTAACTTTACCATATGAAATGTCCAAGAATTAGAGATAAATATAGCATTTTAAATATGCATACATCCCCAGGAAAGTTAAAAGAAACAAGATAAGACAAAAACTAACATGGGACTGGGTAAATAACACAAAGCAAGTATATTGACAGCAAGTGAAAGCAAGACTAAAAAAAAATAGTATCTGTAGAGAAGTGAAGGGTCACTTCTGAATTAATGGCCATTCATCCACAATTTTTAATTCTTCAGAGAGTAAAAGAATGATTACTGTAAAAGCAGCTGAAATGTGGGAAAACAGTCACTTGCACAAACTCTTAACCCCTTACTGATATTGGTAAGCAGTTACTCACATAAATATCGTTAATTAAATCATTTAGACTGCTCCTATGTGTGACATCTCACTAAGGGAAGTGAGGGGATCAGTCTGGCTCTGTGTTTTAAGTACTGATGATATATATATTTTTTGTTGCTGCTTACCAAAGGTGCTATACTGTCAGAGTTGGAGCCCAGTCATGGGCAATGGCTGAGCAAACTGCACATTTATGCTTCAGCCCTGAGCCAAAGTCAGCACCTCTAAGAATCAGGAGTTTAGTTCTTAGGACTTGTTCAATCCTTGGCTTCTGAGGTTTGACTTCCTGTAAGGGCATTGCTTAGTGCCGTGGTGGTGGTGGTGGTGATGTTTGTATTTATTTATCTTGATTTTTAAAATATACAAATATGTGCTAGTTTCAAGTGCCATGTACCCCACCATCAATGAAAAATAACTAAATAAAACAAAAATGGGGATGTCTGTCCCATCGGAACACAAGTATTATTCACTACTGATCTGGGCTAGATTAATGTTGTAGATTTCTATGCCCCATTGACAGTCCCATGAACCACCAGGCTTCACAACACAATCACTCATGGCTTGATAAAACGTCCATGGTTCACACATTGAATGAACTAGATCATGGAT
This sequence comes from Lepidochelys olivacea, assembly GCF_965140295.1. NCBI lineage: Eukaryota > Metazoa > Chordata > Testudines > Cheloniidae > Lepidochelys > Lepidochelys olivacea. The sequence goes on from NC_140417.1 coordinate 105,586,627, forward strand.
CTCCTGCCATCTGCATGGAAGGTATGGATAGGGAGAGCCATCTCCACATGGGAGGAGGAGACAGGTACCTGACTGAAAATGGATGGGCCTGTAGTTGTCTCACAGAGTTTAGGCAGGAAGGTAGTACGGTTCCATGCAGTATCTTCATGTTGGAGATCCAAGAGGTAATTTCCCAGTTGATGGCTACATTGAAGCTGAGCTGCTGGAGAGTGCTGGGATCCCAGATCTGGGATGGAGGCAAAATTCCTCCTCTGCGGAGCCCAGAGTTTGGGGGCCAGATCTGTGGTTCAGGGTGAATAATGTAGGAGAAGCTCTTCAAGGAGGACCTTGCTGATTTTTTCTCCTTCTGAACTTCCTCCAACTGCTTTTACTGAGGAGACAGTCCTGCCCTCAGTTATATGATAAATCTAAAATAGAAATCAGGGAAAGGGTGCCAAACTAGATGATACTGAGAAGAGTTCTTTGCTCTCGTGCAGAAGACTAGCTCCAGTAGACCAACTAACGTGTATATGTACTATATGCAAATATCGGAAGAAAACTAAACTAAATATAACTTCAAAACCAAACATTGTGTGTGTATATAGATAAAAATTGATGGATTTATTTCTTTGTGAGTTTGAGTATCAGTCTCGTTTATAATACTGACACGTAATAAAGAAATATTATCAGCATATGATTTATTTTGGAAAGAACTGTGTACTTAGCTAGGCTTATAGAATCATAGACATGTAGGGCTGGAAGAGATCTTGAGAAGTTATCAAGTCCAACCCCCTATGCTAAGGCAGGACCATCCCTGACAGGCATTTTTCCAGCCTGTTCTTAAAAACCTCCAGTGATGGGGATTCCATAACCTCCCTTGGAAATCATTTCAGAGTTTAACTACCCTTATAGTTAGAAAGGTTTTCCCAATATCTAACTTAAATCTCCCTTGTGGCAGATTAAGCCCATGACCACTTGTCCGACCTTAAGTGGACATGAAGAACAATTGATTGCTGTCCTCTTTATAACAGCTCTTACCAGATTTGAAGACTGTTATCAGGTTCCTCCTCAGTTGTCTTTTCTCAAGACTAAATGCCCATTTTTTAACCTTTCCTCATAGGTCAAGTTTACTAAACTTTATATAATTTTTGTTTCTCTCCTCTGGATTCTCTGCAGCTTGTCCATATCTTTCCTAACATGTGGCTTCCAGAACTGGACACAGTACTCCAGCTGAGGCCTTACCAGGGCTGAGTAGAGCAGGACAATTGCCTGTTGTGTCTTACATACAACGCTCCTGTTAATATATCCCAGAATTAGCATTTTGCAGCTGCATCATATTGTTGACCCATATTCCATTTGTGATCCACTATAATCGACAGATCCTTTTCATCAGTACCACCACCTAGCCACTTATTCCCCATTTTGTAGTAATGCTTTTGATTTTCCCTTCAAAGTTGTAGTACTTTGCATTTGTCCTTATTGAATTTCATTTTGTTAAATTCAGACCAATTCTCCAGTTTGTCAAGGTCCTTTTGAATTCTAATACTGTATTGCAGAGTGCTTGGAATCCCTTCCAGTTTAGTGTCAGCTGCAAAATGTATAAGCAACAGCCTTCAGTCCATTATCCAAGTTATTAATGAAAATACTGAATAGTATTCAGGACTAACTCCTACAGGACCCCACTAGGTACATCCTCCTAGTTAGACAGTGAACCATTGATAACACTTTTACAGTCTTTCAACCAGTTATGCACCCATCTTATAGTAAATTCATCTAGTCTGCATTTCACTAGTTTGCTTAGGAGAATGTCATGTGGGACTGTGTCAAAAGTCTTACTAAAATTGAGATATATCATGTCTACTGCTTCCTCCTCTCTTCCTCTACAAAGTCAGTAACCCTATGGAAGAAGGAAATTCATTTGATTTGGCAACATTTGTTATTGACAAATGCATGCTGGCTAGTCCTTATTATCCTTGAGGTGGTTATAAATTGATTGTTTAGTCGTTTGTTCCAGTCTCTTTCCAGGTATTACAGGTAGACTAATTGGCCTGTAATTCCCAGGGTCCTCTTTGTTCCCCTTTTTAAAGAATGGTACTATATTTACCCATCTCCAGCCCTCTTGGACCTCTCCTGTAGCATAAGTTCTTGAAGATACTTGCTAATAGTTCCAAGATTGCTTCAGCTAGTTCCTTGAGTGCACTAGGATGAATTTTATCAGGCCCTGCTGACTTGAATACATCTAATTTATCTGAATATGCTTTAATTTGTTCTTTGCCTATTTTGGCTTGCGTTTCTTCCCTCTTTTTGTTAATATTAGTTGTGTTGAGTATCTGATTACCATTGGCCTTTTTTAATGAACAGTCACACAAAATAGATATTAAGTACCCCAGCCACCTTGAAGTCATCAAGTTATTGGCTCTCCTTCCCCACTAAGTAGGAAACCTATGATTTTCCTTTCTCTTTCTCTTGCTCCTAAGGTATTTAAAGAATCTCAACTTATTGCCTTTTATATACCTTGCTAGGTTTAACTCATTTTGTGCCTTAGCCTTTCTGATTTTGTTCCTACATTCTTGTGCTATTTTTTTGTGCTCCTCCTTAGCAATTTGTCCATGTTTCCACTTTTTGCAGGATTCCTTTTCGATTTTCAGGTTATTAAAGAACTCCTAATGGAGACATATTGGCCTCTTACTATTTTTCCCATCTTTCCTTTGCATCGGGACGGTTTGCTGTTGTGCCTTTAATATTGTCTCCTTGAGAAACTGCCAGCTCTCCTGAACCTCTTTTTATGGATTAATCTTATACTGTAGTCACATTACTAACCCCCGCTTTGCAAAATTTCAGCAGCTTAACCTCATTCCAGGTCCCTCTCTATTAAGAAATGATGAAGCAGTTTGTGGCTGTCACAGTCTGGAGCCTGAAAATACCTCTTTTAGGTATACCCCCTCCAAATATAAGACAGAAATAGTATGTTTCCATTTGATCTACTGCAAGGCCTTCCTGTAACAGCATCCGAGAGCTCTTTTCTATATCCTGATTCCTTTTTTCTCTCTCAACATGTCCAGTTCGGTCAGTCTTATAAAGTCAGCCATGAGCTTGATTCTGATCTCAGTTACAGCAGAGTAAATAAAGAACTGCTGCACTGGAGCTACAGTGGTAGAAAACTGGTGTAAGTGACAGAAGAATCAGATGCAGCTCTCCTTTTAAAGGCATGTGGGAAGAGATGAATTAGTAGAAAGAGGAGATTTCCAAAAGCTGGGGATGTCCCAAGGGGACAGTGCCAAAAATATTGGCTCTTGCATTAGGATCCATATGAAGCTCCATTGGATCTGAGTCTGAGAAGGTCTATTGAAGCTCCATGGACAAAGCTGCGGAATTTTTTTTTTTTAATAGAGTACAGTATAGAGTAGAGGTCTAAGTGACTTTGTCCAATACAGATTTTCTTTGCTCTCTGTCTAGATCATAATTTGCATCACAGAGGGATTGATAGTAGTTTGCTGTGGTGTTTGTGCAAACATATATATTTTTTAAATTATTTATATCTATTTAGAGAAAATAGGAGAGGAAAAGAACTACCTCCTTGCTTCTGCAGGTAAACGGAGCATGTTTGTGGAGACATCAACATCCCTGCAGCAGTGGCTGCTATCCCTAAGAGCTTCAATAAGTTTGGTAAAAGTGACACTGTCAACTCCATTTGGCCTCAGACTGAGCTACTTTACAAGTTGTTTGTTATCTTAAGCTCCTCATCTACCCAAATGCGTCTGTGTTGTTTTTGTTTTGTTTTGTTTTGTTTTTAGAAAATGTTCCTTACAGCCCTGAGAAATTGGTTTACGTAAAGTTGCAGGAAAAGTTAGCTTGTTTTGTTTTTTGTTTTAAAGTTTCTCAAGGGCTACAAGGATCAGTTTTATGCAGAAGCATGCCAGAGGTACTTGGGACTATAATTGGCTCAACAACCACTAGCTTTGAAGGTATTCCAGGTTGACCCTCTGTTGAAACTAACAGTTAAGTAAGGCTGCTATGAAAGTCATTGTGTTGTGCAGTAAAATACGCAATCAAAGGGACAAGAGCATTCCTGAGAAGGAAAGAAAAGAGCATAAAAATAAGTTGAGTTTTTATCATGATGCGGGAAGAGATATTTCTGTGACTGTAAGGGTGCTCTTCATATCACATAAAAACATTGGCACATACATCATTGTGGTATTGCTTATGAAACAAATCAACATGGCATTCATTTTTCAAACCTCTCTACTCTTGTGAGGCACTTACCAAAATAACACATTTCTAACATCTATAGAATTGCAATGTGACTAACTATCTGGACTCTTATTAGTACTGGTCAACTTTCATATACCTTACTTATATCATTTTCATTTTTTATAGCATTGTCTGCGTGAAAAAACAGATATTTTATTTATAGCTGGTTTTGTCATCTTTAGCTGACTGCCATATACATTTTCAAAAGAGAAGAATAAGCTTGCTATTAAGACATTGAACTGAAATACAAGAGACCTGGCTTCAGTTTCCTTGCTCTGCCTCAGGCTTTCTGTGACCTTTGGCAATTCACTTAATCTCTCTGTATCTTAGTTCCCCATCTGTACAATAGGGATAATAACATTTCCTTTCCCTCACCCTTTGTGTCATGAATTTAAAATATAAGGTCTTCAGGGCTGGGAGAGTCTCTTACTATGTATATGTGCAACCCCTAAGGGTTCTTAGGACACATTATTTGGTGGCCTTGGAGTGCAGCCACCAACTCTTGCTGGTGGCTGCTCTCACAGGTGCCAACTTTTCCCGGGGCCGTTTGGTGCTCGACCTGCCCCCGGCCCCACCCCTGCTCCGCTGCCTCCTGCCCCTTCCCCGCCCCCATTCCAACCCCTTCCCCAACTCGGCCCCCCCCGCCCCACTGGACTCCTTCCCCAAATCCCGGGCCCCACCTCTTCCCTGAGCGCGCCGTGTTCCCCCTCCTCCCCTCTTCCTCCCAGCGCTTGCCGCCATGAAATAGTTGTTTCACGGCAGCAAGCGCTGGGAGTTAGGAGTAGAAGTGGGGATGCGATGAGCTCGGGGAAGAGGTGGAGGTGAGCTGGGGCAGGATGGGGCGGGGCGGGGAGTGCACCCACCAATTTTTCCCCACGGAGTTGGTGCCTGTGGCCTGCTCTCACGCTTTTTCCTAAAATACTTAATTAGCTTTAGGAAAAACAAATAAAGATGCACATATAGCCGTACAAATCATTGTAGTTTATTTATTTCTAGCTAATAAGTCTGTTTTGAAAAGTGATATTAACAAACACATAAGTATCACTTTTCACAGCAGACTTACTCAGCCCTGGAAAGTCTGGGGACAAATTAAGCCCTGGATGAGAGGTGTTGGGGAGGCAGCGGGCACTAGGGGCAGTGGGGATGGGTGGGTGGCTGGGGGAGCCGTGAGGGATCCGGAGCTTGAAGCCCCACAACTGGGGCCCAGGATCAGAGGTCGAAGCCATGTGGCCAGACCCTGGGGCTGGAACCCAAAGCCCAGCAGCCAGAGACTGCCACCACACCAGAGCTAAAGCCCAAAACCTGAGCCCCCCCACCCCTGGGAAGGTGAGGAACTCACTGGCTGCCTGTTCCTCCAGCATTGTGCCCCACATGTCTCCAGAGGGAGGCAGGGCCTAACCCCTGCTGGTGGCCCCAGAAACCAACACCAAAGTGGTGCATCCAGGAGCAACAGGGATGGGGAGGTGCTGCTGCTTCTGCCCTCCCCCACATCACAGCCCAGGAGTCTGTGGTCACAAGAAAAGCCTCTGGGGGCATTTGAGAAATGCTTAATGGGGCCCTGACCTCGTTTGGGGTCTCTAGATGCTACTTTAATAGAATAAATAATTACAAGAAAACCTACATGCATAGTGCCTTCCAGCAAGTGGCAAAGCAAGCTATATTCCCAAAGACACCCTCCCCCCTCTACCCAGTGCATTCCCTCTCACCATGTTGCCACCAACACAGGCAAATTTCTGATGGGTCACAAAATATTTAATGGGACCGTACTCTAAAATGAGGGCTAACTTCCAATACTTAGGAATTCCTTTAAACAAAGATGGTTCTTGGATTAAACACTTTTACAATACTAAAGTTTGGGTTCATAGAACCTTGGGTGGTATTTGCTTGGAATTTTTCTGGAGATTTTTATTTAGGTCTCTATAGAGCCTTTTAGGTCAAATGTTCTAACTCAATTACTCTGGCATCAGGGACTGAAATTTTGGGGTTGTTTTGTTGGTTTCTCCTCTATGGAATATTTCATGAAAGGGTCCCATGTCTCCTTCAGTGAATGCTGAGGGAGTTGATCAGAAGTGAAACTATGTTCTCCGAGGTGAAGTTCCTTGAATCTTTGAGAGTCCATGATGATTTTCATAAAACTGTGTTGACAGTGGGCCTTGAATATTGCTCATGCTGATGCCGTAGGGTGGAGACTGAAATCATGGGTGGCTACAACAAACTGAACCCATTCCATATATTTTGGTGTTTTGCTGTTGAAGCAAAATCTCACAAGAAAATGTAACAACTAAATTTAGGGATGTCTGGGAACGAGATGCCCTTAAATGGGTAAATTGATCCTATATTTGTTAGTAATTGGAATCCTTTTCAACAGAACAGCCAGCTTCTGAATACTTACCAACAGACAAGCTTTTACCTGTGTTTCTGAGAGAGGCTAGCTGCCAACAGTAATTGATAGAATTTGGGTCATTTAATCAAATGTAAATGTTTGACTGCTCACAATATGATCATCTTTTTTTCTTTCCATTTTCCTTAAAACACATTTCCCCGTGAGAAACATTTCAGCAAGTGATCTCTCTGTTAGTCGAACGAAAACACTCCGTATTATATGTGTCTGTCTGATTTCAGTTGCAACTTCTGGGGGGAAGAGACTATGTCTCAATATGTTTGTACAGAGCTGATGATCAGTTAACTATTATATAAGAATAAGCACCTGAGATCATTCCATTTCCTCTGCTCACTTTGGGCCAGAGTGTGTCCTGCTGCTCTGCAGAGCATGTGGCGTTTTTTAGAGGGCAGAAAGATTTGTGTCCTGTGCTTCTGTGGGATACTGGGGAAAAATTGCAGTGACTTCCCACCATGACTTCTTCCTCCATGTGTCCCCTGAGACACAAGACACACCCTAAAGGGAATAGGGTGCCGGCAGGGACACAGCCCCATTCCCTACTGCTCACCAGCTAGCAGGCTGGAGGAGTAGACAGAATGCCCTGAAGAAGCATAGCATCAGGCATGCTCCTTTTCACCCTATGGTGCTTCAGAAAACATTCTGCTTTTTGGTGGGGGTGGAGGGTGCGTGCCATTCTCCACCCCGTCAATGCAAGACTGGGCCTTAAAAGCACCCTTGAGCCCTTTATAATTTACAATTTAGATTGGGTTTAGTTTGAGCCAGTCTATATTTCTAATACGAGAAGAATTAAGTGGTTAACACCTCTGTTGAAAAATAAAAATAATAAAAATCTATTGAGGTACTTGCTTTGGTTTGGCTCATGACTACAAATTAACACTGTCTGTTGTGCTATAGCAAATGTTGCCTTTTCAGCAGAGAGAGTGAGAGAGTGCATGCCAAATTCTTCTTGACTCATTAATGACTATGCAAAATTGGTGTTTTTTCCTGGTTTCTTTCCATGTGAATTTTTGGTGGGGAAAGATGTGAGGTTTTTATCTTACTTGTTTGATGTAAAGTGCACGTTATGTACATCATAATTTGTGTTCAGATATCATTGGTTGTATTCTTTCCACGTGCAAAGTTAGGAGTTTGAAACTAAACACACACACATTTGTATTGAGGATAGGATTGAGGATAGGATCTGTACTAAAAGTACAATTAAAGTCAAGTGTCTTAGTTTGTCACACAGCTGCGGTGTGGACTGTCCTGTGTTTCTCTGAGTTTTAATCTATTTACTGGGGCCTGGTTAGGGCCCATGTATGCTACAACATTTTGCTGTGTTGTAACTGGGTCCCCTGACCAAGTTATAAGTTGATAGACCAGGTCTCGTAGGGTATGTCTACATTGCAGCTGGGAGCAGTCCGGGTAGACAGAGTCATGCTAGCAAGGTTTGATATTGCACTAAAAATAGCAGTGTGGATGCTGCGGCTTGGGCTTCAGCTCAGGCTCTTAAGTCTCAGGGGTTGAGTGGGCTTGAAAACCCAAGCTGCAGCCCGAGCCACAATGGTCTCACTGCTATTTTTAGCACACTGCTTGAGCCCTGCTAGCACGAGTCTGTCTACCTGGCCTGGGCGGCTTGCTCCCAGCTACAGTGTAGACATATCCATAGTGATTTAAGTCCTATATTGGAGACTCCTAAATGCTGACAGGCTGGAGAAAGGGTGAGTTGTATGTTATAGTGCATGTGTGTGTTGGTGGAAGTGGATGATGTAGGTAGTGATTAGTTTTTAAACTCTGATTTTGTTTTTATGAATTACGAACGTGTCGTAAGTACTATATCAAGTGTGAGTGACAGTTCTTGCATAAGCCACATAGAAAAATACTAATTGTGACACAAACTAAGCTTGTCCATATGGAGACAATTGAGAGGAGTAGTATCTTATAAAGTGGTCAATAAAATTATTACACTTGTTAAGGGATGGGTGAAAGAATAAGAGAAAAGTGATGGAGTTCAAGCCTTAGATTCGTTGGTGTGTAGTTGTTGAATGGGGAAGGAGACGCTGGAAATGAACGTCATATGACTGCTGGAATAGAAACACGTTGTCTAGGACTTCGGAAGCCACATATTTCATAGGAAAGGTTTGCTTCTGGTTGTAGCCAGAAGTTATTTGCGGGAAGTTTGGGTTTCATCCAGTGATGCCACATTACTTTTACTTTCCAAAACAGGGGCTTCCCTACTGTGTTTTCTTACGAATATTTAGACCTTGCTTTTGTCCTGTCCCTGGACTGTAATTTACTAATCAGCCATCTATCTATGGAACGAGTGTGTAATCCTTTAGTGCTTTAATTAGATGGATTTTTATACCTTGTGTTAATATTTTAAAAACATAAGTTGAAAATTTGTAAAAGTTATTGCTAAGCATGGAACACTTTTTTTTTTAAATTATTAAAGCAAAACCACAGTTGTCATTTGCTATCAGTGATTAGTTTTGGTAGACTAATTTTTGTTTGAATTTACAAGAAACTTTAATGACAGACTCTAATAGTTTGTCTTTCCAGGATGCAGCTGTGTATGTTTCTTTTCACCCACTCAGCAGTAGATGAAGTACCCTATTCATGAAAAAAATACTTACACAGTAGTCATGTATAGTCTAGATACATTTTTTCCACCCATTTTTAACGCATGTCTTTTAGAGAAGATTCCATATTTGACTCATAAAGATAAATCTAATTTCGTTGTGGAGTTTAGGCAAATAGATTTATTAAGAGAAATCAATTCAGGATGTGGAGAAAATCCCTTTTCTTGTAGTGTAATGATCAGGTAGGCAGCTGTTAAAATAAATGGGGATTTAGAATTGTCACACAAATACTACTGTGATGATGACCAGAAGCATCCTGCAGGATAAATCACTCAAATTCAACCCTTAAAAACATAAGGGGAGATAATGTTTTGTTTTTTTTGTGTGTTTGTTTATATATATATATATATATATATATATATATATATATATATATGTATATGTATATGTATATGTATATGTATATGTATATGTATATGTATATATATATATATATATGTATATGTATGTAGAGGTCAACAGTGTAATCAGACAGTCCCTGTCTATGCTGTATTCTGTTAATTCAGAGGTCAACAGAACATCTTAACATTTAAATGAACCGTAATTATAGGATATTGCTGTATTCATCTCTCTTTGAAATGTATAGCAAATCACCTGCGAATGGTAGAAAAACTGGCTATTGACTTATGTTGATCTGTGTGAATAATTACTGGTGATGCTTAGGAAATGAGTGTCTGTTGTTCCCCAAGGGACTCCAACCTGTCAAAGAAGGCCTGAAATTGTATAAAAAATGGTTTGGGTCCTCATCCTGTATGTCTCGGATCTGCTTGAGGCTTCATGCAGGGGAAGCCTAAACCATAAGGACTGAGATCCCAGTTCTGACTGGACCGCCCTGAATACAAACATTGGGCTATAACCTATGAACTATTTCTGAAAGAACTCTTTGCATCTACAAAGCTTTCCATCTCTGCTTTGAAAATGAGTTTCAAGATTGTATGTACACTGATCTTTTAACCAGTTCTCTCTCTTTTTCTTTTTTAATAAATTTTAGTTTAGTTAATAAGAATTGGCTGTAAGTGTGTATTTGGGAAAGGTCCGGAATATTCATTAACCTGGGAAGTAATGTGTCTGATCCTTTGGGATTGGTAGAACCTTTTTTATGTGGTGAATAAGATTTTCAGTAATCCTCATCATTTTGACTTGGGTGTCTAGGTGGAGGCCTGCAGCTGGGTTACTTTAATGGAAACTGTACTGTTGACTTCGGAGTAACCAGTGAGGTATAATAGAAGTTGGTTTGGTAAATCTAAGTATTGGAATATCCACCAGCTTTGGGGATTGGCTGCCCCATTCTTTGCAGTTCACCCTAATTGTGTGACCTCAGCTGGCTCCCCTGGGATTCTGGTCACAACTACATTATACCAATATTAAGAATCTATCTTAAAACAGCCCCCTACACCAAGAACACTGATTTATTGCAGAGTGGAAAGTATTGTTAAATGGATTCTAGTAGATAGCATTTTGTTGCATTATTTCAGTGAAGCATGTGGTTGTATGCAAAAACATGTTTTACCAAAGCACAGAATAAAGAGACAATGACGATGTTATGTTATTCACATTCCATTTATTCCTTTTACTCATAATGGTATTCATCCATCTAAAGAATCCTTAAGTTAGCAGCTGATAACTCAAAAACATCTACAGTTAGCGATTAATGCTTTATGCCATTGAAAACTGGCATAAAGCACTAGTTTTCAGATGGTGTAAAGAACTGGTTTCCAGGTCTAAATTTTCTTGAGATAGCAGCTAGCAAAAATCATGTAAGCCTTAAAGTGGAAAAAGAACAACATGGTAATCAAAATAATGTGATTTTTTTTTAAATGTCCACCATTTTGCAATATGCCAAGCTAGAAACGCTTGGCACGGGCTGTGCAAATACCTTTAGGACAAAATTTTTCCAAGCAATGGCCCTATATTGGTAATCAAGAAGAGAGAGAGAAATCCCTTTTTAAAGTGGCTGATTTAGTGTTAACATTTTCTACTATCTCAGCTATGTTATGCTGCATTTTCATATCTCGGTAGAACAGAAGTGAATTAATATCGAAGAGGAGTTGATGTCTCTTGTAATGAAGAGTAATGGAATGATTTTTGTCTAGCACAAACTAGGAACATTTACTGACTTCAATTTTTAAGATTAAGGACACCTTCACCTTCTAATTGCTGAAATAGCAGGGCTGAATGGTAATCTGACACTCATGGTAGAGCTAGACTTGGGGGCCTGCCATTGTTCTTTTTCCCTTACATATTGCAGCCAAAGGGAGTGAAATGTGACAGTTTCACCTTGAGTTCAGGCGGTGTGTCACTGCCTACTTCAGCCTATACTCAGCGTGCAATAAAGTGTGTGTGTGGGGGGATAAACACTACTCTTTCTTGGTACAATATCGAGGAGTGACTCCTTGCTAGTCAGCAGCCGTAAACCATGCTTTTCTGTCCCAGCAGAATGATTTCTGTACCTTTCTGAGGTCAACATACTTTATTCCTCCTTACTGTTACACATCTTTGGTAAACAGTAATTCAGCCTAAATCTTTAATCCTGCAGACAGGATGTCAGTCCGTGAGAGTTTTGTTCTGTTTTACTAGCATGCTCATTAAACCTTACTATCACTGCATAATTGGCTTAACTTCCATCTTGTATCTATGGCAGACGTAACTGAAGTAGTCTTGTGGACATGTGACTTAGAGCCATGTTTAACCTGGCTTCTTCATGGGTGTATTCCTGTACTCTTTCCATTACCCAGTTAATGAAGCACGGACAAAAAGGTACAGGGTGTTCTCTCCCCTGTAAATATATATTATTAAAGAAGCTACCGCTCCTGACATTTAACCGTTGCCAGTTTCAGTAACAAGGTGCTACCACAGTAGTGCCAATGCAATATTCTTACAATGATTTGGGTGAGAAATAGACAATCCAAGATTATTCATGCCATGAAATTATCGCACTTTGATTCTAAACCTTTTTTAAAACTCTTTAACATTTTCACTTTACATTGCTTATTAATATAGTGGGCTAAACTCTCCTGTGTTCCACCTATGACAGCTTCCTATGGCTTCAGTGGTTTTGCATGGATGGAACTAAGGGCAGAATGTCAGTCTATAATATTGTGCAATGTATCAAGGGCAGTTTTTAATGGAAATTAAGTAGGTAAATCCAGTTATTTATGTCTAAATATCAGTGATATTGCAGCAGAATTTTTAGAAGCCCTCATAATCTGTTGCTAATTTTGAGCACTCAGCAGGTGATCTATCAGTGACCTGCTGCACACCATCCATCCATCTCCTTACTAGCCACACCTACAACAATGACACACCACCATTCCTTGCATTATGACTATCTCTAGATTATTTCCATCTCTAGTCCTAATGTGACTAAAGTACATAAGTTTGTGTTGATTTCCATCATCAGGGTCTGCTTCTGTCCAATAATAAGCATTCACCTTTTTGTCCATCCAGGAGATATGCAAGAGTCTTCACCAGCACCACATTTCAAAAACTTCAGGTTTTTTTTGTCAGCAGCATTTCCTTTCCAGGATTCACATCCATGAATGGAAAAAATTAGGCTTTTCACCAGTTACACCTTTCTACATTTCCAGATATCACTTTTTTCACACTTCCTTAAGGGAGGCCATAGCTGAATGAGCCATTCCTAGTCGTCTTCTGACGTCTTTGGAACAGCCTCCTTGTTTGGATATATATGATCCCAGATAGTTAAATTAACCCACTGCCTCTAAGTTTGTCCATTAATCGTTATGTCTTCTTGCATTCTGTTTTAGTAGTCATGTCAACATGCATGCATTTTGTTTTCATCACGGTCAGGAATAGTCCATGTTCCTCACTAACTGTTTTTACATATTCCAATATATGTTGCATTCTATTGGTGGTTGTAAGACAGGCTGATAACATGACATTCTTTATGAGGTCAGTTAAGAGGTGTCCACCATGGAAATCCCAACTCCTTCCACTTTGTCAAAACCTTGCAAGGCTTGTCTCTCAATAAATTCTGCATACATGTTAGAGAGGCTTGGGGACAAAGTACGCTTTTGTCTCACACCCTGACCAGTGGAAAACCACTCGCTGTCTCCAACTACTGTTCTTACTGTGGTCTGTTATTGGTGGTAGAGACTTGTCATGAGTTCAGTGAGATGCTTTGGAATCTTCATGTCTGCCGGTATCCTCCCAAGATGGTCATATTGGACAATATCAAATGCTTTTGAATAGTCAATAAAGCCCATGATCAATGGGTGATTGTACTCTCCACATTCTTCAGTGATGTGATGGATATTCATTATTTGGTCATGCATGCCTCAGCCTCTTTGAAACCAGTTTGTTGCAGTGATACTTCTGTCTGTACCCATCATTTCTTGAGATCCTGAATTATGGAGAGCAGAACTTTGCTGACATGTGATTGCAAACTGTGGAATAAAATCAAAACTGTTGTTGTTGAAACCACCAAAGCACACTTTCTGAAAAGTCAGCATTGGACTGCATCGTGGTTAACTGAGAAGGTGTTTGAACTGGCAAAAAAGTGACAGAGTGAAAGAGAATGACTTGGAGATGGAAGAACATAGGAGAGAATATAAGAAAGTGAGCACACCGAGTCAGAGGCGAGATGAACAAATATGAAGCGAAAAAGTATGGAATCTGAGAATTTTAAAGTAGAGTCATAATCCAAAAGGTATGTTCCCAGTGGTAAGACTTCTTACTGAAAGGTTTTCCCTGTGATCAGACATAATAAGAGATCATGATGGCAGAATTCTCACTGATGATATTAAACTCAGGTGTTGAAATTATTGTGCCAATCTGTATGCCTTACCAGAGCCACTCATAATGGAGGATGACAGAAAAGAGAGCATGGGAGCCGGAGCCATCGATCCTGTGAGAGGAAGTGATGTATGCTATTATGAAAATGAAGCCTGAGGAAGCACCAGGGATAGATAATGTGCCTGCAGAATTGTTAAAAAGTGCAGTAGTGATCTTATTTGGACAATTTGTAATGATGTGTGGATAACTGGAAATTGGCTGAAGGACTGGATGAAGGGAATTTTTCTGCCATTAGCAAAGAAGGGAGACAGAGTGTAGTGGAAATTATAGCTGTATTAGTGAATTAAGCACTTGGGACCCACTGAAGTCAAGGTGAGTCTTTCCATTAATTTCAACATTCACTGGTTCAGGTCCTTATTTCTTTAAAGGCCAGATGCAGAAATCCTTACTCCAACATAGCACCCAGGTTGTAAATTCTTCAGTATTTTCCTGTTTCTCCCTTGTTTTTCACACTGAGATTTTAAAAGCTTTCCTGGCATTAAATTCATGTGATTTTTTGCTTGCAAAACAAGTTCCTGGAATGTGAGTTTTAATAACCTTATATCCAGTCAAAATATTACAAATACAGTATGTTGGATTGGATGTAGATCTAGTTTAGTTGAACAGATCCAAGAAATCTGAACACGTCTGTTTGAATAACTCTTGATTGATGCAGGCAGATACAAGAATATCAGTTGAAAATTAGGCTACAGCAGCAAAGTGCCACTTAAGAAGAATTGTAATTAATCTCCTGTTTCCAATTCAAAAAGTTAATTTGATGGAGATGAGAATATGCAGTTTTTATTACCCTTTCTACATTAATCATACTCTTGAGTTGAAGTGCAGTTTAGTAGATCATAGAAGATTACATTGCATCATGATCTATGCTCATGTACCTCTGTAATTAAGAAGCCTTTGTTTTCTATAACATTTTGGCATTGAAAAGTTAAGGGTCGACCAGTTGTGTTTTCAGATCTGCTGTGAATTGAGAGGAAGGATGGACCTTATAGTAAACTCCTAAAAAGAAGTAGGAAAATATGTTCATTCATCTCAAGAGTAGTAATGACAGGGAAAATGGCATCTTTTCTTTTGTTTCTAGACTTTTTATATATATCTCTAAACATTGTAGGGCCAGATTGTGTTTAGCCTCTGCAACATTCACTCAAGGGATGAATAAGAAGCCTGTCTAGGCTATTGCAACATGCTCATCACCAGGGAATTAGGGCATCAGGACACAGTTGTAGTTTGCATTCTCTTGATCTTTTTATATATACAAAAAGAAAAAAGACTAAGATCAAATTCTCCTCCGAGAGCTCTTTCTATCATGCTTATTACTGAAGTAACCAAAGACCAGGTTGTGAGCCTGTTATTGGTCACTAGTACTATTCCTATGAGTAATGGCTTGCCAGTGTAGGTAAGGGGCTCACAATCTGGCCCCAACCAGTTAAATATGCGCCCAGTACTACATCTGTCTCAAATGAGAACTGCATGTATACATTTGAAAGCAAAGTTAAATTCTCAGTTCCTTTTGCAGAGGAAGAGGTGCCAACTGGTATTGAGAGATATTGAGCACCTGGTGTTCCCATTGACTTCAGTTGGAGTTTTGGGTGCTCGGAATTTCTGAAAATTAGGCTCTAATTATTCAAGAAGTCTTCATGTGTCTTAAAAAGAACATTTAGGAACATGAGTAGAACTTCCCAGCAGCAACCTGGTGTGGCGCGTGGGAAGGGGGGACAGAGTTACTATATCCTTTCCAGATTCCCACAGCAGGTATTGAATGCTGCAGTCAGCTACAACTATAAAGGACATTAATGTTGATTGGCATGTTATTTTTCTGCAGACCCAAGCAACCCAGCCATACAGAACAAACAGGGACGGTGTATTTCCCTATATTCAGATAAAGGAATGGGAACAAATGTATCTTCCCCCCCTCCCCCATTTAAAACTTAGTTTGGTGGGAAGGAAGATACATTTGTTCCCATTCCTTTATCTGAATATGGGGAAATACACCCTTCCCTTCTTTTGAAATAGGTACTGCAGAAGAGCTACTTTAGATGATTACAAGCAATATCTGTCCAGAAACTCAGATGAGGAAGGAGACTTGGAAGCTTGAAAATAAAGTGGGACATTCAGCTGTCAGAAAGAAATGTATGATGAAAAACAGTCTGTGTTTGATAGGGGAAGTCTGTTAATACTAGACCAATTCTTTGCCTTTGGAGTTTTCTCAAGAGAAGTACTCATTATTTATTTTTGACTATAGCATGACTGCAGGACATCGGTCCTGGGGCTGGTTTTGTTCAATATCTTCATAAATGATCTGGAGGATGGTGTGGATTGCACTCTTAGCAAATTTGCGGATGATACTAAACTGGGAGGAGTGGTAGATACGCTGGAGGGCAGGGATAGGATACAGAGGGACCTAGACAAATTGGAGGATTGGGCCAAAAGAAATCTGATGAGGTTCAATAAGGATAAGTGCAGGGTCCTGCACTTAGGACGGAAGAACCCAATGCACAGCTACAGACTAGGGACCGAATGGCTAGGCAGCAGTTCTGCGGAAAAGGACCTAGGGGTGACAGTGGACGAGAAGCTGGATATGAGTCAGCAGTGTGCCCTTGTTGCCAAGAAGGCCAATGGCATTTTGGGATGTATAAGTTGGGGCATAGCGAGCAGATCGAGGGACGTGATCGTCCCCCTCTATTTGACATTGGTGAGGCCTCATCTGGAGTACTGTGTCCAGTTTTGGGCCCCACACTACAAGAAGGATGTGGATAAATTGGAGAGAGTCCAGCGAAGGGCAACAAAAATGATTAGGGGTCTGGAACACATGAGTTATGAGGAGAGGCTGAGGGAACTGGGATTGTTTAGTCTGCAGAAGAGAAGAATGAGGGGGGATTTGATAGCTGCTTTCAACTACCTGAGAGGTGGTTCCAGAGAGGATGGTTCTAGACTATTCTCAGTGGTAGAAGAGGACAGGACAAGGAGTAATGGTCTCAAGTTGCAGTGGGGGAGGTTTAGGTTGGATATTAGGAAAAACTTTTTCACTAGGAGGGTGGTGAAACACTGGAATGCGTTGCCTAGGGAGGTGGTGGAATCTCCTTCCTTAGAAGTTTTTAAGGTCAGGCTTGACAAAGCCCTGGCTGGGATGATTTAATTGGGGATTGGGCCTGCTT
Organism: Lepidochelys olivacea; assembly: GCF_965140295.1. Taxonomy (NCBI): domain Eukaryota; kingdom Metazoa; phylum Chordata; order Testudines; family Cheloniidae; genus Lepidochelys; species Lepidochelys olivacea. The sequence continues at coordinate 105,603,843 of NC_140417.1, forward strand.
TTGAGCAGGGGGTTGGACTAGATGACCACCTGAGGTCCCTTCCAACCCTGATATTCTATGATTCTATGATAGGGGAGCTATATTTATACACAATAGTCTTTCCTGCCTGCCAACCCCCAAACGCCATAGACTGTGGTGGTAAAAATATCCTGAGTGGAAGAGCTCCATAACAGAATCTGTTTTCATGTTTACTGGGACTTTAAATCTCTCCTTTATTTTATTCCTTTTAACATGGGATGATAGTGTGATTTATTCTTTAGAAAAGCATATTGATTGTTAGATCCTTTTAAAATTAATTAAAATAAATTGCTGTGGGGTTGGACTTGTCACACTGTTAGCTCCAACTGGCCTTGCATTTTGGAGACTGCTTTTGTCCTTATCATGGGAAAAGCTGATTCTTTTCCTTTAGTAATATAACCAAAGAAAAATAAATATGGCAAATGCAACTTGAAAATTCCTCAGTGGTAATATGTCAGTGAATGTGCAAATTGATGTGAGTATAATTTCTTTTTAGGTGGTCCCTTTACTGTAACTGGAAAGCTGGCTGTCATTCTGGATCATCAAGTGAATACTATATGCTTTCTGTTGATTATGGATGAAACTTAATTACTATAAACAGTGGTATTTTGTAGCATTTGTGACATTTCTTGATTGACCCAATCCCTAATTCCTGCTAATGAGGAATTGTGGTATGGAACTGTTTCAGCAGTAGTCAAATGGAGGCATCCTACACTGCTTTGATTTCTAGTTTTATTCTGAATACCTGTGGTTTTAGATATGTTTCCAAGTTGCTGTTTTGAGAAAAGAATGTGATCCAAATGGAATGCCTCCTTTAGACCATCTCTAGTTTTGTGGTATGACCTCAAGGACAATATAGGGAGGTTTGCTAAGAGTAGCTATCAGAATGGAAAAGCTATATTAAACTTGACCACACATCAATTTTGGAAACTTTGTACTAAGTGTGGCCATTTTTGTGCGTTTCCTTCTGTGGAAACTTGTGCTGGAGTAATTTATGTAAAGATGAAATTTTACTAAAGTGCAATTTGTTTCTTATTCAGTATAAATCTGAGTCAGTGTTTCTGGAGTGAAAATATATGTGATACACATAGAAACTAAATTATATTAAAATATGAATGGCTAGAGATGTTACACATCAGGGGCCACAATGTTTTTTTAAAAGTGTTTGAAAGGATGAGGTATTATAGGCCAAATTCTGCTCTGTTACACCTCAGGTGTGAGTGGGAACAGAATTTCACCCTGTGTGTTTGAGGTGAAGGACTCAGGTATACTAGCTTGGCAATGGGCTCTGACATATGTCAAAGCATTCTCATCATCTGAAATATATAGTATCATGGGCCAGGTAACTGTCAATAATGCCTTTTTTTTTTCTTCCTCCCTTTCTTTGGAAATATTCTATGGGTCCAATTCACTCCAGGGCAGAGCCCTTGCCCAAGGCTCTGTTGCTCCTACTAAAATCTTTGATGTGAATATTAAATGGCATTCAGTTTTGGGAAAGGCCCCTGTGTTGGTCTTTTTTTGTTGTTAGCCAGATACACAATCTGTCTACCCCAAATACAGATCAATAACAATGTAGTCCAAATGCTAATGGTAGTTTAAGGAGCTGGTTCTAATGTAGCACAGTGTTTACCTGTGTGGCTAATCAATCAATTATCAATCATTTGTAAATCAAGAATTGATAGGAATTTTAACTGTGATTATTCATTTAGTGAGAGTGTTCTCTCCGGTTCGGCTTAGTTTAATAATAGAACACCGATACGTTGATTGAATTTATTAATCAAACAGTTAGCAAAGACAGCACATACTCAGAGAAGCATATAATTGCCAACAGCTGTGGAAGACCTTCCCTGTAGTTTGACAGCTTGCATCCAGTCTGCTGCTGATTTTAGTTCCCCTGTAATTTAGGGGCTGTTGTGCTCTTGTTACCCTTGTTATGTATCATTCTGATCCATATCGATTTCCTCTTTCTGATACATATTTGTTATTTCCAAGGTTCCCTGTCCCATCTCAACTTTCCATCTGTCTTAGCACCTGATGGTTAGTCAGTGTTTGTCCTTTTTGGATAATTTCATTGGTTATACATCTTGCGGTTAGCACATGATAAAAATATATGTCTTAAAACAGCTGTCAAAGTAGGTTAAGGATTACTGTTCAGTAAAATTCCATTCTTGGTTAGACTTCTTCATCTAATTGCAAAGCATCATGGGAGTCTTACTCCCAGGCAAGCCTTAAAATCTTTCTTAGCCTATCTTCAGTGTCAATACCAGAGAAGCCATTGGCCTGATTCCCATCAGTACACAAGATTTCTACTGTATTTTCTGACTAGAAATAATTTTATTCTGAAAATAAAATATAGAAATGGACAGTCTACTTATACACTGGAGTAAACTGGAGAAGCACAGGTGTAAAACCTCTAGAGCTGGGCAAAGTTTTCTGACCAAAAATATTTCACACTTAAAAGTAGGGTTTTGTTTTTAAAAAAATAATTTTTCTTGTGAATGCCCTCTGTAACTAAATTTTTTTATGGGAAATTTCAGAACAGAATATAATTGTGGGGTTCCTTCCCCACAGATTTTGACCAGCTCTAAAATCCAGTGTAAGTGAAAAGAGAACCAGGCTCAAAAATTGTCAAGCTTCTTTCAAGAAATAAATGCAAAAAGTCTGGGCCCAGTCCTCAGCTGGTTTAAGTTGCTGTAGATCCATTTACTTCAGTGGAGCTTGCTGGTTTACACAAAATGAGGATATGGCTCAGTGTGTGCACTTTTTATATAAGTATGCTGGTGAGTAGGAATTGGAACATGTTTAGATTCAATCTGTTAGGGCAAATTTTAAGTGTTAGGGAACAATTCTGAAGTCATTATTACTGTCAAAACTACTGACTTCAGTAGGAGTTTTCCGGCTTTACTAAAGACTTCAAGATTGGGGCCTTAAACAGTTATGGCAAGATAAGAGCTGAACAACTGTTATGCAAGCTGTGTATATAATCTTTTGACTGTTGCCAAATGTTCTAGCTTTTGACAAAAGGAATATGTTAGTGCTTCCCTTAAGGAAATCATTTGACAAGCATTTTTTTTTAACAGTAATTTTTTTTCCCCGTGGATTGACCATTTTTAGCAGGTAAGGAAGTAAGCTTTTTGCAGAAGGTTGCTGACCTTCATAATGAGTCATGTGGGCTCTCAAAACCCTTACAAGAAGTTTTTGTGGTGAAGTTGCAGAGATCAACAATTTCTTATGTCATTTAGTTTTTTGTGGCTGGGAAAGGAGCAGATTAGTTGATTACTCAGAAGTAAATAGCTGTGAGTTCAGGCAAAGTTTATCATCAGAAGGTTAACGTGAGAAGCCAAATATGTTCATCATCCAGCAGAAGGAGAATTAGTTCTCCTCTGTTCCCTCCCCCCCCCATTTTTCCTCTTTAAGGTGATTTTTTAATTGCTTATATGTTTATTCACTGAGCAGGTACAGCATGTGCAGCAGTAGTGTAAATTTCCCCACACTGACCTGCCAAAATGACTCAACCTGTTTTAGAGAGAACATAATTCAGTGTCCACTCCCATTCAATCCTTTCCCTTTCTGCTGAAATCACTAGCTAGGAAGGGTCAGTGATGATGGTGTTCAGGTTTTTTTTATTAACACTTGTCTCTTACTACACTTATCAGCAAAACTGAGTTCATCAACTCATTTTAAAAATGCCGTTGAATTATCACCAGACAACGACAAGGCAAGTTGCTGCTAACCTGAACCAGGTTGCATCCAGTAAATTGGAAATGCAGTGCAGTGGGTGGGAGCTGGAATTATATTATTATTGATGTTCTGCCTGGATACTGAAATTCAACTCTTTTAAAGGACTGATAATGTTATAAAGGTCTCAATTAAGAAAAACAACTTATTTCCTTTTTTGCCTTCACATTAATAGAGAGTTTATCCTTATATAGCTGTAGATAGCTTTTTCGCTTAAGGCTACCCACAGCTTTTTTATAAACTACTTACAACATTGAATTCACAGTATCTTGAGGGTAACGTATTAATAAAAAAGAGGTGCATTTTTGAGTTGCTGTAGTGGAGTATGTTAAGTTTGCTTTACTTTTAAGACTTCAACAAAACAAATGTTAACACTAGCCCCAGTTGAGAATTGCATATATCTTCCTGATTTGTCATGGAAAGCAAGCAGGTATTGAAAACATTTGTCCAGATCACTCATAACAATTATAAAACTATTGATAAAATAACCTATTTTAGGCCTGAAGAAGGGCATTAGGTTTATTATATTAGAGGCCATTTGTTCCCATAGAAACTACTGAGCAGACTGAAACAGGAATGTTTCATCTCACACAAGATATACTGATGGCTAAGTATGGCGAAGGTGTTAGGAGCCTAATCTAATTCCCACTGATGTCAGTCGGAGTCTTTCTGTTGGTTTCAGTGACAGTTGGATCAGGCCTATCATGCCTAGAAAATGCAGCTGTGGAATAAAATAAAACTGGGTCTGGTCAAAAATTGTCCATCAAAAGAGTTTTTTGACTCAAGGAGGTTTTTCATGGAACTATCAACTTTCTGTTGAAAATTTTGATTTTTTTCATCAAAAAACCAAAAGCCTGAAAACCTAAATATTTCTGTTCATATACTTGGCATGGTGCCTCATGGAGGTGTAGTTTGGTTTCCTCATGTCCCCATTCTCCTCCATGGGCAGTACACCCCCCAGCTGGACTGCATCTTCTAAAAATGTACTCATGGCCAGGGATATCTCACCTCCCCTTAATCAGAGACCATGGCGCATCATGGGAGATAGTCTGGTGAGAGAGCCTGTCTTTTAGAGGAGAATGGGAGCATGAGGCACCATGGCAGTATTTCCATATGGAAATTTTTCAATTTTCATTTTTTTCCTGAAAAAAAAAATCAAAATTTTCCTTGGAAAAGAGCGCATTTTTCAAACACTTGTAGTAACAACATCAAATGCCAAGTCCTCAACCTAATGCAGAAGCCCAGCATCTTGGGAGAAAGGACAAGGCATCATTTTCCCAAGTCCACAGAGCCCTTTCTCAACCATTCCATGGAGACTACTTAAGTTCTGTGCCTGGAGTAGTCCTGTGAAGCCCCTAACTCTGTAGCAGGAACCCACTGCAGTTGGGTTGCCCACTCCCTGTATATTCTCAATCCAAATCCAGGCCACTCCCTTACACAGCAGCACCAGATTGTTTCCACTGCTGATGGGATCTCTGGCCACAGAGTTGGGGCTGGATTTTAAACAAGATCTGCTACATGGTGTTGGTAAGTGGAGTGCTATGTGACATCTTCAATTCTATCTTTCATATTTAGATTTTAGCTTATTTTATATTTGTGTGTTCTCTTCTCCATGGCAGGTGAGTGTATGGCCCTAAAATGCACAAAAAGAGATTCTTCTTATTAAAAGGTCTTGGGGCCAGATCATCATTTAGACTGACACTGAGGTGTCAAGTGAGGTAGCTCCATTGACATCAAAAGAGCGATCCTAATTTATGCCAGTTGATGATTTGGCCAACTATAAATTTGGTATGTTTTAAATATGTTTAAAATAGGTTAAAAGCATGCTGCTTTCATGTGATACTAAGGGAGGTTGAAATTACTTAAGAATAATGAAGTCAGTATACAATGTGGGGTTCAGGAAAGAAGACTAATGCAAGTCTTATAAGTTTCAGTTACATCTGTATTTTACAGAATTATATGAAAGATAACGCATCAAATATTAAGACCAGTGAACTGAAAAATAAAAGAAATATATTATCATGTTTTGAAAAATGGGAACTACTCCATCTGTTTTATCTCCTGCCATTACATAGATGAGTGATTTAGTTATTAGCATATGAAAGCAATTTGTATTAGCCATATATTTATTGTAGTCTGCTTCTTTTACATTTATGGAAGAGGAGAAAAATGGGGGGGGGAATTCTTTGAGCTATTGTGATTTTTAATTTTAAAAAATAGAAACTTGTAATATCTTCTTTCTAGATACCAAAATACAAAAAAATGGGAATTATAGATGATTTCACTTGTTTTATGTTGCTGATTTGGCCAGTTTTTGTTACATTAAATAGCTCTGGAGCAGAAGCTGGTTGATGTTCCAGGATCATTACTATGTTCCTCTCAAAGTTCTTAGGCACAGCAGATCTGCCATACATTGTTAGCTTCTTGCCTTAGATAAGTACTACCTGTCACATTTGTCTCTCTGGTATCTGCTGCCTGTTCTGCCCAATTCATCCCTGGATGACAGGACAGCGAAAGCAGTGTAGAAAGGGAAATTGGAGAAAACTGTCCCATTACCAACAGATGTTTTCAGGAGCATGATCCTTCCACCAAAATCAGTGGAGCAATTCCCGTAGACTTCTGTGAGATTGGGTTGTGTCTTTAAAATAGTTAGTTCTTTTTTTCCCCTTTCTGCTCCTCTGCATCATTCCTTATACCCAATCCATGCTTCCTACAGTCTAAAGTCTCAGCTCCTCCTTTATTTTATGAAGAGGACCGCTTGCTGGCCAAGGGGACTGCAAAAGTTTGATATTGAATCTCAAAGACTGGTGAACTAGGTTAAGACTGGTATACGTTTATATACAATTGTCAAATGCTGTATGGGGATGGCCATAAATAATGTACCATTCATTTCAACAGCGGGAAATTACATGCTGTTATTCAAGAATAGCCAAATAAATTGCTCCTTACGTAAATCAAGTAATATTCTGGCTGAAGTTTTAGAACTGGGAACTTAAAAACAAAAAAATACACAAAATTGTTTATTTCTAACTCAAATGTTTCATGGTCTTTCTTCTGGTTAAAATTCACATCCTTCTTCAAGTCATATCCTACTTTCATTCCTGAAATATAGCAAACGTAAAAGCTGAAAGTATATCTGTGATCAGGGCTGTGTATTGGAAGTGCTAAATGTTAGATCTCAGAATATAAGATACATATTGAAGGAAGGCATCCATATGTAGCAGGAAAACATAATGAAGTCACATCAGAAAAACAGTCCAAGGCTTATTGTATAACATGGAGCTGCTAGATTAGTTGTAACATTTGTTTTGACTACTTTTTTTCTGTATGGGGTAGTGAAAGACTGTGGTATGAACTTAATTAAATTTGAGATCCTTGTTTGGCAAGGAAAGAGGAGATAATTATATTTAGGAATTACCTCCACCCTTTTATGTGTGCACTACAGATGGGTATTTCATTACATGAACATGACAAATGTGTAATAATATAAAAGGCATCTAACAGTTACAAAAAAATTAGTTTATTTTTATTCTGTTTGCTGAGTAGTCTTTTATGTTGCCCAGTGGTGGATCTTCAAATTGATCATGTAATAAAAAGCCCTTTTGTAATGCATATGCACAGATTGGCAGTTATGGTTGCTGACGGAACCTCCTTCAACTCTCAATTTCATTACTTGTTTGATTAAATCTCAACCTTACAGTGGTATTAGCATAGTTTTTTTTTGGGGGGGGGGCATATTTCAACTTCCTATTAAAGCATTTTCCTCAGCCATCAAAGAGGCAGTTAGCACTATTTCTCCTCCAGTTCATAATATTTATATCCGAGTTGTGTAAAAAGTTTCTCCACCTGAAAAGAGTTCAATAAATTCTAGTCCATTTTATTAACATAGGGACATTAATTCCATAGGATTTGGAAGCCTTCAGTACTTTCTCTAAGACCCACAAACCCTGCATTGGATAGTATAGTTTTGACAGCTCTTTTTAAAAAAGAATGAGAATTAATATCAGTCAAATACCTCTCATATAGGACTTTAGTGGTCAGATAATGGTGGCTCAGATAAATCTGTTCAGTTAATGGCATCAAAAGACAAGTCTCTAAATCTCTTAACAAAGGACTGGAAAATAACATCTGATTAACTTTCTCTTTAGGCAATACACGCCATGGGGTCTTTCTGAGAATATAAGGAAAAGAGCTAAAGAAGAGTGTTCTGGGACTAGATTAGAGCTATTCACTTGACACTGCATTAACATATAGGATTCCTGAAATCAGAGGAGTTAACTCTAGTATGGATATTGTATAGGGAAGAGACATGCTGTATGCCACATAGTTATTTGTATCCCAGTTTTGATCACTCCATCAGTGTATCCTTTGGTGGCTCTTCTTCCTCCCTCTCCATGCTTTGTGTGTATAAAAAGGTATTCTACACTTTCCACAGTATGCATCCGATGAAGTGAGCTGTAGCTCACGAAAGCTTATGCTCAAATAAATTGGTTAGTCTCTAAGGTGCCGCATGTACTCCTTTTCTTCTTATGTTTTAGTGTCCGTCAGGGTCCCTCCTCTTCTCTTTCTCTCCATTCATGCTTGGGGACCCCATCTGCTTCAATCTCCTGTATTCTATCACTAAAGATTCCCAAATCTGCCTTGCTTACCCTTGACTTCTCCTCTTCTGCCCAGTCTCGCATCTCCTAAACTCACTCTCCGACATCTTCTCTCAGATGCCCCATCACTATCTGAAACTTAGTCTTGCCAAAATTGAACTTATTTTGTCCCGAACCCTCCCCTTTGCCTCCCTTCTCTATAACTGTTGATTACTCCACTATCCTTCCCGTAGCCTGGGGTCACAATCCTAGTGTAATCCTTGGACCGTCTCTCTCCTTCTCTCTTTTCTCTGCTGATAAAACTCTCTGTGCCTTGGTCATCTCTTGCTTTGATTTTTTTTTGTAATCTGCTTCTGTCAAGGCTTTCCGTTTTTCTTTTGGATATTTCTTTGTTTTGTGGATTTTTGTTATGCGTTTACAAAAGTACACTTCTTGATTTTGTATATTTTGTATATATATCATATATAATACTATGATACTGCTGAGTCTCTGATTTGGTCTTTCTAGTCATTCAGCCTTCCATCACAATCATACCCACACCACTGTTTGGAACAGGGATTAAAACTCTAATTTCTTCCAGGAATGCTTTTTCCTCTTTTTTTCCCCCTTTAATCATATCTCCTCATGGTGTCTTCCATAAATGGTTATGCTTTGTCTTATCTTTGATTTGTTTGATTGAGACTGTAAGTTCCTTTGGGCAGGAAACATGTCTTTCACTAAGGATCTGATCTCTCAAATGCTTCTGTATGTGTTTAACTTTATTTACCTGAAGAATTCTGTTGGTCAGTGAAGCCACTCATGTCAGTAACGTTAAACACTTGTATAAGGGGTTGTAGGATATATATTTTCGAAGTAGCATTTAAATTCATGATATTGTATAAATGTTTGTTTTAATGCGAATGAATACCCTAAGTTTTCTTATCCCTATGTTTCTTTTTTTTAAACGAGATCTTGAGGAGATTTTACTGGATCTCTGCAAGGCATCACTAATGAATCACAGCAAATTCCAAAGGTATTAAAAGCAGCAGGCCAACCTGCCTTGTATTTTGTTCTCTGGCCATTTTAATTCTGGAATTTTTGGAAAAACATATACCTCTCTTCCAGCCTGTGGGTATTGGGCCAGTTGGACCTCTCATCTGCTTACTTAGATTGGATGTAGGAGCTACCCAAACACAACTGCTGTTAACTGGGAGACATATTTGGAAGTTGTAGAATTCCTTTGGGGAGCTTATAAAAGTATTTAATCACATCTCACTTCAGATCCTGCATTAGTTACTATCTTCCTGGCTATTGTTATATGGCTGCAATTGGTACTTGCCTGGATTGCTGCAGTGCCAACGTTGCTATGAATTTGGGTTATTTATATGTAATATGAGAGAGATTACTTCTGTTCTGTAGTAGTTGCTCTGCATCCTGATTAAGGGATTTTTTTAAACAGCAAAAATAGCTATTGCTACAATAGAAGACAATGATGCTTATAAATAGGAAAGTAGTTGTATCATTAGTAGCAGTATTAGTTAATTACATTTAATGACCAGAGCAGAAGACCCTATAATAACTCCACTTTTTCATTCTCTAGTCAACCATCCAAGTGCAGACTACACCTAGATAAGTTAATCATTCTAGTTAGATGAGATCAAGCCTATTTCCCCCCACCCCAGGACACCACTGCTGTCCCTTCAGTCACAATTTAGTATTATTGTGATCATTTATTCATCCCAAGGTGCACGTTTTCATCTGTAATATCATTCTGAGTTTGGGGTTTTAAAGCCCCTGTTAATTATTGGTTTTGTACATAAGAACGGCCATACTGGGTCAGACCAAAGGTCCATCCAGCCCAGTATCCTGTCTGCTGACAATGGCCAATGCTAGGTGCCCCAGAGGGAGTGAACCTAACAGGTAATGATGAAGTGATCTCTCTCCTGCCATCCGTCTCCACCCTCTGACAAACAGAAGCTAGGGACACCATTCTTTACCCATCCTGGCTAATAGCCATTAATGGACTTAACCTCCATGAATTTATCTAGTTCTCTTTTAAACCCTGTTATAGTCCTAGCCTTCACAACCTCCTCAGGCAAGGAGTTCCAGAAGTTGACTGTGTGCTGTGTGAAGAACTCCTCCTTTTATTTGTTTTAAACCTGCTACCCATTAATTTCATTTGGTGGCCCCTAGTTCTTATATTATGGGGTTTGGGGTTTTAAAGCGCCTGTTAATTATTGTTTTCGTATGTTGCTCCTATGCCTGAAACACCACCTCCTAACCCTGTGTAACATGCAGCATCAGAGTGTATGTCTATACTGCAATAAAAAACAGGTGGAAGCGAGTCTTATAGTCCAGATCAATTGATTTGGGCCTGCGGCTGCAGAGCTAAAAACAGCAGTCTAGATGTTCAGTCTCGGGCTGGATGCTAGGCTCTGAGACCCACCTCCCTCACTGCATTTCAGAGCCTGGGCTCTAGCCTGAGCCCAAACATCTTCACTGCTGTTTTTAGACCCGCAGGTGGAACCCCACAAGTCCAAGTTAGTTGACCCAGTCTCTGAGACTCACTGCCATGGGTCTTTCATTGCAGTGTTGACATAACCCTCTTCAGAACTTAGTTTCATCACTGACCTTCACCTTAGACTTCATTCTGGACACTGCTTTGAGTTTCAATATGTATTGTTTAAGATAAATATATACAGGTTTTTAAAATCAGAAACAAAAATAGATTTTTCAAGAAACATACTTGAAAGCAAGTATATCTCAGGCTCTTTCACCCATGTCCTCTCTCACCCTTTTCTCCACCCTTTGTGTATTGTCATTCCTTGCTGTGGAATATTTTAGTTAGATTTCATATCCCTCAAGGTAGGGACCTGTTATTTTTAAGTGCCAGGACTCGTACGTTATGACACATCAGTAATAAGAAATAATACATTAGATGATCAGAAGGTAGGTTTATCTTAAAGTAGTGCAAAATGTGCACTTTATAAATGTGTGTACATATATATTTATATAGATTTAAAATATAGCAATTTTTTTGTGACCCTTCTTTCCTTGGTGGATTAACAGTAATAAGCTTTGTGGGAAAATTGTATTATGGTGGGATTTGAAAGAAGTGGTGGTTTCTTGATGTGTCAGCAGAGGAAGTGATTCCTAGTCATAATGAGAAAAGGTTTCAGAGTAAGTGAGCTGTAGCTCACGAAAGCTCATGCTCAGATAAATTGGTTAGTCTCTAAGGTGCCACAAGTACACCTTTTCTTTTTGCGAATACAGACTAACATGGCTGTTACTCTGAAACTAGTCATAATGGTTAGCATGGAGGAAGGCAATAGTGAGAAAAGGAAACAAAAGGATGAATTAGGCTGGAATCTGTGATAGAATGAAGGAAGAAGAGAGAACAAAGATGTTTGGAAGTCAAGCAGAAAAAGTTGTACGGGGCCTTTAAAATGAGGATGAGATCTTGGTAGTAAAAGAAACTAATAAAGGGTTAGGAGAAGGGTAGTGATAGCAGCAGCAGGCAAGCAAGATGATCATAGCAACAGCGTTTTGGATTGATGGACCGTGGCAAGTTGGGAAGCAGGGAGACCATCACAGTAGTTGGAAGTCAGAGCTCACCAAGGCATGTCTGTATTGAGGACATTGTTTGTAAATTGGACCTATTTGCAGGTGACATGTTGCTTTTTATTACAGCGATTCCTTAGTACATTTTCTATGCCATGCTGATATTATTGAATCATTTTTTCTTAAATATGAATAACCAAACATCTATTTTATTTCATATTTTGATTAAGGCTCCTTGAAAAATGTATTTTCATTTAATAGTCAGAAGATGGTATTGAGCCTTTAGGGATACCATAAAAGCTGGCAGAAGGTTCTCTGTCTTAGTCAAGGCCATAGATTAATTGCATTAAAACCATCATTTAATTACCTAGTGTGTGTCTCTCTCTCTCTCCCCCCGCCGGATTAAAGTTAATGTTCTCTTGAACTCTTCACGCTCTCTCTTCTCTGCTATCTCAGCTTTTATCTGCAATAATTTCCTATGATTATTATGGGGAAGCTGGATGCCCTTTATTGATCTTGCACGGAAGGGACTTTCAATTATCTAACCTGCAGGGTTTCTCAATGACAAATTTTTATAAATGGTTTGCTAATGATCCTTCTGTTGCTCACGTTAATATTGAGGCTGCCCTCACAGAGACTAGAAAATAGAATGCTTTTTTATTTCTGTGGAAGTTATCTCATCTCCAACACAACCCACCGTTGTGGTTCAGCCTCTAGTTTCCATTTTCTCCTTGCAGCTCCTATTTTGGAACATAACTGTCTGATTTTGAAATAAAAACTATGTATGAAGGGTGCATGATGATTGGCGATGCAATGTGGCTTAGAAAGTGCTAGAGCAATGCGGAGTAAATGCCATCTCCTTTCATGTGTGCGAAGAAGAAGGAAATAAAAAACAGGGACCAAGATAACGATGTTTTGGCTTGTATTTCGGGACCATAAGGCATTCAATACTTCCATCTCATATGCCCCTTCCTCCTTATCTAACTTGCTTAGCTGAATTATTTTGTGTGTGTGTGTATTGAGAACTGCAGTTTCCCAAGCTACTCTCTTTGCTTAGGTGGTAAATGTAATCTGTTAATACTGTACTGTTCTTTCTAGTCCTGTGAGACAGAGGACTAGAGAAAACACAGTTATGGAACTTTGGAGGAGAACAGAGGCTGTTATCCCTTTCTGAGTTCAGGGACTAGCTATCGGGGACAATTGATGTTTTGTAAAATCCAGTTAAATCACTGCTCTAAATGGCAACCTTGTTGAAGCTCAGTTTGTGGCAGGCCATTGTGTGGATGGCACAGGGAAAGTGGAGGAAAAAAAAATGAGCACGCCCTTGATGTGCTCTTGGAAGCCTACAGAACCTGATGGTAAGCAAGGAGAAAGGATCATGTGCCTACCTCACTCCATAAAAGCATGTGGGCGAGCATGTACCCTCCTAAATGAGGACAACCTCTTCCCCCAAAGCTCGCTATGGGACAAGATGGACCTCACTGCTCCCTATTTAGGCCATTTGGCTCTTGATGTGTAATTCTTTTTGAGACTCCTGTATAGGAAATATGCTTTTAAGCACTGTCACAGATTCAACCATTTCTCCTTCATCAATCACATTTTGCCTACTTAAGTGTGCAATTTTTTTATTTAAGTGAGTCATGTTATTCCCCTGTCTGACAATGGTGACAGTGGCTCAAGGGAGAAATACTTCAATAGCAGAGATTTGTAAAGAGGTATTAGGTCTTCAATTGTTACTTTGTATTCAGCTTCATAGAACACTTAGGTCAGACCAAGCATATTCACCCTCTGGAAGTAGGCATCTTTGTTCTTGCCCAGCATTGGATTACTTTGGAGTACTGTATATACTCAGGTTGTGCACATTCTTGTCATGGTATCACTTAGCAGGGAGACTGAGTATTTAAGTAGCTTTTAATCTTCAGCTCTTTAAGGAGTGGTGAAGCCGTAATTGGCTTCATGCTGTATGTCAAAATACATTTAATCAGAACTGTAATTTTGGTATTGTTTCATGCTACAGAGTGGTAACTCTTTCAGTGTCCACATCTCCACTGCATAGTGTCCTGACCCAAAGCCCAATGAAATCAGTGGGAGTCTTTCCAATGTCTTCAGTAGGCTTTGTACCAAGTTCTAACTTATGGGTATTTGATTCTTATTATCTTTTTTTTTCTGAAGACTGTGAGAAAGGGAGAGACTTCAATAAGATCCCCCTCAACAGAGACGTTTACACAGTTTACTGGTATATTAAAAACAAAATTAAATATTACCCATTGATAACAATGCATCCCAGCTGTTTTCCTCCTTGGCTTCCTTCATCATTTTGCTATCCCTCTCACTTTACATTCACTGTAGTGTTGTTTTTTTTTTTCCCCAAAATTATTTTAAAAGCTTTTCTGGCTTACTTTGCCCAAACCAAAGGATTATTAGATGTTAAATATACCAGAGGCTAGTATATTTTGTTTGTTACCCCAAAAGCTCTGTGTTGGACACCCTGCCCTCCTAGCTTTGTTGAAAACAAAACAAATCAAATTAATTTTTTTTCCTGAATATGTGGAAACTTAAAAGAAGATAATAACTAAATGAATAAATAAAATAAAAGCTTTGAAGCAAATCAGCATATCTGATTTTGAGTTAAGATACTAAAAAAATAAGTTTCTGGCCTTAGTTAAAAGAATGTAACTCTTTTGGGGAAGCTAATGCTTGGATTTATCACTTCTGATTTCTCTGCTCTGAATTCTTCCTGTAGTAGGGTAATTTCAAACAAAACTGCTTTTAAATAAAGAAGTTATTAATGACTTTGCTCTCTGATTTTACAGGAGCACCTGTGTGGTGAAGTATTTAAATGGCAATGATTTAGGCCCCAATCTAAATAAACACTAAAGCACCTGTAAACTTAAGCTTGTGAGTAGTGCCATTGAAGACTTCAGTGCTTGGAAGTCTTTGCATGAGATACTGTATCCAGCCTTTACCCTGATCAAAGGAACTCTGTCTACTATGACTTCAGTGGGACTACTCCCATACTTAAAGATATGCACGTGCTTAAGTGCTTTTGCTGGGGCCTTAGCTCTCAAATGACACTGCTAATATATATTTTTATTGAAGAAACACAACATTCCTAACCATTTCATTGCAAAACTGCCTTTCCAAAATGTAAACTGACTGCTAATGGTAAGTTTCTCAATGACTTTTCTGTACATCATGGGTCATCTGTAGCCCCCCACAACATCCCAGAGCTACCCAGTCCAACTACCAGAGCTCCTATCTTGAGTTCTTGCTCTTGACTGCCAGCACATCCACAACCTTCACTCAACTGGACTCTCCACTCTGTCTTTAAAAGGCCCTGCAGTGTTGAAAGAAACTGTCAAACACCACTTTCCAACCTTTTGAGCCACTGCTTCTATTACCCCTCCCCTCTGGTTAAATGGATTTGTAGCACTCATAAGGGAATATCAGGGTTAGATTTACCTCTGCTCTGTTCCTTTAAGGATTGACAGTCTGCTGAGGAGGTCAAAGGCGACAGCTCTGGTTGCAGTGGGTGCCCTGTGAAAGGATTGAGCAGCAAAGGGGCTTGTGCAAATTGTGTGTGTTTGCTTTTTGTTTGATGCTGTCTCTGATCTGGGAATATAATAGAGGCAGTTTCCATGAACAGGAAGAGGGTTGGGTATTCACATATTAGACTCTTGAACACTGAGCAGAAGGGGTGGAATCCAGGATGCTACTTAGTGCATAAACCCAGATTTAGGCAAATAAGTTCTGTTTTTTGGATGCCTAAGTCCCTCATTATGGTCCTCTTGAAACTGTTCCACAGTGGATAAATGAAGAGTGATTGGAACAGAGGGACTTGACCCAGGGTTTCCTGCCCCCCAAGTAGATGCCCTACCCCAGGGGTGGCCAACCTGTGGCTCTGGAGCCACATGCAGCTCTTTCTCCTTCCCCAAAGGTCCCTGCCCCTTCCCCTGAGTCTGCCATGCCATTGCTCCTCCTCCTCCCCCTCCCCGAGCCTCCTGTATACCACAAAACTGCTGATCGCAGCAGGCGGGAGGCGCAGGGATGGCGGGTTAGGTGCTGATCAGCGGTGCTGGGGTGGGGGAAGCTGACGGGGGGCTGTTGATATGTTACTGTAGCTCTTTGGCAATGCACATTGGTAAATTCTGGCTCCTTCTCAAGCTCAGGTTGGCCACCCCTGCCCTAACCACTGGGCTACAGAGTCCTTTTATTTGTGTGTGTGTGTGTCGCCCAGTGACTGTTTAAGTATTATTGTACAGTCAAGCAGATTCAAAAGGACAGACTGAGGGAAGCCCCATGAGAATATCCTGGAGTCTCAGACACCAGAGTCTTCTGCTGAGAGGCGGGAGACCCATGTTCAAATCTTTTCTCCCCTCTGCCAGGCAAGGGGGAATTGAACCTGGGGTTCCCACTTCCCAGGTGAGTACTCTAACCACTGGGCTAAAAGTTATTAGGTCATCACCACTGACATGATGGCCCTGATGTAAATCCCGCTGGAATACTGTTCCAGGTCTGGTGTTTACAATTCGAAAAGGACGTTGATAAATTGGACAGGGTTCAAAGGAAAACCACAGGAAGATAAAAAGGGTTAGAAAATTTGCCGTATACTGTTAAACTCAAGGAACTCAGTCTGTTTATTTTACCAAATAAATAAGCTTTTGTTTACCCATCTCTAAAATGGATATAATACTTTCCTACCTCAGAGGGATGTTGTAAAGCTTCATTGTTCATTAACATTTGGAGAGCCTCAGGTGAATGGAGTGCCAATATTATATGAAGGGACATATAGACTTACACAGTTGTATTTGGATGATAAATGTATTGGGAGTTTTCATCTTTGATTCAAAATATTTACCATTATACAGTGGTTTTATATTTAGAGTTGATGGGAAATCTTCATGTCATGAGAAATGAAAATGCAGGGGATACATATCATACATAAAGGAATTTGCAGTTAATCATTGTAGGACTTTTGGGCAATTGGTGGATAAATATGGATGGATAAAAGAGAAGGTTAAGGTGTAATTGGATTAACCTTATAGGTTCCTACCTGGGAAACAAATATTTGATAAGGGGCTCTTCATTCTGGCAGAGAAAGGTATAGTATGATCCAATGGTGGAAAGTTGAAGCTAGCCAAATTCAGACTGGAAATAAGGCATACTTTTTTACCAGTGAGAATAACCATTGGAACAATTTACCAAGAGTCATGTGGATTCTCTGTCACTGACATCTTGTAAATCAAGATTGAACGTTTTTCTAAATGATATGCTGTAGGAATTATTTTGGGGGAAATTCTATGGCGTGTGTTATACAAGAGGTTAGCGTTGATGACCACAGTGGTCCTTTCTGGCCTTGGAATCTATGACTCTATGAAAAACCCCTACTGTCTGTGGCTCTGGCTGTTTCACATGGAGTGAGTCAGGCACCTAACTGGTTCCTACAAGAAATGATATAGGCACCTAAGCTAGGAGAGGGGTTCCTATTCGTGGATAGCTATTAGAGGTAGGCACCTCCCTGCAGCCTGGATTTAGGTGCTTATCTCTGAGAAAGGGGTGGGCCTTAGCACATCAGCATCTCCCATTGGCTGGTTTAGGTAAGGAGCCGTCTACCATGCTCTCTTTTGTGAATCATATTCTAAGGCACCTGTCTCTTCCCATTCATCGTATAGGGAGCCTAGGTTTGTGGATCACAGTGTTGTTCCTATGATTTTCTAGGTACTTTAGGTGCCCTAACACTTTAGTTTGTGATGCCTAAGGGCCTTCATGTATTCAATTGAAGAGGTCTCCAAAGAAAGGGCCAGATTATAAACTGTTTAGTTACAGTGGTGAGCAATTATTGAAGACAGTGGTGCAACTTGAACACGAGTAACAGATCAAGAGAGTGAGCAAAAGGCTCTCAATCTGAGTCTAATTACGGGTTAAAGAGAGTGATAGTTGATTGGAAACTTTTAGCTGAGTTTCCAAATTTTCAGTGTGTTTAAGTTTTGTAACTATACTTTTTTTGTCTTTAAGTAGAAGATACATTTCAATTAAGGTTGCTAAATTAACTAAGAATTTGTTTGCAAGTTATAGATTGTACTTGTATTGCAGCTGATTAATGTAATGGCTTATCCATTGGCATATATCCATATATATATTTTGTTTTGTTTTATTTTAGGTTATGCAACACAGATCTTTGAAGCTACCTTTATGTAGATGAAACTTTCAGAAGCAGCACTCCATTTTGGAACCTACCTTTTTTGAGAGCATATGGGACTTTCCAAGGCACCTTCTGTCTGGGCTACATATATTGCTTACTCCTAAATACATCAGAGGACAATGAGGTCTTTTTATTTTTTGTGTACTTTCACACTATATAGTGAAGTTTCTTCCATCTCATTTTGTTCAATGGGAAAAACTTGAGCAAGACTTGTGGTTGCTTTTTATTTTACTAGATTTCCCTTAAGGAGCCAAATCTTTATGAAACATGTCCACAGTACCTTTATTTGTATTTTTTTCATTTGTGACTGAGGCAGTGTATTAATTTCAGCATATTTTAGGTGTTTTGGTTTGAACCTGGCTTTTTGAATTACTACATCATAATAATGCAAGGAATTAAATTATTTCAAGTTTTCAGAAAATAATTTGTATGCATCAGAAATATTTTCTGGCTATTCATGGCTCATTAATAAGCAGTTTAACGGTACTAATATGAGGCATTGCATTAATTGTTGCATACAGTTATTACCAAATGACTTGCACAAACACTGTTTCAGATGCCGTGGGTCTAATCATAATAACCAGAAGTGTCCTGTGTGCAAACAAGAAAATATAATTCCTTTGTATGTGGATAGTAAGCAGATGAGCTTGCTTGCAGTTTTGGAAGTAAGGACTGATCATAATGAAAGCTGGAATGGATTTTTTTGCTTGAGGAAAGGGAAGCTATGCAGCTTGATATTTGGGTTGATAATAATGACTTTAGTGATGGCATCATACATACTGACTGGAGCCAAACATGGCCTATTGCTAATACCTTCGCCATTCCATTATGGAGCTTTTACTGGCAATCCAAACTTAATGGACAATGAAAGCCTTAGTGAAATGAAAGACCATTACCAGCCTTCTAAAATTAATATTTCATATGTAAAGGATTATCCAAGCATTAAATTAATTATTGACACTATTACTTCAAAGATTGAGTTTATAAACAGACAACGTCCAGATTTAGAAGACCTGAAGAAACAAGAACTGCATGTAAGTATAAACTAAACTCCCCCTGAAACTGATGTATGTTTTTTTTGTTTGTTTGTTTGTTTCAAGTATTCTGGGCTGGATCCTCAGATGAGGTAAAACAGTATAGCTCAATTGAAGTCGATATGCCAGTTTATGCCAGCTGAGGATCTGGAACACCAACTGCTGCAGACTTGTCTCTACAGATAGATACATCTGTATATTTATAATATGCAACTGTCAAATCACTGGACCATGGTATATGCATAAGCGGTCTAATCAAGTGCCTGATGAATCCGCTTATGGCTGACAAGCCCAAAACGAGAGCAACACAGCTTGTTACAAATTTCACAGTTTCATGTGTTGTCTGAGTTGTAGTCCAAGATTATAGCACGCTGCTTTCTTCTTTCTTGCTTTGCTTCCATCCTCTAGATCAAAGCTGCTTCATGTTGAGCTGTATCCAGTGCCAGACATTCTGCACTGGGATTCTGTGCGCTCCTCCCAGCTTTCTACATTGATGCTGAACAACTTCATGTCATTTTTGCACACATCGTTGTAACACATAAAGGGTGACCCCACTTTCTAGAGCTGGCTCGAATCTCAGCGTACAAAATATTCTTGAGGATACAGTCTTCTCCCATTCTCCTGACATGACCAAGCATTTGCAACCTCTTCTTCTGGATAGTGGTTTCTAAGTGTGTCAGTCTGCATGCTCCAGCACCTCTGTGTTTGGTATTTTGTCCTCACACTTTATTTTTGGGACCTTGTGCAGGCATCTCATGTGGAAACTGTTCAATTTCCCTATGTGCCTAGCATGTGTAGTCCACGTTACTGAACCATAAAGCAGGGATGACCGCACACAAGTCTTGTAAATTTGCATCTTCACCTTAGTCAATAATTTGCTGTTATTCCATATACATTTCTGTGTGTGTGTGTATGCATGCATGCATGTATGTATTATTTGTATTTGAGCCACAGGCAAAAGAGATGGATTATATAAATGATCTGAACATCTGAGGCAAGAAGTCTGACAATCTTGCAAGAGTAGTATAATTACATTGAACTTATTCCTTGTCGTTTTATTCAAAATAATTCAGAGGAGTTAGTCAGATGTGCCAAAACATTTAACTGATAAAATAAAAAACAGCCTCCCTTAATAACTGAATGCTAGTGTACCTTCCCAGAAATCTAGTAATTGGTATTCCAATCACTCATGCAAATCTTGTATTTCAGAATTAAAAACTGGAAGTTAATTTGATCTGAGTATTTTATCTTTGGCTAAATCAGTGTTCCTAATGATTATTCTTTGCAAGCTTATTTTAAGGATTCCATAAATTAAGTAGCACTGCAGAGTCCAGCAGGCTCCACAGAGTTTAGCTGAGCTCGCAGCATAAAGATAAGGCCTGATCCTGAGAAGGCCGAGCATCTCAGCTCCCACTGGAGTCAATGGGCTAAATTGGGAAGTCTTTCAGTAAAATCAGAAATGGGATTTATCCCTGAGTGAAGGCTGAGTAAAACTTGAGTTAGGATTTCAGGATTTGGCTGAATGGAGGCTGGAAGCACTCAATTTGTCATCAAAGTACAGCACTTAAGAAAGAATCATACAGTGCCTCTGGTTAGACCTGATAGAGCTAACAGCAGAAGACGGTTTTTTACTACATTGATTTTGTCCTCAATCTTTCCTTCATTAACGCCCCCAGCGACCCTCCCCCCTCAAAAAAAACAAAACAAAACAAAAACAAAACTTCTGGTATTAAGTGATACAATACAATGGAAAATCTGTTCAGTTTTATTCTCAAATATTTCTGGACTCAGTTGTTTCTTTAGGACCTAAGCCAATCCCCACTGATGTCACTGGGAGCCTTTCCATTGTCTTCGACAGGAATTGGGCTGGACTCTAAAAGTGCCAGCAGCCATTGGGGTGGTTCGGGGATGCATATTCTCCGGGGGAGCTGTGAGAGGCATTGTATGACTCTTGATTAAGTGCAGTACTTTGACCGTAAATTACTGGGATTTATCACATTCACTTATGGATTCAGGAGGAAGTATTCCTCCACTGTAGGAATTACTGAGTGAAATTCTATGGCTTATGTTATGCAGGAAGTCAAACTAGATGATCATAGTTGTCTCTTCTGGCCTTAAAACCAGTGAGTGTATGAATATTCTCCTTTCTCCATCTAGCTCTGCACCCTCTCTCCACCTCATGCAGCTGTGCAGGATCTGACTCCAGTTCGGTCAGCAGGAGAGGTTTATCTCTACTGTGCAATTGCCAAAAAAAAAAAAAAAAAAAAAAATAGAAAGATTATGATGATAGTGGTTGCATTGTGTTCACTAATTGTGTTAAATAAGAAAGTGTGATTATAAACTTTGCTGCTGCCTTGACTGAAATTACTGTTCTTTATGTTGCAGATGTTTTCAGTAATTCCTAATAAATTCCTTCCAAATAGCAAGAATCCTTGTTGGTATGAAGAATATAGAGGCAATACTACCACAGATCCTTACACAACAAACTCATATGCACTGTATTCAAAGCGTTTTCGGACCATATTTGATTACCTCAGAAAAGTATTTTGGAACCACTTGTATCATTATAAGGATAAGCACTATCGGCTGCGCTGTCTTCCTCATTTCTACATAATAGGCCAGCCAAAATGTGGAACAACTGATCTTTATGACAGGCTCAGGTTACACCCAGACGTTAGATTCTCAGCAATTAAAGAACCACACTGGTGGACAAGAAAGCGATTTGGTGAGTAAACATGTATTCTAACATTTCAAAAGAAGTGCAGCTACTGAAATGGAAGCATAACTCTTCAAAGAGTAGTCCCTTCTTTTCAAATTATGAGTAAGTCCCCCATTAACTTTTGATAAAATGATAGAGGAGTATATCCGAGGAGGAGGGGAGAAATACCAAAGAACTGGAAAAGGGCAAATATAGTACGCATCTAAAAAAAGGGAAATAAGGACAATCCAGGAAATTATAGACTAGTCAGCTTAATTTCAGTACCCAGAAAGATCATCGAGCAAATAAAACAATCAGTTTGCAAGCACCTAGAAGAAAATAAGGTAATAAGCAACAGTTAATATGAATTTGTCAAGAACAAATTATGTAAAACCAACCTAATATCCTTCTTTGACAGGGTAACAAGACTTGTGGATGCGGGGGGAAGCGGTAGATGTGTTATATCTTGACTTTAGTAAGGCTTTTGGTACTGTCTCACATAACCTTCTCGTAAACAAACTAGAGAAATATAGCCAAGATGAACCTACTATAAGGTGCATGCACAACTGACTGGAAAACCATATTCAGAGAATAGTTATCAATTATTCACAATCAAGCTGGAAGGCCATATTGAGTGGGATCTCACAGAGATCTGTCCTGGGTCTGGTTCTATTCATTTTCTTCACCAATGATGTGGATAATGGCATAGAGAGTACACTCATAACATTTGTAATTGATATTAAGCTAGAAGGGGTTGTAAGTGCTTTAGAGGACAGGATTAGTATGCAATATGGTTTTGACAAACTGGAGACATGGTCTGAATTTAATGATGAAATTCAATAAGGACAAATGCGAACTACTCCACTTAGGAAGGAATATCAACTGCACAAATACCAAATGGGAAATGACTGCCTAGGAAGAAGGACTGCAGAAATGGGTCTGGGGGTTATAGTGGATCACGAACTAAATATGAATCAACAATGTTAAACTGTTGCAAAAAAAAGTGAACATTGTTCAGGGATGTATTAGCAGGAGTGTTGCATGCAAGACATGAGGAGTAATTCTCCCCCCTATACTCAGCACTGACAAGACATCAGCTGGTGTATTGTGTCCAGTTTTGAGCACCACACTTCAGGAAAGATGTAGCTAAATTGAAGAAAACCTAGAAGAGAGCAACAAAAATGATTAAAAGCCTAGAAAACACAGTGGATCTAATTTACCTAGATTTCAGTAAGGCGTTTGATACTGTTCCACATGGGGAATTATTAGTTAAATTGGAAAAGATGGGGATCAATATGAAAATTGAAAGGTGGATAAGGAATTTGTTAACAGGGAGACTACAGCGGGTCCTACTGTCAGGCTGGAGGGAGGTTACCGGTGGAGTTCCTCAGGGATCGGTTTTGGGACCTCAGCACAAAAAGTGGGAGTGTGCTAATAAAGTTTGTGGATGATATAAAGCTGGGAGGTATTGCCAATTTAGAGAGAGACCGGGATATCATACAGGAAGATTTGGATGACCTTGTAAACTGGAGTAATAGTAATAGGATGAAATGTAATAGTGAGAAGTGTACGGTCATGCATTTAGGGATTAATAACAAGAATTTTAGTTATAAGCTGGGGATGCATCAATTAGAAGTAACGGAGGAGGAGAAGGACCTTGGAGTATTGGTTGACCAGAGGATGACTATGAGCTGCCAATGTGATACGGCCGTGAGAAAAGCTAATGCGGTCTTGGGATGCATCAGGCGAGGTATTTCCAGTAGAAATAAGGAGGTTTTAGTCCCGTTATACAAGGCACTGGTGAGACCTCACCTGGAATACTGTGTGCAGTTCTGGTCTCCCATATTTAAGAAGGATGAATTCAAATTGGAACAGATACAGAGAGGGGCTACGAGGATGATCCGAGGCATGGAAAACCTGTCTTATGAAAGGAGACTCAAGGAGCTTGGCTTGTTTAGCCTAACTAAAAGAAGGTTGAAGGGAGATATGATTGCTCTCTATAAATATATCAGAGGGATAAATACCGGAGAGGGAGAGGAATTATTTAAGCTCAGTACCAATGTGGACACAAGAACAAATGGATATAAACTGGCTATTGGGAAGTTTAGACTTGAAATTAGACGAAGGTTTCTAACCATCAGAGGAGTAAAGTTCTGGAACAGCCTTCCAAGGGAAGCAGTGGGGGCAAAAGACCTATCTGGCTTCAAGTTTAAACTCAATAAGTTTATGGAGGAGATGGTATGATGGGATAACATGATTTTGGCAATTAATTGATCTTTAAATATTAATGGTAAATAGGCCCAATGGCCTGTGATGGGATTTTATATGGGGTGGGATCTGAGTTACTACAGAAAATTCTTTCCTGGGTATTTGGCTGGTGAACCTTGCCCATATGCTCAGGGTTTAGCTGATCGCCATATTTGGGTTTGGGAAGGAATTTTCCTCCAGGGGAGATTGGAAGAGACCTTGGAGGTTTTTCGCCTTCCTCTGTAGCATGGGGCACGGGTCACTTGCTGGAGGATTCTCTGCTCCTTGAAGTCTTTAAACCATGATTTGCGGACTTCAATAGCTCAGACATAGGTGAGAGGTTTTTTGCGGGAGTGGGTGGGTGAGATTCTGTGGCCTGCGTTGTGCAGGAGGTCGGACTAGATGATCATAATGGTCCCTTCTGACCTTAATATCTATGAAAAAAAGTGACCTACGAGGGAGAAACTGAGTTTGTTTAGTCTATGGAAGAGAAGACTGAGGGGGGACATAAATCTTCAAGTATGTAAAATTGTTATAAAGAGGAGGGTGATAAATTGTTCTTTATAACCACTGAGGACAGGACAAGAAGCGATGGGCTTAAATTGCAGCAATGGAGATTTTGGTTAGACATTAGGAAAAACTTCCTAAATGTAAGGGTAGTTCAGCACAGGAATAAATTACTTAGAAAGGCTGGGGAGTCTCTATCGTTGGAGGTTTTTAAGAAAAGGGTTAGACAAACACCTGTCAGGGTAGTACTTTGTCCTGCTTCAATGCAGGGGACAGGACCAAATGACATGTCAAGGTCCTTTCAAGTTGTACATTTTTATGATTGTATTCCTTAGTTTGGTTTAAAAGCATATACTTTTTGCATTAGCATATGCTAACGTGTTTTATCTTTTTATTTTGCTGGGATTTTATATCCTGCACAGGGAAATTGTTACGTGCCCTTTTTAGATTTTATTTGTTTTCTTCTTTAAACTCCCTTGAAAAGTAGCCCTTAGTGAAAACACAACAGTGTTTCATTTCTGGAACAGCAGCTCTGTAGAAAGTTGGCTCAGACTTAGGCCATGCCTACGCTACAAAATTAAGTTGACTTAACATATGTTGGCATACAGTCACCACAGTAATCACATTGCTTGTGCATGTCTGCAGTTTGCTCCTGATGTCAGCGGTGCACATCCTCACCGGGAGCACTTGTATCAATTGTACTGTCAGTGTCGGGCATTGTGGGATAGCTCCTGAAAGCTAGTAACAATCAACACAAGCAATGCAGTGTCTACGCTGACACTGCGTTGCCCTAACTATATTGACCTTGACTGTACACCGCTCATGGAGGTGGAGTTAAGTCGGCATAGCAGGGCAGTTACGTCAGCAGGAGTGAAATTAAGTGTAGACACTTCCATAGTTAGGTCAATGTAAGCTGTCTTGCATTGACCTAACTCTGTAGGGTAGACTAGACTTTAGAAAAGCCCAACTTTCCTGATTCACTTCTAATAACATCTGTCATATTTTGTGTAATGTTCATATATGTACCACAAATGGTTTATTTATATAAATATCCTTGAGTGAAGACTGAGTAAAACCTGAGTTAGGATTTCAGTATTTGGCTGAACGGAGATTGGAGGCACTCTGCATTTCTCTGGTTAGACATATAGATCTTGACCCCGCACACATGGAAAAGGAGGTATCTATATCTGTTTACACACACATTTTATATTTGTGTGTGTTCACACACATACGGGGAAACAAAATGAATGAAGGAAAGGATAGATAGATATCTCCTTTTCAACATTAGTTTTTCCTTGTCTGTTACCATAAATAATGTATTTAATTTATTATTATATTTAGATTTCTAAAATGTGCCCACCAGATATTTTGAGTGCACAGTCATAATTTAGGAATCACACAGTATAGCACAAGTACAATCAAATAGATTTTCCCCCACCAAATTAGACATAATAGGAAAGAAACAATTCCTTCTACTTTAGGAATCACTGGGTGAAATTCTATGGGCTGTACAAAGCAGAAAGTCAGAGTAGATGATCATAATGCATTCTCGCCTAGTCTTAAAAATCTATTAAAATCAAATTCATTCTTCACAGTCAGCCCTTCTGGCAAAAGCCTGGAAATAAATGATAAGCCATATATCATGACCTGATGGTTAATAGGCTCAAGTTCTATCAGATCAATGGAGGGAGTGAATTTCAGATCCTAGAACCTTCCACAGAGAATACCCCGCTTCTAATCTCCAGATGTTTAAACGTAGAGCTTGTCAGCCAAAGCATCTCGGCTGATTGTGTCTGCCATGATGGTGCATATGGGAGAGATGGCCAAATTCAGAGGTAAAGTGTAACATTAGATTTCCTTACATTAACAAACTCCCTAGCACTTAGACTCCCAAAGATCTAAATTGGCGTAATTTGCAAGTGAAGAGCCAGGATGGGTAAATCAAAGTAAGGCAAGGGCAGCTTCTTAGAGCTGGGCCTTACTAATCTCTAGAATAAGAAGCAGGAATGCAGAGACTGGGGGGAACACACAAGAGGGAATGGGGAAATGGGAAGAGGATCAGCAACAAGTGGAGAGAGCAGGCACAAAAGAGGGAAAAGGAGCAGAGGATACCTAAGAGGGGCCGGTGATGCTGGAGATGAAGAATGAGGGCTGGTGATACTGCAAGGTGAATATAGAGGAAAAAGTAGCATAGGGATTGGAGTGTTTTGCTATTGGCTTTCATAGGAATTGGATCCACCCCAAAAGAATAAAATAGGAATTATACCTTGAAATAATCTTGTTACCAGTTCAATTTACTATTATTGTTAATTAGATTGGTAGGTGAAAAGAATTAATAAACAAAACATCTCCTCCAGATTTTTTAATTCCCCTTCCCATCTTGTTTGAAAGTGTCTGTGAAATCCATTCACCCTTAGGCAAAATTGTTGTCGAAGCCAAGAATTGCAGAAAGGTGCTGTTTGCTTCAAATTTGGAAGACAGTCCATGTTGTTAATCTGCTGATTTTCTGATTTGTTAAATGTGGGTGTAATTGACAGATTCAGGGCCAGATTTTTCTCTCAGGCACACCAGTGTAAACCAAAGTCAAGTGACTCCAGTTACCCTGGTGTAAATGAGCAGAATCTGGCCCTCTATGTTCATTTCAAAAGCTAAACTTAGAAGAAAGTTCAAGCTATTCATTCAGGGTCTATAAAACATAGCACTTCAAAATATTTCCTCTCAGAATGAATTTATATCTTAGTATTGTAGTATCTTGAATCACAACTACTTCATAATTGGCTTTTTATCTTAATGTTATGCTCCTTGGCTTAATTCTCTGCTGGTGTGAAATGCTGTAGATTTATTGATGTCAATGGAGTTTTGCTGATTTACTCCAACTGTGGATCTGGCTTTTGAGTTTCATTTTCTAGCTTCTTTTTTTACTCATTAGGGTTTTGTTTTTAGGAATAATTCGTCTGAGGGATGGATTTCATGATCGCTACCCAGTGGAAGATTACCTTGATCTGTTTGACTTGGCTGCACATCAGATTCAGGGTGTGTTACAGAGTGATGTAACAAAAGGGCACAGCAAGATGAACCACATCATCATTGGTACTGCAAATACTACTTATGAAAATATGTCAATGGTACTATATTAGTTGTAACATTTATAGTGATGGTAAAATCAGCTTAATCAAAGTGTCTTGTGTCCGGGGTAAGTTAATCATAGCAGAGGTCATTCATGTCAGTTAAGGCCCCCATCTACAGATAGGTGCATTATTTGTTTTCCTCTGGAGGCAGGTTGCTTTCATTTACCTAAATGGATGTGCTGTGCCTGGCAAGACTGCAGTATTGGGTCCTGTGAAGTTCTGCCATCAGGGACATCTGCAGATAGTCCTGCTTTTTATATTACAGTCTACAATACTTTCACAGTATTGAACACTTAGATAAATTCAGTTCACTTATTTAAATTAGCAGCGTACATTTTTAAGTACTTTTACCTCTTGTTACAACTTTTTCTAAAGTTCATGTTTTTTCTGTATTCTCAGTTTCCCTTATCGCTAAGGTTACTTTGGCCCTTGTTAAGTTTGCAGGAAAAGTTCTGAATTATTATGCTCATTAAATCAGTTTTTTATGACCTCAGTAAAAAACAGTCTAGTCTAGAGACAGTCTACATGATGCATGAAAATCCGGTTTCCTTAGAATGCTGCATTGTTAAACTTCAGATTATTAAAAAGGGAAATTTAATTAAAACTATAAACATTCCTTTAACTTTTGTCATGTAACAGTATTTTCAAATTCTAACCATCTTTGAGTCATACCTTTATTGGGTAATATATTTTCTCAAATAAAACAGTAGATCTTTAGAAGACCTATAAAGTACACTGCTATTCTAGCTTCAGGCATTCTAAGCAGGACTTTTTTATTTACAATCATTAATCTGATAAATTCACAAGAATGTTTTATGAAAACATGACATGATTTTATTCCATTAATCTCAAGATAAGGACAGTGTAAATTTATTCTTTAATGAAAGTAGGCAGTTTAATCATACAGTATGTGCTTTAAGTCCATAGGAAAAATTGGTATATATTTGATTGTGCTATGATAATTTGATATATAAATGCAGGGGATATAACAGTGATTAATTCAACATGTGTTGAATAGGGTACTCTCTTTACAGATATTAGATCTGTATTCGGTGTAAAGAGACACTGTCAAATGAGTAGGAATTAATTTCTTTTTCCTTTTAGCTCCTCACAGTCATCCTGTTTTGGTTCCGAACACAAGCTATACTGAATTAACAGCACAAAAACCAGCATCTTTAGCTTAAAGTTCACTCCCCTGAATGAGTAAACTGAGAGCAAGTATACAAAAGTAAACATGTGGGCCAAATCCACATGCAAAGTAAGGACTAGACTCCACTATTCTTATTCTTGTAGGTAAGGACAGCAGATTCTGGTCCTATGTGGGTTGTTGTGCAGAAGAGTTCCAAATGAGTGCAGGCGAGAAGGACTATTTTAATTGTTCAGACACCACGCTTATGTCTGTGGGATAGCTGGCTGGCTAGATGGATGAAAGGCTGCTGATTATTTTCAGAGGCTTTCTGGCACAGTTACTGTAGCCTCTGTAGCTGCTGCCCACTGCTTCCTTGGTGGGTAGATTCATGAATATATGGACTCATGCTTGTGCCTGCACCCGTGCCCTGGACAGCTGCTTGGCCCCCCAAACACCTCTGTGCAATAGGATGGATGGAGCCCACTGTCTGTCTGGATTCCTCACTTCCTACCCTCTTCCCACACAGTAGGACAACATTAGTTCCAATGCATCTGGGGCCTAACAGAGCTCTTAAATTGGCTGGAGCTGTGGGGGAAATTCTCTGTTTTAAAATCGGTGTAATTCATAGACTTCAGTGAAGCTGTGCCAATCTGGATTGTCAGAGTACTCATATATCTAAATGCACTGCTCTTATTCAGTCCATGCAAGATTTATATTCCACATATGCCTTCACACATATTTACAGCACTGGACCTTGTTTGTTACACTGCTAATACAAATACAGACTCTCACTCCTGGTTTGGTGGGGGGATTTTGCTCCAATGCTGCATTTAGTCTTTTGCGGTTCCACTTTATCCAGCTTTTGAGCTGAACTGACCGCTACTGAACTAACATGTCAGATAATCTGCTCAAGGTCATGTAATAGTGTTTATAATTGATTTGGAATGAGAAATCAAAGATCTTCTGGACTTCCAGTCTTAGACTGTAGAGCCCCAGCATCTCCTGTCAAAACAATGGGAATGAGAATATCAGTAAATAATTCTGGTCTCTAATGACTTTCAGGCTCTTTTAGGGAAGTACATTAAGTAAAAGTGGAGTCTAAAGAAAGTGATAAATGCTTATTTAGTATAAAGGCTTTGGCAATTTTTATTTTAAATTTAAAAACTTGATTGGATTTTTCCAAAATGAGGATTCAAATGCAAAGAAGAAGAGGAGGCAAAGAAAGAGAAAAGGAAAATTCCTTACAATAAGAATATATTTGCATATATGTACTTGTACATGATTAAATCACAGAACTATCAATTACAAGGTGTTTTTTTCCTCATCCCTTTTGGTTCAGAAACTCATTAACAGAAATTAGTGCCTCCCACACTGGCAAAAAGAGAGAGCTTGAAAAAGGCTAAAGCGTACATTTTGTTGAATCAAATTTTGTCTCATAAATTTTAGTGTTACTCAGCAGAAGGAGACAGTACAGTTTTAAAAGATAGATGTAGTATGTGGCACTATTGGCTAGATTCTGATATCCTTTACTCAGTTGAGTAGTTACTGAGTAGCAGCCTACTCCAGGAGTAGTCCTATTAAAATAAATAACACTGCTTTCAGAGTAAGATTTTTTCTTGACCTAAAGACATCAGAATCTGGTCTTTAACTGTATTTTATTATTCATTGTGAAATCAGTTTATTTTGTCTTCCTTTTAAGTGCATATCTGTACTTGAGACTATGGGACATGATGCTATTGTACAGTATCTCTTATGGTGTACAATAAAGCTCCAATAATAACCGAGGAGAAGGAAAGATTCAATACACTGTAACACAGCAAAGCTGACTGATGCTTTTATTCCCACATTGCCTGTGGATCTCTCAGATCCTCAGTTCATGGGCTAAGCAACACTGATTGGTCTGGTCTGGTTCTTTACATTTTTATCTGGCTGGCCAGTTACAAATGATGTCATTCACTTAGGGCTTACTTCCCTGCAATTAGGGAAGTGTTAAAAATAACTCTTAGAAAGTATCTTCAAGATAAGGTGGAATTGAAAATCTTGATGGGATATAAGTTCTTCCTGTCTGGACAGTAGGAAATAGTTATAGTACCACTAGAGTACAAATTTTGTCCATTATATAATTGATCACACCCTTTTAAAGTTAAATATATTGGCATAATGATAGTGATAATTTGTGTAATTATATAAATGTCTCTAACTATAACTACATTTAAACAGTAAGAGCTTCCTGATTCTGCAGAAAGATGGGCCAGATCTTCAGCCAGTGTAAATCAGCATTAAGTCCATCAAAGTCAATGAAGCCAGACTGATTTACACCAGCTGAGGATCAGGATCTATATCTTTTGTGCCAATGTAAAGAAAAAAAACTAGTCAAAGATACTCATTGTAAATACTTTTCATTTCTAGGAGAGGCCAGTGCTTCTACAATGTGGGATAACAATGCCTGGGTTTTCTTCTATGACAACAGTACTGATGGAGAACCTCCATTTTTAATCCAGGATTTCATCCATGCTTTCCAGCCCCATGCCAAACTTATCGTCATGCTAAGGGATCCTGTTGAAAGGTTAGCAATAAAGCAATGCGTGGAATTCTTTCTCACTAGAAACAAGAGTTGTTTTTTTTTTTAAGCTGTAATAAGTGTACTTATACTGTTTATATGCCCAAGGTCTAGTTCTTTTCTGGTATAAGTGTTAATACTTGTAAAATCCCTGTAGCTTTATTGATTTATAATTAACTTTAGATTTTGTAAATATTTATGGCTTCATTCCAAGTGTTCTGAAATTTTCAATTTTAATAATATTTGAAAAAAAATAACTGGCACTGGGTAGTGCTTCAATTCAGATTAGGAACAATGGGTAGTAGGGTTTACATCTCCAAAGGGGCAGAATATTTAAAAGGAAGATTGGTAATGGCCCACAAATAAGCAAATTATACAAGGTTTCAGAGTAGCAGCCGTGTTAGTCTGTATCCGCAAAAAGAAAAGGAGGACTTGTGGCACCTTAGGGTATGTCTACACTACGAAATTAGATCGAATTTATAGAAGTCTGTTTTGTAGAAATCGGTTTTATAAATTTGAGTGTGTGTCCCCCCACAGAAAATGCTCTAAGTGCATTAACTCGCTTCCACAGTACCGAGGCAAGCGCCGACTTCCGGAGTGTTGCACTGTGGGTAGCTATCCCACAGTTCCCGCAGTCTTCACTGCCCATTGGAATTCTGGGTTGAGATCCCAATGCCTGATGGGGCTAAAACATTGTCGCGGGTGGTTCTGGGTACATATCGTCAGGCCCCCGTTCCCTCCCTCCCTCCGTGAAAGCAGCAGCAGACAATCGTTTCGCGCCTTTTTTCTTGAGTTACCTGTGCAGACGCCATACCACGGCAAGCATGGAGCCCGCTCAGGTAACCGTCACCGTATGTCTCCTGGGTGCTGGCAGACATGGTACTGCATTGCTACACAGCAGCAGCAACCCATTGCCTTGTGGCAGCATGCGGTACAATAGGACTGGTAGCCGTCATCGTCATGTCCGAGGTGCTCCTGGTCACGTCGGCCAGGAGCGCCTGGGCAGACATGGGTGCAGGGACTACATTAGAAGTGACTTGACCAGGTCATTCTCTTTAGTCCTGCAGTCAGTCCTATTGAACCGTCTTATGGTGAGCAGGCAGGCTATACGGATTGCTAGCAGTCCTATTGTACCATCTTCTGCCGGGCAGGCAAGAGATGAGGATGGCTAGCAGTCTTCTGCACCGTCTGCTGCCAGCCAAAGATGTAAAAGATAGATGGAGTGGATCAAAACAAGAAATAGACCAGCTTTGTTTTGTACTCATTTGCTCCCCCCCCTCCCCTGTCTAGGGGACTCCTTCCTCTAGGTCACACTGCAGTCACTCACAGAGAAGGTGCAGCGAGGTAAATCTAGCCATGTATCAATCAGAGGCCAAACTAACCTCCTTGTTCCAATAAGAACAATAACTTAGGTGCACCATTTCTTATTGGAACCCTCCGTGAAGTCCTGCCTGAAATACTCCTTGATGTAAAGCCACCCCCTTGTTGATTTTAATTCCCTGTAAGCCAACCCTGTAAGCCATGTCGTCAGTCACCCGTCCCTCCGTCAGAGCAACGGCAGACAATCGTTCCGCGCCTTTTGTCTGTGCGGACGCCATACCAAGGCAAGCATGGAGGCCGCTCAGCTCACTTTGGCAATTAGGAGCACGTTAAACACCACACGCATTATCCAGCAGTATATGCAGCACCAGAACCTGGCAGAGCGATACCGGGCGAGGAGGCGACGTCAGCGCGGTCACATGAGTGATCAGGACATGGACACAGATTTCTCTGAAAGCATGGGCGCTGCCAATGCATGCATCATGGTGCTAATGGGGCAGGTTCATGCTGTGGAATGCCGATTCTGGGCTCAGGAAACAAGCACAGACTGGTGGGACCGCATAGTGTTGCAGCACTGCTTCGGGTCCCTGTTATGGCCTCTGTCCTTCATGCCCTGGGAGATTTTGACAAAGGTTTTGGCATTTCGAAAACTGGAACAGAGTTCTGATAGCACGGATTCCTGTCCCCATACAGCGATCAGATCCCATACCTCCCGTTCAGTCCATGCTGGAGCTCTTTTGCGATTCTGGGACTCCATCATGGTCACCTCTGCTGATGAGCTCTGCATGGTCACCTGCAGCTTGCCATGCTGGCCAAACAGAAAATGAGATTCAAAAGTTCGCGGTTCTTTTCCTGTCTACCTGGCCAGTGCATCTGAGTTGAGAGTGCTGTCCAGAGCGGTCACAATGGAGCACTCTGGGATAGATCCCGGAGGCCAATACTGTTGAATTGTGTCCACACTACCCCAAATTTGACCCAGCAAGGCCAATTTAAGCGCTAATCCACTTGTCAGGGGTGGAGTAAGGAAAGCGATTTTAAGAGCCCTTTAAGTCGAAATAAAGGGCTTCATCGTGTGGATGGGTGCAGGTTTACATCGATTTAACGCTGCTAAATTCGACCTAAAATCCTAGTGTAGACCAGGGCTTAGAGACTAACCAATTTATTTGAGCATAAGCTTTCATGAGCTACAACTTACTTCATTGGATGCATTCAGTGGAAAATACAGTGGGGAGATTTATATACACAGAGAACATGAAACAATGGGTGTTACCATACACACTGTAACGAGAGTAATCAGGTAAGATGAGCTATTACCAGCAGGAGAGCCGTGGGGGAGCGGGGGGAACCTTTTGTAGTGACGATCAAGGTGGGCCATTTCCAGCAGTTGACAAGAATGTCTGAGGAACAGCGGGAGAGTTGGGGGGAATAAACATGGGGAAATAGTTTTACTTTGTTTAATGACCCATCCACTCCCAGTCTTTATTCAAGCCTAAGTTAATTGTATCCAGTTTTCAAATTAATTCCAATTCAGCAGTCTCTCGTTGGAGTCTGTTTCTGAAGGTTTTTTGTTGAAGAATTGCCACTTTTAGGTCTGTAATCGAGTGACCAAAGAGATTGAAGTGTTCTCTGACTGGTTTATGAATGTTATAATTCTTGACATCTGATTTGTGTCCATTTATTCTTTTACATAGAGACTGTCCAGTTTGGCCAATGTACATGGCAGAGGGGCATTTCTGGCACATGATGGCATATATCACAGATGTGCAGGTAGATGTGCAGGTGAACGAGCCTCTGATAGTGTGGCTGATGTGATTAGGCCCTATAATGGTGTCCCCTGAATAGATATGTGGACACACAGTTGTCTACGGGCTTTGTTGCAAGGTTAGGTTCCTGGGTTAGTGGTTCTGTTGTGTGGTGTGTGGTTGCTGGTGAGTATTTGCTTCAGGTTGAGGGGCTATCTGTAAGCAAGGACTGGCTTGTCTCCCAAGATCTGTGAGAGTGATGGGTCATCCGTCAGGATAGGTTGTAGATCCTTGATGATGCGTTGGAGAGGTTTTAGTTGGGGGCTGAAGGTGATGGCTAGTGGCGTTCTGTTATTTTCTTCCCTCCTCTCCTCCCCCACCCCGCACTCTCCTGTTGGTAATAGCTCACCTTACCTGATCACTCTCGTTACAGTGTGTATGGTAACACCCATTGTTTCATGTTCTCTGTGTATATAAATCTCCCCACTGTATTTTCCACTGAATGCATCCGATGAAGTGAGCTGTAGCTCATGAAAGCTTATGCTCAAATAAGTTGGTTAGTCTCTAAGGTGCCACAAGTCCTCCTTTTCTTTATACAAGGTTTTTTTGTTTGTTTGTTAAAATCTTGGAAAGACTTGGTAAAGTACTAAGCTAAAATGTCTGGGGCATATTTAACTTCCACAGCTAACACTTACTTAACAGGTCATCCTTGGACTTGCTGACTTTGGCAGTGGTATGGGGTTGAACTTTTACAAAGATAAACTGTTCTTGAACTATTTTTCCTGTGTATTAGACACAAACAGCGTTTTTTTCCATTTATGTTTTAGCTCTTCCATGGGCAGCTGTGCCCTAGCAGGCTGTCAGTAGAGAGGGATTTGTACTGTGCTCTCGTTTGCACTGTGGTGCAGAGGGTAGCAAAGGCAAAGAACAGAGGCCCTGAGGAGCAGAGTGAAGCTGTGCAGCATGATCCACAGTCCCTTCATGGCAACAACACATTTTGTCAAATATATATTTTCAGGGCAGTTCAACCACCTGCAGGGTAGGGCTTCACCATCCTTCAAGGACGAGGTCTTCGGTAAAAGGTCCCTACCTTGCACAGGAAAGCGGTGAGGGGACCTGAGAGGTTAGTGGAAGAGTAGATAGTCTTCACTGATGTTATAAGGACCACACAGTTTGGGCCAAAGTTTCCCATGTATGCTGTAGCTTGTGGTTGTGGGCCATGCCTCTCTAGGTAGCCTCTAATGCCACACACAAGTGGCAAGAATCTACAGTGGTGTACTTCCTCCAATTTTTTATAGCACTGGAGAACTTTTGACGTTAGTTCTCCTTTACTACTGAGCTAGACACATCTGGCCAAATACACAGTTTCAAAGATAAAGGCAATATATTGAGGACCACAAAAATGGGGGTGAGGGGAAGCACATAATTCTAACGAGGCTATCCAAAACAGGGCTGCACCAAATAATTCCAGCGCTAGACACACGCTTCATGGGTTTCAGTGTGCCCTGCCACACTGCCATGGCTCACCCACGGAAAAGGCATCTACTACGCTGGTAGGGTCCACAAACATGTTTGTTTGGGCAGGTTACCACCCCAGAAAAAACATTATAGGGTGATGGCAGCAAGGGCTACCCACGCATACTATCCCTGTGAGTGAGTGTTGTCAGAGGCCCCCAGAACAGCAGTATGCTGAATTAATAACCCATTAAAATGCATGGGGCAGCTCTCCCATTTGAGAGCAGAACTATAGTTAAAGGCTGTCTACGGACTCAGGCACTGATATCGCTTGGGTCACGTTTTCAGGCTTTTAGAAATATAAAGTCAGATCATCAGTTGATGTCCTCACATAACTCTTGAGCTGAGACACTAGGCTTGTGCCTCTGAGGTCTGATCCAACACCCACTGACCCAGTGGGAAGACTGCCATTGACTTCGGTTGGCATTGGATTGGCCCCATAGGATATGTCTACACTGCAGTTAAATACCTATGGCTGGCCTATGTAAGCTGATGGGCTCGTGTGGCTTGGGCTAAGGAGCTGTTTAATTGGGGGCCTGAGCCTGAATGTCTACACCACAATTAAACATGAGCCTGAGTCGGGTGATATGGGCCAGCCGTGCCTGTTTAATTGCAGTGTAGACATACCCATAGTGCCTATGTCTTAATCAGTTCCTGTATCTACATGAACTAGCTAAATGTTATTGAGTGATTACAAGGTGAGATCCCATTATCACTCTTACAGAGTTTTATTCCATTTTTAACTAAGTCCGAGATAAACGTCAGCAGTGAAATTTCAGTTCCTCAACAGAGGGAAGAGCAAACCCATCTTCTCTCCTGTCCTGTAAATTTTGATAATTATTTTATCAGTACTGTGCTAGAAACCATGCACTAAACTACATCTGGAGGAAGGAGGTGATGGGTGAAGACTAGCCCTTCAGGGCAGGAATTGTCTCTTGTATGTTTGTGTAGCGCCCAGCACAATGGGTCCCCATTGGGACGTTTGGGTGCTAACATAATACAATTTAATTAAAATTCAATTGGAAATTGACAACCTAAGCTAAGGCCTAAACTTATTATAATCTATCCAAGTTATTTAAATTAAATACAAAAAATATTAAGCAACACATGTGTGCTGCCAAATTTTAAAGAAAGTCAAACTATTGAACTGGTGGAAGCCACTATATAAGTACCTAGAAACAAAGTTAGTTGAAATGAAAAACTGACTTTTCACAACAGCAGCTGCAGAGAGAATATTTTCTTTATTTCAGTTTATTCAACAAGCTGAGTTCAGTGACTAGTTCACTAAAAGTTAAGAAACCAATTGGGAGTTGAAAAAGCAGGAATGCTTGCTTCCCTTTCCCAGCATATGAATAAAAAATAATTGGAGAGGATGAGATCTACTAATCCTAACATCTTGAAGGACATATTAATCAGAACAATCCATTCAATTCACTAACTACCAATAATACTTGCTTTTGTATAATAAATCAGTTAGTTTTAAATGCAAAACATGTTTTGATAAGCTTCTAGATAATTTTTTTCCTTATTTATCCAGCACTTTTACAGTAGTTTTATTCAATAAAAAGACCTTAAAATGCTAGTGTTGTGCATATTTAATTGAATTTCCATCAAAATATAACTTGACACAAATCTCAAGTAAAAATTAATTGCCTTTTAATAAATAAAGAATGCATCATTCACCATTTTATAACAAATTAAAAATATAAAATTTAGGAATTTTAATAAATAAGTGATATAACTACTTAAATAAGTGTGTGTGTGTAGTGTAGTGTATCCTTCTTGTGAGCCAAATGAAGCACCAAAATTAGTGTGAAGGCTATATTTAATTGCCAATCAATATGGTTTATTGGTATCAACCAATAAGAATCAAACTCTTCAGAAAAATAACTAAAGTACAAATGCAAAGCATGACTTAAATCAAGGTTTCCTGCTTGCTGATCTGAAATCATGATTAAAATCAGTTATCTAAATTGCTTTAATTTACATCAATCAACATATAAATATTTAATAAGAAGTCATCCCAGGCAGGCTTTCTGAACATGTTTCGTAATAAAGCAGGGCACATCCCTTCCATTTGCACTGGTGGAGGAGAGTGGGAGTTGGCACTGAAATGTTTAACCCAGGAGCATCATATCATGATGCTTACGTATCCAGTCAGGTTGCATGGTATTAGGTGGCAGGTCATCTGCTGTGGTTTCTCCTTGACTAGATTTCCTGACATCATGACTTTGCAAAACAGGAACTGCCAGAGTGGTCCCTCCCTGTTTGTCAGCTGTAAAGAGCCATGCCAGCGTTTCCTGACACAGAGGACAGGAAGAGCATTTCCCAACTGTTAAATGCTCCTCCTGACCTTAGGGTTTAAGACATGGTAATTTTATGCAAGAGAGCTGGTTGAAGTACCTCCCTCATGTTACTTATCCAGAATTTTCTCATTACTTTACCATCCTCTGTAATACGGGTGTTTCACTTTGCCAGTTGTAATATGGGTGAGACAAAAAGTGGGTTCCATTTCACTAATTTGGTATTTACAAGGAAGTAGATTCTGTCTGTTTATTTCATTTGCCCTTTTTGCTTGTGCCTCATCTGAAATCATAGGAGCAAGTTTAGCCCTGTCATAAAAGGCTGCAACTCTCATTGGTCCAGATTCTGCTGTCAATTACATTAAGAGACTGCTGGTACAGAGGGCATTCTGGAATGTGTTGGTGCAGTCAGAATTATGGGAAGGGGTGTGGCCAGGCTTGTCTTCAGCTGCTGCAAGGCTCATATGGGCCTTGGACAGCCAGTACACTGCAGGAGCCCCTTATTCTGTCTTTGGCTCAATACAGTCATTCTGCATTTAGGGCCTGATTCTGCTTCCAATGAATTCAATGGGAAAGTTCCCAGTGCAGTTGAGATAAGAAATTGTCCCACTGGTTTCAGTTGGAGTCGCACGTGCTTATATCAGGGTTGACTTGTTTCATAATCCTTTGTGGGTGGCATAACAGTCATGGCCATGTTATTTACTTGTGTGAACTTATGATTGAGTATAATGACTTCAAGTGAGCAATAAGTACCAGGAGCAGCTGAAATCCTAATCAACAAAGATTTTATTTTCATGCAGCTGTTCCTAGAATTGAAAAACAGATGGAAAAAAATATAGAAAATGTAGGCGGTTGAGTAGAGAGAGAAATGCTTTCCATAAGGTGTCAGCAGCTCTTCAATTTAAAAAACATTATTTTAGATGATTAGAACAAATAATCAGAAAAATTAAACCTTTTAAACAAACTGCAGTTATGGCTCATCTTCAAAATGATTCTTGCTGGCTCCATTCCTCCTGCAAGCGCCAGTTCTCCTGTACCCTGGATGGCAAGAACTGTCAGCCTGATCCTATTCTCCTGGAGAGAGATTCTTCCAGCCTGATCCTCATTTAGGGTTTTTGTTAACTTGCCATTACCAAACAGCAGTCTTTGCATGCCCATGTATTACTATGCACTTCCAGGAGAAGATACTGCTGCGTGCTTAATGCCTGCCACATATAACTAAACTCTGCTGTTTATGTCCCTCAGCTTCTCCCCCATCTTTTTCTCATATCCTCTACTCTGCAGCCTGATCTTCCATATACACCAGAATAGACAGATGCCTAAGGCAGCAAAATAATCCGGGCAGCCAAATACTTAGTGGCTGTTTCTTGTCAGTGAGTAGGGGCTTAAAGGGGCATACATTTCCCTGCCTGCCTTCATCAGCCAAACACTAAAAGCTGGTGCCTTCTACTCTGACAATTACCACACTTTTTTTTAATCAGATTACACTAATCAGTTTATTTAGGGGCAGGTTGTGGCCTGACCCTACAGGACTGCATGGAGGCCTGTAAGAGAGTAAGATCCCCCACCCTCCTACATCTTCATGGCTTTCCTAGAATCCATCTCCAACATTTGGCTGCTCAACTGGTATTTCCCTCCTCACCTTTGCAGATGGATGGGAAATATGCAGAGCCTTGGTTCTCTCCCTCAGGTGCTAGAAGGGGGAATTGAAATTTCCGGATGGATAGTAGGATTTTCCTGCCAAAAGCCTGTTCCCTTCACTTCTCATCATGGAATCTTGTCAACACATTCCTTAAGAGAACTGGTGTTTCTGCAACTGGATTGGAGTGATGTGCTTGAGAATCATACAGTTACAATTATTGCTTACTTTAAACTCTATGGCCTTCTCCTTAAAGAGAAGAATAATTTTGAAGTAGAGAAGCTGAGGCGCTTGATACTTAAAAAGTATCAGTATTTCCTATAAGCAAAAATAACAGGACAGGATTAAATCCATTGGTGGCCATGAGAAATTTTACAAGCAGTCCTTAAACAGAGCATTGAAATGTGTCTATGACTGTGCACAGTCAGAAACGCAGGGCGAGAAGACACCTAATGAAGCCATCTAGTCTATCCCTCTGTGTCAAGGCAGAGTTAAGTGTACCTAAATCATTCCTGACAGATGTGTGTCTAACCTGTTTGTGAAAAGCTCCAAGAAGGATTCCACAACCTCCCTAGGTAACCTGGTCCAGTGGTTAACTATTCTTATGGTTTGAAAGTTTTTCCTAATATCTAACTTAAATCTCCCTTGCTGCAAACTAAACTGATTACTTCTTGTCCTACCTTCTGTGGACATGGACAATGATTAATCTCTGTCCTCTTTATAACAACCTTTTACATATTTGAAGATGTTACATCCATTCTCAGTCTTCTCTTCTCTAGACTAAGCAAGCCTAATTCTTTCACATTTTCCCTATGTTTACTTATATTTTTTTTTATTTTTGCTCTCCTCTGGAGTGTCTCCAGTTGTCCACATCTTTCTGAAAGTATGGTACCCAAAACTGGACTCTCCAGCTAACGCCTCACTAGTGCCGAGTAGAGTGGAACAATTACTTCCCATGGCTTAAATATAGCACACCTGTTAATACAACCCAGAGTGACATTTGCCTTTTTTCCAGCAGCATCACACTGTTGACTCTCATTTAATTTGTAATCCACTAAAAGCCCCTTTTCTGCAGTACCGCTGCCTAACTAGTCATACTACATGTTGTATTTGTATATTTGATTTTTCCTTCCTAAGTGCAGAACTTTACACTTGTCATTATTGAATTTCATATTAGTGTTTTCAGATTAATTATCCAACTTAAGATCATTTTGAATTCTAATCCTCTCTCCTGTTGTAGTAGAATATTGCTAAAAATTGTTAACTTCAACAATACAGGTGAACCAGTTTTGTTTCAGTACATAAACAGAAAGATGCAACTAATGTAGGCCCAATCCCATATCACTTCTGCAGATAAATCTAGAGGAATCGATGCACACTTGAAATTTTGCCAAGGAGCAGAAATGTAATAACAGAAGGCTCTGACTGCCTACCAGTTAAATTTTCCAAACAAGATCTATATTTCTCTATGGAAATTCTCTTCAATCTGCTAACAGAATTGCTGGGCTGGGGAGTGGCCAAAAATTAGAAACCATACTGGACAGGGCTCTTAATTGGGTCTCTGGTGACAGACAGCTACAGATTATCTTTTGCTTTTTGAAGAAAATACAAATCATGTCCTTCCTCCTGACATTGCCAGCTAAGGATCTGATTGTGCAAGCCTTATTCATATTGGTGAAGTCTTATTTAGGCGAGCACCGGGTATGTATGTCTACAATGCAGCTAGGAGAGAGCCTCCCAGCCCGGATAGACAGACCTGCACTAGCTCTGCTCCAGCTAGCATACTAAAAATAGCAATGTGGACATTGTGGGATGGGCAGTGGCTTGGGCTAGCCACCAGAGCTCAGATCCAGGGTGTTGGATGGGCTTGGATTTGGGTGGCTAGCCTGAGCTGCTGCCCATGCAATGTCCACACTGCTATTTTTAGCACTCTAGCTCAAGCAGACCAAGTGCAAGTCCATCTACTTGGGCTGGGAGGCACGCTTCCAGCTGTAGTGTAGACATACTCTTTGAAGTCAATAGGGCTACTTGCATGAGTCCATGTTCACTGGTTTGAGAAAAGGTTGCACAGAGCCCTTAGTGTCTCATCATCAGTTTCTCAATTTTTCTCAAGATTTCAGTACTGTTTTTTGAATATGTAAAAATGAAATTAAAAACAAATCTAAAAGTTCAGAAATTAAGAGTCTGTCTATATGAAACGCTATCCTTTTAT
The DNA here is from genome assembly GCF_965140295.1 of Lepidochelys olivacea. Lineage (NCBI taxonomy): Eukaryota > Metazoa > Chordata > Testudines > Cheloniidae > Lepidochelys > Lepidochelys olivacea. The sequence goes on from NC_140417.1 coordinate 105,645,973, forward strand.
TCCTCCAACCTCTCTCTCCTCTACTTACTCTCACCCTTTCATTTGTCCTTTCTTTCTGTCTTTTCATTTTTTAGATGAGTTAGGAGTTCATAAACTTATACTGTGATAAATGCCCTGATCCACCAAAGCACTGAAGCACATGCTTGACTCCAGTGGGAGTGCTCGTGTACGGAGTGCTTTGCTGAAACAGGGCCTAACCTCTCTAAATAAAAAGTAGTATTTTAAAGCTTCTGTGGAAATCTCTGGCCAGCCTGATATTTTTGGTTTAATAAAAATGGGAAGGGCATCGAAGATGGAAGTGGATTCAGTGTTCCTCCGGCATTATAGCTGTGAAATAAAATCCACTTTTACATTTAGATCATGATTTACATAAACGTATGCTCTTACGGAGAGTGAAGTGTATTCAGGATCTCTCGAATTCTGTGTCCAAGAATGGATTCTTTGGGCTCCTAATACTTCTGTACTCTCACCCTTGCTGCAGAGATTGGCTCTGAAGTGGTGCAGAATTTTCAGGACTCTGGATATATCTTATGAGCCCCAAACAGGTGAAAATGACATATGTATCTCATTCAAAGGGTGATAAACTATCTTTTGTTTGTCACATCCTGGCATTTCCCTTATGTTTGGTTTTAAAATGATGTTGACATCTAGATATTCTAATCAGAGTCCCAGGGATTAAAAACAAATAAAATAAATATTTCATTTTACACTTTTATGTCCATCCAAATGAACCAGAATTTGTCATCTTTGTCTTGTAATATTTAAGAAACTATAAATGTTTGAAATGATTTGCACAAATATTTCATATTTGAAATCACAGTGCACCCTGCCATTTGCACCGTAATTCAAATTTGTATGGCCGAGATGGCTAGTAAATAGCTGCAGAGCAAGGTATTGCAGCATGGTTGCTTATAATATTGGTATTGTGTATATATGTGGACCGTAGGTGCTGTAGTTCTTACTCAGGCAAAACTCCTATTGAACTAAATGGGAACTTTGCCTGAATAGAGACAGCAGGAGTGAGACCACAGATTGTGCCATGATACAGCTCCTCATCACGTTGCATACCAAGCATACAGAGAGGCAGTGTGGACTAGGACTCAGGAAACCTGGTTTCTATTTCCAGCTCTCCTACGCGCTGTCTTGGAAAAGTCACTCTACTTTTCTTTGCCTCAGTTTCTTCTCCCACTCTTTGTCCATTTTGTCTGTTTAGACAGTAAGCTGTTTTGAGGCAGGGTCTGTCTCTTACTATGGGTTCATTCAGAGCTTAGCACAATAGGACCCTTTTTAGTTGGGGCTTCTAGGCATTACTGCAATACAGAATAACAATAATTAATACAAAATAAACAAAGATATATTTCAAGAGTTTCTCTTCAGAAAAGGATTGGCTCCTAACTACTTAGGGCCTAATCCTGTTAGATGCTGACTTTAATAAGAGTGGAGGATGCTTAGCAACTCACAGGATTGGACCCTTAAGGTCTGAGCCGAAGCCCGCTGAAATCAACTTCAGCAGGTTTTGGATAAGCTACTAAAGGGTAAATGTTACATTCAGGCCCTCTTGTCTCAAGTAACATTGCTATCTTATTTTCAATAATATAAATTGATTTTCTTGAATTTCATTCATCATTTACACATGTATTTCATTCACAGATTGTACTCGGATTATCTGTACTTTGCAAGTGCGAATAAATCCGCAGAAGACTTTCATGAAAAAGTGGCAGATTCCCTGCAGCTGTTTGAAAATTGCATGCTGGATTACTCACTGAGAGCCTGTGTCTACAACAACACTCTTAACAATGCCATGCCTGTATGTATTTCCAGTAACATTTTGATTCCTTGCTTAACAATAGAACATTTTGTCTGGATTATTAAAATACCAGGATCCTTAGCAAACTATTAATAATAATTATAATTATAATCAAGATGTGGTTCAGTTTGTGACTACCAACAAACTTTCCTCCTTTTTTTTTTTTTTTTAAGTTGGTGACATAAAAATATATTCATACATGTAAAAACTGATGTGCTGGCTTAGCTGTCTCTTCAGTCTGTTCCCTGATGAGCGCCAGCAGTAAAAATACATTGGTTCTCGTGGGCAGGAGCATGAAGAACACATTTAGCAAAGATTACAGTTTAATCTTCACTTGCAAACCTATCCAAAAAATAGCTCTGGCAAAGATAAGGCAATTTCCGAACTGCAAGTAAGAATACATCATTTATGCTGGATTTTTTTTTCCCAGGAAAAGGCTATTGATAGCTAGATTAAATGTGCTCTCTCTCACGCTTTTTTAAAACTGTGCACAGCAGAAAAGGGCTGAATCTCAGTGTGCTTGGTCCAAAATCCACATTTTTAGTGTTGATTTGTTTCTATATTTTGTTTGAGGGTGAAAAAAGGGTTTTTGCAAATATCTATATCTATCTAGAGATACATAGCAGTATCTCATGTTTACTATGGGATGCATTTGTAAAGCACCAGGTGTGTGTGATCTAGCCCTTTACCTCCCATTTTCTTGATTTGGGTGGAAGGACACTTTACTCCTCCTCTCTCTCCAGATTACAGTAAATTTCATCTCATCATCATTTCCTCCCGTTACTAAAGTAACCTCAGAGGAAATCATGTATCATAGGCCCAAGCCAAAGCCCATTGAAGTCAGTGAGAGTCTTTCCAGTACTGGGAATGGGAATCAAGCCCCATGTTCCTTACTGTTGCTGTTCTCGTCATCCAGAAATGGAAGTTGAAAGAGACACAGAATAGCCTTTTTTTTTTTTTATCTAAAGTGAATTTTGTAATGTGGTATTACACCAGCAGGGGTTCGGCTCTAGTGGCTACAGTTTCAAGCTCAACAGAAAGAAAGTCACCTCTGCTACTTGTTTCAGATTTAGTCTCTAGGAACACATAAAGACCAAGGATCTGGACCACTCCCACATTTACAAGTACAAGGTCTAGTCTGTTTTACAAATTTTATTCAAGTTAAAACTAAAGTTATGATTACTCATGCATATAAAAATTCTATAAAGACCTCTGCACAAGTTATAAATATAGCTATACTCACATCCTTAATGATATTCTTAAGGTCTGATGGCTGCCTTGCCAGTTGATCATTTAGTAGCGAGATGGTTCCTGCTGGAGCTTTCCCATAGGGAGCTCAGTTTTCCTGGTCTGGACACCCTCTTTTTATAATGAGATTCTGACTATACCTCATTAGTATTTATGCACATAGTGTACCCTGCAGCTAAGGCATGTATTAGAAAAATATGACTACTGGGTATCTTGTAAGCAAAACATTTTGCTGTTAATTTTTCACAGTATCACAGTATCTTTGGTCACTTACTTATGCCAAGCATTTCTTAAGCCTATGGCCTAGTATGGCTAAGATGACATCTTACAGGTCTCAGCCTGTAGGCCTTGTGTTTCAGCCCTACATACTTAGATACCTAATACATAATTATCACTTCTAACTACTGATCCATCTTGTACTTCTATAATCCTACAACTTAACTCTATTTAGCATACAATGATTATATATGACATAACATATTAGTTAATCATAACATCGCACAATAAATGAACAAAAAATTTAAATCTTTGGCTACAACAGTCTCCTCCCTCCTCAGAGACTGACTATCATGCCCACTCTGGGAATTGCATCACTGTAATGCAATGCTTGCCAACTGTCTCCCTTGCACAAATGTAGTTGCATTGTGGCATGAATACACTTGCTCAGACCCCTCGTATTCCCCCAGGTGCCTAGACCATCATCATTTGTCCCACAGTTTATTCCTCTTCTTAGACAGCACCTTGAAGAAGGTACTTCTGAAAATTAACTCATTGTTCTTTCTTTTGAGATCATTTATATTTCCAGAAAGCTACCAATGGGTATCCTTAATAAAGCATGGAATGCCAGCTAGGCTCCTGAATGGACTTTTCAGCTTCCTCTCAGGCATAGCTGGCAAAGTCTATATATGTGTAATTTGTTATATATTGAAAGACTAGATTTTTTTTCTATGACCTTGGATGTTAGATCAGTAGCTGTGTGACTACAGCAGAAAAAAAGTACTCCTAAGAGACCAGAAGAAAAAGTAGCATAGCGATTGCCACTGCTGATAAGTAACCCTCTGTACAGAGAAGGGGCGTTCGTCAATTTATCTTCACTTACTATCAATAGAAAGTATATTAACCAAAGAAAGGGAAGGAGAGCCAGGGGTGTCAAACTAAAATTGGAGAGACTGCAGTCAGGGAGGATTCTTTGGAAAATGCTCAGTTGCACTGCATAATTTATAGGGGGAAAGCAAATGACTTTCCTGAAAAGGGGATTTTGTTTTGGAACAACAGTGGCAAAACACAGGCCTGTATATCATGCCATTTTTTCAGATGTCCAAAAAGAAGTGAAGGTGACTATCCTGGGCAACAAAGGGACTTTATGTTTGAAGTTCTTACTGGATTAAGTGAGTGTTAATTCTATCCCAGAATTCTCTGTTTGGGTAGAAGCTCAGTAATGCTATAAAATACAGTATCCCAACCTACATTACACAACTGATACTGGTTTCTTACTTGCCCCAGTACCATCCTGTTGGGAGAAAGAGGAATAAAGATGAGGAATACACGTAGATGATTTGCTGTATGATTGTACAGTGCCTAGAATAATGTGGCTCTGATCCTGTAATACTGCAATATGTGAGGCTAATAGTTAAAATAAATTATTTACAGCTTATAGCTCTGGCATGTAATGGTGGTGGTGGGGATACTTTCCTAAATTTTTGCATTATATACAATATGTACCTAAGGAATTTTGCTGCATAGGTTACCCTGTAACTCACAAGCAGCCCAAAACTAATGTCAGGTCACAGTTTCTAAGATAACCATAATTATTAGATTGTAAGATTTTGGGGAAAGGAACTGTCTTCTATTGTATGTTTGTTCAGTACCTGGCATAATGGTTTGTAATGATCATGATTGTACCTCTGGGCACTACTGTCTGTGACAGGGTCAGGTCAGATGGCTACAGGAGTGTGATAGAAGGTAGATACATTAGCCCTAGGTTAAGCAGGTCCCTTTTCCCTGAGTAAGATAATGGGCTGTTCCAGAATAATCAGGAAGTTGCTGGAACCAATTATGGCAGGCAGGCTAATTAGGACACCTGGAACCAATTAAGAAGCTACTAGAATCAATTAGGACAGGCAGGCTAATCAGAGCACCTGGGTTAAAAAGGACCTCACTTCAGTTAGTGAGGCGTGCGCAAGAGGGCGCAAGGAGCTGAGAGCGAGAAAGCATACTGCTGGAGGACTGAGGAGTACAAGCATTATCAGATATCAGGAGGAAGGTACTGTGGTGAGGATAAAGAAGGTATTGGGAAGAGGCCATGGGGAAGTAGCCCAGGGAGTTGTAGCTGTCACACAGCTGTTACAAAAAACACTGTAGACAGCTGCAATCCACAGGACCCTGGGCTGGACCCCAGAGTGGAGGGAGGACCCAGGTTCCCCCAATCCCCCCAACTCCCTATTGGATACAGGAGGAGTTGTCCTAGACTGTCCCACCAGAGGGGAAGGTCCCTGGCCTGCCCCCCGACCCACTAGGTGGGCCAGCAGAGACTGCAGAAATTGTTCTCCTTCCTTTTTCCCCTGCTGGCCAGTGATGAGGTCAGCTGAGTGGACGGCAGGTTTGAGCCATAGCAAAAGTGGCCAAACTGAGGGCTGCCATGAATCTCTGAGGCGAGCAAATCCACCAATAAGCGCAGGACCCACCAAGGCAGAGGAGGAACTTTGTCACATATGGTACAAATAAATAATAATAATACAATGAGTTAATAAACTGTGGGAACTGTTTACTCAGAAAGGAAATAGTCCACATAACATCTGAGCCAAGAGTAAGGACTGAATTTGTTGAGAGAACTTTTGAATGTCAGTTTCTAAATCTGTGTGCCCAAAGACTGTTTTGTATGTACAAACAGCTACTCTAATGCAAATTAAAAGTTTTTCGGCTTGCAAAAACTCAGGTATTAAAACTTAAGTGCCCAAAAATGTAGATGTGCAGTTTTGAAAGTGCATATGCAGAGATTGCTTTGGAAAATTGGCTCTTTAAGTTTGAATAGATTTTGAGTCAGGTTGAATAGATTAGTTTCTCTACTTGTCATCATCTCATAAAGTAGAAACCAAAATATTCCATTTATGTTCTTGATTTGTAATTGTAATTTAATAACAATGATCTGATAATAGTTGGATCAGATTAATGTTCCTTCTATGCTTTACTGGCAATTCAGAAAGCAGAGTGTTTCTTTTCAAATCACATCAATAAACAGGAAGTGTAGGTTGTTTTATAGATTAATTATAATAATCTCTCCATTGCTGTAGTAATGATTCAAAACTTGACTTCTTTCAGCAGTATTTAGGTCATAACTGCAATTACTCAAGTCAACTAAAAGAGCACAAGACATAGTTGTCTGCTTTTGTCAATTCTATGCTGACTGTGACTCCAAGATGTACCAAGCTTCTTTTATCAAAGGCAGGTTTTCACATCCTCTTTTCTGTTTCTGTGTCTGAACGGGTAAAAAAGAAACAAACACAGGTACAAACAGGAACTTGGAGTTTTAAGAAGCCTAAACTGCACCCTTAAATGTTCGTGCAAAATCGAGCAAAAATGGAGACCAGGTTAATGTCAGACTGAAAATTTGTCCCTTCACATAAAAGAGAAGGATCATATTTTCCTCTACAGTATAATACAGTATAAGTCTTCTGTTGAACAGTTAGCCGGTGTACTACTAAATCTATCTAGGTATTTATGCCATGCCCCTAACTTTAGTTTGGTTCTCTAGGAATTACTAATATTGACTAACAGGAGTATAGTTTAATAGTACACAAGTCCTTCGCCATCTTCATTTTAAGATAAGGTTGGTGACCTTTTCCTTCTGGACATTTGTGAGGTTGAATCTGCCAGGCCCAACTGTCCGGTGATCATTCTTCATCAAGCAAAAGATAACAGATTCTAATTGGCTTGAAAAAATGAGGCTTGTGCCATAGTAATTCATGCCATTCTACGGAATAGTCCAACAGCTGAAGGGTGGTGCAGATACTTTGATCATATCAAAACCGAAGAGGTTTTATGGAAGTATTTTCTCTTTGGTATATTCTGTGAGTATAAAGTATCCTTACAGAATGCATGTTTGATAAGATAAGAGGAATGAATTGCAACCCCAATACATCATAAGGTTTGTAAGACATTTCTGAAAGGTGCTGAGTGCCTTCAGCTACCATTGTGCACAGATCTGCACCTTTTGGCCCTGATGAAGGTGAGTGTACTTGTACATATGTTTAGCTTTAAACATCTCCATGAATACCTATTCAGTTCAATGGTTGAGGGTCAGAGTGCTCAGCACTTAGCAAGACAGGGCCCTAAGCACCTGGGCTCAGGCCCTTACTGAATTGAGATATAATTTTACAAATCTAGGGATCCAACTCTGAAGGATTTAATTATGTAAGTAGCCCAACTGAAGTCAATAGCACTGCTTCATGCATAAGAGCTACATGATCAAGGTTTAAATTTTTTCTAGGCATCATATTTTTTAAATCTTCTAGATCAAATCCAAAATAGATTTTCCTTCCCATGGAGAACAGTGGGATGAATATTCATTAATTTTGATACAAGATAGAATCAATGAATTAACTCAACTTTTTTGTTTTGTTTTTTGTAGGTGAGGCTACAGGTTGGCCTTTATGTTGTATATCTCTTGGACTGGCTGACTGTTTTTGACAAGGGTCAGATACTAGTTCTCCGCTTAGAGGATCATGCGTCCAATGTTAAATACACCATGCATATTGTGTTCCAGTTTCTGGATTTAGGTAGGCATCATCTAGCTGGTTTGAGTGAAGTGCAAAAGTCATGCTTACATTCTGGATTGTTAATGCTTACGGAGACACAACATCCAAGATGTGCATCTGTGTTCACAGAGGGGCAAATTGTGCTGTCCTAACTCAAACAAAATTACCATTGGTTCCAAAGCGTGCATTGTTTTCAATGGGAGTTTTGTCTGAGTAAGGACAGTGCAAGAAAGTGTACAAAGAATTAATAACGATGTTATAAAATCAGAAACCTGGTACTTCGTTCATGTGTTTGAGCATGTAGGGCCTGATCCTACTTCTGTTAATGTCAGTGGGAGTTTTTGTCATGAACTGCAGCAGGAGCAAGAGCTGGCCCAAGTGATCTAGACAGCCAGGTGAAATGCTTCAATGGTATGATGTGTTTTGTTGCCAAATCAGCAAATCCAGAATCTGAGTATTTTAAAAGGCAGCATTTCTAGGGTCTTGGGGAATATGTTTTGACTGTCATTGACTGAGACATCAGTTGCTGATTGTCAGAACAACATTGGCAGACAGAACAATGCCTGATAGTGGGAAGACAGGAGGAGGAGGAGGATGGAGATGTGGCTGCACATTAACCTGGTTGAGTCCAAACATTGGTCTAGGTAATTAGATTTAGCAGATTGGACAGATAAGGAGTCTGGCCCCTGCGCCTCTCATCTAAGTTGCATTGAAAGAGGTCAGTGCTAGCACTATCAGGCCTGCGGTGCACAAGTACCACTCAGGAGGGGTAAAGTTTGCTCCTATACTGAGAGTCGTCATAACACCACCTATCCCACCAAAGTCCTTAAAGAGGACTGCAGTCAGAAATAAGTGCTGCACTGTTTGACTGGGTGAAGTTCACCCTGACAGGTATCAGGTGGCTCCTTCATAACATAACAAAAATTAGGAAATAAAATGAAATAATTGTTACCGAAGAATGCACATCAATGGTTATTTTTACTGTCCTATTTGTTTTCTGAAAACACATCTCTACCTCTAGAAATGATTTATGTTGCTTATTGCATGGATGATTAATTGATATGAAAGGAAAACAAAGTATTTCCATGTATTCTAACTGTGATGTATTTTACGAAACTAAACCCGTAGCCAATATTCTGGAACATAACCACTGCTACCAAAATTCCATTAATCTTTTCTTGACAAACCTATTTACTTGGCCATTTACATTCTTTACCATGAACATTTTGGGAAGAAATACATTAAAATAATTTTCTGTTGACTGCAGGGCCTATAAGTGAGAAACAAGAAGCTCTAATTACAAAGAGTCCTGCTTCAAACACTAGACGTCCTGAAGACCGAAATCTGGGACCCATGTTACCAACAACAAAGGCGATTCTAAGAGACTTCTATAGGCCTTTTAATACAAAACTGGCGCAGGTTCTTTTTGATGATGCTTTTTTATGGAAAAAGACATAATATGTAAATTCACTTCCACAAATACAGTGCTTTAAGGAGTTTTTATTTTTTAAAGTCTATTTTTGCGTGCACATTTACATTTTATCCATTCAAGGAGAAGCAAAACTAATGAGATGAGAGTTCTCTTCCATTAGCATACGATATTTCACTGAAGCTAGATCACATTTTCCTCGTGAGAATGTAAAACATCCTGTTTATCAATCTCTTGCCATTTCTTTCCCCCCAGCAACAGAGCAGTATGGAAATAGCCTTGGAATGAAGGAGTTCTTTTACGCTGTCTGACTGTGGTTTTGAAGTTTAATCTTCTCTAAAACAGTACAATACATAATTAGCATTGGTCTCTTAGAACTACACTTATGTCATCACTTTCAAGGTATGTTCTCCCCTCATTCATTCCAAAGTAATAAAAAATATCCATTAGCCATTAAAATCTTTATTTGAATTAAATCCAAAATTCTTTTTTTATAACTACAGTGCATCAACACAGTGCAGAATCACCCAGATTAATGGTATTACCTTACGTTAATTAACTAATCTGATACATTGAAAAGTCACTTGGTTATGTTTTTATATATTACTGCATTTAAGTAATTCCCAAACCTAATTAACTCCTCCAATATGCTACAGTTTGTAGTAAGAGAAGAATTGCATATTCAGTGCAAGAATGAGTAATTTGAAAGTATTAAGTTAAAGAAAAAGCTATTCACTTTTTGGCATAATATAGAATAACAGAAATACACAAGTTTCTATTTGATTTTTTTTAATTTTATTTATTTAAATGCACATATGTAGAGTCCACTCATCTACCTATTTTCCCAAGAAACCAATAATGGGTCTCATGTTAAGTCCAGTGATATCAGTGGAAGTCTTTTATTTCAGTGGGATTTGGATCAGGCCCTACATGAATTATTGTGTAGTATTCCATTATAAAGAAACATGTTGATTTTCTGAAACCATTTAAAACTTAATCACTAAATTCATACACTGGTATCATACAGTATCATGCATGACAATATAATGCCTTTCATTCTAGTAGGATAGGTGCAGATAAACTGATGAAGTTGCACAACATTCTTTGTTTCCCTGTTCAGAGTAAGTTCAGCTGTGCAATATTTCATGTTTTTTATTTAAAATACAGCAAGCTATATTCACTTTTTATAGTTACACCCACAGAATCTCATTGAAGGTGGAATTTGGCCCAGCATATATGAACTGTAAAGTTGATTTTTAAAAAAAAATTTGAGTGGATTATAGCCAGATAAAGACACTTATTTCAGTATAGTTTCTCTCAAGGACTGCGTGATATCTTCACTGAAATGACTCCAAACTGGATCAACTAAAGCTGATGCACCAAAGTCCAAAGAACCAGTTCTAACTAGTATATTGTGCTCTTACTTTTGGATACTGTTATTTTGCTCTTGTGCCTGTGTCCATAGTAGAGCTGGCTGAATAATAATAATAAAAAACAGATGCGCAAACATATTTGCAAATAATTATACTGACTTCACTGCATTGCTGTCTCTGCAGTCATATTTATTATTTACCACCTCTCCCTTGACTGACACATAGTGTGGAAATTGTTCACAAATTCTGAACATTTCACAAATGAAAATTCATGTCAGAAGTTCATCATTGGGTATTCACTATTTGCAAATCTCCTGTTTAAAAAGATTCAGTCATCCAATCTGAGAGCAGAAAAAATACCATGGGATTCAGGTGACCCATTCTCACAGCGCAAATGTTAATAGTTTAGAGACAAGTTGGGAGAAGTAATATCTTCTATTGGACCAACTTCTGCTAGTGAAAGAGACCAGCTTAAACAGAGCTCTTCTTTAGGTCACAAACATTTTATATTCAAAATTGTTCATGAGAACTATTCAATTAATACTTATGATATTTGACACATTTGCTGAAATCAGAATTGATTCAAACATTCTGTGAACAGAAATAAGGTTTAAACTTTCAACAAATATTATTTACATTGAATAATGTGGTCAGCCCTATTGTATACCAGAATCAGTAGTCAGGAAAGGTGGATGAAAACTACCAAAAACATTTTTCTGTGGGAGTTCACTGTACTGGCTCGTTTTCTCTGGTTTCCATTCAGTTGTCAATAGCACAGATCCTGAACTGGTGGTACAGATTCACCAGTGATAAATGCTAAAGATATTTTTGTTAGCACTTTGTATCAGGAATGACTGTGATCAAATTGCATTGAGCTAGAATTGTACAGCATTCATCCATGTTGAGCAGCGCTAGCTCACATAAATAGTCCCATTGAATTCAGTGGTTGCAAAGGGTTGTGGGCGGGAGGCAGTTAGGGCCCCAGGTGGCTGTTACACCCAGTGGTTCATCTCTGGTGACAACCTCGCCTTGTGAGTGCAGTCCACAAACAGCAGCTTTGCCTAATGGATACAGTTTTTGGCGGCAACCCCACCTAGTGGGTTCAGTTTCCAGGCAGCAGCTCCACCGAATGGGTACAATTCTTGGTGAAGGAAGAGGAACACGGGCCCTCCCGCTCCACCAGGTTCTACCTTCACTCACCCTGTGGTATCTTGTGTCAGCCTCAAGTCAGCTTCCCTGGGTCGCTTCCTGCCTCCTTCTGTATTCCAGCTGGCCGTCGTCAGTCCTTGGGGAACGCTGCGTTCCAGGCTTCCTGCCCTAGTTCCAGTCTATGGGGCATAGCCCGAATCACAGTCTAACCTTTAGCGATCAACACTTTTGTATTAAGACTTATTTGCCCCCAGCACCATGCTGGGACATTACTCAATTCTAACTCATGGTACAGAAGAACACATCCTACCTGTTCACCAACATTATTGCCCAGAGCACCCTGACTTTGTGTTGGAGGATTCCTACTCAAGTTTGGACAATAATGGGACCACAGCCAGAGACCATTGGGTCACAACCAGATCATGTACAGCAACATATCGGAAGGATGCCAGCTGATAATTGGTACAAAGGTTATGGATTCAAAAATGGAAAACGGGGGGGGGGGGGGGGGGAAACTAGTATACTCCAAAAAATGATTGATTGAAGATTTGGAAAGATCAGATTTCACTTGTGCTCAAAAGAAGTGCTGCTAAATGTACACAGGCTAGATCTCTGTCTAAGTTTGCCTTCATTGAATGTAAAAACAAAGAGAAATATCTGAGAAGAGCTAGGATGTTTTAAGGTTATCATCATGCATTTATACATGGTTTTGTGTCCTAAGGTTGCATTTAAGATGTATTGCTGCGCTCCAACAAACTCTGTACTTTATCAAATGCAAATTATCATTACTGATTTCTCAGGTTACTGTAGTCATTAGGAAAATGGAAGTGACCTTCTTTCTAACTAGGCTGCTTTTATTGCCCCATCTCTTCAGGTGCTGCCTAAAAGTGACATCACAATTTGACAAATTGCGGCATCATAACACAGGTTTATGACATCACTGGGTAAAACAGCAGGAGCAGGTTGGTAAGGTGGGACTTTTTCCATTTATGTGCAGATATCACTGTTGATTCCCAGGATTGGAAAGAAAATATCAAACTAGTGTCTCTCTCAGTAGAATAGCGTTTGGTAAATTAGTAGTCTTCAAAGATGCCACGCTGACAGTTCTCGAGATCCAAACCCTCTGTTTAGCCAGAGAACAGGTATAGTATGGGCGGCATCATGCAAGCTTCCCAGTGCTGCCTATCCAGGGACTTGAAGCCTGACTTGGCAAGAAGCTCTCTGTGGGTCAGAAGATGGATAGTTCAGTTCCCAAGACCCTTTGTTCCTCTGCGGGACAATAATTCAGTGATGGTAGCTGTTGGACACTATGGGTGGGGGTTGGATTCTAAGAGGTAAACCAGGTGGGGGAGGCAAAAGTAGTAGTGCTGTTTGCTCTAGCCCAGAGCCATCCAGCACCCCCATAATGGTACTTCACTTTAAAATATGTATATATTTTCAGTATAGTGTGTTTTAAGGCTTGCCAGAGTGTGTCAGTGGCTCTTTACAACCTGAAATACATAGAATACATGTGTCTCACCCACTGTTTTCACTTAATCAGGAAAGCTGGAGATACCCTGGTCCCAGAGTCACTAAGGGAAGGGCCATTTCCAAATGTTGTCTCCACTGTAGTAAAGTTCAGCATCACGGCAGAAGAATGCAAAATGTGCTTTCTGTAAGACCCTCGGCATTAAATCTTAGTATTTTTGATAGGTGGAAAAAAAGAAGTAAAAACACAACAACAAAAGCCTCTTACCAAGATAAACAGACTTTCTTATTTACATAGAAAATGATACATTGTTGTCTATTGATTCCACTATATAGGCTTGTATGCTTCAGCTTAATAAACTGGCGATAAACAATGAAGTTGTTACAGCTTTGAAAATGTCTTCCTGCCAAGAATTAATATAATTTCCAACTAAGCCAAAGGGTCTGCTATAACAGGCAAGACAAAACTGTGTGGCAGAAAGTGATTCACGTAGATACAACATGTAAATCTAATACAGGCATGTGGAATATTAACATGCTGTACTGTGTGAGTGACTGTGTTTCGTCATGGTTTTGAAATATTATGGTGCCTCCTTTACGAAAAAATGCTTATGTTGCAGTGCCATCTTATGGTCAATGTGGGGAAATATTATTTGTCCAATAAACCAACTTCTATTTCTTCTAAGGAGTAAAATAAGAATATTTCAGTTACACAAATATTTGTCCTACTGTATAAAACAGGAATTTATTTCTCAACCCTGTGTCTGCAGGGGATGGAAAAGGAGGTGCGAAACCTTTTTTAATTACTGTCATAAGGTCTTATGCATATTTGCTAATGTCCACTCCATGGATACATTTTCAGTCTTTGATACAATAATGATGAACATTTCAGGCATTTAATTCATCCCTGCTGGTGCAGAAAGATTTAAATTGCACAGCCTTCCAGTAATGGAGACCATGCACTGGAGAATGACGTGCAGCATTTGCACAGCTGCTCTTCCCTGGGGGCTCCACCGTGGGTGAGGATAGCTTTACATTTTAGTTCAGGCTCCTTCTGAGCCCTGCCAGGAGATACTGTCTGGGAGGTGAGCTCAGTCTGTTTCTGTCCATGGGTGGTTCCCTTCAGAGAAGTCACTGCAAGCACATTGTGCTGCAACAAATGCCTTCCAAGTGGGCTTTCCCCCACCAGAGGTCCTTGTCCCCAAGATTCCATTGGTACAATCCACTGTGAGCCCAAGCCGAACCATTTATGGAGGACTGTTCACATATAGGACCTGATCCCGTAAGAATACCATGACTTTGTTCCAGCGCCAGTTAAGTCAGTGGGAGTTTTGACATTGGCAGCAATTGACACTCACCGAGCTCCCCTGTACAGTCAGTGGGAGTTCCGTGTATGTCTGGCTTTCAGGATTATGTCCACTGACTAATTATTCTTCACAATGCTTCTTAGAGGAAAAGTATTGCAATCCCCATTATAGAAGTGGGGAAACTGACGCTCTAGACCCCGTTGCCTCATTCTGAAAGATCCTTTTTTACTGTAGCTCAAATAACAGACTATGATAAAATGTCAGCTTCTGTATGGAAGGGTTCATTAGCACAGATCTAGTTAAAGGTAGAGCCAACTTCTGGCAATTGCCAAACCTGTGCCAGGGACCCAAAAGTCTTAATTCAACATAGGACTGTGAAGTCTGTTGCTTAGTAATAGTAATCAGTACTTGTAGATGTGCTTACCCTTAGGCAGAGGAGAATGAGTGGGGCAGAGCAGCTGCCAAAAATATTCTTGTGGCTATGGGGGTGGTGGTGTAAAATCCTAAAGCCAGCTCTGGTGAGGAGACTGTCACACTTCCACTGGCAATCTACATTGTTCTTTATCACCCTGATTCAACATCCATTGAAGCCCATGGAAAGACTCCATTTGTTTAAAGATTGAGCTTGATACATTTACGAAGGGGCTGGTGTGATGACATTACCTGCAATATCATATGGCCTATCTGTGACTGCTATTAGCAAATATCTCCAACGGCTGGAGATGGGACACTAGATGGGGTGGGCTCTGAGATACTATAGAGAATTTTTTCCAGGTGTCTAGCCGGTGAGTCTTGCCCATATGCTCAGGGGCTAACAATGCCATATTGTGGGTCAGAAGGAATTTTCCCCAATCAGAGACCTGGGGTGGGGGGTCACTTTTCTCTGTAGAGTGTGGCACAGGCCACTAGCTGGTTTGAACTTGAGTAAATGGTGGATTCTCTGTTACCTGAATTCTTTAAATCAAGATTTGAGGGCTTCAGTAACTCAGCCAGGTTATGAGCCTATTGCAGGAGTGGGTGGTGAGGTTCTATGTCCTGCGATGGGCAGGTCAGCCTAGATGATTAGGATGGTCTCTTCTGGCCTTAAAGACTACAGTATAAGTCTTTGAGCGTTGAATCAGGCCCCACATGTGCAATCCTTTGACAGATACTAGCCTCAGTTGATTTCAGCACTGGTAAGCTTCTGCAGGGAACCTCTGTTCTTAAATATCAACTTTCGTAAAAACTCTGCTCTCTGCTCTGCATCAATCAATACAAAGGCATTTAAAATGATTATTGGTCAAATCTGCACGGCAGGGGTCTAATGACTGCCAGGCTCAAGTTTGCGGTACAGCATTAGGATCCTGCAGTGTATATATTAAGCTGCATTTAACAGAAATAATTTTTTTAAAAGATCCAAGCGGTAATCACCACATTACATTTCACAGGAAGGAGATATTTTTTGCCATTTTAGTATCCATATGCTCAATAAAAACAATTGCTTGTGTAAAGTACATATAATTTTCTTAATGCCTCAGTCAGTTAAATGCACTGCAAAAACATTTCATAAGAACAAGTGCTGCTCTTACTAGTACACCTTTGGCAGGGAGTTGTAGTGAGCTGTATGCATTTCAGCACCACTGGAGGCCCTTAGTCCTCAACCTCTTGCTTCCAGGGCAAGCATATATTTCACTGTAACGACTTGCTCTTGGGGGCTAGGCTTTTTTGATATGGCAAAGTAAAACAAAATAAAAATAGTTCAGATTCTGAGGTACAAGGCACAGGCTAATCCTCTGGGGCAAGGATATTTGTGATCTGTGTACTTTGCGGTGCTGGAGGATACTTCTGGGTAAAAGGGCTGGAATAGCAGAAAGGGGCTCTCAGTGTTCTGGAATTGGCAAGGCAGGATTCTTCCTGCATAGGCACTGCAGAAGGCAGCCATAAGGCTAACCTCAGAGGATCCTCTCAGGAGCCCAAGTGTAGGGGGAGCAGGCTAGGGCAGGTGATTTGACACAGGAGCATATCTGGAGCAGAGCCACAACACAGTGCTGGAGCGATTCCAAGCAGTGCTGCAGTCCGTAAGGCAGCCCAAGGAGGTTACCATAACTTAGCTGGGCTCCTTGGCCTAAATTATATAGAGGCAGCAGCCCAGCATGGGGTGCAAAGCTGCAGTGTTTAAACCTGAGTTTGTACAGGTTGGTCCAAAGCTCATTTAAGTCAACGGGAATTTTCATTGACTCCAGTGGGCTCTAAAACAGGTCCATAGTGTTGTAAGTACTCTAAAATGCCCCAGCTCGCTGGTTAGTGTCTTATGTGAGAAATGGTGAGTAGCTCCCATTTCAAGTGACATTGGAAAAGCTCACTTTACAAAACAACAAAAACCCTTCTCATTTGTAATGCGTTTCCAACGGTCATGCACAAGAGCTATTTTCTAGCTTACTAGACTGTCACACAGCAAAAGCAGCATTTCAAATATTCTGAAACTGACAACTCAGCTTTGTGGGGTTGTCTTAAAGTTGCTCCAGGAAGGCAGGCAATGGTTGGGGAGTGGGGGCAGAGAAGGAATTCAGGCCACAGAAAATAAGCAGAACCATACTGAAGGAGAAATAAGAAATGTATGGCATTTTTGCTCCTTTAATCTTTGCAGTGAAGTCTGGGTGGGAGGTAGCCATCTCTTCTAGCCCCCTGCCAGGGCTGGATTAAGGCAGGGGCTTTAGGACTGCAGCCCAGGACCCTCGCTCAAGGGGGGGGGGGCGCAAAAATAAATTACAGGAAGCGATCTCTGGGCCACTAAAAAGGGTGCTCAGGCAGGCTACCTGCCTGCCATAGTCCCCCATCTAGTTCCCCTTCGTTTGACCCTTTGACCGCACTCCTGTCCCTGTTATTTCATTAGTTGTCCCCCGTACTCATTTGCCTTCCAGGTCCTGTGGATCCCCCTCTTAGGCTGGAGGGGGATCCTTTAGCAGCATCCACTTCCTGGATCCCAATAGGATAGTCCCACGCTGCTCCTTGAATCAGCTGGCTGCTGGCACGTCTCTGTGGCCCCTGGCAAGTGCAGGGGAGGCTGCTGTGTGCACTGCCCCTGCCCCCAGCACCATCCCTGCAGCTTGTGGGCACAGCGTATGGAGACCAGCTGTCCCCCTCCCCCCAAGGGGCACACAGAGACGTGCCAGCAGCCAGACGCTTCCAGGAGCAGTGTGGGGCTATGGCGGGCAGGCAGGCAGCCTGACCCCTGCTGCACCGCCAGCCGGGAGCCATTTGTGGTAAGCGCCTCCCAGCCGGAGCCTGCACCTCGCACCCCCTCCTGCATCCCAACCCCCTACCCCAGCTCAGAATCCCCTCCTGCACCCAAACTCCACCCCCTCTCCTGCCCCAGACCCCACACCTCCTCCTGCAACCCAATCCCCTGCCTCAGCCCCCTCCTGCACCAAACTCCCTCCCAGGAAAAAGACTTATTTTCCATGTAGATTGCAGAAATGGGTGGGGGGAAGCTTAGAGAGCACAGAACGTGCTCTAAGCACAATTTACTATTTCCTGAAGCTTACCAATTCCTTCCCCTTCCCCTTACATGGTACACTATGTGGCTACCTTTTGGTTATGCATAACAGACATGGAAAACCAAGGGTGAAAATGATGAAAGAGCATGTACAAACTACAAGAGCTTTCAGCCGGCTATTTGTTACCACAGCAACTGCTGCTTTGGTAACTCATCACATGGCACTTGTGGCATCTGAGAGCTACTGTACATGACACGTTTTTAAAGAAAAATACAGATGTGCTCTCAGAGAACACTGCTTCTTAGTGTCACAAAATAATATGGTTTAAGTCACATGTTCTCTTTAAATGAAATACATTTGGGGTGCTGCACACTTTGAAAAATATTCCCCTCTATGTTAAGAAAGGGGAAGCGTTGCATTTGAAGTTGGATGGGAAGGGGTTGGAGTCAGGGAGTCAGTGCTGTGATGTGACAATAGCTCCTATGGCATTTGGAAGAGCTATCTGCCCCTGATCAAAGCCCATTTAAAATCAACTGGGATCTTTCCATTGACTTCCGTGGCTTTGGATCAGGCCTTAATAACACACAGAAATGGTGACTCATGAGGATACTGCCTGTGTGAATTTCAGGTGTTGCCCACATATTTGCGTATGATTCTTCTCTGCCAAACCACCCTCTCCCCAACCCTCACCTCGCTTATACTGCAGTATCATCTAGGGATTAGAGCTAAAGACTAGTTCTCAAGATTTTCAAATTTTCTATTCCTGTGTCATGGATTTGACTTTGATATTGGGTAAATTACCTAACCTCTCTTTACCGTGAAAAAGGAATTAATACAATACCAACATGGTGAACCAGAGCGTGATTATGCGTCTTGGTGGTTGTTTTACTTCCCAAGCCAATATATCCTCTCTCAACTGTGCTCCACACCTTCCACAGCACAGCTCCAGTCTCCTCCAGCCGTGACAACCAGCATTGCTAGATTGCTGCAGAGGATCCTGTTCACTGAACTCTAAGCTAGGGGGACTCTCACAGCCTAGCTATTTGTGGCCTTGAAGAAGTTGTCTCACAATATATATTACCAAGGAAGCCAGTAAACAGGATTTGAAGGATGAGCTCCAGGGAAATGCAACTCTAAGGGATCAGACTTAAAACCTGTTGGTCAGTCCCCGTCATTGTGCAAAATGTTTGGATTTCCCCAGAGACCATCAGATAGTTGGGGTTACCTATATCCTGGGGTACTGTGAGTCCCAATTGATTATTGTTTGCAAAGAGTTGAGTGGTCAAAAGTTTTCAGATTTTGAAATTTCAAACAAATGATTTGTGGGGAAAAATTTAAAATATTTTATAACACTTTTTTTTTCGGTTTTGGTTTTTATCAGTTTGTACAGTAGTCAACATTTGCAATAATGTTGAGAATTATTTTTTAAAAATTCTCTCTAGTTTTCAACCTAACCTGTGAAATTCTGATATGGAAGGAGCATAAAAGGGGTCAGTGTTATTTATGCTCAAATAAATTTGTTAGTTTCTAAGGTGCCACAAGAACTCCTCGTTCTTTTTGCTGATACAGACTAACACGGCTACCACTCTGAAACCTGAAAAAATGAAGTACACATTGAAATACTTGACTTGAGAGTTAGAAATAATTATGGGCCTCCATAAAATCAAACCCTAAGCACTACCCAACGTTATATCAGCTATGCATAAAGAGGACACAGTGCAGAATAACTCTCCTGAAGTATACGGAATAACAGTGTAATTCTAAATAAAAGAGCAATAAAAAGATGCAACATATAACGTTTACAAAATAGCATAAAGGAGTGAAAATGAAGAAAGCAAGCTCATAAAAATGCACTTGAGCCAAATAAAAACTTGGAGTGGTAAGAGAAATTGATAGGTCAAAATTGCACTGAGGAAAATAAAACCAGGAGATGTAGCCAAAAAAAAAAAAAAAAAAAAAAGAAGAAGAAGAAGAAGAAGAAGAAGAAAGAAGAAATCAGACAGAAATAAGAAAAAGAGTAAAGACCTATTTTTTGTAGGGGGGGAAGTGGGAAAAAGAAAAATGGAATTTTTGATAAGCTGAAATGGCTGCAAGAAAGAAGAAAAAACAAACTAACAAAAACCTTATAACATCAAACATGCCATATCTCTGGGTGTTGTAAATGGATGTAGTTGGAATGCCCTTAGTGGCACTGGTCCTACGTTTATAACATTTTAGTGAGGTGTATTGTGATTTATTATTTCAAGTGATTATTTGGGATTCTAACCTTGTATTAATAAAAATTTTCCTTTAGCTTGGGACACGTGGAATAGGAGCAGTTCATCAGAGGAAAAAGGTAATATTGACATTATTTATGTACATGGTCATGGTTCTCAGGGTTTATGTGACATCAATTTAGGAGAAAGGGTAACAGAACAAGGTTATTAAGTAAAGAATAATTATTGCCAACTAGTCAGTCATCCATCCTTATTCCGCAAAGCACTTAAGTGCATGATTAACCTTTGGCAAGTGCTTAAATCCCAGACTTTAGTGGGACTTGAGCACATACTTAAGGTTAAGCATATTCTTAAGGATTTTTCTGAATAGGGATAGACTTGATCACTATGGCCAACACCACCATCTGTCTGTCCCCCAGATCAGTAACCTGGGCATTATCTTTGACTTGGACTTCCCTCTAGATCCTCATTATGTCTACATTTTGCAGATTCTTTCGGCATAAAATCTTTAAGAGACACCCATTCTGTCTATCCGTACAGTTAAAACTCTTATCCAAGCTCTCATCCTCTTGCATCTATGTTATCGTAAATATCCTTCTTTCTGGCCTTGACAAATGCAATTTTCCCCATTCAGGTCCATTGAGAAAGCTATTGCAAAGATCACTTTCCTAACCCATCACTTTGATCATGCTACCTCTCTCTTTGAAACCCTCCAGGGGCTCCCCGCTGTCTATTGAATAAAATATAAGCTGCTTGCATTCATTTTCAAGGCCCTTGATGGTTAATCCCCACCCTATCTATCATCTCTCATTCGTGATTGAGCTGTCAGTGCTCACTTCTGATCATTTGTTAAATTTCATACAAGTACCTTTGTGCTTTCTCCCATGCTGCCCAACAGCTTGAGAGATGCTCACTCTGGACATCGGCAAAACTGCCTCATTATTCACCTTCAAATCCCTCCTCAAAACTCTCCTTTGCTGGGATGCCAGAACAAACTTGACAGCGGTTAAGCTGTTGGTACACGGATACCACTGCCTATCATACTCAGCAGTTTGTTCTCATCGCTCACAGTCTGTCAGTCTGTTGTCTCCTGTTTTATACGTAGATTGTAAATTCCTTGGGGCAGGGACTGTCAATTTGTTCTGCGTTTGTACAGTGCCTAGCACAATGGAGTCTTGGGCCATGACTAGGGCTCCTAGTTCCTTTGGTAATACAAATAAATATTGATAATAGAATAACTTAAGGATGAATTGGGTCCTCAGTCTCAATGTGAACATGGCCCTGGAGGTTTCATTTTAGACCCCCAGAGAATATCAAAACCATTCTGCAGTTCATTGCACAGAACCACTGTCATTCTCTACTGCAGAAATGCCCCAGAAATAACTACCAAACAGTTTTCCCAACTCCACATATTCAAAAACCATGAGTCCGGCTCACAAAAAAAAATCATGATATTGGCTTTAAAATCATGAGATTATGTAAAAATAATAAATTTGGTGTTATTTTTATTTGCCTTCTGCTTTTTGAGCCTTTAGGGTGCACTGGGGTCACATTATGAAGCTTTCTCCAAAGCCATGAGGGCTAGAAACTTACTTTTTCTTTAAGAATGAAGACTGAAATCATCACATATCCACTTGACTTCAGGAGCTGGGGCTTTAAGGAAAACAATAATTATAATGAGATTTATGACAAAATCATAAGAGTTGGCCACACAATACCAAAGGAGGTGCAGGTCTGGAATGAGGCATGATAGAAAGGGGTCCCTAGAAATTCTTGCACACAGTCTAACTGCATTACAGCTGCTTCCAGCAAGTGCTTTCATGTCCTTACTTTAATAAGCACTGTATACATTCAAGTTGGGAAAAGAACAAATTATGAAGAGTTAGAAAGTTCTGATCTGTATTCTCTGTGGGAAAACACAATTAAGGGATATTCTGTAGTATTAAGAATTCTGGAGAGAGGCTAAATCTACATATGAATTTAAGAAGAGGAAAGAGTGGGTGTTAGAGATATTCTGTGTGACTGTTACACAAGTTATTTAATATATAGTTTAAAACTATCAAGGACAGTGTCAGCTAGACAAGTCACTATTATAAATCATTGTAAAGAGCCTGACAAATATTTGGGTAACAAATATTGCAGGGGTAAAGCTATTAACTCAAAGAATAGGCCATGGCCTCTCTCTCGTATTTCTGTATTACCATTTATGATGAAGAGACAAGGTGGGTCAGGTAATATCTTTTATTGGACCAACTTCTTTTGATGGAAGGGACAAGACTTTGGGCTGCACAGAGCTCTTCTACAGGTCTGGGGAAGGAAATCAGCGTGTCTGAGCTAAATACAAGTTGGAACAAATTGTTAAGCATAAATCACTTTGTTGAAGTGGGCAACTGAGGATTATAATTTAGATGATTATGCATAAGGAGTTGAAACATTGTAGGAAACCATTTAAAATGAAGTAAGCAATTAAGAGTCAAGCAGTGGGGTGAGTTACAAATTGTTATAATGAGAAATTAAACCAGTGTTCCTGTTAAGTCCATGGTTTTTGGTGTCTAGAAGAGTTATGAATTTAAGTTCCTGGCTTGTATTTTGAAGGTGTTGTGCTGGTTTCCTTTGAGGACGAGTATTGAACAACCAAATACGAAGTGATCACTTTGTGAAAAATGTTTACCCACAAATGATATGGTGTCTTTTATAATTTTTCTGAGTGAGTTCATTCAAGGATGTAGTGATTGTTTGGTTTCACCAACACAGTTGTTATTGGGGCATTTGATGCACTGCATGAGGTATGCTACATGGTCTGATAGGTATGTGTAAGAACCATGAATCTTGAAAGGTGTGTCGTGGGGGGTGTTGATCATTGTAGCAGTGGAGATTGTCTACAGGTTTTGCATCTGCTTTTCTGGTGGGGTCTGGTGCTGCTTTGAGTTGGAGTGTCCTGGTCTGTGGGGAACTTGCTTTGGATGATGGGCTTAGTGAGATTCAGGGTTTGTTTGAAGGCCAGAAGAGGGGAGTTGGGAAAGATTTATTTCAGGATGCTTGTATCCTGGGGCCAACACAGCTGCAACAACATTGGAGGAGATATTTACTGAATGGCAGTGTTTGGCATTGGTGGTGATGGTGGACACTTCATTGAGATTACATGAAAGATCCCCGTGAAGGCGTATAATGTGGCAGATCTTATGGTGGTTGAAAGTGCTAGCCACAGTGTTCCTGCCAGAGGAGACAGGACACAGAATTCCATGACATGATGACAAAAACACCTGGTCCCTCTCTGCACTAGTACTCATGCTGTTCTTAGCACCCTGCAGCTCCACAGCTACTGGAAAACCAGGTGTGAAATGTTGCCATGTAGCTGGACTCCTTGAGACGTCAGAAGCCATTATAGGAGTGCAGTTGTCCAGCTCAGGGAGCATAGCCAGTTAGCCAACCAGTTTGTAAGCAAGCTTCCATCAAGCTAGTTGGAGCACAGGGCGCACTGTTACAGAAGACCAGTAGTTACAGCTGGTAGCGAGTTTCTTGACAAACCATTTTTTCATTGGAAAATGCCGATTTATCAAAATCAAAACTTTTTGCGGGAATGTGCCAGTTTTTACGAAACTTTGTCAGGAAAGAATTCTCAGGCACAGGATGGAATGTCTGGTCAAAAACAGAGAGAGACCAGAATAGCCAGTAGCCTGCTGGTAAATAAGCATCTACTGTGAACCTCAGAGAGTTATGAACACCAGAATTACAAACTGACGGGTCAACCACATACCTCATTTGGAACCAGAAGTATGCAATCAGGAAGCAGCAGGGACACACACACACAAAAGCAAATATAGTACAGTACTGTCTTAAATGTAAACTACTAAAAAAAGGGAAAGTTTATAAAAAAGATTTGACAAGGTAAGGAAACTGCTTCTGTGAGTGTTTCATTTAAATGAAGATTCTTAAAAGCAGCATTCTTCTTTTGCATAGTAAAGTTTCAAAGCTGTAGTAAGTCAATGTTCAGTTGTAAACTTTTGAAAGAACAACCATAACGTTTTGTTCAGAGTTATGAACATTTCAGAATAATGAAAAACCTCCATTCCCGAAGTGTTTGTAACTCTGAGATTCTACTGTACTTTATTTGTCCAGGAACAGCCAGAGAGAGAGAAGCATCCCCCCTGCCTGACAGGAGTATGTGGATCACCTTTTGGTGACTTGCCTTAGCTCTCAGACATAGAGAACATAATTTGTCTTATATATTCATAACTGCTCGCTCATGTTTATATGTACATTTCACAATGATTATGAGGACCAGTGTGACACAGGCTTTCAGTACAGACCTTATATGACATCCTTTGGTGAACTAGTATGTAGATGCCAGACCCAGGGGATCCCTGTCACCCTTTCACTGCCCTGCTTTGCCCTCTGGTGCCAAGAGGTCTTTGGGTCACAGTTCCCTAACCACCAGACTATTGGCTATTATGGAGTGGGTGCTTTCTCAGTCTTCCCTGGTGGAGCTATTCCACTTTGTATAAATAAATGTTCATTGGAGCAGGAACTTGACCCTAGGTCTCCTACATCCTAAATGAGTGACCTACCCACTGGGCTATAGAGTCAGTCATCCTAGCTCTTTGGCCCAATGAATATTTAATGGAGTGCATGACCAATGGGTTGCTGGCTATTCTGTGTGTGTGTGTGTGCGTGCGCGTGTTGGTGGAGAACTTTGGAAGGTGTTGGCTTTGTCTTGATGTGCAATGGGAAAATTGTTGAAATCTTGAAAAGTTTTGTGGGATGGGAAAACTATTTCTCTCCCAGCTCTACCAGCAGCGAGTGCTGCTGCTGCTGTCCATCTTGAGCCATTCTGCCCAGCACCAGAAGGATGGTTTTGTCCTGTGACTGTTGTAGGGTTGGTACCACCCTACTCCACATGGAAGGGCTAGATTGTATGACCTTACTCAGATTGGCATTGTTTTATGGTCCATGCCGGTAGTTTTTTCAGGTGACTCTCTGTCCTGACTCATAGATAGAGACATTTCAGTGATGTAGCTGTTCAAGAGAAGCAGGTTCTGATTGGGGGAAGTTGGAACACTGTGGATTTTCAGATGCCAAAAAGAAGGTTTTAATTTTTATTTTAAAGGCTATCCTCACAATTTTGGATTTCCCAATTTGAAGCTGTTGATGGAAATGATGGGATGCTGGGCCTGGAGGCGGAAATTACAAAAATGTAATTTCTAACAGCCTGCTGCATCTTACAGGGCCTTTCAAAGCAATGTTCTTAATTGACAGCAAGGATGGTCAATGATCCATCTCCCCTATGCACACAAATATAGCTTAGAGTTTTAAAACTTCTGGTACCTTTACAGTATCATTGAGGACTTGTGTAGGATTAACAAAACAAAGTACCACAAAAGGGCAGGATACACCTGGAAATTTAGCAGTATCAGAAATGACTCATTAATGGAAGAACTAGAGAAAGTTCAGCACAGGCTAATACCAGAGTGATGCTGCTGCTGGTGGATTTCATTGGGTCCCTTTCTGATGGAAGGAATGTGAGGGAAAGGAATGGCATTTGGAAAGTTACTTTACTATGAGTTCATGGCTAATCAAACTGAACTGGTCATAACCTGACATGGAAGTATGCATGGGAGAAGAAATCTCTGGGAAGATTCCATCATGGAATTTGCCTTGAGTCATTTCTTCTGGAGAGGGTTGAGGATGGGTTCTGCTCCTCCCTTCTAAAAAATGAGCAGTGGTTCTGTTGCACATTACAGGGGCTTTCCCCACTGTCTCCAAGACCCCATGTAGCTCTCCTTGGCACCCTAAGAGCATAGTTCCAGTGGCACTGAACTTCTAGTCCTTCCCCCAGCTGCCACCATGCAGGACACACACACCTCTGTAAAGGTTTCCCCAGTGCAGAGGACTGTGGTGGATCTTTTAATGAACCCCCAAGCAGCACTGAATCTCTGCTGACTTTTCTGAGGGCCTTGGGAATGCATGTTCTATTATCATAGAATCATAGACTATCAGGATTGGAAGGGACCTCAGGAGGTCATCCAGTCCAACCCCCTGCTCAAAGCAGGACCAATCCCCAACTAAATCATCCCAGCCAAAGCTTTGTCAAGCCTGACCTTAAAAATGTCTAGGAAGGAGATTCCACCACCTCCCTAGGTAACGCATTCCAGTGTTTCAACACCCTCCTAGTGAAAAAGTTTTTCCTAATATCCAACCTAAACCTCCCCCACTGCAACTTGAGACCATTACTCTTTGTTGTGTCATCAGCTACCACTGAGAACAGTCTAGATCCATCCTCTTTGGAACCCCCTTTCAGGTAGTTGAAAGCAGCTATCAAATCCCCCCTCATTCTTCTCTTCCGCAGACTAAACAATCCCAGTTCCCTCAGCCTCTCCTCATAAGTCATGTGTTCCAGTCCCCTAATCATTTCTGTTGCCCTCCGCTGGACTCTTTCCAATTTTTCCACATCCTTCTTGTACTGTGGGGCCCCAAACTGGACACAGTACTCCAGATGAGGCCTCACCAGTGTCGAATAGAGGGGAACGATCACGTTCCTCGATCTGCTGGCAATGCCCCTACTTATACATCCCAAAATGCCATTGGCTGCCTTGGCAACAACGGCACACTGTTGACTCATATCCAGCTTCTCGTCCACTGTAACCCCTAGGTCCTTTTCTGCAGAACTGCTGCCTAGCCATTCGGTCCCTAGTCTGTAGCAGTGCATAGGATTCTTCCATCCTAAGTGCAGGACTCTGCACTTGTCCTTGTTGAACCTCATCAGATTTCTTTTGGCCCAATCTTCTAATTTGTCTCGGGCCCTCTGTATCCTATCCCTACCCTCCAGCGTATCTACCTCTCCTCCCAGTTTAGTGTCATCTGCAAACTTGCTGAGGGTGCAATCCACACCATCCTCCAGATCATTAATGAAGATATTGAACAAAACCAGCCCGAGGACCGACCCTTGGGGCACTCCATTTGATACCGGCTGTCAACTAGACATGGAGCCATTGATCACTACCCGTTGAGCCCGACAATCTAGCCAACTTTCTACCCACCTTATAGTCCATTCATCCAGCCCATACTTCTTTAACTTGCTGGCAAGAATACTGTGGGAGACAGTGTCAAAAGCTTTGCTAAAGTCAGGAACAACACGTCCACAGAACCAGTTATCTCATCATAGCAAGCAATTAGATTAGTCAGGCATGACTTGCCCTTGGTGAATCCATGCTGACTGTTCCTGATCACTTTCCTCTCCTCTAAGTGCTTCAGAATTGATTCCTTGAGTACCTGCTCCATGATTTTTCTAGGGACTGAGGTGAGGCTGACTGGCCTGTAGTTCCCAGGATCCTCCTCCTTCCCTTTTTTTAAAGATGGGCACTACATTAGCCTTTTTCCAGTCATCCGGGACTTCCCCCGATCGCCATGAGTTTTCAAAGATAATGGACAATGGCTCTGCAATCACATCCGCCAACTCCTTTAGCACTCTCGGATGCAGCGCATCTGGCCCCATGGACTTGTGCTCGTCCAGCATTTCTAAATAGTCCCGAACCACTTCTTTCTCCACAGAGGGCTGGTCACCTCCTCCCCATGCTGTGCTGCCCAGTGCAGTAGTCTGGGAGCTGACCTTGTTCATGAAGACAGAGGCAAAAAAAGCATTGAGTACATTAGCTTTTTCCACATCCTCTGTCACTAGGTTGCCTCCCTCATTCAGTAAGGGGCCCACACTTTCCATGACTTTCTTCTTGTTGCTAACATACCTGAAGAAACCCTTCTTGTTACTCTTAACATCTCTTGCTAACTGCAACTCCAGGTGTGATTTGGCCTTCCTGATTTCACTCCTGCATGCCCGAGCAATATTTTTATACTCATCCCTGGTCATTTGTCCAATCTTCCACTTCTTGTAAACTTCTTTTTTGTGTTTAAGATCATCAAGGATTTCACTGTTAAGCCAAGCTGGTCGCCTGCCATATTTACTATTCTTTCTACACATCGGGATGGTTTGTCCCTGTAACCTCAAGAAGGATTCTTTAAAATACAGCCAGCTCTGCTGGACTCCTTTCCCCCTTATGTTATTCTCCCAGGGGATCCTGCCCATCAGTTCCCTGAGGGAGTCAAAGTCTGCTTTTCTGAAGTCCAGTTGCCCACCCCAGCCTTCCACTTTATGCCCCACCCATTCCTCCGTCACACTGTTAGCTCTGTGACATCCTGGGAAAGGGAATGGTGCTATAGGGGACTCTCTTCCCCACCAAATATATTCTGTGTGGAAAAATGGGATCCTTGGATAGCGGTGGGGAGGGGGATTCTCCATGAGGGTAATGTTGGAAGACAACCTGGGCCACAAAAATGAGATGAGAGTGTTGTGAATTCACATTCTTTTGGTTTTGACTGAAAGCCCCAAAGGAAAGCATGAGGGGCAACTTCAGTTACATTTATTACTTTCCTTTCCTCGACTTGAAGATTCAATTTCACCAACATAAAAAGTTCCTTGGGAGAGTTGTGGAAAAGACAAAAACAAAAGAACTTGAACAGCATTAGTCTCTGGGTTTTTAGTGTAAGGCCTGAGAGACTTGACCTAGTATTGACTGTATCCAAACATAGATATTTACATTAGCTATGATTTTTCCCCTGTTTCTCTCATACATAACACATACACTCGTCGATCACTTGAAAGGCAAATTGATATACAGAGCAACAGCCACATTCTGGCCATTCAACTACACCAGTATAAATTAAACATAACTCCAATCCAGTGCACTGAAGAATCTGGCCCCAAATCTGTACACAATAAATTACAGTATTTAGATGGCACTAAGTGACAACTTCATTTTCCTATGATGCCAGGCAATATTGGAGGCAAACCTAAATCTGACAGCCTTACTTCTGTCAGTTTATTATTCAGATGCATTATTTATATATCCCACAGCATCGTATAACAGAAAAAAGACATACACATCATCCCTACTGACACATCTGTTATATATATCTACTTCACAGATGCATTTATTCTGTAACACATTGGTGTTTATATAAAGCCATCAGCTTATGACTTTACAGAATTATTTAAAGGTATTTAAAATTTTTATTTTCCAGCAAAGTCATATACCAAATGTGTCTGGTATTAAGGTCCCAAACATATTTTGGCTTTACATTTGTACATTAAAATAAGAAATGATTGTTTATCTTTTGCAGGTTTCAGTTTTACCATGCCGCAGAAGTAAATACACTTTAAAAACCAACTTAAATAATTCCCCAAAAGACACTTAAGGTCCCCATCCTTGCATAGGCATGTACCAGGAAAGATTTGGTTAGCGCTGTGTATCACAGAACAGGATCGTTCCCCAAGCTTTTATTCCAAACACAAAGCTAAGTAGCCATGCTGTCTACAAGGATAATTATAACTCTTATTATGGCAGCTCTGGAAGTTTGATTGTATGTTAAATGTACCCCTTAGTGTCACTAGATGGCAGTCCTGAGCAGTTTAACTTTGGTTTAAGGACAATATAACTTTTGTAATGATTTATGATTATTGTATTTGTGATGGAATGTTTTCATGTGCTTGCATTCATCTGAAATGTTTTTAAAAGGTCTTTATTCTTATGAGTATAGAAGTCTGTATTACTTAAACAGAAATTAACATACCTGTAAGGGAGCATTTTTATGTAAGCTGAGGTGGGGGCTGAAAGAAACACAACATGAACTAAGAAGGGTGTTTGAAAGAGAACAACTCAGCAATCAATCAAAATCAGAAGCTTCTGCATCCAGAAGACTCTGAGCATTAAGAATTTGGGTGTGATAAAACTTTTAGGAGACAGGAGCTGTAGGAGGCAGGAAGTTTACGGTTTTAGTAGTGAGGTTCAGGAACTTGAAGGAGTAGAAGATTTAAGATCCAGACCCATGAAAGGGCCAGATACAGCTCTAGTATGCAGCAGAGGCCACTTTGTTCCAGTGGGATTCCACCAGCACGCCGGAATAGTTTGGCTGTGTTGTAAAGAGAACTGAAAAATTCTTCATTCGAAAAATATGGGCTGCTGCTTGTCCTCACTTGGCTTCAGGGAATTAAGAAATGATCCTGGGTTGAGACTCAGAGATTAGAATGGTTGAAACTGTAAGTGTGCCAACCAGGGGCATTTACATGGTATCCCCACAAGACCTGCTATAGTCCAAGGTAAATTAGCTTCGATCTAAAGCTATGTCGCTTTAACTGATGATTTTTAATTTAAACTATTTTATAATATATAATAGTGAAGCTGACGGTGTCCCCAGTGGTGAATGCCGAGTGCTTGAAAATGTGGCCCTGAGCTCTATTGAACATGTGGTGCTATATGCACATGTTTTTGTTTAAATTTTCTTAATTTTTATTAAGTGCCTTGTTAGATCAGAGATTTGCTCCAGCGAATCAACTGTGTAGGCAGTAGCCAGTAACTAACGCAGGGGAAAGAGGGTCTTGCAGCTGACACACTACATTAGGACTCAGGAGAGGGAGGTTCAATTCCTGCTTCTGTCACACACTTCCTATGGGATCTTGGGCATGCCAGGAATTCTCTCTGTGCCCTGGTTCCCCATCTGCAGAGACAATAAAAGTTCCCTCCCACACATGGGGTGTTGTGAGGCAGAATTCATGACCATTTTTCAGGTGTTGAGATTCTGCTCTAATAGGGGGCTGTACAAGCACAAAGTCAGATGCCTCAGAGAAAAGCAAAGTCTGCTTTCAGAGAGCCTAGCCTAGCTTTGTAAGGCCTGTGGTATGGGGTAATGTCGGGAGAAATTTTACTGCTGCAAATGACCAGCTTGTTTCCTGCTGGATCAATGGACTTAAAACCAACAATATTGCAGTGTAATATGACGAACAGAAAAACCCTTTAAACTATGCAACTTGAAAAATATATTCAAGCTGGGCTTCAAATACTTCACCATGTCCTTTTAAAATTAGACTTTTTCACACAGTAGGGGTACAACAGTATAACAATCTGAAAGCAGCCAGCTACTGTGTGTCTTTGAAGCTAAGGGTAATGAAACCATTTTGGCTGCTTTATCAAATTTCTGTCCAGAGAAGATAAACATACTTTTCTTTTCTTAACTGTCATTTTACACACAGTTTTTCCCTCTCCCAAAGGAGTCATGTGGTTGATAGACATGCAATTGAGCCTAGTTTCTTACTGAATATTTTTTATTATATATCCATTATTTATCTTGTATGGAATAATTGCAAACAGAATCATAGACTATCAGAGTTGGAAGGGACCTCAGGAGGTCATCTAGTCCAACCCCCTGCTCAAAGCAGGACCAATCCCCAATTTTTGCCCCAGATCTCTAAATGGCCCCCTCAAGGATTGAACTCACAATCCTGGGTTTAGCAGGCCAATGCTCAAACCACTGAGCTATCCCTCCCCTCCGAAGATATGAGTCTTCTGTACTAATGCTTCAAACAGTCAGAAAGCAGTAACAGTACTCAACGCAATGGAGCAATGTCCATAGCAGATATCAACTTCCCTGCTTTCAGGGCTTAGAATGTTTCAATTAACAGCACAGGTTACCAGTGCAGTACCTCACATTTTCCCTAGAGCATGTCAGCAAGATTAACAAAGGCCTATGAACTTTCTTTTGTGTGCTATTGCTCT
The DNA here is from genome assembly GCF_965140295.1 of Lepidochelys olivacea. Lineage (NCBI taxonomy): Eukaryota > Metazoa > Chordata > Testudines > Cheloniidae > Lepidochelys > Lepidochelys olivacea. Next base: position 105,677,799 of record NC_140417.1, read on the forward strand.
TTTAGGAGGCCTTGTTTAACTTCTGTTTGGTACTATGTCTATGGGAGTATCTAACGAGCAAAATTTCTAATTTATTTAGGCTGTATAGAATTTATTGTTAGTCTAAGGTATTTCAACTACAAAGAAAGTATTGTATTTTATTAATTTGCACTTAGTCCCATTTTGCCGTTATACTTTTGTCCTAGTTTTCCTCAAAGTGACTGAAACCTGGACGAGTTCTATAGATTTTCATTTCTGCAGCCCACCTGAGTCCACCATGATAAGCAGACTTTTGTTCCTTGTGATCTTCAAAGCATCTTTCACACTAGCCTTGTTTTAATGAGCAGAACTGATACAGATAACAAAGCATCAGGTTTGCAGGTTAGACTGATGTAGGTGCATGTGGAAGCTACATCTGAAATGAATAAATCATCATGAATAATCTTCGCAGTTGGGCTCAGAGTTTCCTTTGCTTTCCTTATATTTAGTTATTTATAGAGTCTAGATGACCACAGTAAGTCCTCATGCTTTGTGCACAGAGGGTTATTGTAATTTTTTGCTCACTTTCACCCTAATATGACATCTCAGCCTATGTTTTCAAAAGGTTAGCTTCCAGAGCTAGTTGTGAAATTTTGCCCAAAGATAAGTCCTTTTATTTGTTAAAGAATTTTTAAATTTAGAATTTTTCTACTAGTTTTAATGGCCTTTCTTTTGTAACCACGATTTCAACCCGTACTTTTTGCCACCCACAAAATTTACAAACACAAGTATTAGCTAAATACGTAGTGTACTTCTCTATTTAATGCTTAGGGTTTGTGCTTGGAATTCATTTGCATGCACACACACACACACACACACACACACACACACGTAGCAACAAAATTAGGGGGTTGCGAAACGTTTTCTTGAAATGGAGGCTGCCAATGGTGACTTTAGTGAAACCCAGCTGAAAATTTAGCTTTTCATGACTGTAGGAGATTCTTAATGTCCGATTTAGCTGTGCGATTTCCTGTGGGTGCAATCAATATTTACCCCTCTGTTCATCATGTGTATCAGTCACTACATCTATATGTTTTATTTATAAGATATATAAGAATAATTATTATTGTAGTGCGTAGAGGTCAAGATTGGATCCCTAGTATACCAGGTACTGTACATACGCATAGGAGGACAATCCCTCTCCCAAAGAAGTTACAGTCTGAATATACAAGACAGAGGATGGGGATATTAACATATCCCCATGATATACAGGGAAAATTAGTCACCAAGGGATTAAATGACTTGCCCAAATTCACACAGGAACTCCATAGTGGAGTCAGGCTTTGAACACACCTCTCCTAAGTCCAAACTGAGTGCTCCACCATAAGAACATTATTCCACTATATAATGAGTCACTTCCGTGAAGCTCCATGTAAATCATACAAGCATAGAAAGGTAGGGATAGAAGGTGTTCTCTCTGGACCCAGTAGAGAAGGTGATTCAGACACAGAGGAGCTCATTTAAGCACAGCTACCTGCTGTGGAAATGTTAATTGTTCACAATTGAAGCCAGCAGGAAACTGATGCATTTCACTGGGGAGGGGAAGAGTGCTCAAACATTTAAAGGTACAGGACATCACGAGGGGACCTTAAGAAGTAATCAAGTCTAGCCCCCTCTACTGAGGCAGGAGCACGTAAACCTGAACCATCCCTGTCAGATGTTTGTCCAACCCAGTCTCCAGTGATGGGGATTCCACAACCTCCCTTGGAAATCTAGTCCAATGCTTAACTATCCTTATAGTTAGAAAGTTTTGCCTAATATCTTACCTAAATCTCCCTTGCTGTGATTAAACCCATTACTTCTTGTTCTACCTTCAGTGGACCTCAAGAACCATTGATCACCCTCTTCTTTCTAACAGCTCTATTTGAAGCCTGGCATCAGGTCCTACCTCAGTCTTTTTTTTCTCAAGACTAAATATATCCAGGGTTTTTTTTTAAAACATTTCCTCATAGATCAGGTTTTTCTAAACTTTTTTTAATTCTGTTGCTCGCTTCTAGACTCTTTCCAATTTGTCCACATCTTTGCTAAAGGGTGGAACCCAAAACTGGACCCAGTACTCCAGCTGAGGCCTTACTAGTGCCAAGTAGCATGGGACAGTTAGTTCCCATATCTTACATGGAAAAATTCCTGCTAATACACCCCAGAGTGATATTAGCCTTTTTCACAACTGCCTGACATTGTTGACTCTCATTCAATTTGTGATCCACTATAACCACAGATGCTTTTCAGAAGTAAAACCACTTAGCTAGTTATTCCCCATCCTGTAGTTGTACATTTGTTTTTTCCTTCCTAAGTGAAATACTTTGAACTTATCTTTTATTGAATTGCATCATGTTGCATTCAGACTGATTCTACAACTTGTCAAGATTATTCTGAATTTTAATCCTGTCCTCCAAAGTGCTGTTCTCCTAGGTTGGTGTTATCCACAAATTTTATAAGCATACTTGCCACTTCATCCAAGTCATTAGTGAAAATATCTAATAGTGCCAGGCCCAGAACTGACCCCTGTGGGATGCCACTAGTTACATCCCCCCAGTTTGACAGTGAACCACTGATAATTACATTTTCAACCAGTTGTGCACCCACCTTATAGAAATTTCATCTCGACTGCATTTCCCACATTTGCTTATGAGACTGTCACAAGAGACTGTGTAAAAAGCCATACTAAAATCAAGATATATCATGTCTACAGATTTCCCTCATCCACTAGGCCAGTAACTCGGTCAAAGAAGGAAATTAGGTTGGTTTGGCATGATTTGTTCTTGACACATCCATGTGTAACCCAGTGTGTGGTGTTTTGCCCCATCTAGTAGCACCGAGACCACTCATGCCTAGTCTACATTGTGGGGGTCGGGCGGGGGGTTGGATCTAAGTTACAGAACTTCAACTACGTGAATGATGTAGCTGAAGTCGACGTACTTAGATTGACTTACCACGGTGTCTTCACTATGGTGAGTCGACCGCTGCCGCTCCCCCGTTGACTCTGCCTGCGCCTCTCGCTGAGCTGGAGTACAGGAGTCGACGGAAGAGAGCTCGGGGGTCGATTTATCGTGTCTAGACTAGACGCAATAAATCGATCCCCACTGGATCGATTGCTGCCCACTGATCCTGCAGGTAGTGTAGACATACCCTTAGAGAGAGTTAAGTAAGTCTGCTCTACAGCCCTAGCTAACAGCTAGTTAGCTTTTAGTTCATGCTCTAGAGGCTCATGCGCGAAGCTCCAGAGGTGTCCGGTTCGATCCCGCCAATGACCAGGGTCTGTCGGCATTACACATGCTGTCTATTCCTTGTAGCCCTGTTATCCTCTAGGTGCTTACAAACTGATTGATTAATAATTTGTTCCGGTATCTTTCCAGGAATCAAAGTTAGGCTGACTGGTCTATAATTCCTGGTGTCCTCTTTGTTCCCCCCTTTAAAGGTAGGTACTATGTTTGCTCTTCTCCAGTCCTCTGGGACCTTACTCTTCCTCCAGTAGTTCTTAAAGATAATTGCAAATGGTTCTGAGATTGCTTCAGCTAGATCCTTTTGTACCCTAGGATGAATTTCATCAAGTCCTGCCAACTTGAGTACATCTAACTTATTTAAATATTCTTTAAGCTGTTCTTTCCCTATTTTGGCTTGCATTCCTACCCCTTGCTGTTAATATTAGCTGTGCTGAGTATGTAGAAAATTAAATAAACACACAATTATGTATTACTCCATATGTTTGAAAAGTGAACCAAAAAAGCTAATCATCCCTTCTGTCTCTACAGATACATGATTCTTTCTGTAACCATGCTTCCTCATACGCTGCAGGGAAATATTTGAGAAAAGAGCAGGGCTATGCTTTGCACTCTGAAAGATGTAAGAAACAGTATTACGTTACTAGTGTGGGAGTGAATACGCTTAAAGAGATGATGTAATGTTAATGAGGGAGTGACTATATTAAGTTTCTGAGCATATCCAGTGTAAACTTAAACCTCCTAGGTTTGTTTGAATCATTGCTTTTGATACATTGTCCTGCTGGAGCAGGGGACAAGAGTGGGGTATGGGTAGTGATGTATTTAAACTTTACCCAAATATAACGAGAAAGGCTACCATTTAAAATGTGTCCAAATACCCTGGTTTGGCAGCCTTATAAATGTTTGCAAAGAACAATAAATAATAAATATCTCAATAATAACTTAGGGTAGTTGAGTAAAATACCAAACAATTCCGAATTATCCTCTTAAATTCAATTTTCAGTTAGTATCTACAGATATATGTGTATCAAGCTCTGCAAGATATATTGCATGAAGAGCAATGATAAATTTGACCCAGACTGACACTGCAGAATGTAATTTAGACAATGAATAGACATAATATATCCACAAAAACCCTGTGAGCAAGTTCTACACCAATCTGTGCATCTCTGAAACTAATTAAATGGGAGCCATTTCCCCATGTGGTTTACTAATGCTTTAATAAAATCTTCTGTGTACTGCATGTTATGTTTTAACCGTGATCCCTAATCTCGCCTACTTTAGGGCCGTGCTACTCAAAGTGGTGGGCCACGCGCGCTGACCCGGCTCATGCTGGCTCGACCCCGGCCACCGCAGCAACAGCTGCCAGCGACTCTGCTGCGGCCGCTGCCATTGGCCGGGTCGCCTCCCCCGACCCCCACCCTTACGCCTCAGAGTGGGAGAGGCGCTGCCCGAGCTGCAGCATGTGTAATGTATGTGTGTGTTTCCTGCACATTATGCCATCCATTCATGCTGCCCCCCGCCCAGCCCCGAGCAGACAGAGCCCATGGACACACTCATAAGGAGAAGACTCATTAATCTCTGGCAATTTCTTGGGCTTGGCTGCCACCCCCTCTCCTTTCCTCACCCCTCCACCCCACTCCAAAAAAAAAAAAAGGAGCCCCGTGATGTTGGAAGATAGTTTAGCGCAGGTTTGGGGAGAGGCAGATTAATTATTATTGTTGGTGGTGTTGCTCCGTGAAATTTGACGGCATCTGCACTGATCAGTGGAGCTGGTGGAGGAAAAAGACACTGCAGCAGGTTGTCGGGTGGGAGCGGATAAGCCCCCTTAAAAATGTCTGCCAACTTTTATATCGGAAACAATATAATGAGTATAATAAATTAATATTACTACGAATGTTCAAATAATATTTTCTTGGATCGTAAACGAATAATAGTCATTTTATACTATCTGCACAGACGCACAGCCTTTCAGTCCATCTTCAATGTATTTAAATGGGAAAATCTCTGCGAGTACGCCACACTCCCATTCCAATTAATACAGTGAAGAATGTTAGATTTTCTGATCTGATGTGCTGCGTGCCTATGCGAATATGATAATAATATGGCACAAATATGGTACCAGTCCCTGGCAAATATGGTACCGGACCCTAGCACATTGGAAAAAAAATTGCCGGTTCGCCACATCAGATAGTTTGAGAAACACTGATCTAGGGGAATGCCCAGATATTGTAGGGCTGGCATAGATGGTTCTATTGTACTTGCAGACGCCAGTTGAATAAGGGAGGTGTGGCCAGCGTCTCATTGTGCTCCAGTGATTCCTGACTGCCAGACAAGCTCCTTGGAGGCCACTGAAGCCAGGTGCAAGCTAGAACAGTCTTGAGGATGCTCTAACTTGCTCTGTTCCAAGGCTGGGAGGGGAACTGGAGCATCTCATCTGCCTCTATACCACTGCCCATCTCACCGCGCACTGATGTCTCCAGGTGCACTGAGCCAGATAATGCCATGATGGGACATTGGTTCAACACTGACTCAGAGGGAGAATGTCATCTACTGAATCACCAGTTCCATTTCCTGCTGTGCCATTGTTTTTCATAGAGGCCTCCTGGCCTTTTACTGATCAGACCCAATGTGCTTAGCCTATGGTAAATTATGAGATCACAGTCCAGTGTTTCTAAAAGTCAAGAAGAAGAATGAGTTTAGACTTTCAGAATTACAAATGAAGGTTAAAGTAGCATTTAATTTCATATGGTATGATCCTTAGACCCTTGGTAGCACTGTATAACACATCAACAAAATTACAGACCAAAACAATATCATATTTTAGCATTGATGTCCTTCAGTTATTGCATGCTTAGAATGTATACACTGAGATACAAACCCAGGAATTATTGCTCAGTAACAAGTTCTGTGAATTCGTCATAAGAGAAAAATTAAATCCTGAAAAGATATGTGGAGTAACATTTACTGCAGTTTAAAAATTCCTTCAAATATTCAAAATCTATTTAAAATGTATAGTAACAGAAGTAATGGATTTTTACTTGTCAAACATCTTGTTTTTATGATAATTTACTGCATATTGAAACCAATACAAATTATTTGCAAGTTTTTTTTGGAAACAGGAATTACAGAAACAATCATGTACTGCAGTAGATATTCTTTTGAGACAAAATATTGTACTTTAGCTATGTATATCCATTTAAGCTGGTCTGCATGGGGCACTGTAAGGTTCTGTGAGGCATATACTTTAAAATATAAACATAAAACCATCTTGTACGTTTCAGTGAGATGCTACCATGCCTTTCCGAAAGAGTGACTGAAAATGTGATAAGAACCATTAATGTCAAGCAGGCTGTCTAATCCAAACAATCCCTTAGTTATGCTTTTATTCTGAGCCATGGGAAAATCCATTTAGCTGGCGTCATTTCCCAAGAGCTGCTGCTGTTTGTTTATCATTCTTTTTCACTTGCAGTATCTATGGTACTTATGTAATGGATGGTTCAGCTTCACAATAGTCTTACAGGAAAGTGTAATTGTTACAGAGAACTCTGGGGCCCACCCAAATGGTCCAACCCATCTTGAATTGTAATAATTTTAACCAATGAAATTCTGGACCACAGGCTTATGTTCCAGTCTTCAGCTGGTTTATCTTCTCGGGGTAGTTGTAAACAGACCTCTCAGAATAAGGTTATTGTGTTATAATTTGAAATACATCTGAGGGTCATCCTGTCCCAAAACTACCAGCCAAGATTAAGGCTTTGTCTACACTAGTACTTTTGTTGGCAAAACTTTTGTCGGTCAGGAGTGTTGGAAAAAAAACACCCCCTGACCAACATAAGTTTTGCTGACAAAAGCACCAGTGTGGACAGCACTATGTCAGTGGGAGATGCTCTCCCGCTGACATAGCTACCTGCGCTTGTTGGGTGTGGTTTAATTATGCCCCTGGAAGAGCCGTTGTGCCACTTTAAGGTTCGTAGTGTAGACAGAATCTTAGTAATGGTCCATCACATCGGTGGTATAATTTACCCAATAGGTAACCCTCTACATAAAGAAATATAGATATCTATCTCTGTAAGCACAGGCTATTATCTTATAGGTTGTTGTTATTATTATTATTATTTTAGTTCAAGGTTCCTCTCCCCAAATATCTCACTGGGTACTGTCAAATGCCCAAGTCAGTCTTTTGAGTCACAAGTGCTTCTTATGATTTCCTGAAGAGATGGACTCGACTCTAGTGATGCTTGCTTGAAACGGGGCACAGTAGACCAGACTCACTGGATATGAATGACCTTTGGTTCTACTGTTCCGGATCTCTGGGACCACATGTATCAGTCGTAGGAGACCACCAGAACCGATGATCAGGAACAAGCAGGAATTGATGCTCCGGAACACGCCCTCAAAGATGGACTGATGTGACCACTCAGCTGTAAACTGAAGAGACCGTGTTCTGCATGTCTGTCTGTCCTGTTCAGCCTCAGTCTCTAACTTATTCTTGGTTTTACACAGTCCTGGTTTTCCTCCATTCCTCTGGCTGGCCTCTCCCCTCACCCTGTTTCTCTTGGTTTACTCACAGACTCTGTTTCTCTCCATCTCTCTCTCTCAGGCTTCCCCTACCTTCCTCTGTCCCTAAATTTAATTAGAATTCAGTGAACAATTCTGTTGATGATGCACAAGAAGGAACTGAATCCAGCTCAGTCTTTTGTAGGTGTATGGGCTCTGCATGGCTAACAGGAGTAAAAAGTAGTCAAGTCTTATTTGCATTTGCACAGAACCCATAGGAAAAAGGGATGCAGAGCTATAGTGCCCCAGAGGGAGTAGCAGGAGGCATAATCCCTCAAGAAGGCAGAATGGCTCCCAGAGCTCCTAGGTGTGCAGTCTCTGTATGTGGAACACAATTGTCTTCCCCCTGTATGGACAGTGTGTAGAGTGGGGCAAAGGGGTAGCTGCTTCCTATGCCTTTGGAACACCATTCACTGCGCTGGAGTAGGGATGGAGCAGTTCTTGTGCTTCCCAGCGCACAGTGACTGTAATTTTACTTGGCCCTTATGGAGGATGTGCCAGGGCAGGGGAAGGCTTCTTACACCCTCTATTCCACTTGGCACTGGCGAAGCACAAACTGGGCCTAAGTGAACACATACCGCTTTGACTCTGAATACACAGCAGGAACTGCTCTCCTAAGTAAGAAGATGTCATTTTTACATTGGAGTTACAGCTCATTACAACAATCTATAACCTACTAACCCTCCTTTGTCCCTGGATTGCAGAAGTGTTAACTGCCCACTTCACTCTGACTGGTCTTTTGCAACGTATGTTATCTCCTTATGTTTAACAATCTGTTCTACCTTATATTTAGCTGTGATAATCCGAGTACCTTTCCCAGACCTGAAGAAGAGCTCTGTATAAGTTTGAAAGCTGGTCTCTTTCACCAAGAAGCAATAAAAGATAGCGCTCTGCCCATCTTGTCTCTCATTTTTACATAGTCATTTTTCAGAGTAGGAATCTGGTTTTCAGTAGCAAACAAATTCAAAGCTAAAGTACAGCTTGTGGGGAGACTGTCTGAACTGTACGGCTGACTGATCTAAACTAATTTAAATAGAGGGTTGGGTTTTTTTAGGTGAAATGCTGAATCTTTTAACCCATATGAGATAAGGCCTCATCAAATTTTAATATAGCCGTAGGATGTTGGTGCTTATAACAAGAATTGTAGACTGTTGCAGGCACATAAATGGCTTAAGACATCAGAAATGATGTCTAACAGAAAAAAACATGAGGGAAAGAAATAAGAGCTCAGAAATGTAATTAAAGGATGAGGGGAAATATATATTATCTATTTGCTAATCTCAGAAATGTGAGATTTTTATTCTATGGTTCCAAAGGAATCCTCCTTCATTCCTGGGGTCCAGATACTGCAAGCAAACAAAATCTCCAGAAACAATTATTACAAATCATACCATTAAGTGTGATCCCTTGGTGTGACCTATCTACTTTCTTTCTGGGAGAAAAAATTGTTAGATAAATTAAATAATATTTCCTTTCAACTAAAAAAGAAAAGAAAAATATGCCTTTAGTCTGGGTTGAGAGCCAAATTTGCAGATTTTGCCAGTCTGTCTACACAGAAAAAGTAATGCTTTTAGGAACTAAAAGTTTGATTCAAATCTTTGAGATACGGATTAAAGTACAGATATAAGGTGTTTGGACTGGTTGCAACATTTTAAAATGCCTCATTTCATTCATTTCTTTTTTCTAGTTAATAAATCCTTAGTTAGTTAATTATAGGATTGCCTACAAGTGTTAGTTATCATGTGAGATCTGATGTACAAATTAACCTGGGGTAAGTGGGCTGATCTCTTGGGACTGGAAGCAACTTGATTCTTTTGTTATCTTTGTATATTTTGTATATGGCGATCGACTATCATGTAGTCCACTTTGCCTGTGTGGTAAGCTATATTGGAGTGCCCAAGGGGACTGTCTGTGAGTCCATAGTAAGGCTGGTATAGTGCTTCAGGAGTTCACCCTTGTTCCTGGGTTGGTGAAATCTAATTATAGAGCATGCCACCAGATTGGGATGTCTGCGCTGCTTTTTGACAGTCTGCCATGAGGATGACAGTTGTGGGCCATTCCAGATAGCATGACATTGGCAGCTAAATTATCCAGAGGTTCTGTCTGCACTGAGCATGCTCCATCGCCTCACAACACCTGTGTGCCAACTGGCTTGTGCATGTGCCATCCTCCAGCCCAACTGAGCAGTCTCTGTCCCAGGGCTGCAGGGGCTGAAAGGGTTTTTCTCTGTAGTTGCTTCTCCCATGTGCCAGAGGCCACTGTGGCACCAGGCACAGGAACTGAGAACTAGGACACTCTCTCTCCTGTAGACTTAATGTTCTCCGACCTGCTGCCCAAGCAGCCTGGAGGTGAAGGAGGAAGCTGCCTTACTGTAATGCACAAGGGCAGTGGTGCTCAAACTTTTCCAGTCACGCCCTCTCTTGCCAGTAACGGAATCTGTCCATGCCCCCTGTCCATTACTGCGCAACCAAAGCTTCCTCAGCAGAGGAGCTTGGCTGAAAGTGGAGCTGGGGCGAGAGGCAGAGCTAGTCTGGGGCAGAGTCGGGCAAGGGGCGAAGTGGAGCTTTGGGTGGGGACAGAGAGGGAAGAGCTGGTCTGGGGATGGGGCGAAGCTGCAACTGGGCTTGGAGCTGGTTTGGGGGTGGAGAGGGAGTGAGGGTGGAGCTGGGCATGGTGGTGGAGCAGGACTGGGGGCTGCATGGGGTTGGAGGCGAAGCAGGCATGGGGGCGGAGCAGGGTTGGAAGCATGGCGCTCCCTCCCCATGGGGGCTGGCCCCAGCCCTGCCACGTGCCCCTCTGAATGTTTGTCTGCGACCCTTAGGGGGGCATGAGGCATACTTTATGAACCACTGCAGAACAGTAACAAATGTGAGTGGGGAAGAGCTAGCTGCAAGGTGGTAGCACAGGGGCCATAGACTGGGGTGGAGGGGACTATGAGCTAGAGCCAGGAGGAGAGAGAGGGGGTAGGAGGGATGGTCCTATGGAAAAAAAATATGTGATCACAGATAAATAGATTTTAAGGACAGAAGTGACCATTATGATGATCTAGTCTGACCTCCGGCATAACATAGTCCAAAGAACCTCACTGATAATTTCTGCATCAAGGTGACCATAGCTTGTTAATCATGTAATTAAAGATTGTATCATAAGGCATACTCACAAGGAGGTTGAATTAAGGTTTCACAAGGTTTGGATCAGGCCCTAAATTCCCTAGGATGGGATACTCCCATGGCCTCCTGCAAATGGTATGCCCCTTCCTTTGATTCAGTTCAGACACAATTTGGCAACAAACAGGTGCTCTTCTTACAATAGCATTATGATTAGTGACACTTTTCAGAGCTGCTGGTCAAAACGAATGAGATATATTGCACCCAATGTACTCATAAATCTAGAAATGCTGGAGTGCAGAAAACGGTGTCTCTTCAGAAACTCATGTACTTAAAAAGGTTTGGCAAGATTATCTTCTGTTTCAAATCTCACTAGTTATTGAAAAAATTCTGATCTAATTGTTAAATCACTCTGATGCTAATTTGCTCCAGGTGGTCCTAAGCTGCTGGGAACTGATGCATGTTTCATCAGCATTGAGAGTTTACAAAATGGAAACACGGGAAAGGCTGGCATTTATAATGTGTTTGGTCTAATGTTTATAATTTATAATGGCGTTTATAATGTGTTTGGTCTAATGTGTTAGCTCCTCCTAAACTAAAGTGTATCTGTTATAAGCACGAATGCTACTTACCATTCTACATTTCCTTTTGGGTCCTGATGCATATCATTTACAGAGCTATTGGCTCATCTTGGAATTCGGCTATTGCCTGAGCTTAAAACACCAAACCCCTCTGGAAGAAAAGTGGAGCTGAATGAGCAGATGCAGAAATCTGGAAAGGATAGTACATAGGGGAATGCATGGACTTGGGCAATGCAGTGTATGCTGGATCTGCATGTGGCACCGAAGATCCTGAAGTGGTAAATTTTTTCTAAAATATAGGGTACCTATCTTGGATGTAGCTTCAGTTTCTTTACAATGTAGTGTTCTATATTATCTTATTAGATAAAGGAATTATTTAGTTCTTAGACTTGCTCCAAAGTCCACATAAGTCAATGGGAGTCTCATTTCTTATCAGATGTGTTGGGTATTTAATGCCTAGATAACTGTTATAAGTGATTACCCCCATACTGCATACCATATGTGTTTCCTCGAAATGATTTATAAGGAGGCCTTCACAAAACTATGAGTAATAACAGAGCAGATACTTGGGATTTTTACAGAGGTGACCTAGGATGAGCCAGGAAAATCAAGCAATTGTCATTGATTAGAGAAAGAATGGGAATTTTCAAAAGCAGCTAAGTAATTTAGGAGCACACGTCCCATTGATTTTAAATAGGATTTGTGCTTCTAGGTCACTTTGGGCCAGATTTTCCAAGGTATTTAGGTGCCTTAAGATTCAGATATGTGCCTTCCTGCATTCGTAGGCACATCGAGGGATTTTCAAGATCACCTAAGCAGGTTAGATGCCTTACTCCCACTAGGAAGCTATCTGCAACTTTAGGCACCTAAATGCCTTTGAAAATCTGGCCAATAGGCACTTTTGAAAATTCCACCCAAAGTATAACATGGACCCATATATTTCTGTAGGATGCTCAGATAATGCTGTAATGTGCTAGATACAAGTGTCTACACAAACAGATTAACAGACGGACCGACAGACAGATAGGCAGGATGTGGTGACTGGGCACTAGTTGTGGAACTGTTCTGATGGAGCCACGGAAAGTGCACAATGTTTTCCTGTGTATCTGTATCCTGTACAACATGCCAAGAGGACACAGATGCATCTGGCTGAAGACTGGCTGGAATGTAGTGGAAAGAAGGAGGAAGAATTCAGCTAGCAAAGAAGTAACTTACCCAGTGGTATTGTGACTTCATCATGCAGGATCTTTTATACACCTTGATTTGTTATCCAATCGAAGAGACCATGGCATTTACAACCTTTAAATGCATTTACATCATTCCCACCATATAGAACATATTTATAATCGTACACACCTATATTTTTATACAAGTCCTTTTGATAGAGCAAAAAAGTCTTCACTGTCCACGTAGCTGCCACTGATGGCTTATTTTGCGAGGGGTGAGAAATGTCCAGAGGAAGTCAGTCAAAGGAAGACCGAAAACCCTTTTATTTTAGACTGATGTTGGGAAGAAACATCATATGTTTCTCAGTGAATTGAATAGTGTTGGGCTGGCAATGTGAGTGTGCCAAACTGGGCTGTCAATCCGGGTACGTGTATGATATGTGGGTACAGTGAACGGCAGTTGCCCTAACTCAAAGAAGTAGTGTAATAGAGGTCATCTCTAATTCATGTATGTGTCACATGTATACGAGTTTGAGAGTAAGGCCCAATTTTTCAAAAGAGCGCCTTTTTTTGTGTGTGTGCCCACTTGGTACCTGTGATTGAACGGCTTTGGGAGGTCTGCCCATTTAAGTTACTCCCACCCCCTGCATTGCTGGGTAGAAGTAACCTGAGGCTCTCTTGCTATCCAGGACCAGCCCTATGTATGGAGAATAGAAAAGCATCATTTCATAGGAATGTTCATGAACAGAATCCTATGGCCCTCTAGTCCTGTGGTACACCTTTTCTTCCTCTTACAATTCTTTCTTTTTATTTTTAGTACCATACATGACTGCTTGAGAGACAGAGATTTTCCAAATGTTTTCAAATTGTTTTGTTTAACTGGTCAATTTGCTAGTTAAAATCTTTTTTGAAATGTTTGTTTCAGATGTACAGGATGTTATTTCCACATCAATTCCTAGTGCTCATTTTTGGCATTTCTACAAAATTTAAGCTAGAATTTTTTTCTTTCATATATCCTGTTTTTGGCTTCAGACTAGACAGCTTTTATACAAGAGCTAAAAATGGCTGCAGTCATCTCTTTGTTTATGAAACTATCTTTGGATATTTGGAGCTTGCCTAATTTCAGAGCTACAAGTTCTCTGCCATTTGAATTTGAGCTTTTGGAGAAATTTGTGGCCATTCTTGTCACTTGTTTCATATAACTGCAATTAGGTTTTGGGATCCAAGTTACTGTGGAAAGAGTTTTATATAGGGTTGTCATAGGGTGACTGGCCCCTCAAAAGGGAACTTGGGCCAGTACATCTAGATTTATTAACTGATTGATTAAAAGGAGGGCACCTGGGCTGTATAAGGGGCTGAGTGCTAAAGACTGGTCAGAGTTAGAAGGGGTAGTAGGAAGTAGCCCTTGGAAACCAGATAGTAGTCCAGTTGGGTACTCAGAGTCTAGGTCAGCATGTTTCAGTGGGACCCCTGCTGACCCAGTGGTGGAACCCTCTGTTACTGTTAGGACTCTGGGCTGGGACCCGGTGGAGTAGGATGGGCCCGGGTCTCCCTTCTCCCTGCAACCAACCCCACTCTGGAGTGGCCACCTACCTATCTTAGACCAAGAGGCCTGTGTTTGCCTGCTGTCTTCCTGAGCGAGGAGACCAGGTGAAGGACTACTGATTGCTAAGTGCCACCTTGAGGGTCAGAGCCCTCTATAGACTATCTGCTGTCTGTCCTAGCCAGGAGGCTGGGCTAGAGATTGCTCTGCCCCGCCCAGAGGAAGATCCTGGCACACATATATCTTGAGTGCACGAGGTTGCAGCTCCTTTTCTGGCTCCTCCAGAACCTTCTCCTTAGGTTTTGGCTACACTTTATGCACATCCCATCCATGGCTCCTTGAAATGGCGAGATCTCCTCAGCAACCTCCTTCTGGCGCTGGCCAAGGTGGCCATCTATCATACTAGGAGAAGGGTGTTGGATGAGAAGGTGCTCTGCGACTGTGGGGCCTATTTCTGATACTCCCTTCGATCACGCATCCAGGCAGAGTTCCTCTGGGCCACATCTGCTAGCTCCCTAGGTACCTTTGAGGAGCAGTGCACGTTGTCCAGGGTTCTGTGCTCGGTGTCCCCCTCTGGCTCCCTGCTTATGACCCTGTGAGCCTCACTCCTGTCTCTGTTTTATCCTTTGTTGCCCCCCAAACTTGCTTGAGGCCTGGGTTTAGTAGCTCCTCCTCTTAGGCTGGCATAGGGGCCTTCAGATGTAGGTGGTCTTGTGCCCGCTCAACCCCTGGGACTTCAATAGGTGTCCCTTTGTTGTAGGTGTACCCCTGAATTCCCTGAGTGGCTTGAAGGTTTTCTTTTGCCAAGTCACCAGCATAGGTAAGCGATACTGCAAGAGGCCCTGGGACGGAGATGGTGTTTGCTGCCAGGTCTCTCGCATAAGGTCTAGCAATTGCCAAGGCTGGTGACCATATAATAACTATTTGGTTGAAGACTGTGGAAGTTCCCGGATGGCTAGCAACAGCATTGGAATTAGCTGATCCCTCCGGTGGAGTTCTGTTAGGATATAGATATTCAGGCCTGTCTGTAAAGGCCTATACTCTAAGAATTTAGGTGTATTCTTTATCACTTAGCTAGTTATAGAGGTATAAAAGAAAGAATCAAAATCACTGTCTGCCAGTGTAAGGGTCTTCTCTTATTGTGACAGTCTGAGGCCCTGTTCTTAGGCTAAGATCTCTGGCCAAGCAGCAGAGGCAGCCATAAGCTGGGAAGCGTACGGTCACATCCTCACATTCCAAACTAGTCACACTGAAATAAGGCAATCTGGGGCTGTTAGAAAGGTGATCTGATCTATCACCTCCAGAGGAAGGGAAGAGCCTAGAGGATGTAAAAGGAAGTTTAGTTTGATAGTTTTCTGTTCAGTAGGAACTCACTTATCAATAGACACAGCTGGGAAACACTTATGTCTTTATAGATGTAGTTGTGAAATTCTCACAGGGAGAGCCCAAAGGGTCACGGCACACAGGACCCTGGCAAATCCCTGCTGGTCTCATCCCAGAATGTCAGGATAGGCTAGCCTAGGGCTGGCCCCACCATCATGACTCTGGTCACTCCATTCACCGTCAACAGAGCCGCACACAGTCTATGGCCTGGCCTCCTAGCTGAGGAAGGCAACAATCCACAGTCTAGTGTCCTGACCCTCTGGGTGAGGTAGAGCAATGAGCAGGCTTTAGTCCAAGGCCTCCCAGCTTGGGCAGACAGCAATTGTCAGTCTAAGGGCTCTGACACTGTGGGTGGGGCAGAGCAATCAATAGTTCTTCGCCTAGTCTCCTAACTCAGGCAGACATCAGGCAAACACAGGCCTCTTGGCCTAAGGTAGGTAGGCAGACACTCCAGGGGTGGGGTTGGTCATGGGGATAGAGGGACCCGGGCCCGCCCTACTCACTCGGTCCCAGTCCAGGGCCCTAAAAGTGGCAGAGGGTTCTGCCCAGGGCTTAAATTCTCATAGAGTATTTCCCATAGCCCTGTATGTCCCCACCCCCAACATGCTATGAAAACTCCCTGGGTTTGAAAATATTTACCAGAGCTTCACCCTGGACAGCTCCAGTTGAATTTAAACCCTGGTTCTGCCACTAGGTCAGCGGGGGTCCCACCGAAACTGAGACTGACGAAGACTTTGACACCTCAACCAGACTACTGCCTGGTTTCCCTGGGCCACTTCCTACTACCCTTTCTAGGTGTACCTCTGGCCCCTGAGGTTCCTTGGTCTCCGGGGTACATGGCCAGCAGTAGTCCCAGCAACTCCTCTGAGTCCTCATCGGTCGGCATTCCCGGCAACTCTGCTGGGTCTTTGGCACTGTAGTGCTCAGTCTCGGGTACAGGACTCAGCCGCAGGTGAGAGACATCTGCTTCCTTCCACAGCTCTCACAAAACTGAGCCTGTCTTCTAAGTTTCCTGTCCCACCCATCTGCTTCCGGTGTGGGGAGGGGGCATGATTGGTTCGGCTCAACCTACTGGGGGAGCGGTGTGTAGTCCCTCCTGTCAGTCTCAGAGGGAGGCCACGCCACCTCGCTATGGCCTATTAACTCTGCAGTCAAAGGATAAAAAGAGGAGGTTAGTAGGTTATAGATTGTTGTAAGAAGCCACTATCTCTGTTCAGTCTATGATTTTTAGTGTCTAGCAGTGTAATTAACTTAAGCTCCCAGTTCTATTAGTCCTCATCCTCAAAGGAAACCTGCATAACATTTTCAAAAGATGAGCCTCTGAGCTTAAATTCATAACTCTGCTAGACACTAAAAATCATGGACTGAACAGAGATACTGGATTTATGGCTTATTACAACAATCTGTAAGGCTATGTCTACACTAGAGACCTAACAGTGGCACAGCTGTACGGCTGCAACTATACCGCTGTAAGGTCTCTCGTGTAGCTGCTATATGCGGACAGGAGAGAACCACCCCCAATGAGCATCAATGGGAGAGTGTCTCCCACCGACATAGTGCTGTCCACACTGGCAAGTCTGGTGAAACTTATGTTGATTGGGGTGTGTTTTTTTCACACCCCAACTGACAAAAGTGCTAATATAGGCATAGCCTAACCCACTAACTTGGATTTTAACTTGAAGAGTGGTCAGTTTGGATGAGCTATTACCAGCAGGAGAGTGAGTCTGTGTGTGTATGGGGGTGGGGGGGGGGTGAGAACCAGGATTTATGCAGGAAATAGCCCAGCTTGATTGTCATGCACATTGTGTAAAGAGTTGTCACTTTGGATGGGCTATCACCAGCAGGAGAGTGAATTTGTGTGGGGGGGTGGAGGGTGAGAAAACCTGGATTTGTGCTGGAAATCACTTTAGATAAGCTATTACCAGCAGGACAGTGGGGTGGGAATAGGTATTGTTTCATATTCTCTGTGTATATATAAAGCCTGCTGCAGTTTCCACGATATGCATCTGAGGAAGTGAGCTGTAGCTCACGAAAGCTTATGCTCTAATAAATTGGTTAGTCTCTAAGGTGCCACAAGTCCTCCTTTTCTTTTTGCTAACCCACTAAGCCTCTCTTTTTATCCTCTGACTGCAGAGGTGTTAATGGGCCACTCTACCTTGAATGGTCCCTTACAATAGGTGCTAACTGCTTAGGCTAAACAATGTATTCCTCCTTGCATGTTGCTGGGATGCTGGGGAGTATCTTTCCCAGATCTGAAGAAGAGCTCTGTGTGTCTCGAAAGCTTGTCTCTCTCGCCAACATAAGTTGGTCCAATAAAGGATCTTACCTCACCCACCATGTCTCTCTAATGGCCTGGGACCAATGCGGCATGAGACCAATTGTGTTTTTTTAATTTAATTTTGATTGGTACGGTGATACTGTTTTCAAATATGGTTTACATCATTATCATTATCTCCAAAATAATTATACTCAGGTGTATTTTTCATGAGTACAATGAAGGATACATGGTTATGATATTGAGCAGGTATTTCTCAGCTATCGAAGAATAGTTGTCTTCAAACTATCTATGAACAAAACGTAGCACAGCATAATCAAAGTGCTAATTTCCAGGCCTCTGCAGGACATTATTAGAATACATGATTTCTCTTTTTTGAAATGAAGAGCATTACGCCAAAACCATGTGGCTCCACATCTTGCGATATTTATAAATTCAGCTTCTTCATTTAATAATCGTGTTTCTCTTGCAGTGAGAGCTGTCTCCTATCAACTAGGAAAGAGCTGTATTCACATTTTGTTTCTTGTTTGGAGGACTGTGTTGCTGCCAGTATGACACATACCCTTGTATTTTCAAGGATAGACCTGTTGTACACTGTAACTTCACGCTGAGTGGCTGATCAAAAATCCATCTTGATGAGTTAAACATGGGAGAAAATACTTCCAGGATATTAACTAGATTAAGCAAATATGATCCTATTATGCTGATCTTTAGGGGACTGCACTCAGGTAATTTATGCAGTTTAAAATTAGTTTAATGTTCTTTAAACTTGACAGTTTAATTTCCTCTATCTGAACTGGGCTTTATTCTTTTTATCACAAAGCAGATTAACATCTACCTACCCTTTACTAAGTAATACTCTGTTCTTGAGCAATCCTATTTGTCATACACTAAATATAGGTTCATTTGCAGATTCAAGGAACATTTAAGCTGGCATTTTAGATGAACTGAAGAGTTGGCCAGCCAGTTCAGAAAGAACTGTGCTCCAGGTCTCCAACACAGAAGCATAGTGAAGAGCGTCTAGCTGGCCCCAGATCAAGTCTCACCCACACAGTGTGATGAAGAAAACACTAGCTAGAAAGCTGCTTACCCACATTGAAAACCTTAGACTCAAGTTCTCCACTCTGGAGCAGGTCGAGGTGATTTGCTGATCATCTGGGTTACCATCTTTCAGATCCCGCCCCCCCCCCAAAGGGCACTGCCAGAGAGTGGGGGAGGTGGAGGTACAGTTGGGAGGTGCTGGAATGGGGTATTTGGGGAGTGTTGGAGTGGAAGGTGTGTACTCAGAGGGAATATTTGGGGGGTTCTAGAGGGGTGTGTGTACTGGGAGTGGGTATTTGGCAGGTGAGGGGGTATTTGGGGGGTGCAGGAGGGGTGTGTGTCTACTAGGAGTATTTGGGGGATGCTGGAGGAAAGTGTGTGTGCTGGGAGGGGGTATTTGCAGGTGTGTGGGAGGGAGTATTTGGGGAGTGCTGGAGGGGGTTGTACTGGGAGGAGGTATTTGGGGGGCGCAGGAAGGGTATTTGGCAGGTGTGGGAGGTGTGTGTGTACTGGGAGGGGTATTTGGGAGGTGATGGAGGGGCGTGTACTGGGAGGGGGACCTGGGGCCTCACTGCTGAGGTAGGGGGCAGTGTCACTTCCTGTCATGGTGGTTGGGGGGCAGACACAGGCCCAAGACACAGCGCTTGCCATCTGTCAGTGCCTCCCTGGCTCTCCCTCTCCCCAGGGCTGGGAGCCGGGGCCTGGGTGGGTGGTATCTGTCAGCTGTGGCTGCAGCGGAGGGACCAACTGGGACGCAGAGTGAGCTCTTTCTGAGCTGCAATGTTTGATCCACACAAATTCCGGACATTTCCTCTTATTTGAAAAATCCACCCAGACAGAGGATGGAAGATCAAAAGAGAGGAAATTTCCAGGAAAACCTGGACTATGGTGAAAATCCAGAAAAGCTCTATGGGACATAAGTCATAGATAGACCTCTATTTTCAGTGAATTGAGGTTTCAGTGAAAGGGAGTGCTAACATCTACTGTGTGTGCCATGTCGCCAACCCCAAATGTGAAAAAAATCAAACACGAGTTACCCATCCATAAAAACAGGAGATTTTAAAAATAAATAAAATTGGCTTTCTTTTGGTCCGTCTCCTAGGTTTTGATCCTATTTAAAAACAAAGGGAAAGACTGTGGGGCCCTTACTCATGCTAAGTAGCTAGCACTGCAATTGGTTCAATTAATTTCAGTGCCGTCACTTGAGTAAAGTGCTATTGAGTAGGAGTAAGAATATAACAATCTGGTCCAAAAAGCTGCTATGTGAGGATGGCTTTTGTTGTCTGAGCTCTTGGCACTTAGGGCTTGATCCTGTCAATACTACTGTGCAGGGAATCAGCGTATTGAAGCAAATGCACAGTGGTAAGTGTTTGCTGCTTCCGGGGTTAAGGATGTGCAACCTTTTGGAGCAGGACTGTGTCCACTACTACTAACAAATGCAAAGTTAAAATTTCCCATTTGTTGCCAATATCCTATTAGCCCCACAGATGTTGGTTAGTTAAATATATCAGTGAAGTGATAAGGAAACTGTCTTTGTGAAGTACTACAATACTTACTGTTCTATTAATTACAGTATTACTGAAGTAGTAATTATTTTAAAAAGGAAGATAAATCTGCTGCTCTTGACACGTAGCCAAGTATAAAATTACATTCTTGTTAATACTCTCACCTGCGAAGACAATAATTCCATTGAGGCTCATTAAGACACTAGAAATATAATACAATTTTTTCCTTCTTTTTCCCACTGCTGCTTATTTTTGAAAAACATGTGATTGTCAGAATTAAAAAAAGAAAATCCATTAAAAAAATCTTTTAACTACCACTGAAAGCCTTGGAGGTATTTTCTTGAAAAAAATAAAATGATTTGTTACAGCCCCCCTGGAGAGAGATGAAGATCTTGTGCTGTTGTGATTTGATTTTACTGAGGAACCATAATCTAAGGTTAATCATCAATCTATTTTTCAGTGATCAGAACAATGAATTATGACTTTTTTGTAGCAGAATGAGTGAAATTGGGTGAAACCCTGGTCCAGTGAAGTCAGCAGACGTTTTATCATTGACTTCACTGGGGCCAGGTTTCACCCATTGCACCTTATTCTTACACTGTAGATTACTGTGCTGTTATAGCCAAAGGGCCAGGTGATGTAATATAGACTCCCATACACTAGACTCCTTTACATTCAAACTCTCTTAGCTCTACTTAGATCCACTCTGCTGTAAGGTAGTCTAACTCGGTATAATTTAGAGACTGAGGAGCTGGAAGAAGGGGTAAAGGAATCACCAACCTGCTTTCATTTACACCTCTTACATATTCTTTTGATTCCTCAGCATGTAATTTATACCCACACAGACTCCCGTAGACCTGCTTACAACTACTCTACAAAAAACATAAGGAAGTCCAAGTATACGAGAATCTAATTTTAGTGTAATGGAGTCTTCACCGACACCACTTTAAATGTCACTTCTGAATTTGGTTCATAATCTATAGACCTTAAAAGGAAGAGTAATCATGGATCTATGTGTGTGGGGGAGGGGGGAGTTGGTGTAGGATTTGATAACAATAAGTCTGTACAGAGCAGTACCCTTATGTTCTCTTTGATTGTGTAATTTACAGCTCAGCAGCAATTCTTCTCTCCTTAAATAAATGGTAGCTTCTCTGACTCAGTAAGCTTGCATTCTCTGGGGAGAACAGACAAAATAATTGGCTCTGAGTCAGAGGAGATCCTAGGGCAGCCCAGAAATTCTCTTTCATCTTTATCTAATTATGAGATGTCTTAGATCCAAAGTCACCTTGCTAGCAGGTAGTGCTATGTGGCTGCAAACCCAACATTAAAAGAAATGTTTGGGCTGTGGGTGAAATTCACCCATTGTTGTAGGGTCAGGGGAATGCCATCTATGCTGCAGAATCCTTGCAGGATCCCTGGAATGGGGTAGGAAGAGGGGTTGAATCTTCTGTGCACTGGTCCAGAAGAAAGTGTAAAACCTTGCTTATGACAATGCAGGGGGCAGGTATGAAGAGGGGCAGTGGCTGCTTCTCCTGCCCACAGACAGAAGTCTCTGCTGCAGAGGATCTTAGATGGGTTTATCGCCAAGTTTGAAGCATGGGGTGGGGTGAAGTGGGAATAGAATAGGGGTATGTGGATCTCATCACTCCCCGACCCCAGGCAGGACAGTCTCATAAAGCCTGATTACTCAAGCTTTATGTGGGATTTGAGAATAAGCAGTGATCATGGTTCAGAATTCTTCTGGCTTGGGTGTGTGCTCCAGCAACTTCTTCACCAAGCTGGTCTTTCTTGTGTTTCTACACTTCATTTGGAGAATTTCCCTGGGTAAGTTATGTCACCAACGCCCCCATAGAGAAAGTGGCAGCTGCCACCAACAAAACACATTTGAATGTCTGTCAAGGATCTGCAGATCTTGGTGAATCTATTGCTGTTTAGCAAGCCAGAGAAGCTGTCTTTGGGATAATGTCTCAGATTGGGGGAGAACTCTTTAGAAATATATTTTTGTCCATATGCGTCTTGAGTTTGATTTCACTCACACTAGTAGAAATGAGGAGTAACTCCACTGACATTACATTGGTACAAAATTAGTGTGAGAGGAGAATCGAGTGGAGGCAGGAAAGAGAGAAATCCAAATGGGATAGGTCTGCTGAAACTTATGAGAGTGTCGTTCTGCATAAGTTGCTGCTGTCCTGCCATTTGAAGTGGAAAGCTTTATGGCTCTGTTGGGCTGCTTATTAGCATCAATGCTATTCTACCTCGTAATAGAGAATAATTCTAGGGTTTAAAACAACTTTTGATCTTATGAGTACAGGAAAGCTTGGAAGTCATGGACTTGATTAACTGCATCTGGTAGTTCTTGGAAGTAATTTTAGAAGCTGAATTTGTTCTTCCCCCACAGGTGGCTAGAGCCTTTCATGTCCATGTGGTTCCCCCGGAGGTGTTAGTCTGGGAATTAGAAACAAGAATCCAAAAAAACCAATGCTTACATGGTTGAAAGCTTTCAGTATTTCCTTCTTATCGTCTGGAGACAAAGAGCAGGTTCTATCATGTTTGGTTTTTTTAAAGAAAGATTTTGATATCCCGAAACTTGCTCCCCAATAAGTCATGTAAGGCACAGTCCAGATGGTGTAATTTATTGAGATGTCATCTTACTAACATGAGGGAGACAAAACATTTTTTTTCCCCAGCAAAGCTCTGAGTCACTTGAGGGTAATATGTTTTTTCACGATAATGAAGCGAACACATTTTTGGCATCTAAACAGGAAGAGGATTCTTTATAAGAGAACAAATAAGGACTCTGAGTTTTAATTTGGTTATAGTTGCTCTGTATTGGGATGGTTAATGATTCTTACAATAGTTATTTAAGCTCTGGGGCTTATTACCTGCTATGATATAAACAGTATCGGTATTGGTCTATTGTTATACACAGCCTCATGCCAGAATATAGTTTCCATTTCTGAGAAGCCTGAACATCTGTCACAAAGGTACATGTGCTATTTCTCCTGGGACTATTCTTCTTTTTCTCCCATTAGCAAATATTAAATGACTATTTAATGGCAAAGAAAATGTCACCAATGCAGAGTTAAGGTTGCCCGATGATAGTTCGTGCCCTTCAGGAACATCGAGTTCAGCAAAACTCAGCCTTCTGAAAACCAAGAAATACAGAGGTCAGGTAAACACCTGCACAACCTCAACTCCTCCCCTCTGGAGCTGGTACTAGCCACTGGGAATTATCTGCATGCATTCCAGCTGCAGACACTGCATTCAGAGTATCTGTATTGAATGGTGGAGAATGAGTTGCCCTGCCTCCTCTTTTTCTTTTCCTGAGCCTGTAGACTGGGCACAGTGTCAACAGGGCTCCAAGAGAGGAGTGAGTTCTGGCACTTTTTTTCTTGAGGGCTCAAGCACTGTCCCAGTTCACGTGAAGGTGTTAGGGAGTGGGGCTCAGACACCGATAGATAGGCAAGGCCCCCTCCAGAACCTGACTCATATGACGTGGGGCAGGGAAGGGGGGGTCACACCCCACAGATTGGCAGGGCCCCCTAGAGCTTGGCACACACACAGGGGGCAGGGTAAGGAGTGGGGTTCAGACATCACTGGTGGGCAGGGACCCCAGATCCCTGCTCACGCAAGGGGGTAGAGGGTGGGGCTCATAGCTTCCCAGCTTTAAAAACCTCCTCAAGAACCTGCCTTATATGAGGTGGGGCAGGGAAGCAGGGGGCATCACATCCCTGTAAGTAGGCTGGGAGCCCCAGATCATGGCACACACATGAGAGGGGAATGTGGGGCTATGTGCCCCTGCCACTGTTCTCCCCCCAAGTTCTGCTGTCACTCACCGCTATGTTCCTATTCCCAGGGCCCGTCCCAATCCCCAACCCCTCCCCCTGATTCCCACCTATTCTTCCACCCCAATCACCCTCCCTTCCCAGTAAGTGTTTGCATGTGTAGTTTATTTTTCTTTAAAAAAAAATAGCACCAGACCCTTCTGAATATTCTGCTTCACTCAGATTACATTTCCCCACAATAGGAGTCCTACCTTAATAAAGACAGATTTGAAGCAACATGCTTTTTTTCTTTTTTTTTTTAAACTTCAGATTTCTGCCCTGCATTGGATTTGAACTCAGAGTGCCTAGTGAGAAGCTCAGAATGCCTGACTATGTCAGTTCATCAAAACCACTGCGCTCCTTTAATAAAAAGGTTTTTTACCACATAGTTAATGTCTCTCCCTCCACATGCTCAGTATAATCCTTTAGCACGTCACTTAGTGCATGAGGCTTCTGACACTCTAAATGAGGGAGAAGCAAAATCTTATTCAAATAACATTTTAATTTGATTTCCCCCAAAGGGCTGGTTGAGGTAACTCTTGAATGCTGGCCCTCAGGTGCAGTGATCTGAGCTCTTGTTTGCTCTCTATTAATGAGCAAAAAAAAAAAAGGTTGCCAGAATCTCTCAACTTTTAGAAAAGCTGTTTTTTTCTGGGGGCTGTATCTTGGAAACTTCTTGGTCAAATGGCACCAAATTTGGATCATTGGCAGAACATTGCACCCCCAGGAAGCACACCAAATTTCAAGGCAATCCTTAACCATGTAGCTTTTACAGCACTTAGAAGAGTTGACTTTTAAACAGAAACCTGATCTTAATCTTAACTATAGCAGGTTTGCTGCTCTGTTATAACTGAGATCATAAGCAATGAGAACAGAATTGATATTTTTCTCTGTTTCTTTTGAGTCACAATAGTACATGTGTATGAGATATATCAGCAATGTAATTTCATGTGTTATTTTATTTTTGCACTGTCACAAAAACAAACCCACAGTAAAACATTTCCTGGAAATTTTTTGAAAGTTTTTACTTTTGTGTGTGTGTGTATGTATGTCAATTTTTAATGGTCAAAACCTTCCAACAAGGTTTTTAGCTAGTTAACATTTTTATTAATGTTTGTATTGAAAATTTGAGGGTTTTCCATTGAAAAATTGAATTTTGATTAAAAAAGTTCAATCATACTTGAAATTTTGATCAGGTGTACCTACAAATTACAATGTAGTCTCCTGTAAAGAGAACTATTGTTTGCAAGATGTTGGCTCATCCAGCCCACTGGTAAATATGTTACTATACCTATAAGCCATTAACAGGAGTCTGAAAAACAGAACAAAATGGAAGTCTTCAATTTGTTGAAAGGGCATTTTAGTTTGGGTGGAGGGGAATGGGGAAGAAAATAAAAAGTCCCTGTTCAGTCATTAATTTATTAAGAGGACCTCATATTATCAGACTGTCATGCAAGATTTTATAGCTAAGGTATAATCTGCCCCATAAACCAAACCAAAGTATGCATAAATAAAAGAACATTAGTACAATCAGTATTTCCCTTCCATTCACCAGTGGAATCTGCACTGAGCTCTCACAACAAGGCAGATTATGATGAGAAATCTCTTTGTGAGAGGGTAATAGCTTTTCTACATCAGCCACAGTACTACTATTAGACTACGTCACTGTTGGAGGAACAGCAAAAAGGAGACAGCTATCTGAGATTCTCTACACTGACTCCATCCTCTTTTGCCCCATTTGAGTGGGGCTAGAATCTGGCGGCAGCTACCAGTTTGAAAATTCCTCTGTTGGGGGCGGGAAGGGGGGCTCTCAGGGGATATAAAGTGGGCAGAGCTGGCTTCTTCACTAACTGCCCCTTCAGCCTGATGTCACAGGGTACTATTTGGAGCATTAAGAGGGATACTGAGGGTGCACGGCAGAGGATAGTTACAGGCCACCAACTTTCCTTAGTGACCCCAGCTGTGTAAGTTACAATAGCCCTTAGGCTGCTCTAAGTTACCCCAGGACCGGTTGAGAATAACAGCCTTCACCCTCTGTCTTCTGTGTCTACATCTGCTCAGATTCTGGCCCTTACAACTGTGGGGACTTTTATAAGTCGGGGGAGGGTTTTGGAAGAGCTACTTTTTTTTCTTAATTTTGCAGAAAGTTTCCAAAGCGTTTTTAAAGTGTTGCCAGTTGTGAATTATTACAGTGGCATTAAGGCTAGCAATGAACAAAGCCTGATATACATGACTAGTATGAATATAATGCTCCTGTGACAATAGTTGCTAGTTTCTACTGTACTGGCTGACTCCAGGAGGGTCCCTGGGGCCTTCTGGTGTTGTATCCGATGAGCTCATGATACTTACAGTGTTAATAATTATATATTATTCCCAACTGGATGGGCTGACAGACAGATTGTCAGAATCTGCCTGCAGGGTAAAAACTGCAGTGAAAGCATAACACAGGACTAAGGGATTCATCTGGTAAGGTGCTGAGTTCCTTCTTCTCCCACTGAAGTCCATAGGAATTGTGAATGCTCCAGCCCTCCAAGGGGCTGCCCAGCATTGTGCAGGATCAGAACCAAACTGAGAAACTGAAGTGGAAACAAACTAGACATTTTCAGGAAATGAGCCTAGACCTTAGCTAAGCATTTCTGTTAAAATGAGTTTAATAGTGAGATTAATGAATCTCATTCTTCATGTTATTTTCTATATTTGTACTGGCTTAATTGTAAGTGTTTTTTAGCTTTATATGCGTCAGATCTCTGATTGCTACAGGCTAGAATAGATAGTGCCCCAGGCACCACCAGACACAGCAGCTGGAATGCCTGGGGGTAACTTCGGCTGAGTCAGCCAAAATTCCCCCTGGGGGCTTCCAGGCTGTGCCCACTGACACGACAGTTATACCACCCTTCAGGTTACGCCTCCCATCAGCTCTGCGGAGGCTACATGGAGGGGAGGCAAAGCAATGGCCCAACACTCAAGGCTTGTCTACCCTGACAGCGCTGCAGCAGCGCAGCTGTTGTGCTTAGTGAAGACCCTACCTACGCCAGTGGGAGGGCTTCTCTCATCAGTGTAGGTACTCCACCTCCCCGACAGGCAGGATCTACATGGACGGAAGAAGCCCTTCCATCAACAAAGTGCTGTCTACCCCGGTATGTCACTCAGAGGTGTGGATTATCGCTTTAGCGATGTAGTTATTGTGACATAAGTTTGGAGTGTAGATGAGGGCTCAGCCTATCCCTTCCCTCCCCATTTCTGACACCTGGAGCTCATGGCTCTACTAAGAGAGAGTAGGATGTGTGATCACCTATGGGTTTTGGCCAGCTCATATACCCAGGCCTGGAGTGTGGGAGGCTCCTCGTACTCTCTTCCTTCCCCCTACCACATCCCTGTAGGGGATTTTCTTTTGTGGGCACCGGTCCCTTTTCAAAGCACTGGTTTCTAGGGCTTCTTGCACTTGGACATTCCTATTAAACTCATTGCTTCCTCAACTATGGTGTTTGCTATTTATCCCCTGGGGTCTCCCGATAACTGGTCTTTAAATTAAAAGGGACTTGGTGGCTGTGTATCCTATTTTTGTAGGTAGGTTTAAAAATATTCTTAAAATGCGTTTATATGAAATATTAGTAACAAAAGCAGGCTGAGGAGCAATAGTAATTCAATCAAAAATAAGCCACTGCATTAAATGCCATAACATGGGACAGAGCAAATCCAATACGAGCCATTATTCATTTTAGAAATGTAAAATTAAAACAAGGGGGATTAGTTTACAGTCCTCTAGAATGCTTCTCCTTAACAAAATTCTGATACTCCAGATGTTAGTCAGCAGACAGTGATTCAGCCCCTAAACTAGCAATATGAAAAATGTGTTTTTCTCCAGGAGTCAAGACTCCAGCTTTGGTATCTGTTTAAATTTATGAGTATATTCCAAAGGCGGCCCAGGGTTATGTTAGTGCAGATGATTAGTGGGAAGCAATTTTTAGCTTGCTTCTCAGGGAGAAGAGAGGCAATACACAGCTGAAGCCGGGTTTTCACTGCCTTCACTAGTGTATGTGCAGGTGTAAGACTGAGCCTGTATTTTGCAGAGGCAAATACAAGAAGTGATAGCCGAGAGGTAGAGGAGTTGGCTCATTCTTCATAGACACAGGAGGCCACTCCTGGTTCGGGATTATAGTTTTGACAGACAGTGGGGATAGGGGATAGACTTAGAGCACTAGAAACAGTGATCAGTGGGTGTCATAAATATAAAGGGAAGGGTAAACCCCTTTGAAATCCCTCCTGGCCAGGGGAAAGCTCCTCTCACCTGTAAAGGGTTAAGAAGCTAAAGGTAACCTCGCTGGCACCTGACCAAAATGACCAATGAGGAGACAAGATACTTTCAAAAGCTGGGAGGAGGGAGAGAAACAAAGGGTCTGTGTCTGTCTGTATGCTGCTCTTGCCAGGGACAGAACAGGAATGGAGTCTTAGAACTTTTAGTAAGTAATCTAGCTAGGTATGTGTTAGATTATGATTTCTTTAAATGGCTGAGAAAAGAACTGTGCTGAATAGAATAACTATTTCTGTCTGTGTATCTTTTTTGTAACTTAAGGTTTTGCCTAGAGGGGTTCTCTATGTTTTTGAATCTAATTACCCTGTAAGATATCTACCATCCTGATTTTACAGGGGGGATTTCTTTATTTCTATTTACTTCTATTTTTTATTAAAAGTCTTCTTGTAAAAACTGAATGCTTTTTTCATTGTTCTCAGATCCAAGGGTCTGGGTCTGTAGTCACCTAGGCAAATTGGTGAGGCTTTTTACCAAACCTTCCCCAGGAAGTGGGGTGCAGGGTTTTGGGAAGTATTTTGGGGGGAAAGACGCGTCCAAACAGCTCTTCCCCAGTAACCAGTATTAGTTTGGTGGTGGTAGCGGCCAGTCCAAGGACAACGGGGGGAATATTTTGTACCTTGGGGAAGTTTTGACCTAAGCTGGTAAAGATAAGCTTAGGAGGTTTTTTCATGCAGGTCCCCACATCTGTACCCTAGAGTTCAGAGTGGGGGAGGAACCTTGACAGTGGGGATACTGAGAACCATGCAGCCACTTGAGGGGGCTGATCTTATGAGACATCTAGATGAACTTCTAATTCTCCAGAGTGCTGGGGAGGATCCCTTGGCCTTTCATTAAATGCACAGAGGAAAAATATTTTTTTTTTATTAGTGGCTGGCTGGGGCATGAGGCCACATGGGAGATTTCTTAGCATCTCTGTGGGCTAGTCTCACCTTGGAAAGAAACTTCTAAAGGCACATTCTTCCATAATTGCCCATTATGGGATGGCTTCCTCCTTCCTGTGACACAATCATGAATACAGCAAGCATGCACATTACACTCTAGCTCTACATAAAAGCATCTCACAAACTATGCATATGGTAGGAAATTGGCAAAATGATCGATTTAGCTTATAAAAATACTGTTCATATTTTACCGCACATTGACACTCTTTAGTTCATTCTCTCTCTTCTAAAGTAAGTCTTAGGTGTTTGCAGTAGGGAATAGTGGACTGAAATGCTGCATGAAATTTTATTTTTATTTTAAAAGACCAAGAGCTTATTTTTGGTTTTCTTTGCCAGCATAACCTTCCCCGTAACTTTTCATGATATGAAGCTGGCTGCTTGTTCTCTCGTATTCCTTTGACTTTCTACATAGATGTTTATTCTTCCATTGTGTCTTGTGGAATAAAGAAATACTTCACTTTCCCTAAATATCCCCTAGTATTTGGCTGTACAATTAGATTAAAGTATATAATGCAATAATTTCCAAACACAAGGGGTCCAATTCATCCTTGATGGAACTCCACTGAAGTGATTGGAGTGCTCTCAAGGATGAATCTGGCCCCAATTTTTTCTGTTTCCTTAAGCAGAATTTTTAATTAAGTTATATAACACTAGGTACTGATTCTAAAGGCTGTTCTTTTAGGGGGTGCTTTTCTTGACCTGCTGCTCACAAACCGGGTAGAATTAGTGGGGGAAGCAAAAGTGGATGGGAATCTGGGAGGCAGTGACCATGAGTTGGTTGAGTTCAGGATCCTGACGCAGGGAACAAAGGTAAGCAGCAGGATACAGACCCTGGACTTCAGGAAAGCAGACTTCGACTCCCTCAGGGAACAGATGGCCAGGATCCCCTGGGGGACTAACTTGAAGGGGAAAGGAGTCCAGGAGAGCTGGCTGTATTTCAAGGAATCCCTGTTGAGGTTACAGGGACAAACCATCCCGATGAGTCGAAAAAATAGTAAATATGGCAGGCGACCAGCTTGGCTTAATGGTGAAATCCTAGCGGATCTTAAACATAAAAAAGAAGCTTACAAGAAGTGGAAGGTTGGACATATGACCAGGGAAGAGTATAAAAATATTGCTCGGGCATGTAGGAATGTTATCAGGAGGGCCAAATCGCACCTGGAGCTGCAGCTAGCCAGAGATGTCAAGAGTAACAAGAAGGGTTTCTTCAGGTATGTTGGCAACAAGAAGAAAGCCAAGGAATGTGTGGGCCCCTTACTGAATGAGGGAGGCAACCTAGTGACAGAGGATGTGGAAAAAGCTAATGTACTCAATGCTTTTTTTGCCTCTGTTTTCACTAACAAGGTCAGCTCCCAGACTGCTGCGCTGGGCATCACAAAATGCGGAAGAGATGGCCAGCCCTCTGTGGAGATAGAGGCGGTTAGGGGCTATTTAGAAAAGCTGGACGTGCACAAGTCCATGGGGCCAGACGAGTTGCATCCGAGTGTGCTGAAGGAATTGGCGGCTGTGATTGCAGAGCCACTGGCCATTATCTTTGAAAACTCGTGGCGAACCGGGGAAGTCCCGGATGACTGGAAAAAGGCTAATGTAGTGCCAATCTTTAAAAAAGGGAAGAAGGAAGATCCTGGGAACTACAGGCCAGTCAGCCTCACCTCAGTCCCTGGAAAAATCATGGAGCAGGTCCTCAAAGAATCAATCCTGAAGCACTTGCATGAGAGGAAAGTGATCAGGAACAGCCAGCATGGATTCACCAAGGGAAGGTCATGCCTGACTAATCTAATCGCCTTTTATGATGAGATTACTAGTTCTGTGGATGAAGGGAAAGCAGTGGATGTATTGTTTCTTGACTTTAGCAAAGCTTTTGACACGGTCTCCCATAGTATTCTTGTCAGCAAGTTAAGGAAGTATGGGCTGGATGAATGCACTATAAGGTGGGTAGAAAGCTGGCTAAATTGTCGGGGTCAACGGGTAGTGATCAATGGCTCCATGTCTAGTTGGCAGCCGGTATCAAGTGGAGTGCCCCAAGGGTTGGTCCTGGGGCCGGTTTTATTCAATATCTTCATAAATGATCTGGAGGATGGTGTGGATTGCACTCTCAGCAAATTTGCGGATGATACTAAACTGGGAGGAGTGGTAGATACGCTGGAGGGGAGGGATAGGATACAGAAGGACCTAGACAAATTGGAAGATTGGGCCAAAAGGAATCTGATGAGGTTCAATAAGGATAAGTGCAGGGTCCTGCACTTAGGACAGAAGAACCCAATGCACAGCTACAGACTAGGGACCGAATGGCTAGGCAGCAGTTCTGCAGAAAAGGACCTAGGGGTGACAGTGGACGAGAAGCTGGATATGAGTCAGCAGTGTGCCCTTGTTGCCAAGAAGGCCAATGGCATTTTGGGATGTATAAGTAGGGGCATAGCGAGCAGATCGAGGGACGTGATCGTTCCCCTCTATTCGACATTGGTGAGGCCTCATCTGGAGTACTGTGTCCAGTTTTGGGCCCCACACTTCAAGAAGGATGTGGATAAATTGGAGAGAGTCCAGCGAAGGGCAACAAAAATGATTAGGGGACTGGAACACATGAGTTATGAGGAGAGGCTGAGGGAGCTGGGATTGTTTAGCCTGCAGAAGAGAAGAATGAGGGGGGATTTGATAGCTGCTTTCAACTACCTGAAAGGGGGTTCCAAAGAGGATGGCTCTAGACTGTTCTCAATGGTAGCAGATGACAGAACGAGGAGTAATGGTCTCAAGTTGCAGTGGGGGAGGTTTAGATTGGATATTAGGAAAAACTTTTTCACTAAGAGGGTGGTGAAACACTGGAATGCGTTACCTAGGGAGGTGGTAGAATCTCCTTCCTTAGAGGTTTTTAAGGTCAGGCTTGACAAAGCCCTGGCTGGGATGATTTAACTGGGAATTGGTCCTGCTTTGAGCAGGGGGTTGGACTAGATGACCTTCTGGGGTCCCTTCCAACCCTGATATTCTATGATTCTATGATTCTATGATTCTTGAAAGTCAAAGATTATAAAGGCTTAGGGCATATGGTAGAGACCTGCTATTCATTAAAGAAAAATAGAGAGTGGAAACTTGGATGTCTTCAAATCTTTCCTTTTGTCATGGCTAGATTGTGGGCAGCCAAACCTAATGGTCAGAGCCAGAGTCAACAGTGAGGATACCAGGAGATCAGAACCCCACAAGCTAATAACCAGAGTCAGGCTGGGTCAGGATACCAGGGGATCAGAGGCAGGAGACAAGGTGGAGATCAGATCAAGTCAGAGGTTAAGAGCAAAGCCAAAAAGATGCTAGGAAGTAAAGGAGCAGGCACAAGATACACTTGATGGATCCCAGTTGTTCAGACATCTTCCTGGCCCTACTGCTGGTTTAAATAGGGCTAGCAGGCCAATGGGCTGCTCTGGGACTCTACCAATAGGGTATCGGGAAAGAGCTTCAAACTGGGGCTGGGCTTCAGGGGGTCCTGGGTCCATAATTCCCAACAGGCTGCTCCCCTGGACCCAGGTTCAAGGCCTGTAGGTCTTGACACCTTTACATTGGACAAAAGGAAGAAAGTAGACTGTGGTATCTGATTCTGTCCAGCACTGACACTTCTAGATGGAGTTTGATAATTCCATTGCAAGTCTTCTTTCTCCACCAAGAAAACATGAGAAAGAATCACAAGAAGCAAAGCATGGAACAGGAGAAGAGAATGAAGATATTTTGGTAAGTGAGAAACTCTAGAGAAATAAATGAATAAGGGACAGCCCAGGGGGAAAAATCATAGACTATCAGAACCATAAACAAATAGAAGTGTTTTGGGGGAGTTTTTATGTAACAAATCATGCTGGACAATCTTGATCATTTTTACAGTTAAGTGGTGATGAGCATGCAGTCATGTAATACAGCTGGCTTTTTATAAAGCTTTTGATCCATTTTCTCACAAAATCTTATAGGAGAAAGAAATTCATGTTGTGAACACTGGCAAATGGATTGAAAACTGGCTGAAGAATTACAAAGGATTATGGTAGATGGCTAATGGATCAAGATACTGGGATGTGCCCAGTGTGGTGCCTCAGTAGTTGATTTTATTTGGTATCTTTATTAATGACTTAGAATAGTATTATTGGTGGAGGTGCGGGGTGGGAAATAATCTGAAACATAAGACAGGATAGCTGGCCCCTGAGTCCGCAAAGGAGAATGAATTAACCCAGATCCACCAGTGAGGAGCTAATTACCTATGTGGCTGTGCAGCAGTTAATTGGTTAAGGAACACCTGGGCCCAATAACAGCTCATACGGGTTCAATCAGGAAGACAGTGCTCTTGAGGAAAGACTTTTCAGCTGAGCTCGTTCATGAGGTCACCAGAAAAAGGGGACCTAGAAAAGATGATCCTGGAGGGAACAGATTCCAAAAGGGCTGGTAGTGGCAAAGTGCTAGGAAGGCCCAGTCTCTGCAAAAAGACCTCACTAGAAGGCAACAAGAGGTTCACATAGTGGAGGAGCAATACGCTGTTCTAGGGAAGACCTGCAGCAGTTTGACTTTTGCAGGGGCTCAGTATCTAGAGAAGGATCCCTTCCCCAGATGGTGGCAGGAGACCTGATTCCATAAGAGCATCCCTGCTCAGGCGGGTCTTGTTGGTGAACAGCCTGGACAGAGGAGTCTGTTGGACTGAGCGGGGAATATTATCACCCCCCCACACACACACCCTGCCAGGATACTGCAGGAAAAGACTTTCTTAAATAAACTAGAAAGGGTACTATTGGCTATATACAAACCTCACTGAACTTACTAATGTCCAATAAAGCATACTAGGGCAGGAACACACCTGTTGCTCCATACTGAGCTGCTAGTAGGTATGTGGGACAATGTTAGTGTTGTTAAAAAGGGGGGCTCTAGAGGGGGATCACCAATGCTATTATGGATATGCAATATGAAGGAGCTGCTTGTCAAGCATTAATGTCCCAACAGTAGATGATAGATGAGAGACTGAAGAACATACAGTCTTGCTATGGAATATGATAGTAAAGAAGCTTATGTGATTTGGGGCTGTGTATACCAAGGCATCATGTCATGGAACTGGGAGTCCTTTTGTGTGTGGCTTTTGTGAGGTTTCACCTAGGATATTGCAGTCCATTCTAGGCACTTCATTATCTGTAAGAGGTAAACAAATTGGGGGAGTTTAGAGAGGAGGAACTAAAAAGAGGATTGGAGTGGCCGACCTATGAAGAAAAATATAAATATTTGTAAGGTAAAAGATTATGACTAATGTGGAGAGGAAAAAGCGATGATTATCTACCAGTATTTGAAGGGTCAGAGTAATTTGAGGTGGTGCTAGGACTAAGTGGTGACTTTGAGCAAAGGACAATTTAGTCTGAGCCTTATGGAAACAATCTAATGGAGAAGCATTAAACAGTAGATTAGTTCACCAAAATCAAGTTTTTTAAGCTGTCCCATGACTAACTTATAGCTAGGTTGGACAAAGCACTGGAGAACATGCTGTACTGTAAGGGACCAACTTTTTGCACTGTAAGAATGATCCATAGGGCCATATTTTTGCTACTGATATTTATAGTGATATTCATATTCTAGAATGTTTAAAGCAATGTTGAATTGAGTGCTTTGTTCAAAGGGGAAGTCTTCAAATGGGAGATTTAGTTCCAAATTGGACCACTAGGGAGGGCTGTTCATTGGGGCCCCCAGCAGAGGGCAGAGAGATTTCAATAGAAGAGCAATATCCAGCCCGCTGAGGGGGTGTAGAGACTAGTTGGTCTTTCAGTGTGGCTGGGAATAATTTTTCAGCTCAGCTGGGAAAATTGCTGGAAAAGTTAGAGAAGCCCATTGCAAAGGCAGATGAAGACTAGGAAGAGCTGCGTTCAGACAGGAGAGCCCAGCCCAGGGAAGTTAAGGACTCACTGGGAGAAGTGACTGTATCAGACTTATTGCCCTCAAGTTCTCTTCAAAGCTTCAGATGCATATTTCTGTGCTTGTTTTCTTCCCAACCGCTCTTCCATTCACAATGCAGCAAAGCCAGGTTAATCACGTCTCCAGTTTGTAGATTAAATTCATCTCCTGTGCAGATGGCCACGCACAAGTATGCATCTCTGAAATTGCACTTAAGGTCTGTTTTGCGGGCTTGTGCTTGTTCTCTGTGCAGGGTGAACTTCACCATCTGTGATTATATGAGAGGCAATTGGGGGTGGAAGTAGGGAAAAGGAGAAACCAGATGACTAACATCTAGCAAGCTAATCCAAATAACTTAATATGTCTGTTAAAAATAAAGTTTTAAAATAGAATGGACCCTTTACTTTTCTAATTTGTCCTTATTTTTTTAAACATTATTGTCAAAAGTGTTTTTCCATTATTTATCTTTTTTTAAAAATGTGCACTCTGGCATCTTCTTAAAGGAATATTTTCTATTCCCCTCGATACATCTGTAGTTAATATAAACCAAAACTTAGAGGTGGTCGTGATCCCTTTAAAGAGTGAATTAAAGGAGCAGACAAAATGAAATTAAGCATAGAGCATTAAGCTTTTTATTTAGCAACTTAATAATAAAGGCCTTTGCTGCTCTTATGCAGGTCATAAGAAATGACAGGGAAATGCAATAATATCATACAGTAGTAAGTACAAAGTGAATGGACTGTTGTGGTTCAGGCTTCGACTACCTCTTCTAACCTGGGAACAATTACAGCACAAAGTCTCCAGACTGAACTACACAGTGTGTGTCTCTCTCTACACATATAGCATGTAGTCTGTAGACCCTGAAGAAAGAATTTCTTCGTTAAAGGGAAACCAATTATATGACCTTTATATTTCAAAGATCCATCAGGAGAATTTTAATCACCCAGACAGCATGAATGATTCAAGTCAACTCTGCTTACAGTCAATCACAATTTGTAAGCAATTTTATTCTCACCCCAAACTGGCTAAGAAGGTACCTTGAGAAAAGCAGTGATGCTTACACTTGTAAACGATAACTTACATTAATATTTTTCTTCTTTCTGATTCTGTATTAATGTAGTGGCAGGGAAAACTTTAGGAAAAGCTAAGGTTTGGAATATATGTAGCATGTTCTCCAGTGTTTAAAAGATGGCCACTACTGATGATTTTACCCATTCTGTTAGCCAAGTTGTGCTCTGTTACACCAGACCAAGTTTATTGACCACATTAACATCTTTAACCAATCAGTATGGATACTGCTTTAGACTGTGGATTCAAAAGAGGGATTACAAGAGCAGACAGGTCTGAATGGTGCATTTTGAAATTCAGTTGCCTTTTCCTTTGTGTTCTGTGAGGTTTTCTGGAAAGGAACTGAAACAAAAGGTTCTAGGGTCATCTGTCAGTGAGGATACATAATGGTGTCTTTGATTTTAAATAGCAAAGGAATTTAGCTTTTCTTCAGTATTTGGAGGGGGGGAACGATAAGAGAAGCAAAATAAGGTAGGTGAGACTTAGAAACATGAGGGTCTGGAGAAGAGAAATGAGTAGGTAGAAGTAGCGAAGGAATCAGAGGCTGGAAGACACTAGCCGAAATTTATACAACAAGTTTGCAAGCTCTACACTCATGCAAGTTACCGGTGACTTGATTAGCTAGATCTCTGCTCAGTGGAAGAGGGGACCTACGTCGATTCCAGAATGGAAAAGAGGGTGATAATATCCAAAAGGATGAGAATCATTGGTCTAAAAGTCTAATCCAAATTCGCAGGCAATGCTTATTAAATACACAGTTCCAGATTCTTCTTTCACTGAAGGCAGCTCCGAATCAATTCTGTTAGACTGGTGTAATATGGGCTTAACTGAGAAGAAAGTCACCGCTTTTCTTTCTGGCTGTATATGTCCTCCACAGCCCTTAAAAATAAGCTTCCCCCCATGCTGAGAGGTAAGATATGATGTCTAATATCTTGCTATATGGTGCACGAGAACATGTGATTGATGCAAGCGTATGTCAGGAGGCTTAACATCTTACATATGTCCGTGAATTTGGAAGAGATGTCTGTATTATCAATTTTTTTTCTGCTAAAGTGTTCCATGTCTCATGAAGAGACACTGTATATGTCCTTGTGACGAAGTGGGAATGTTCTTAATGTTTTCTCTGAATACTGTGTGAGTGCCTCAGTTTCCTCTATGCAGTTATTAAGTATCTAGGTGGTGGGATAAGCTGTGTGATTGTTGCAGAGTCTAAGAGGGCCAGTGTGATGCCATCTGCACAGAGAATGTCCAACACCCTGTCTCCTGGCAACTGATGGCCTGGGCCTCTCCTCTGCAAAGATGCCAGCTGAAGGTGTTGGAGAACAAAGAGATCAGGTGGCCTCTTGGCCCAGGAAAGAGACAAAGGCTGGAGGAGGGGCTGAAGAGTTTTAGTTTGGAGCTGGCTGGGGAAATGGAGGGAGGCCCAGATGGGGCTCTAGCCTCCCTGCCCCCCAAGATGGACCTGACTGAGGGGACCTGTTCTTGGTACCTACAAGCTCTGTTTTAGACTGCGTTCCTGTCGTCTAATAAACGTTCTGTTTTACTGGCTGGCAGAGAGTCACATCTGACTGCAGAACTGGGGTGCAGGGCTCTTTGGCTTCCACAGGAGCCCCACCTGAGTGGACATGCTGTGGGAAGTGCATGGTGTGGAAGGAGATGCTGAATGCTCTGAGGTCAGACCCAGGAAGGTGGAAGCTGTGTAAGCTTCTTGCCCTGCTCACAGAGAGGAGGCATGCTCCCCCAGAGTCCTGACTGGCTTCATATGGAGTAGTTCCAGAGCATTGCCCGGTGAGCCTGTGACAGTCATGCTTCTACCAGACATTTTTGGTGGGTTCTCAGATATGAAAATATCATAAATAAAGTAACCTCTAATTGCCAGAACTCCAATTGTGCATAGATTAAGTACCATTTCCATATGGTGGTGTCACGTATAATAATCTCTTCTTGTTAGCATAGCAGAAATTATTAGAAAACAGTATTCCCATTTTACAAGCCATGTTACACACTAAAAATAGACTATTCACTCATTTTAGGAGCATTTTTCTCATAACATTAAATAGCAAATGTTAATTTCAGGTTTTGAGCTGGGATTGATGTGGCAACTCAGTTTCTAAAATTTCACTCTGACTCTTGTCGCTTATAGTTTAGACAGAGCGTGTACCAAAAATTTTGGTCCCAGTAGAATTTTGGAGTGGAAGAAGGCTAGTATGCCTGATAGCATAGGGGAGGTCTCACCCCAACCATTTGGACACCATCACAATGCTCTGAGCAACAGTATGAGGCTTCAGTTAGTAAACCCTTCACCCTCTTTGTTCACTCCACCTTAATCCACCAGCAGACCTGCAACTCTCAGTAGGGTCCCAGTGATGAGAATGGGGCGATGTTCTGTATTATTTAAAATGTGGTAGCATCTACAATCTTCAGCCAGGTCAGGGACATGCTGAGCAATAAAGTTGGTGGTTTTTCTTCTTTATAATTACTTTGCATCAAATTTTGAAATTTAAAATGTTGTGACCAGTGCTACTGACAGAATATATTACTATGATCTCTGGGCCAGACCCCTTTTCTTCGGTCATTTGAGTCACACTGAGGTGTGAACAGACCAGTGAAAATCAGGGAAGCTATTGCTCACTCTGCCTATCCCGAGCTAGTCAACTCTGTTATAAATTGTCAATAACCAAAGCCCAAGACTCATGAAGTTATCCATAGAAAGGATTATATCTGGGCTTGGCAGTCCCAGAAGCTGAGAATGGGCAACAGGGGATGGATCACTTGATGATTAACTATTCTGTTCCTTCCCTCTGAAACACCTGGCATTGGCCGCTGTCAGAAGACAGGATACTGGGCTAGGTGGACCTTTGGTCTGACCCAGGATGGCCATTCTTCTGTTCTTACTAGTGCAAAACTTTCACATTAAAAATCTCAAAACAGTCAATACTTCCACCTAAATGTAAGTTTTATTTCAAACCCAAATCTTGGGATAGACTTGCTGAAATATTTCAGCAATGTGCGTTAGCTTATGGCTTCGATTGGAAATCATGCACAAACTGGTGGGCTTGCATGGTTTTGATCTAAAACCAGGCAAAACCACGGCAGTTATGGACAAACTTCTGTATTCAAACTTCTTCCTTTGTATGCCTGGTGTAGAGCAGCAACTGTAATTTCACCAGAAGTTGATTGAGCCAAATGGGTACATCAGGAGTAGCAGAAATGCCTCCTTTGTATTTATAAATTGGGTAGTAGGTGGCGATATGTTAGATGGTCTGTCATGGGGAGCCAGAGTCACACGCCGAGGAGTCCTTGATTTTTCCATTTGTGCATTAGATGTCCACATCTACCATGGTTGGTTCAGAGTTAACCAAGATGACTGTGGAAGGTCAAACCCAGGAACCTTCTGCATGGGATCTGGCACAAGGTGCTTATTTTTAAAGTCTTATTTAGCTCAATCTGCTTTCCAAGCCTCCTTCTGAATGTAGACTGATTGCATGAGGCTAAGCGAATGTTCCCAGAAAGTCTTGTGGGACTTAAGACACTGAGGGGGTGAGGGTGAAGGGGATGTTGTCAAGGTATTGGTGGATAGAAAGACCTCTATTTTCCTGGATTTGCTGGGGTTTGGAGTGTTACGGCAGTTTGGCGTATCAGTGTGGGAACGATGTTAGAACAGGTAGCCATGGTATTGGAGGCGACTTAAGGGTTCTAGAGGCACCTTAGAGACTAACCAATTAAGAATTGAATTAAGAACCAAGATTAAGAATGAGCTCTCAAAACTGGATACTCTCATTTAAATAAATTGGTTAGTCTCTAAGGTGCCACAAGTACTCCTTTTCTTTTTACGAATACAGACTAACACAGCTGCTACTCTGAAACCTGTCATTAAGGGTTCTAGTGATGCACCACTTCACTGTATTCAGCTGGGTGTCAAAAAGGGCATGTGGCTGCATCTGTTCCATAGTGGTGTACAATATTCATCTGCCGAATATACAAGTGCTATTGCAGATGTTCACAACACTGATGCCAATGCACCCCACGGTGTATCTGCTAGTTTCTGGATTATGTTGGCTCTCATTTTTATCTTTGCAGCTTCCTTCTCAAGGTGATCATAGAAGATGAGGGTGCGGTTGAGTTTAATTCTGAGGTATGTTGGGGTGTAGTCACATTACACATTTGTACCACAGAAAGCTACTTTCCATGTGTTTTGGGCACTCCTGTTTTCAAGATGAAATTAATTTACTATTGTTTTTCCAGGGTTTGGTTTGAGGCTCCATTTCTGGAAGTATTGCTCTATAGATTAGAGGTCCTCAGTTAATGCTTTCTCAGTGTCATGGGGGTTTGGTGCTTGGATTGTCATGGCAGGATATGTCTGCATATCCAAATGTTCATGACTGTATTCAAACTGAAACTGTTGGAGTGCAAAGAGATGCAAATCAGAATGATCATCAGAATCCCACTCACTCCTGTGTCCTGAGCTCAGGACATCTTGCATGGTTTGAGTAGAAAGTTTACATAGACTTTAGGCCAGAAGGAATTATTATAATCCTCTAGTCTGGCACCGTGCATAACACAGCCCATAGAATTTCACTGCATGATTCTTTCTTGAAGCCCATACATTTGTGTTGAGCTAGGGATATACCTTCAGCAAGGGAGATTTAGGTTAAATATTAGGAAAATCTTTCTAACTATATAATTACTAACTGGAATAGGTTTCAGAGTAGCAGCCATGTTAGTCTGTATTCGCAAAAAGAAAAGGAGTACTTGTGGCACCTGAGAGACTAAATGCTCAAATAAATTTGTTAGTCTCTCAGGTGCCACAAGTACTCCTTTTCTTTAACTGGAATAGGTTACCAAGGGAGGTGGTGGACTCCCTGTCCTTGGAGGTTTTGAAGAGCAGGTTAAACAAACTCCTGTCAGGGATGGTCTAGGTATACTTGGGAGGGTGGACTAAGAGGTCACCCTCAGCCCTTCACTTCTGATTCTAAGACATCCAAACTTGACTTACAGGCTTCAGGTGATGGAGAACCCACCATATCCCTAGGTAAATTGTTCCAATCGTTAATTAGGTGCAATTTTTTAGCAGTGCTGCTTACTCCTAGTCTGAATTTGTCTAGCTTCAGGTTCTAGCCATTGGATCTTTTTATGCCTTTGTTTGGTAAATTAAAGAGCTCTCTACTGTAAGAAATCTACTCCCAGTGTGGGTACTTATGGGCTGTGATCAGGTCACCTGTTAACCTCCTCTTGGATAAACTTAAATAGATTGAGCTGCTTTATTTTCTCTTGGTTGCTTTTCCAGGCCTGGAATCCTTCTTGTAGCTGGACCCTTTCCAATTTGACAACAATTGTGTGGGTTGTGGTTTGAAACACTGCTATTTCAGCTCTGGTGAAATTAAAATGACTTCTCACTCTTTCAGATTTAACATAGAGTCTCAGTTTTCAGTCTGAAACATTTACAGACCGGAGAAATACTTACCCCGAGTATTACATTCTGCTTAGACAAAACCAGGAAAGTGCCAGCAACAGCAGTATATAAGTGGCAGCTTTCACTTTTATTTGAGAGGACACTATGTGATGTATTTCCTTGGATGGTATGTCATGACACACACGCTACATTCAGACCACAAGAGAGAAATGAAACAAAGTTAAAAATAGCAGTAAGGTTGTAGTGTTGGAAAACTGAACCAAACCTTTATCTGAACTCATAGAAAACTGGGAAAACAGTAAAAAGGTTGAAACACTCCAAAAGCTCTATTTTTATAGCACTAATTTAAAAAATGATTCTGTCTAAAAGGAAACTTGGAAATGTCTTTTACAGAGAAGAATCATTCATATGGGGAGAGAGCTTCTATGGAATAAATTTGGTTACTTGCTGAGACTCCCTAATTACATTCTTTGGAAATTAGCGAAGAAAGATATTTATGTTCCAGCTCCTGGTAGCAGGGCCGGCTCCAGGCACCAGCTTTCAGGGGCGGCATTTAGAGTGGGGCGGCAGTCCGTGTCCCGCGGCGGCAATTCGGCGGCAGCTCCGCCACTGTTGCAGCGGTGGTGATTTGGCGGTGACTGCTTGGGGTGGCAAAATGGGTAGAGCCACCCCTGCCTGGTATTATTGTACTCTTACTCAGACAACAGAATCTGGGCCCTCTCCTACTTTCATTGGAGTAAGGAGATTTAATCTTTGGGGCCCATTCCAGGTGCTCTGATAACTTTGCAGTGCAGAGCAGCCATAAAGCTGCTCAAAAGAGGCAAGTGAGGTTTCCTCCTGACACAGGGAAACACCTTAGGTGACTGAGCTTGCCACACCCACTGTCCACTGTGCTGTCCCTCCTCCTCTCCATGTAAGGGGCACATAGGGACAGAAAAGAGGAGCTGGTGCTGAAGCTGTGGCTG
Organism: Lepidochelys olivacea; assembly: GCF_965140295.1. Classification (NCBI taxonomy): domain Eukaryota; kingdom Metazoa; phylum Chordata; order Testudines; family Cheloniidae; genus Lepidochelys; species Lepidochelys olivacea. The sequence goes on from NC_140417.1 coordinate 105,720,614, forward strand.
GCTGCAGATAGGATAAAGAGCAGGTTTTCTCCCTCCAGACTACACCCAGTATGAACTTTGTGCAGCTGAACATTGAACCCAAGGAATTTTGTGATTGATCTCTATCGGAGCAGGATTTGGCCCTCTACCCATTCCAGATAAACATAGGCATCCAGAATGAAATACTAATTTTTACTGTGTTGGATTTATATCAATATACTGGTGGATGTGCATCACGTATTTAACTAATCCGTTTAAAACAGCATGCCCTCTACACTTAGATATCTCAGCACCAGTGGTTCTCAGCATGAAGTATACTGAAGGCTGGGTAACTAAACACATACGTTTCTTGCAGCTGCATTCTTAATTAATTATAACTGGAATTTCTGTAATTTTTTATTTGATCCAAAACATTAAGAGTGGCTTTTTAAGAGAATATTTGAGATTCCCAAACTAATAGGGTTTCTTCAGGCCATACAGAGGAACAGAGCTGGCCTTGGTTCAGCCTGTATTACCAATGGCATCATTACAGAATTCTTTACATGGATCTACAGTTACAATGTGAGTTGAGTTAACTTATGTCTGTCATTTCACCTGCATAATGATCACTTATAGCAGGGGTTCTCAAACTGGGGGTCATGACCCCTTAGGGGGTCGCGAGGTTATTATATGGGGGGTCGCAAGCTGTCAGCCTCCATCCCAAACCCTGCTTTGCCTTCAGCATTTATAATGGTGTTACATATATTTTAAAGTATTTTTAATTTATAAGAGGGGTCACACTCAGAGGCTTGCTGTGAGAAAGGGGTCCCCAGTACAAAAGTATGAGAACCACTGATTTATAGCAACAAAATACTCCCCTTCCCTTGACACCCAAAAAGGATCCCAGGACTACAATCTGTGGCCCAAATCTTGCCACCACATAAGCACATTCTTAACTTTATGCATGTGAGTAGTTCTACTGTCATCCTGAGTCTGTTACAATCACCCAGTGTTCTCTCCCTTTTTCATTATATATGTCACTTGAACAGCAAAATGACTTGCCTTAATCTTTGCCATGAGTTGTCATGTTAAATGTCTCTGTTCTAGTTTTCCTGGTTTTGTGGCAGCCATAGGCCTGATCATGCAAATATATCTATCGAAGAGGGACACTCATCATTGCGGTATCTGACTGCATGCACCTGGGCATAGTCCCACTGATGTCAGTAGGACACCAGCTGGAGTGTAAGCTCTATGCCAGCAGTGTTTGCATGATCACCCGCACAAAATAGTTTGATAAAAGAAATAATACAATAGTCCGAAAACACATTAGTATATCGTGCGTAAGGTGATGAAAAAAAAGATGAAAAATTCATAATCATTACTATAAGTCCCAAATTATAATCTTAACTGCCTGTTTAAATGATACAATACACTGGGCAGTTACAAAATAACAGCCAAGTATTCTGTATATTGCTACCTAAACTATAGCCTATGGCCTGGTTCTGACTTTTCTTATGTTGGTGTAACTAGCAGTCATTGCAGTACTCCTGCTTAACAGTGATGGGAGATTTGAAAAAAAAATCATACCCCTATGGCTAGGAAATCTAACTTTTTTTTTAAAGCTATTTATTATCACATGGGTGATCCATTTATCAGTGGTAGGGATACTGTCGATTTTGATAGGAATCCCATCTCAATTGCCTCCAAACTTTAAATAAATCCTTATCCATCCTAGAACATTGTGGGCAGGCACAGAACTCATGGATTTCACAAAACACAGGCTCCTGGCGGTGAATCCAGCTCTGTGGTCAGAAAGGACTGTTTTGAGAACAATGAATGGCCATGTGACCAGAAAGCTACTGAGGGCTAGAGACTATAGTTACTGATTTATGCCCACAAAGACAGAGAATAATCTCATATCAAGGGCTTCAGAAACTCTACCCTGTGTGTGTCTGTTTGTGTGTAATAGTAAATGGCTAGATCAGCTGTGTGTGATTTTTTTTAAGTGGTATTGTATTTTATTTGCAGTTAGCTTAAAAAAAAAAAACAGGTGTGGGTAAAGATAGAATGGTAGCTACTTACGCCAGTGGTGAGTGACCCCCGTATGTATTAGTAGTATTAACCTTTTGCAACCATAATGCATGTCAGGCAACTAGGAAATAAAGATTAATTAATCTCTTACAAGCACTCCTACATGTCACACTTATTAAAAAAACTCCATAAAAGTTTTTGTTTAGCGAATGTCACAAGGCATCGCTGGGAATTATTGCCGTTTTGGTCTTAATACACTTGTTTCCCCTGAGTATACCTAGAGAGGGCTAAATATTCAATAATATCAATTCTTACTATCCAAATCATAGGTCTATTCCTCAGAAATGGCACATATTGCAAGGAAGTGTGGCAACACGTTGGACCTTTATAAGGGAAAGTTACATATCATTATCTATACACAAACACATCACTGATCCCATTTAAAAAAACCCACTCTCATTAGCAGTACTGTCAGCCTAGTCTGAATCCAAACAGGGGAGAGCATTAGCATCTCTATCTAATGGGAAAATACTGCATTAAAACAAAACTGTCATTAAGGTATAGGAAGCCAGTTTTGCCAACGAAAACACTTCTTCCTACTGCTGGGCAGCTTTTTAGTGATCTATTTTGTGTCTGAAATGGTAGTGCTCCATTGTGGACTTTTCACTAACTCAGTCACTACTTTTCTGTGAGGTATCCCATTTATTTAGGCATGAGAACTTTAAGTTTTTATACTACACAAGAAAAGGCTTCTTCATTAGTCTCTTGACCCCTAGTAAATACTGTTTTAAATCTGCAGCCTTTAGGCTGTGGTTTTCCTAGCAAATATGGAACATCTTGCTCTCTCAAGCTACGTTCTATTGCTGAATGCATTTCCTATTAGCCTGAATCACAAATGTAGCCAATGACCAATTACATAACAATTAGCCATAAAGTTTTGACAGCCGTATAACCCCAGTAAATTCCATACTAATATTACTGGATTACTAAACAAATTCCATGTCCTTTATATTAAATAGGTACAAATAGTTTGTACTCAAATTACAGGCAAACAGAGAATGGGTCAAATTTATTCTGGATGTAACTCTACTTTAATTGGTGCAAATTTAGTAAATACCCTAATTTTCAGGAAATAGATTCAAAGCTTCTTAGTCGACACAGGCTGAGATTTTTCTTAGGCTTTCCTCCCTTAGGTGTTTTTGAGAGTCCCATGTGTCATTTGCAGTTTTGATAACAGATAATCCACACCCTATCTGGAATTTCAGAGTTAAAAGACCTCAAGACAATTGTGCAGCTTATACATTTCAACAGAAAAGGTGGTGGTAACAGAAAGGATGCTAACAGGATCCACTTTATAAGAAGCATCGTCAGAAGATTGGCTAGCAGTTTATAAGTTGTAAGTTCATGATGAAGAATGGTGTAGAGAACTGACCAACCAGAATCACAGGTTTCAGAGTAGCAGCCGTGTTATTCATAAAAAGAAAAGGAGTACTTGTGGCACCTTAGAGACTAACCAATTTATTTGAGCATAAGCTTTCGTGAGCTACAGCTCACTTCATCGGAGGTTGACACACGTTTAGCAGCTGTCAACACACTTCCATCATTGTTGCTGCTGTCAGTGAACATATTAATGAATCTGCCTGGTCCAAGTTTTTGGAGCAAAGCTATCTAATAATGTGAAATGTACAGTTCCAGTTGTGAGATGAGAAGTTTCTTTAAATAATACTTAGTGCTTTGATAAGCACTTTTACAAAGGAGAATAAATCATGGTCCCATTGGCAGATGAAGCAATTGAGTCACAGAAAGATTAAGTGATGGGCCAAGTTCACACAGCAAGTCAGTGACAGCGCCAGAAGTAAAACACAGGGCTTTTATTTTCTAGCCCTTTGTTCTGAGCCAGACTGTCTCATGTAGCGTAGTAGTAGGTGTGTCAGTCACAGGATATCAGAGAGACAAGGTAGTTGAGGTAAGAAGAGCTCTGTGTGGCTTGAGAGTTGTCTCTCTCATCAACAGAAGTTGGTCCAATAAAAATATTACCACCTATCTTGTCTCTCTCATACTGTCTCATGTCTGTTGTGAAAGAAAATAGCTAGGAAGGGGAAAAGGAGAAAGTGGGTGGCTGAGTGAGAAACTTAAGGGATAGAGGCTTCTTACCACTGAAATCCTACATCTGACCCTGAAATAACTCAGTGATACTAAAGTTGAGCATGGGATTCTGTCTCTGCAGGATCAAAACCTGTAACGTTTTCTATTTTATTTCTAGAACCACAATCAAAGTCCCTATCCCCTAATAATCAAAATAATAAACATGAATTTTTAAACCTTTATTTGCATCACTGATACGCAGTATCAGGCAGCTAAACTAAAGAGAGTGACAAACCAAATACTCAGCAAAGATTGGGGTGTAACAATGAGACTACCCCACTAGAAGATGATTAAGCTGATAATAAAATGTATTTCAAATGGGGACAAGCTCTGTCACGATCATATACTTGAAAAATCAAAAGCTGCAGAAGCTGGACAGCTAACGGGCCATTTGAAACTCTTGCACTGGTAGTAAAACTCTTCTGGAGCTAGTACTGAAGAAATCACACCACAAAGGGATAGATCACAGAAAGGGGACTCAGGCTGAGCGTAGCAATACCAAACTTTTGACACCCTGCTACCCAGTGGATGCCTCACCCTGAGTTAGGTGCTCAGACTTCTTATACACTGCAGGGGGAGAGTTAGGCATCTAAGGGCTTGTCTACACAAATAATTTGCTTGCACTAAGCTGAAGTCTAAATCTATGAACCCATGCTATCCTGCTGCGTACTAAGTGCCGAACACTAAAAAAGTTCCAGAGTGTGCTTTACTCTATCCTGTTTCAATCTGGGATTATTAAAAGATACCAGAGTCCACCCAGACACTTAGTGCATAGCAGCTAGTATTGGGTAGATTTACACCCCAGTTTGCCGCATAGTAAGTGTTTGTGCAAACAAGCCCAAAGAATGGGATTCACGGAAGCCGGCAAGGTGAGCAGGGAGCTGCTTAAGATAGCCAGTAGAAAATAATGAGGGGCAGAGTTAGACGCCTACCTCCAAACCCTCTCCTGAAGTTAGACACCTAAGCCAGGTCAGCCCTTTCTTAACAAATAGTGGTAGTAGTGTCACCACATATCCTAGTGGTTAGAGCACTCATGGAGGATGTGGGGAAACCCAGGTTTTAGTCTTCTCTCTACCTAATTCAGACCAGTGACCTGAACCCAGCTTGCCTGCCTCCCTGGTGGGGGACCTTGGGCATGGGTCTCCATCAGCTTTACTGCTGAAGCGGTTCTACATTGTATAACATACTTTAATATTTATTGGGGCAGAGAGAGAGAGTCAGAATGACCAGTGGTTAGGACACTCACCTAGAGACCAATTCCAGTATAATGAATATTTAAATATTTGTTCCAAAGGAGAACAGGTGAGAGTGGGAATCTTGTGCCAGAATACCCCATTGCTAGCCTGATGGTTAGGGCCTTCACTTAGGCTATGGAAGATCTGGGTTCAAGTCTATACCCAAATCAGGCAAAAAGTAGAGCTGGATTGTGTTTCCTACATGCAATTTGAGTGCTCTAACACCTGAGATACTGGCTATCGGGGGGTGGGGGTGGGGGTGAGGGCTCTTCTGAATTAGCTGGCTTAGAACATGCCAACCAGCTAAAATGTAGGTACCTATAGGACCACTGGTGCAAATTTAGGTAGCAGCGGAGTAGGGATTTTGAAGATGTAATTTTTGGACCTGGAGCATAATGTGGCACTTAGGCACCTAAATCCCTTTGCAGATCTAGCCCAAAGTACATTGTTTTAATTCAAACCTAATTTAGGAGACAGTAAGTATAAGATATCTAGTCCCATGTTGTTGCACTACGAGGCTTCCACTGTAACACTATAACTTGTAATAGCACCTCAGAAAGTCTGGAAGTTTGGTTTGGATAAATATTGCAAATGCTGGCCTGGATCAGCTCATCCCATGGAAAAATCCATAGGATGAGTGCTATGGGAAGAGCTCTCTGCGTGGCTCCCCTTGTGGAGTTCCTCCTATGGTGTCCTGTGTTGACATTATGGGTTGCTCTGTCAGAAAAAGCTACAAGGCACATCTGTAAACTTTGGCCCAGGATACTGGCCATTGCTTCTGCTACCCAGGCTTATTCAACCACTTGCAGATCTTCCCGAGCCTGGGGAGTCCCAGAGCTGGACATTCCCCCCTTGTGGTCGACATCTGCATGAGGAATGTGCCCATAGAGACAGGAGACCAGAGCCTGGGCAGGCATAGAGCAGGAGCCAAGATAAGGGAAGCCACAAATAATGACTTTGTGGCACGCTCTTTTAACAGCTTTAGCACACATTCGGTGCAGCTGAGAATCTAGGCCTAAAATCCAACCGGACATGAAAAATGTATGTACACATTTGTAAAAAATACTGTAAACACTGTTCCATTAGGCTTTTCAAAAGTAAACCTTTATAAATTAGGGCTGAGAATTCTGTTTGCACAAAGTTTACAATGAGTGGACTTTACATTCCACGTAGGGTTATAAATTGGATTGTTAAGCCTTGCAAGTCAGACTCTTGGTCAGCCTTCAGTGCTGATCTCTTCATGGTCACAGTTGTAGAGAGCAGTAGGGATATGTTCATTTAAGACCAGGCATATAACTTGAAGTGATAGCCTATTTGACCCTCCCATGCACACACAGAGCTATTTTTTAACAGGCATTTTGTGTTTTTACCCAGATTGGCCCATGGTTGAAGTTTTGAAAAGTAAGAGCGTTACTTAGCATGGTAAAAAACAAAGTCCAATAATCTACTCAGAAACTGCAAGGTTTTAATTATTTTCCAGTATATTAAGGATTATCTGTGGAATTTGGCTAGTTTTGTGGAATTTAGTTAATCCTGCTTTGCTTCTTCAGTACACTTCTGTTCTGAGCTACCAGTGCTTTCCAATTCTATTTCAGCATGGCCTTATATGTATTTTTCATGCCTGTAACAGCCACAGACAAGCAGGCAGAGAGGAGTTTACACATGATTGGGTATAATAACAAGAAATATTGTTCCTGTTGCGATTCCAAGCTTGACCTCCTCAAATAAATCACGTATGAAATATGATTTTAGTATTATCACCAAATTTTTCTAGTTTAAGGAAGATTAATGGTAAAGTGACTGCACTTTGTTCCATTAATCTGGCGTGTATGATAGATTGTAATTAAAAATGAACTGAGGAGAAAACAGCTGTAAGTGATCTGCCATATTTGATCCTAAGTTTAGTAGCAGATTTTTTCCATTATAAAAGTGAATATAAGAGCTGTGATAGTAGTAAACTCTTAAGGGATATCACTTTTATCTTTGTTATATTGTCCCTCAGTTTGTTTAAAGCTTATTTAGGGCCCAGTCCAGAATTTGGTGGGAGTTATGCAGGTGTAATAGCTACAGGAGAATAACAGGGACCATGTTACACATACTATACAAAGATACATATTGTGAGAAGTAAAGAGATGTTTCTATATTGAATAAGCGTTATGGCCTATATTCACCCCCTCCAATGTCAGCCTGTCACTCACTTATGAAATTTTCAAACAAGTACCTTCATGCTTTTCCCCATGTCCCTCATGCTTGGGAGGATCTCCCTGTAAATATTTGTGAAACTAGCTCATTATCCTCCTTCAAAACCCTCCTTAAATATCTATTCTGTGGTGAGGCCTACAAAAACCTGACAACATTTAGACCGCTGGTGAGCTGACACCACTGCCTATCATGCTGACTGATGTGGTCTCATTGTTTTTTTGTACTACCCCATTTGTCTGTATCATTCTGTTGTCTCTTGTCTTATACTTGGATTGCAAGGTCCTTGGGGCAGGGACTATCTTTTTGTTCTGAATTTGTACAGCACCTAGGGCAACAGGGACCTGGTCTATGACTTGGGCTCCTAGGCACTGCAGTTATACAAAAAATAATAACTCCATGAGTTTGACCTAATGGAGTTTTACCAGCATTTTCTTCTCAAAGCAGAGGGATTTGTAGCATTAGGAGGGGGCACAGGGTGTGGCTGAGAAACCCTGTGTAGAGTGCAGATCTATGAGGATAGTCAAGTCCATCGCTGTGTATCTCAAGGCCCTATTACTGGTATCTATGTGCCCCTCCTCCCCCCCATCAGGCAGAATCATTCAATGAAGTCACTTTGCAGCCAGTGTCTGGAATCCCCCCCACACATTATTCAGGGGTTGTAGATGCACATGTGAAGTTAATGCTGCTTTGAGAAGTATTAACATATGTGTAGGTGTCCACATTTGTTTGAGGAACTCACAAAATGTTCTTATATTTTAGCAGTAAATTTACTAATCACAAAAGATGCAGAATTAACGATCCTGGAGAGTGACATTCTCTATTAATCCATAGAACAGATTGCAGCTGTTTGCATTTCCCCACAGGTGCCTCAGGCCTGAGGTAGCAGGACTATGATTAGGACTGAAAGGGTAGTTCACTTTCTGGGATCATCCTGTCCTTGGTGCCTCTGCTCAGACTTTCATCAAGGATGCTTATTAAGGTTTAATGGTGTTGGGAACACTGGGGCATGGCCACTAGGTAACTCGAGGGGATGGAAGACCACGAGTGTCGATGAAGCCCCCTCGCACTAGGCCCCGGTGTCCTTGCCCCCCCCCCTCCTGCCTGGAGGCACTCGCAGCAGCTCTGCGTGCTAGGCCCAAGTGTCCTTGGCCCCCCCGCCTGGAGGCACACACAGCAGTTATGCTGAGAATCTGCAACAGTATGTTGCAGAGTCAGATTGCCTGAAACTAAGCAAGGCCAAACAGGGGAGATATGGAAGAACAATGCTGAATAAAGCAGCTTTATGTATAGTTTAACAAATGATACAGAGAATCAGGGAACTAGCTGGGAACTGGATTGGCTGGCTATATGGATACTTGGAGCAGCTTGCTATTGGATAAGTATGCTGGGAAAAAGGATGTATAAAAGCCTGTGTAACTTCCTGCTCTGCTGTACAGGATTTGAGATTCAAATCTCCCTGTACCTTTTTGAAGCTTCAAATAAACTTTTCTGCTTCTCCACCCCGTTGTGATTATTGGGTGCAGCACACCGGGTAACGAACCAACTCAAGCTGTTGTTCAGCCTCTCGGCACTGGGTGCCGGCAACAGCTTTTGGCGTCCCTGGGTGGGCGACGAGGCTGCAATTTAGCCTTGCCCGGACCCCTCCTGGAGGTCGAGGATTGCGGCGAGAACCGACGCCCAGCGCGCACCGGTGAGTTCATCGGGGGCCTCGGAGGAGACGCGATTTGATCGACCCCAGAGGGCACAACGGTGCAACGCACTCATATAGTGGAGAAGCTGTTGTGGACGGCGGTGAAGAACCGGTCCCTTAGACGTGGGGGAGGAGCAGCTACAGGACGGCGGTGAAGAACCGGTCCCTTGGATAAGGTAGGAACCTTTTAAAATCCGGATTATATGCTCTGTTGGAACCTGGGGACGCCCAGAGTTACCCTGTAGGTATGGGACAGGGACAGAGCTCAGAGGTTAGGGCACGGTGTACGCCCCTAGAGTGCATTCTAGCAAACTGGAAGGTATTTGGTGCGGATCCGATGACTAAGAGCCAATTAAAATGATTCTGTACAGTTGACTGGCCTCAATATCAACTAGAGGACCAGGAGTGGTGGCCACCAGGAGGGTCAATTAATTACAACACGTTCCTTCAGTTACTCCTGTTCTGTCAGAGAACAAGGAAATGGAATGAACATATGTATGCGCATTTGTTTCTGACTTTATGTACTCGACCAGATATTTTACAGCGCTGTAATCTGACTCCAACTGGTTCGGTAGCAGCTAATGTTAGTCCCCAGACTCCCACCCCCACTGTAATGGCAGAGCTGGTGTCCCCTTCGGCCCCCACACCTCCACCGTATAAGGGTAGGATGCCTCGGGTTACAGAGATTGCCCCCTCGGTGGTACTCTATCCTTTGCTTACCGAGACGGTTGTGGCCTGCCCAGGGGCAGATGGACGTCAGGCTACCACTATGCACGTTTAAACCCATGTGCCATTCAATCCAATAGACTTAGCAGCTTTTAAAACACAGGCTTGGGAATTCTCAACAAACCCAAGCAGGTTTATTTCAGTCTTTAAGGGGTGCCTCAGTAGTCACAAGCCGATTGAGACGACTGTAATATCCTCCTGAGAACCCTGTTGTCTGAGGTGGAGAGGGATCAGGTTACAGCTAAGGCAAGGGGAGCGTCAGCGTTCAAGCGAAAGGAATCTATCTGTCAAGTTCCTCTCCAAATAATTGTGAGCGGCTCAGGGCATTTCTGGGTATGGCAGGCTTTTGCAGGATATGGATCCCAGAGTTTGGACAGTGGGCTAAACCCCTGTACGACTGTGTAAAAGGAGCAGATCATGACCCCTTCTATTGGACCCCAGAGGCTGACAGGGCATTTAAAATCCTGAAAAGAAAATTGATGGAAGCCCCGGCTCTGGGCCTGCCAGATCTCTCTAAGCCGTTTCAGTTGTATGTACATGAACGAAGGGGGGTGGTCCTAGGAGTGCTTACACAGCTGTTAGGAGCATGGAAGCGTCCTGTGGCTTATTTTTCTAAGCAATTGGATCAGGTTGCAAAGGGTTGGCCGGCATGTTTACGGGCGGTCGCAGCTACTGCCCTATTGCTTGAGGAAGCCGAGAAGCTAACATTGGGAGGGGTTATGCAAATCTATACTCCCCATATGGTCCAAGCCTTATTGGATGCAAAGGGAGGGCTTTGGCTCACCCAGGCTCGGATTGCTCGGTACCAGGCTAAGCTGTTAGAGAACTCTGAAGTCACCTTACAGCCTTGCCCCTCCCTTAACCCAGCCACTCTCTTGCCAGAAACAGAGGAACAGAAACATGACTGTTTAGAGATCACAGATGTCCAGTACTCCAGCCGTCCGGATTTAAAGAATGTACCTCTCCCAAATGCAGATTATGAGTGGTACACTGATGGTAGCAGTACTGTAATAGATGGGCAAAGGAGGGCGGGTTATGCTGTTGTGACCCTCCATGACACTGTGGAAGCTGAAGGTTTGCCTGCGGGGACCTCTGCCCAGCTTGCCGAACTAATAGCCCTGACCCGTGCACTTGAACTGTCAAAAGGAAAGCGGGTCAACATTTTTACTGATGCTTTTGCTTTTGGTGTGCTGCATGCTCATGCTGGCCTATGGAAGCAAAGGGGAATGCTGACAGCCCAAGGCTCCCCAGTCAAGTACGGGCCCCAAATCCTCCGGCTCCTAGAAGCTGTACAACTCCCCTCGGAAGTGGCGGTGGTACACTGTAAAGCCCATCAAAGGGAGGATCAAGATGTGGCCAGAGGTAACGCCCAGGCAGATAGAGAGGCTAAGCATGCTGCCACCCTGCCATCCCCTCAGGCTGAGAACGCCCATATGCATGCCCTTATCCCATCAGTAGGGGAGCTTCCAACCCCTCAGTACTCTGGGGAGGAGAGACAGCTAACTGACAAACTCGGTCTCTGGGAAAAGGAGGGATGGCTCCATTCCCCAGAAGGGAAGGTCCTCTTACCAAAGGGCCTAATCCGGCCAGTGCTGCAGAAACTACATCAAACCACTCATGCTGGCAGGGAAGCACTTATCCAGCTAATGGGAAAATACTTTATCACTTCCGGACTCCAACCCCTGGCTGCCCAGGTACAAGCGGACTGCTTAGTCTGCCAAAAGAATAACCCCCGACCGGGACATCCTGTGCCACCAGCTGCCCTAGAACCCACTCCGGGCCCTGGACAAGTGTGGCAAATAGACTTTACTAAGTTTCCCCGGACCCAAGGGTTCAAATATCTCCTTGTTATAGTGGATCGGTTCAGCGGATGGCCAGAAGCCTTCCCATGCCGTAACTGCACTGCCAGGACAGTGGCCCTCAAGTTTGTTAAGGAGCTCATTCCTCGCTTTGGACTCCCCCTGTGGATGGAATCTGACAATGGGACACACTTCACGTCAAAAATCATTCAAAGCATCTCACATGCCTTACAGATCCCCTGGAAACTCCATACGCCCTGGAGACCGCAAGCCAGTGGGGTAGTGGAGCGTACCAATCAGACCCTTAAACGGCATCTCTCAAAAGTGTGCCAAGAAGCCTCACTGCGATGGCCTGATGCTTTGCCCCTCGTCCTACTCCGTATCCGCGTTCTCCCAAAGGGTAGATTAGGGCTCAGTCCCTTTGAAATTATGTTTGGAAGGGCATGGCCCATGAATGGCACCCCGGTTCTGTCAGAGGAATGGGAGTTGGGTAATGTTTTTTTGTCACAGTATATGTGTTCCCTGTCTGCTGTTCTCTTGTCTCTTCACAGGTATACCAAGGATTCCCAGCCTCTCCCCTTGGACTCTCCCGTTCACTCCTTACAGCCCGGTGACTCTGTGCTTGTTCACACCTGGAAAGACGAGCCTCTCCAGGAAAAGTGGAAAGGACCCTATACCGTCCTGCTGATCTCCCATACAGCGGCAAAGATAGAGGGACACAAGAACTGGATCCATCACTCTCGTCTGAAGGCCGTACCTGCCCCCTCGTCAGCAGAACAGTGGACCGTCCAACCTGCTGACTCCTCATCTAGTGACGATCTCAGGCTAAAGCTACTGTTTAAAAGACACAAATAGCGGGCTGGGGTTTGTCGTCTTGGCTTGGTGGTTTATTTAGCCTGCTATTGAAATTTCTCTTTCCTGTACTGCTTGTATTACTGGTATTATGCTGTGCGGTATCATGTGTCAGGGCCCTTTTGCAAAAGTTAATAAGTCATTCTCTTCAGGGCTATCACAAAGTGCTTATGCAAAGTCATATTGTAAAAAATAAGTAGGCCAAGTGAGAAAACTCAGAGCCAAGGCTGTTGAGTGTTCTCAAAGGGGAGAGTTGTTGGGAACACTGGGGCATGGCCCCTAGGTAACTCGAGGGGATGGAAGACCACGAGTGTTGATGAAGCCCCCTCGCACTAGGCCCCGGTGTCCTTGCCCCCCCCCCCGCCTGGAGGCACTCGCAGCAGCTCTGCGTGCTAGGCCCAAGTGTCCTTGGCCCCCCCGCCTGGAGGCACACACAGCAGTTATGCTGAGAATCTGCAACAGTATGTTGCAGAGTCAGACTGCCTGAAACTAAGCAAGGCCAAACAGGGGAGATATGGAAGAACAATGCTGAATAAAGCAGCTTTATGTATAGTTTAACAAATGATACAGAGAATCAGGGAACTAGCTGGGAACTGGATTGGCTGGCTATATGGATACTTGGAGCAGCTTGCTATTGGATAAGTATGCTGGGAAAAAGGATGTATAAAAGCCTGTGTAACTTCCTGCTCTGTTGTACAGGATTTGAGATTCAAATCTCCCTGTACCTTTTTGAAGCTTCAAATAAACTTTTCTGCTTCTCCACCCCGTTGTGATTATTGGGTGCAGCACACCGGGTAACGAACCAACTCAAGCTGTTGTTCAGCCTCTCGGCACTGGGTGCCGGCAACGATGGTATGGATACTAGTCCACTAAGGACCAGATTCTGCCTGGAGCTTATGTTGAAGAAGGAGGAGGGTGTAAAGAACCTTCCCCATTGTATAGGCTTTGTGAGGATCCAGCAAAATTGCAGCCCCCGTATTCTGGGGAGTTTAGAGGCTGCTCCATCCCAATGCACAGTGTCCCAGAGAGGGATGGAAGGAACAAAGAGGAGGATGTTCAGTGAGAATGGAGACATCTACTGGACTGTCATAAATATAAAGGGAAGGGTAAACCCCTTTGAAATCCCTCCTGGCCAGGGGAAAGCTCCTCTCACCTGTAAAGGGTTAAGAAGCTAAAGGTAACCTCACTGGCACCTGACCAAAATGACCAATGAGGAAACAAGATACTTTCAAAAGCTGGGAGGAGGGAGAGAAACAAAGGGTCAGTGGGTCTGTCTATATTCTGTCTTTGCCGGGGATAGACCAGGAATGGAGTCTTAGAACTTTTAGTAAGTAATCTAGCTAGGTACGTGTTAGATTATGATTTCTTTAAATGGCTGAGAAAAGAACTGGTGCTGAATAGAATAACTATTTCTGTCTGTGTATCTTTTTTGTAACTTAAGGTTTTGCCTAGAGGGGTTCTCTATGTTTTGAATCTAATTACCCTGTAAGATATCTACCATCCTGATTTTACAGGGGGGATTTCTTTATTTCTATTTACTTCTATTTTTATTAAAAGTCTTCTTGTAAGAAAACTGAATGCTTTTTCATTGTTCTCAGATCCAAGGGTTTGGGTTTGTGGTCACCTATGCAAATTGGTGAGGCTTTTTATCCAACATTTCCCAGGAAAGGGGGGGTGCAAGTGTTGGGAGGATTGTTCATTGCTCTTAAGATCCAAGAGTCTGGGTCTGTAGTCACCTAGGCAAATTGGGGAGGCTTTTTACCAAACCTTGTCCAGGAAGTGGGGTGCAAGGTTTTGGGAAGTATTTTGGGGGAAAAGACGTTTCCAAACAGCTCTTCCCCAGTAACCAGTATTAGTTTGGTGGTGGTAGCGGCCAATCCAAGGACAAAGGGTGGAATATTTTGTACCTTGGGGAAGTTTTGACCTAAGCTGGTAAAGATAAGCTTAGGAGGTTTTTCATGGAGGTCCCCACATCTGTACCCTAGAGTTCAGAGTTGGGGAGGAACCTTGACATCGTGGCAGAGTGGTGGGATTAACCTGAAATCATTTTGAGATCCAGTTGAGATTTTTTGAACTAGAAATACAGATTTTAAAAAGGAATTTTTTTTCCTTTGTAGCTGCTAGAAAAGCAGCTTGTTTTCTCTCTGCTTTGGAGCCAGAGCTGAGACAAAATCTTTGTGAATTGCAGGTTTTCTTTGCCTGGAGGCAGGGAACTTAACTCCTGCAGGGAAATTCACAGTCTTCCAACCCAGAGGTTTTTTTTTTTTTTTTCCCTAAAAGTAAATAGGGAGGGGGGTGTTCTACCCATTTGCCTGGAGACAAAAAGGTCAGGGTTTTTTTTGGGGGGTTTTTTTTTTTAGGATTTTGATTTTTTACAAGGAGCACAAGTTTAAAAAGGATTTTTTTTTCCCTTTGGGCTGCTGGTAAGCAGATTTCCAAGTAGTTGGAGGTTTTTTGCTTTGATTTGGGCCCAGAGCAGAGACAAGGGAATTGTCTTTTTCTGTAGGCTGACAATCACTATCAGAGAATAGGTATTCTATTCCAGCACAGCAAAATTTTACAGCCAAGTTTTGTTTGTTTATTTCTAAACCTCGGGTGTAAAGTTAGTTAAAAACGGAGAGGTTAGAATGACAAAATCCACGGCTCGACTAAAGCTGGAATTAGCCAGATTTCAGGCTGAGGAAAGACAAAGGGAACATGAAAGACAGATAGAACTCATGCGGCTGAAGAAGGAGGAGAAGGAACAAGAAAGGGAGGCAGCGAGAGAGGCAGAACAACACCAAGCGGCTGCTCACAGGAGAGCTATGGAAGCAAGGGACAAAGAACTGGAGGAGAAGGAAAAAGAGAGGAAGTATGTGGAGGAGATGGAGAAGATAAAGGCTCAGCAGAATATCCCAACAAACCCTAGTAATCCTTCTCCAAGTACCACTTCCCATCCCAGAAAGTTCCCCACCTACAAGGGAGGCGATGATACTGAGGCCTTCCTAGAAAACTTCGAAAGGGCCTGCCTTGGGTACAACATCTCTACTGACCAATACATGGTAGAGCTGAGGCTGCAGCTCAGTGGACCCTTAGCTGAGGTGGCAGCTGAAATGCCTAAAGAACACATGAACAAGTATGAACTGTTTAAATCCAAGGCGAGAGTCAGAATGGGGATAACACCCGAGCAGTCTCGTCGGAGGTTCAGAGCCCTAAGGTGGAAACCAGATGTGTCATTTACCCGACATGCCTACCACATTGTGAAACATTGGGAAGCCTGGATATCAGGAGCAAGCGTTGAATCTCCAGTAAATTTGCCCTTCCTAATGCAAATGGAACAATTCTTAGAGGGTGTTCCTGAGGAAATAGAAAGATACATCCTAGATGGGAAGCCCAAAACTGTAATCGAGGCAGGAGAGATTGGAGCCAGATGAGTGGAGGTGGCAGAAAAGAAGAAAACTGGTCACAGTTGGAACGGAGACCAGAAGGGACAACCCCAGACCACACCCTATTACCGGGGGCCGCCCAAGGCCCCACCTACCTCGCAAAGAACCCTCCAGACCCCTTATCGTCCCACCACCCCATTCTCCAGCAACCCACCTCGCCCCAGTGACCCGTCAGCTGGACGATGTTTTAAATGTAACGAGCTGGGCATGTAAAGGCCAACTGCCCCAAGAACCCCAACAGATTACAGTTCATTGCACCGGAATCACACCAGAGGTCCGCAGGCCCAGATACCCTTGGAGCAGAGGGAAACTGTGAGAGTGGAGGGACACCGGAGCACAAGTGTCAGCTATCCATGCTTCCTTAGTGGACCCCAATTTAATCAACCCAGAGATCCAAGTGACGATTCAACCCTTCAAGTCCAACTCTTTCAATTTGCCTACAGCCAAGTTGCCTGTCCAGTACAAGGGCTGGTCAGGAACGTGGACTTTTGCAGTCTATGATGATTATCCCATCCCCATGCTGTTGGGGGAAGACTTGGCCAATCATGTGAAGCAGGCCAAGAGGGTGGGAACGGTCACCCACAGCCAGGCTAAACAAGCCGTGAGGCCTAGCTCTGTTCCGGAAACTTCTATCAGGACCCGGTCAGAGGTGATGGACCCGGACCCCAGGCCAATGTCTGCAACAGCAGTAGTGGATCCAGTCCCAGAGACCCAGATGGAACCAGTCCCAGAACCGGAACCAGCCGAACAACCAACACCAGACCCAGTGTCACCACTGAATCCAGTACTTGCAACCTCAACACCAGAGGGCCCCACCGAACCTGAACTGGCAGCAGCCGATAACCCTACACAAGAGGCTCAGCCGGAGCCTGAATCCCAACATAGTGCACCAGCAGAGAGCGGTTCAGTCAACAGAAACAGCTCCATCCCCTATATCGCTTCCAGAGGGACCAAGCCTATGTCCCCAATCCAGTGAGGAACTGATGTCTCCAGCATCAAGGGAACAGTTCCAGACCGAACAGGAAGCAGATGAAAGCCTCCAGAGAGCTTGGACAGCGGCACGGAGCAACCCACCACCTCTCAGCTCTTCTAATCGATCCAGGTTTGTTGTAGAAAGAGGACTTTTATACAAGGAAACTCTTTCTGAGGGACACCAGGAAGACTGGCATCCTCAGAGACAGTTGGTAGTTCCAACTAAATACCGGGCCAAGCTCTTGAGCTTAGCCCATGATCACCCTAGTGGCCACGCTGGGGTGAACAGGACCAAAGACCATTTGGGGGGGTCATTCCACTGGGAGGGAATGGGCAAGGATGTTTCTACCTATGTCCAGTCTTGTGAGGTGTGCCAAAGAGTGGGAAAACCCCAAGACCAGGTCAAAGCCCCTCTCCAGCCACTCCCCGTCATTGAAGTTCCATTTCAGCGAGTAGCTGTGGATATTCTGGGCCCTTTTCCGAAAAAGACACCCAGAGGAAAGCAGTACATACTAACTTTCATGGATTTTGCCACCTGATGGCCGGAAGCAGTAGCTCTAAGCAACACCAGGGCTAAAAGTGTGTGCCAGGAACTAGCGGACATTTTTGCCAGGGTAGGTTGGCCCTCTGACATCCTCACAGATGCAGGGACTAATTTCCTGGCAGGAACTATGGAATACCTTTGGGAAGCTCATGGGGTAAATCACTTGGTTGCCACTCCTTACCACCATCAAACAAATGGCATGGTGGAGAAGTTTAATGGAACTTTGGGGGCCATGATACGTAAATTCGTAAATGAGCACTCCAATGATTGGGACCTAGTGTTGCAGCAGTTGCTCTTTGCCTACAGAGCTGTACCACACCCCAGTTTAGGGTTTTCCCCATTTGAACTTGTATATGGCCGTGAGGTTAAGGGGCCATTGCAGTTGGTGAGGGATTTACACCTTCTCCAGGAACTAACATTCTGGACTTTGTAACCAACCTACAAAACACCCTCCGAACCTCTTTAGCCCTTGCTAAAGAAAACTTACAGGATGCTCAAAAAGAGCAAAAAGCCTGGTATGATAAACATGCCAGAGAGCGTTCCTTCAAAGTAGGGGACCAGGTCATGGTCTTAAAGGCGCTCCAGAACCATAAAATGGAAGCATCGTGGGAAGGGCCATTCACGGTCCAGGAGCGCCTGGGAGCTGTTAATTATCTCATAGCATTCCCCACCTCCAACCGAAAGCCTAAGGTGTACCATATTAATTCTCTAAAGCCCTTTTATTCCAGAGAATTAAAGGTTTGTCAGTTTACAGCCCAGGGAGGAGACGACGCTGAGTGGCCTGAAGGTGTCTCCTATGAAGGGAAATGTGCTGGTGGTGTGGAAGAAGTGAACCTCTCCATGACCCTTGGACGTATGCAGCGACAGCAGATCCAGGAGCTGTGCACTAGCTACGCGCCAACGTTCTCAGCCACCCCAGGACTGACTGAACAGGCATACCACTCCATTGACACAGGTAATGCTCACCCAATTAGGGTCCAACCTTACTGGGTGTCTCCTCAAGCTAAAACTGCTATAGAACGAGAGATCCAGGATATGTTACAGATGGGTGTAATCCGCCCCTCTGAAAGTGCATGGGCATCTCCAGTGGTTCAAGTTCCCAAACCAGATGGGGAAATACGTTTTTGCGTGGACTACCGTAAGCTAAATGCTGTAACTCACCCAGACAACTATCCAATGCCACGCACAAATGAACTATTAGAGAAACTGGGACGGGCCCAGTTCATCTCTACCTTGGACTTAACCAAGGGGTACTGGCAGGTACCGCTAGATGACTCTGCCAAGGAAAGGTCAGCCTTCACCACACATCTCGGGCTGTATGAATTTAATGTACTCCCTTTCGGGCTGCGAAATGCACCCGCCACTTTCCAAAGACTTGTAGATGGTCTCCTAGCGGGATTAGGAGAATATGCAGTCGCCTACCTTGATGATGTGGCCATATTTTCAGATTCCTGGGCAGACCACCTGGAACATCTACAAAATGTCCTTGAGCGCATAAGGGAGGCAGGACTAACTGTTAAGGCTAAGAAGTGTCAAATAGGCCTAAACAGAGTGACTTACCTTGGACACCAGGTGGGTCAAGGAACTATCAGCCCCCTACAGGCCAAAGTGGATGCCATCCAAAAGTGGCCCGTCCGAAAGTCAAAGAAACAGGTTCAATCCTTCTTAGGCTTGGCCGGTTATTACACGCGATTTGTACCACACTACAGCCAAATTGCCGCCCCACTGACAGACCTAACCAAAAAGAAACAGCCAAATGCTGTTCAGTGGACAGAAAAGTGTCAGAAGGCCTTTAACAAGCTTAAAGCGACACTCATGTCTGACCCTGTACTAAGGGCCCCAGACTTTGACAAACCGTTCCTAGTAACCACAGATGCGTCCGAGCGTGGTGTGGGAGCAGTTTTAATGCAGAAAGGACCTGATCAAGAATTCCACCCTGTAGTGTTTCTCAGCAAAAAACTGTCTGAGAGGGAAAGCCACTGGTCAGTCACTGAAAAAGAATGTTACGCCATTGTCTACACTCTGGAAAAGCTACGCCCATATGTTTGGGGACGGCGTTTCCACCTGCAAACCGACCATGCTGCACTAAAGTGGCTTCACACCGTCAAAGAAACTAACAAAAAACTTCTTCGGTGGAGTTTAGCTCTCCAAGATTTTGATTTCGACATCCAACACATCTCAGGAGCTTCTAACAAAGTGGCTGATGCACTCTCCCGTGAAGGTTTCCCAGAATTAACTGGTTAAAATTGTCCTTGAGATGTAGAAAATATTGTTAGTCTTCACGTACTTGGTAGTATATTTAGAGATGCATGTGTCTTATTAACTCTGTTTTTCCTAGAGCTCCAGGAAGAAATCCCAGCCAGTGTTTCACCCTAGCTGAGATTTGGGGGGCGTGTCATAAATATAAAGGGAAGGGTAAACCCCTTTGAAATCCCTCCTGGCCAGGGGAAAGCTCCTCTCACCTGTAAAGGGTTAAGAAGCTAAAGGTAACCTCGCTGGCACCTGACCAAAATGACCAATGAGGAGACAAGATACTTTCAAAAGCTGGGAGGAGGGAGAGAAACAAAGGGTCTGTGTCTGTCTATATGCTGGTCTTTACTGGGGATAGACCAGGAATGGAGTCTTAGAACTTTTAGTAAGTAATCTAGCTAGGTACGTGTTAGATTATGATTTCTTTAAATGGCTGAGAAAAGAACTGGTGCTGAATAGAATAACTATTTCTGTCTGTGTATCTTTTTTGTAACTTAAGGTTTTGCCTAGAGGGGTTCTCTATGTTTTGAATCTAATTACCCTGTAAGATATCTACCATCCTGATTTTACAGGGGGGATTTCTTTATTTCTATTTACTTCTATTTTTATTAAAAGTCTTCTTGTAAGAAAACTGAATGCTTTTTCATTGTTCTCAGATCCAAGGGTTTGGGTCTGTGGTCACCTATGCAAATTGGTGAGGCTTTTTATCCAACATTTCCCAGGAAAGGGGGGGTGCAAGTGTTGGGAGGATTGTTCATTGCTCTTAAGATCCAAGAGTCTGGGTCTGTAGTCACCTAGGCAAATTGGTGAGGCTTTTTACCAAACCTTGTCCAGGAAGTGGGGTGCAAGGTTTTGGGAAGTATTTTGGGGGGAAAGACATTTCCAAACAGCTCTTCCCCAGTAACCAGTATTAGTTTGGTGGTGGTAGCGGCCAATCCCAGGACAACGGGTGGAATATTTTGTACCTTGGGGAAGTTTTGACCTAAGCTGGTAAAGATAAGCTTAGGAGGTTTTTCATGCAGGTCCCCACATCTGTATCCTAGAGTTCAGAGTGGGGGAGGAACCTTGACATGGACAAACTACAAAGAGGTGCATTAGCAGCCATGCCCTTCAGCCCCATGAGTCATACTGTCTCTCTGAGGTAACATATCCCCTGGTGCTCCTGCTGAGGAAGGAAAGCTTTTCCACACCCCTTTCCATGTGCTATGCTTAAATGGCACAATCTCACCCTAAAAAATGGACAGAGAATACCAATTCACTGCACACTGAATAGCTGTCAGATGTAGTGATTTTGCCCATCACTAATGTCATAACTATAAAGGGAAGGGTAAACACCTTTAAATCCCTCCTGGCCAGAGGAAAAACCCTTTCACCTGTAAAGGGTTAAGAAGCTAAGACAACCTTGCTGGCATCTGACAAAAAGGACCAATGAGGAAACAAGATACTTTCAAAGCTGGGGGGCGGGGGAGGATACTGTGTGTGTGTGTGTGTGTGTGTGTGTGTGGTTTTTTTTTGCCAGGACCAGAGCAGGAATGCAGGTCAGAACTCCTGTAAAGGGCTAATAAGCAATCTAGTTAGATATGCATTAGATTCTGTTTTGTTTAAATGGCGGATAAAATAAGCTGTGCTGAATGGAATGTATATTCCTGTTTTTGTGTATTTTTGTAGCTTAAGGTTTTGCCTAGAGGGATTCTCTATGTTTTGAATCTGATTACCCTGTAAGGTATTTACCATCCTGATTTTACAGAGGTGATTCTTTTACTTTTTCTTCAATTAAAATTCTTCTTTTAAGAACCTGATTGCTTTTTCATTGTTCTTAAGATCCAAGGGTTTGGGTCTGTGTTCACCTATGCAAATTGGTGAGGATTTTTATCAAGCCTTCCCCAGGAAAGGGGGTGTAAGGTTTGGGGAGGATTTTGGGGGGAAAGATGTTTCCAAGCTGGCTCTTTCCCTGTTATATATTTGTTAGATGCTTGGAGATGGCAGCAATAAAGTCCACGGGCAAAAGGTAAAATAGTTTGTACCTTGGGGAAGTTTTAACTTAAGCTGGTAAAAAATAAGCTTAGGGGGTTTTTCATGCAGGTCCCCACATCTGTACCCTAGAGTTCAGAGTGGGGAAGGAGCCTTGACAGCTACCAAACTGGGTTGAATTCCAGCTGGCTCCAATGTGACTGACTATACGTATTCCAATTTGGTGTGACTACACACAGCGCAACTGCTAGGTTCAGCTTATCTGTAAAAATGTACCTTTAAAAGGGCTTACTTCACCTTCTATTCATGGATACTTTGAATAACTAATACTGACATCCAGTGAACCATAGGGAGAGATGTTGTCAAGGTTCCTCCCTCACTCTGAACTCTAGGGTACAGATGTGGGGACCTGCATGAAAAACCTCCTAAGCTTATCTTTACCAGCTTAGGTCAAAACTTCCCCAAGGTACAAAATATTCCACCCGTTGTCCTTGGACTGGCCGCTACCACCACCAAACTAATACTGGTTACTGGGGAAGAGCTGTTTGGACGCGTCCTTCCCCCCAAAATACTTCCCAAAACCTTGCACCCCACTTCCTGGACAAGGTTTGGTAAAAAGCCTCACCAATTTGCATAGGTGACCACAGACCCAAACCCTTGGATCTGAGAACAATGAAAAAGCATTCAGTTTTTTACAAGAAGACTTTTAATAAAAAATAGAAGTAAATAGAAATAAAGAAATCCCCCCTGTAAAATCAGGATGGTAGATATCTTACAGGGTAATTAGATTCCAAAACATAGAGAACCCCTCTAGGCAAAACCTTAAATTACAAAAAAGATACACAGACAGAAATAGTTATTCTATTCAGCACAATTCTTTTCTCAGCCATTTAAAGAAATCATAATCTAACACATAACTCACTTACAGAGCCACTCTTTTTGCATAATTGAATGCCTTTCCCTTTTTCTCCTGGTTCAAATCTCTTCCCTTACATTTGCAAATTGAAGACAAAGTGCATGAAAGCAGAAGAATGTTCTGCAGTCCCAAAATAGAAGTCACTGAGAGTTCCATACATAGAGATCTTGCAAAAGAAAGCAGTCATATAGTTACAACTGTAGTTTCAAAGGAAGAAACAGCTCTCTCAGTAGTTTAGTTCATTATAAGAACTCAGGAGAGAGAATCAGTTCCCTAAGGTCATGTCTGTATTAGTTTGTAAAACTGACCAATGCACACATGAACTGCCTTTAAAAAGCATTGAGGTTCTTAGCTGTGATTTAAAATCCATGTATGGCAAATTCAGTGGCCATTACAAATCCTACCAATACTTATAGAGTACTATGTCCAGTTCTGGGCACCACACTTGAGAAAAGATGTCGACAAACTGCAGAGAGTCCAGAGGAGAGCAACAAAAATAAGAGTTTATAAAACCTGATCTACAAGGAAAGGTTAAAAAAAAATGGGCACAGAAATGTAGGACTGGAAGGTACCTTGATAGATCATCTTGGCCAGATCCCTGCACTGATGCAGGACTAAGTATTATCTAGACCATCCCTGACAGATGTTTGTCTAACCTGTTCTTAAAATCCTCCAATGATGAAAATTCCACAACCTCCCTCGGTAATTTGTTTCAGTGCTTAACTGCCCTGACAATTAAGAAGACTTTCATAATGTCTAACCTAAATCTCCCTTGCTGCAATTTAAGCCCATTATATCTTGTCCTGTTCTCAGTGGATAAGGACAACAAATGATCACCCTCCTCTTTATAAGAACTTTTTAAGTACTTGAAGACTTATGTTCCCCCTCACCCCTCGTCTTCTCTTCTCTAGGCTAAACAAAACCACTTTTTTCAATCTTTCCTTGTAGGTCATGTTTTCTAGACCTTTAATCTTTTTTTTGTTTTGTTTTTGTTTTTGGACTCTGGACTTTCTCCAATTTTTCCACATCTTTCCTGAAGTGTGGTGCTCGGAACTGGACTCAGTACTCCAGCTGAGGTCTTATCCGTGCTGAGTAGAGTGGAAGAATTACTTCTTGTGTCTTGCTTACCAACACTGCTCATACATTGCAGAATGATGTTTGCTTTTTTTGCAACAGTATTACATTGTTGACTCATATTTAGTTTGTGATCCAGTCTAACCTTCCGAACCTTTTCTGCAGTACTCCTTCCTAGGCTGTCATTTTCCACTTTGTATTTGTGCAATTGATTATTCCTTTTTAAGGGTAGAGCTTGACATTTGTCCTTATTGAATTTCATCCTATTTATTTCACACCATTTCTCCAGTTTGTCAAGATCCTTTTGAAGTCTAATCCTGTCATTCAAAGTGTCTGTAACCCCTCCCAGCTTGGTATCATTCACAAACTATGCAATCATCCAAATAATTTATGACTATATTGAATAGGATTGGACCCAAGACAGATCCCTGTGGGACCTCACTCAATATACCCTTCCAGTTTGGCTGTAAACCATTGTAACTACTCTGAGTAGGTTTTCCAACCAGTTGTGCACCCACCTTATAGTAGTTTCATCTGGCTATATTTCCCTAGTTTATTTATGAGAAGGACATGTGAAACAATAACAAAAGCCTTACTAAAGTTAAGATATCCTATCTACTGCTTCCCCCCTATCCACATGGCTTGTTACCCTGTCAAAAAAGGATATTAGTTCTTGACAAATCCATCTTGACTGTTACTTATCACCTTATCTTCTAGATGCTTAAAAACTGGTTGGTTGATTTTTTTGCCCTATTGTCTTTCCTGGAACTGAAGTTAAGATGACTGATGTATTATTCCATGTTTAGTCTTGAAAAAAGAAAAAGAAAAGAAGACTGAGGGGGGACATGATACAGTGTTCAAATATGTTAAGGGCTGTTATAAAGAAGACAGTTCTCCATGTCCACTAAAGATAGGACAAGTAGTAATTGGTTTAATCTGCAGCAAATTAGATTTAGGTTAGGTATCAAAAAACTTTCTGACTACGAGGTGTGGAAAGGCACCTCTTCTTGCCACATCAGCCTCTGTGTTTTCCCCTCTGGTGGTGGGGCAAGGGGGAGGGTTGAATGAAATCAGTCCTACTCTGGAGGTTTTTAATTCTTAACTTTGGTTTATTTATACTATTATAAGTGGGCCTCAGGGTAGGCCCAAGTAGTTCTCTGAATCAAAATAACCTGCAATGCAAAATAAATAGATCTCCCTACTCCCACCAGAGCACTGATTTATTATGCTGGTTTCGGGTTATCAGCCCTCCCCGAAAACCGAAGTAAACTCAATGTTGCCCCTAGAGGGAGAACAGCCTCCACTTAGAAGCCTTTACTCCATGGTGGTTCTAACCCTATTGCAATTTGTTTCTTCTCATAGCTCCAACTGTCTCAACAGAGGAGGGATTTTTAAAGGTCACTGGCAGCCCTTAATTGGACTCAGGTGTCTCTAATTAATCTGAGGTAACCTCTTTTCAGTTCAAAGGTAAAAGGGCCTTCACCATCCTAGGACTTACATATCTGGCATTCCCCACTCTTTTATAGCTGTTAGGTCTGACTTTGTCACAGGGGATAGTTAAGCACTGGAACAGGTTTCCAAGGGAAGTTGTGAAATCCCATCAGTGATTTTTAAGAACAGGTTAGACAAACAACTATCGGGGATGATCGAGGTTGATTTGGTTCTATTTCAGACCAGGGGACTGGACTAGTGACCTCTCAAGGGCCCTTCCAGCCCTACATTTCTATGATTCATGGATTTGATACTGTATAAAAATTATGCCATTTCTGAATACAAATAAGCATATTCAGACCCATTCACCATCTCTAATTTACACATTCTGGACAAACTTCCAACAGAACTCACAGGGAATCTCACTTAGTGGTTCTTACCCAGCTAACAGGGCAAGGGTGGAGATGCATTTTCTTCCACTCCAGAGAACTGTGCAAAGCAGCCAGAGATTTTGATTACTTATTAATGTTGAGGGCTGTCTGTTGGTTCCAAGGACACTTGATGTATATTTTAACTGAGATCTACGGTTAAAATGAGGTCATTTTTTTGTATTTCTAAACATCCATTTGAAAGTCATAATCATGCCAAAAAGTCACCATTGTATACACAACCAGGCTATAAATGACAAATTCAAAATCTCCAAAGGCTGAATAGAAACATCCTTTTTTAAACTTATTTACATTTCTTGGAATTGTGTAATATAATCACTTATTGATCCCTTGGGAAATCCTTACAGGAAGAAGGAATGTGCCTTGTCCCGTTTTATTCACTACATAGTGCAAGCCCTCTGAGTATTTATTTATTTCTCTCTGAATGTTGGCCTTTTTTTAACCTGTCACTTAACTACAATTCTCTTATGTTCTACCATTCGGCACAAGCAGATTCAAAAGATACCGAGAGAGCAAGTCAGAGCCTTGCAGGGCTCCTAGGCAGCCAACATCTCCACACAATAAGTGGTAACCTGGCTGCTCCCTGAAACCCACAATCTGTGGAAGATGCACACTACAGAAAGTTCCACCTTGACTGATCTGGCTGACAGTTGTCTTGGTGATTGATGATTGGCTCCTTGATCCTATATAAACCCATAGGGCATATAAGGAAGTGTCCAGGCAACCATATGGATTTCTAAGTAGCTGCTGTGACTGTTCTGCTTCTGAATTCCTAGTATTTACCTCAGCTCTCACTTGGATACTGAACCCCAATCAACTCCTGGAACACCAACACTGACCCTCCTACTAACCCTTGGCCTGATTTTGACTCTGTCTCTCTCTGACCCTGAGCCTGATTCTTGACCTTGACATAAGTTCTGACTCCTAGCTTGCATCAGTACAGCATATTTTACATCATTTTTTCTGAGTTTCCCTCTCTGATTTCCAGTGGGATTACCACCTGTTCTTGTTTATTTCAGACAGAAGTTCTAATGACCTGATTCATCCATCATCACAAATCTTATGAGAATTCTTATGAAACAGAACCATGAGACTGTGGAGCAATGAAGCATGGTACAATCACAGGTGCGAAAGCAAGTCTCAATATGAACATAGGTCTTAAAGCTGTGAAAGTGACACTGAAGAATAGGGAGCCTGTTTAGCTAGGTATCTGAGGAAACAACATAAAAGTTGATGCTTCATTCTGTTAGACATCTGGATACCCTGATGTCAAATCCAAGAAAAGGGAAGCAGATCCAGAGGCGTGGGTGGATGGGTGGGATGGTAGCAGAGGTCCTAGGTAATAATATTACATAACACCATTACAAAATGACAGGAAAAATTAGATCTTTCTTTATACAGGTTTTGTTTATCAATTTAAATGACAATGGTAAAAAAGAAAACTGCCTGATTGGACTATGTTCAAAAAGAACCAACATTTCCTTTTTTGGAGTCAAACAAGTGATTTACGTATCACTTTAATATTATTTAATGTTTCTAAGGGTGGGATAAACTGTTTATATTCTCAGGACAGGGCCTCTGAAAACATTTTTCACATTCCTTTTCTTCGTTAGAAGAGTTAGTGAGATTTTGCTTGGGTTAAATTAGCAGAAAACTTCAAGAAAAACTATTCAAATATACTTCTGTGTGTGTTTTTGTCTAAGCTTTAGTGTTTCCAAACATTCAGACTCAGGGGGCCAAACTCATCTTTTGTAAGGAACTCATGCAGCCTATGCAAGGCTTGTAATTGATTTAGTATAGCTTACCCCCACCACTGGTTGATGCCCACTGGAAGCCACCCAATGCCGGCTGTTTAAGAACTCAGCAAGTGCCAGTCAGTCTGCTCAACACAGTGGCTGCCTGGCTCCTTACCCGCAAGGTGCTGTGTTGTGTTCTTGGAATAAATCTTGCTGCTGCTTCAGCTGAGTCTATTATGAGTGTTATCTTGTTCCATTACCGCCTTAATATAACTCCACTAAAGTCAATATTCGTATTATTTTCATTACAGTGGTGCCTAGAAGCCCCAGCTGAGATCAGGGTCCCATTGTGCTTGTCACTGAACACAAAGGTAGTAAGAAACAGACCCTTCCTTTAAGAGCTCACAATCTAAATAGACAAGTCAAAAGGAAGATGAGAGAAGAAACAGATGAAGAGAATCACCTAAAAACACATAGCCGATCAGTGGCAGAGCCCAGGTTTCCTGATTCCCAGTCCAGTGCTCTGTCTCCTAAATCAGGGGTGGGCAAACTATGGCTCACAGGGTGAATCCGACCCCTCAGGGCTTTGGAGCCGACCCCCGGGATTGCCCTCCCTGGTGCCTGTGGCCTGGGGGGAGGAGGGGAGAGGGCTCCATGCATTGCCCTTGCCTCCAGGCTCCGCCTCCCCCCCCCAGCAGCTCCCATTGATCGGGAACAGGGAACCAATGAGAGCTTCGGGGAAGGCACCTGGAGGCGTGGCAAAGGCAGTGCGCCAAGCCCTGTGCCCCCCCTACTCCAGGGGCCGCACAGGAACGTGGTTCCGGCCACTTCCTGGAGCGACGTGGTATGGGGCCAGGGCAGGCAGGGAGGGAGCCTGCCCTGGCCCCAGTGCATGCCGCTGCCACCCCGGAGCTGCTTTAGGTAAGCAGCGCTGCTTTAGGTAGGCGGCGCTGGGCTGCAGCCTGAACCCCTCCTGCACCCCTCTTGCACCCCAACCCCTGCTCTGTGCCTCTGCTGTACTCTGCACCACTCCTGCACCCCAGCCCCCTGACCTGAGCCCCATGTCGCATCCTGCACACTTCCTGCGCCCCAACCTGCTGCCCTGAGCCCCCTCATATACCCCACACCCCTCTTCTGCCCCAATCCCTTGCCCTGAGCCTGTTCCTGCACACCTCACCCCTTCCCACACCCCGCACTCCCTCCGGCGCCCCAACCCCCTGCCCCGGCCCTGCGTACAATTTCCCCACCCAGATGTGGCCTTCGGCCCAAAAAGTTTGCCCACCCCTGTCCTAAACCATGCTCTCTCACATTACAGTTAGCACTAAGCCTTCAATTTGTCCAAATCTGTTAATTGCATGTTGTGAGTCATGACCAGAAAGGGTTAAGCATCCTGCAGGATAAATTACCCAATTCAACCTTGAGGGACACATTGGTAGATAACGTTTGTGTTTTTGTGTGTTTACATATATATTGTTAGAGGTTAACAATGTAATCAAACATTT
Source organism: Lepidochelys olivacea (assembly GCF_965140295.1). Lineage (NCBI taxonomy): Eukaryota > Metazoa > Chordata > Testudines > Cheloniidae > Lepidochelys > Lepidochelys olivacea. The sequence goes on from NC_140417.1 coordinate 105,749,522, forward strand.
CCTGTCTATGCTGTATTTTTTTAATTCAGAGGTCAAAAGGAGATCTTAATATTTAAATGAACTCTAAATATAGTGATATCACTGTCTTCATATTGATTGTCTGCAAATGGTGGAAAACAGGCAATTTGCCTTATGTTAATCTGTGGTTTCAGAGTAGCAGCCGTGTTAGTCTGTATTTGCAAAAAGAAAAGGAGGACTTGTGGCACCTTAGAGACTAACCAATTTATTTGAGCATAAGCTTTCGTGAGCTACAGCTCACTTAATCGGATGCATCTATGTCGCTAATTACCCATGATGATTAGGAAATAGGTCTGCTTCAGAGTTTCAATTATTGCCTGTTGTTCACCTAAGAACACCGAGCTGTCAAGAGAAGGCCTGAAACTGTATAAAAAACCCTTCGGTCCTGATCATTTTTATCTCAGATCTGCTAGATGCTTTATGCAGGGGAACTTTTGAGTTGTAAGACTTGAGATCTCCAGTCCCACCTGGATCACCCTGAATATGAACATTGGACTATAACCTATGGTCTAATTCTGAGCTTTGCAAATACAAAGCTCACCTCTACTACAAAGCTCATCTGAGAACTGTACTCATGTCTGCATGTATACTGATCTTTTAACCAATACCTTCTCTCTTTTCTTTTTTAATACATTTTAATTTAGTTAATAAGAATTGGCTGTATGCATGTATTTGGGTAAGATCTGAAATATTCATTAACTTGGGAGGTAATGTGTCTGATCCCTTGGGATTGGTAGAACTTTCTTATATGATGAATAAGATTTTCCGTAATCTTCATCATATCTGACTTGAGTGACTGGGTAGAAGCCCAAGGCTGGGTTGCTATAAGGGAACTGTGTTTTGGCTTCTGGTCAAAGGTATTGTAGAAGCTTATGCTCAAATAAATTTGTTAATCTCTAAGGTGCCACAAGTCCTCCTTTTCTTTTTGCGGATACAGACTAACAGGGCTGCTACTCTGAATCCTGTAGAAGGCTTGGTAAATCTAAGTATTGGGCTATCCACCAGCTTTGGGGATTGTCTGCCCCATTCTTTGCAGTTTGCCCTAATTGAGTAATCTCAGTGTGCCCCCCACTCCCCGTCACACATGCATTTTGCATAGATCGAAACGGTGATATTGTATTGCAGAAATTCCAGAGCTACATAATGTGCATTAAACTACATATTAATAATCATCTCCTATCTTTAGACGCTAAAGATGCAAAGAGATTTTATCACTTCACCTTTTAAACAGCATTATCTAACATGCCAGCACAAACCCATGTTTAATGACTACAAGTCAGGTAGAAACAAGTTTATTACATACCTGTGAAACTATATTGTCATAATGAGTAAGGTAAAAATCTGTCATGAGTCTTTGATGCTTGCTGTATGACAAGTTAGAATTCATTTTACTGACTATGTTCTTTATGAATCATTCAGGTTCTTCACTGTTTTTATAAGTGAAATGTTGTTATTGATGGAATTTAGTATATATTAAGTTTAGTGGAGTATTATTGTCCAAAATTACATGATTATGAAGGTTAACAAAATCAGGTATTTCCACCTTCAAACAAATGAATTGGCTGTAAATAATGCAGCCTCCATAAATTATGTCAGTTCATATTTGGACAAAGCTTCTCTTCTTTGTGTGCCAGGCATACAAAGGCATAAGGATCCCAATAAAAGTATTACCATAAGGTGCACTTTAACCCATGTGACAGTCAGCTGTTCAACTAATACTCTAGTATATCTGAGGGAAACACTATTTCCTTCTCTTGCTATAAAAACAGCCCTATAATCTGTATGGCGCTGGGAATAACTGGACAGTGTAAGTGTAAATTGGTGAGTTTATTGGGAACTTGCTGGAAGCAGGTGTTTTTTGTTTGCAACAAATTAGAGGGACATTGAATTTAGAATTTGAAGGGCGTTTTATTTACACACCATTTTCAGGTTTTGTTTATAGATAGTGAGACCATTCTGTCCCGTTGTTTCTCAAAGTTATGTAGGATCTGTGTTGTCCAGCCTATTCCCCCAATTTGCAACATATTTATCTGTTTTGATTAATGCAAATGTCAAAATCACATCACTTAAACCAATCATTAAGTCAGAGCTACAGTCTTTCAAATGCAAAAATGTCAATAAATTAATCTTAGTAAGTAGCTCCTCTTCCTTCAGCCAGCCAGTTTTACAAATGTTTGGAGCACCTGTGAATCTCTTCAGTCCTCCTTCCTAGTTAGGCTCCTACTAGTATGAATCCTGGAATGTGATTGCCAAATGCCAAGCCAGTGTGGTGTCAGCATTAAAACTACCAGTCATGCTGGGGCCTGGAGGAATTTGGTTGCCATCAGTATTGTTTTTAAAAGTACCAGAAAATACTTTTCACCATGTTTACAGCTTTCTGAACATGTCACAGAGACATTGGTTGATACTGTCTAACCTGCTTCCTTTCCATTCCATTTCTCCTGATCTGTCTCCCCTTAAGGAATGGAGCATTAAAAAAAAAAAAAAAAAAAGGAAGAATATACACCCTCAAGAATAGAGATGGGACTGACCAAAGATGTCCAGTACAAACACCCCTGCGCTGGAGGGGTAGGGAGTTCTGGGATCCAAACTCTGATTCAATTCCAAAATATTTCTATTGTGGACTGAGCCAAAAGCCCAGACAATTTTGAGGGCACAAAATCCAGATCTAAACTGTGCAGCTCAGGACCATCTCTAGCCAAAAATGGGTTCATGTGATGATCATGAAATCATAGCCTGGGGGAAGTATTAGATAATGAGGAACCTTTAGTTTCCATGGCAATTTGAGCTCCTTACTCATTCACACAAGTACAAAGAATGATCTTGTGAAGGTCATGTTATTTTTTACCAGAAAAGATAGAGAAAGCACAGTGCTATTTGCTCTACTTGAGAGTTGTGCTCCATTTCTTAAATGATTCAAATAAGTGATTTCTAAAGGAAATTGTCTTAATTAATGTCATCTGACTATTTTAGACATTGCTTTCCTAGAGGAAATAGCAACTTTTCTTGAGCAAAGGGAGCATTAATGGCTATTCTTAGTTGTAGTTCAGATTTGCAACAGCTTCTGATGTGCTCAAGGTATAAAGAGAAGGTGTCTAATATTTTTGGCAGCCTCCACTTGGCAAAACCATGAAATTCTGTTTATACTAAGAACCCACTTTAAATGAATAAAATGGGCTAATATGAGGTCATTTTCAATGTCCAGCCACCGTTTGAAGACAGGCTTGTAAGAGGCATGGTTCCAAAATTTAAATGCAGCTCAGGACCGGCTCTAGGCACCAGCAAAGCAAGCACGTGCATGGGGCAGCACATTTCCAGGGGCGGCATTCCGGCCGTCCTTTTCTTTTAAGGGAAGTTGTGCTCTTGGAGCTGCGCCACTTAGACAGGGCTGCAGCGGAAAGGGGAAGCCCCAGCCCCAGGATGCTGAGCTGCCAGGGCCCAGCCGCTACCTGGGGAGGAGAGGGCGAGTCCTGCCGGGGAGCCGGGGCTGTGCCACCTCATCTGCGCACTGGCTGCTGCGCTGCCTTGTGCCACCCCTTATACCAAGGCTTCTCTGCGTGGCCGGGCGGGGGAGGGGGTAAAGCCCCTGCAGGCTCTGGGAGAAGGTGACATCACTCCCTCTGCTTCCAGCGCCCCCTGCGAGCCCCAGCCCCACCTGAGCTTGGGGTGGCAAATGTTTTGCTTGGGGCGGCAAAAAACCTAGAGCTGGCCCTGATGCAGCTTACTTTGTATTTTCCAATAGCACTTTAAGGTTTCCCTTTCCTATGGTGATATATTTTGCCCCTGTTGACAGTAGGAGTAAAATGGTTTATATATGTGTGGGTGGGTGGGGGAGGAAGGGGGAATTACTTCCATTTACTTCATTTTATGGTCCATGATTTACTACACATCTTAAGTGTAAAGGGACACACACTTTCCTGCTGCATGGAAGAACAGTTATTGTTTTGTTTCCAAAGCATATAGAAACCTTATGTGCTATCTCAGAAAGTTACTGTGGAATAGTAACGAAATAAGGCTGGTTTCAGAGTAACAGCCGTGTTAGTCTGTATTCGCAAAAAGAAAAGGAGTACTTGTGGCACCTTAGAGACTAACCAATTTATTTGAGCATGAGCTTTCGTGAGCTACAGCATCCGATGAAGTGAGCTGTAGCTCACGAAAGCTCATGCTCAAATAAATTGGTTAGTCTCTAAGGTGCCACAAGTACTCCTTTTCTTTTTGCAAAATAAGGCTGCTTTTTTTTTTCGATTACAAGATTATTTTTTTTAGTGAATTTAAAAAAAATACAAATAATTAGAAAGAAAAGTTATAAAGGTCACCCGGAGGTTTAAAATATAATTAAGTGATACCAAAAATAGGAGCATACAGTGTCTGATATAAACAAAAATTAAGGTCCAGAATCAGGAAAGCACTGAACATGTGCTTAGCTTTAAGCATAAGTATGTGCTTATGTGCCTTCCTGAATAGGGAGATACTTTCCTGAATCAGGACCAAAGAAAACTGTTTGTCAGAACACTAGCTATGAAGAAGCAAAGCTATTCATTCTGTCTCTCTCAGCAACATATAGGATCCAGTTCTCCACAGAAGATGTAAATCAAGAGTAGTTCCACTGAGGACATCTGAGTTACACTGATGTAAAACTGGTGTTAGTGAAATCAGAAGCAGGCCCATAATCTCTAAACGTATACTTGTTACAAATATATCCCGGCACCTTTTCAACTGATTTTTGCATTTGACTTCAGTGGGTCCAGGATTTAAATACAGTCTAGCGTGATCTACATATCATTAAGAGGAATAATTCCATTCCAATAGTAAAGATCATGCTAGTTGTAGTTGGTTTAAGGAAATATTAATTTCTTATTAATTGCAATTATTTTAAATTGTCCTGGCATTTTATAAGTAAAACAGGTAGAAACTGTCTTAGGTACATTCCATTCTTAATTACACTATTGTGAGTTCACTGATGTCACTAGAATCAGACTGGTTTTATGGAGCAAAATTTGGCTCAAGTTCTGCAAATTGTGTGGTCCTAGGACTCTGTTTTGAAACAAAACCTGCCTGTTAAACAAGTTGCAACCACCCTATACTGTTAGAGGGATACATTCTGCCCAGAGATGTGCATGCACAGCTCCATCTGACTGCAATGAGAACCGTATGTGTATATTCAGAAGCAGAATTTGGTCTAAAGGGAACTGACAACATGTCTGTATGCACGCAGTTAGGGGGTGACAGCAATTTCTAAAAGGAATGGAATTACTAGGACTGCGCCTTTTGATTATTCTCTCCCAGATGGGATATATGGAATAACAGGAAATATTTGAACTATGAGAAAAAGTAAATAAAAATACACAAGAGATATAGATGTTTGGGTAAATGAGCCTCTCCATGCAGATAAGATCCAGTGATTAATGTTAGTGGGAGATAGGCGTGTGCACATGAAAAGGAAAACAGTTGTTCGTTACTATGAGGAAATGTGGATGGTGCCTGTACCATTTGGGAGTCTGCAATATCCCATTAATAGCTGAAACAGTGGGGCATAAGAAAAAAACTGAGGAATTTGGGGGAAAAAACACTGTCTGGGTCTGTCTTTTTCAAAGCCAGGTAAGCACAATTACCGGTGTACTATTAAGTGTGCCTAATTTGCATAGGCAAGTACTGTGATAGCCTGCTCAAATCAGATGTTTGCACTTACTAATGGACAGTTAAGTACATGAATATATATATATATATATATATATATATATATATATATATATGTATATACACCACTGTGAAGGTGTCAGGGTTCCCTCCCCACTCTGAACTCTGGAGTACAGATGTGGGAACCCGCATGAAAGCTCCCCTAAGCTTATTTCTACTAGCTTAGGTTAAAAATTTCCCCAAGGCACAAATCCTTTCCTTGTCCTTGGATGTATTGCTGCTATCACCAAGTGATTTAGACAAAGATTCAGGAAAAGGACCACTTGAAATTCCTATTTTCCCAAAATATCCCTCCAGGCCCTTTCACCCCCTGTCCTGTGGGAGCTTGAGAATAATATACCAGCCAATTGCCTTTAATAAATGTACAGACCAGACTCTTTATTTTTAGGACACTGAAAATCAATCAGGTTCTTAAAAGAAGAACTTTATTATAAAGAAAAAAGTAAAAGAAGCACCTCTGTAAAATCAGGATGGTAGGTAATTTTACAGGATAATAAAAAGATTTAAAACACAGAGGATTCCCCTCTAGCTCAACTTCAAAGTTACAAAAACGGGAATAAACCTCCCTCTTAGCATAGGGAAAATTCACAAGCTAAACCAAAAGATAATCTAATGCCTTTCCTTGCCTTTACTTACAATTTTTGTAATCTTAGATGCTCATTTCAGGTAGGTTTTTAGGAGATGTTTTTTCCTGCCTGGTCCATCTCTCGTCCAGAGAGAGAACAAATAAAGAGAGCACACACAAAACCTCCCCCCACAGATTTGAAAGTATCTTCTTTCCTTATTGGTCCTTTTGGTCAGGTGCCAACCAGGTTATTTGAGTTTCTTAACCCTTACAGGTAAAGGAGGGATTCTATGCTACTCTTAGCTGTATGTTTATGACAGAAGGGCACTGTGGTAAACCGTAAGGTAGGTAGATATAGATGTGTATATGCAAATTGAGTATTTGTATACACAAACATGGTATTTGCAGGTACAAATTAGGTGCATACAATTGAACACATGCAATTACATGCACTCAGCTTTGAAATTCAGGTCCTCTTTCAAATTTACACATTGTAATACATATTTGGTGAATTAATAAATCAGTAAACTTATGTTGTAGTAAAATAGTTTTTAAATAAGAAAAGGGTGCTTCATGATGTGAGGGAGAAGCTAATGTACTGAAATGTACACCTTTCAAGCTGTTAAATGCTACTAATGTAAAATTCCAAAAATTCTATTATCCAGGTCTTTAATAGACCCTTGACTCCAAATATTGAGAAAATACTCCCATCTTGTTATGTCTGGAAGTATAAATCCACTTCAGTTTTTACATACAGTAAAAGTATCTTTTTTTTTTTTTGGTCAATTGCAGTGATTAAATAATTGCAGTTCAAACTTATTTAGTTAGTGAAATAATGAGGTCCTTATTGCTGACACGGAAAAAACAATTAAATTTGTCCCTATTGTACAACAACTGAAAGTGTCTCTATTTCTGTCCTGTATTAGATTTATGGACACCTCTGAAACTTCTACAAGAAAGGTTAGGAAATTCATGGTGGTAAAATTATGCACATTTTCTGTGACTAAAGATCTGCACCAACTGATGTGTAGGCCCAAGGGAGTAGAGTAGTAGATACACTAGAAATAGAAAACAAGGTAAGAACATCTGTGAAATCAGTCAGGAGTAAGAGGGATATCCAGATGTTGATCATCCTTTGGATACAAAAGGTGTTATTAAGAAGGATAATCAGGAATTACTATGTAAATAACCATTTCCAAGTACAGGGGTGTTAGCTCCCACAACCTGCCCTTTTATCATCATGGCTTTAGGGACAAACAGATTGGTTAAAAAAATACATCCTGTGACGAGCTGGTTAAATATTTTTGCCTCAAAACTTTTATGTGATGGACAATTCCTTTTCAGTGAAATGAAGCAATTTCAATTGCTTCCAATTTATATTTCACTTAAACACATGAAAACTCAAACCTGAAAAACTTTTGGGTTTTGGCAACTAAAAGCCACATTTTTGGATGAAAACAATTGGTTTTCAGACTTTTTTTCCTCTGAAAACATACAAATTTTCAAATAGGATTATTATTTTCAAAATGAATGAAAATTATTTTTGTTTCATTTCTGTTGACTTTTTTTTTTTTTGTAAATAATTTCCTACCAGCTCTAACTCTGTGTGCAGCAGAAGTGAGGATCACAGCTGTTGTCAAGAAATTGCTGAGGGAGGAGAATAAGAAAACTACGGTGATGATTAAGTTTAAAGTAGTGGATAAAAAGTGTAAAATAGTGGATAAAAAGTGTAAGGATCCACTTAAGTCTCAGTGGATAGATCTGGAAAGCAAACTTACAAAGGTTTATGGGTGCTGAGATGTGAAGTTTTGCTTTAATCCACAACAACATTGTGCAGAAGACCTACAATTGAATTATGTTTGATATGAATAACCTTTCTCTCTCATATATAGTAGTAGAGAGTGCGTGTATGGAGAGTTTAAAGGTGAAAGGACCTGATGAAGGACTTGAAATCTGTGGAGGATATTTTGATATTTTCGCTTGATCTTCAGTTGCTTCTGTCCTGGAGCAATTCTTGTGTCCTACTCCTAAGTGAGGCTTAGAGAACCCCAAGCTTAATATGATTCCTTTTCCTCAGTGTGTACCAAGATTTGAGTAACCTGTCAAGGGTTACACACTTCCTGCATTGCATGGTACCCAGCTTCATGGAGGCCCCCTGAGAGCTGTGGTCTATGGGAGAACTGGGGACAAGGCCGGGCCAGGATGGGAAGGAGCAGAAGTGGGGCAGTGGGACTATAGATTTACTTTCCTTACTTAAGATTATCTCCAACAACTCTCCTTCTGCAAATCTTTCACTTTCTTGCCTTTGTGTTGCTGTATAAAACACCAGTGTAGAGAAAGTGCACAAAATTAAGAAAATGGGAAGGAAAGTACAGATCGCCATCAACACCTGTTTTTTATCCACCCCATGCAACCAAATAAAATGCCTTAGGACAAAAAGGAGATCATGGAGACACATTTTCCTTTGTCCACTGCTTCATATAAAACAATGTTAATTGTACTTTATAATCAAACCACAGAAACAGTAATTTTTCTTTGATCTAGGTGCATAGCACATAGTCTCTCTCTCAAGGAGGAGACATACATTTATACAGTGACTGGAAGGCAAATGCTTGTTGTCAATTTTACTTTTTGTCAAATAAATGGAGTTCAGGATCAACTGTGTATATGAGGACTGAAGTCACTGCAACTTGCAAGTGTAAGCCAGGGCCTGAGTGAGCTCTCCCCTGCCATCAAGCGATGATCTGAGGGAAGAGACTTCAGGAGCAGTGTGTATATTTGCATAGAGTGGTCGTGTAGCTGTGTCAGACCCAGGATATTAGAGACAAGGTGGGTGAGGTAATACATTTTATTGGAAGTTGGTGAGAGAGACAAGCTTTCAGGCTACACAGAACTCTTCCTCGGGACCTGTAGTAGGAAGAGCTGCTTTGCCAAAGTGTTCAATTTTGGCTGCTTTGGGTTAAAATTCACTATAGTATTGAATGCAGGGGTGATTAAATGTTGCTATCCTTATTGTGTACGTGAAGAGCAGCAGAACTGTACTGAGCATGTTCTGATTGAAGGCTCACTGTAAAATTAACCTCATTTGCAAAATGGGGGGAGCGGTGCCAAATCCAAGGGAAAGTGAGGGGGATGGGAAGGTCTCTGTTTAATAAGTCTTAGACACCATTTGACCCTCCCCTCTCCAATGTTTAAATACAGAACTGATCAAACTCAGTTGAGAGTCCTTGGTTCTGTTCACTGATTCCTAGAGCTCAAACCACGGATGAGCCTTAGACCTGGCGTCAGGTGTGGGGACAGCGCTGCAGTGAAAGACAACGCAGAGGCTGCATTAGCAGCGAGGTTGCCTGCTACCCAGTGAAATCACTCAGAGCTGAGATCATTAAGAACTGGACTAAGTGGTGGAACCTCAGATCATGGCATTACAGAGGCGGCAGCAAGCAGTGACAGATATAACGGCGGGAGCAGCGGCAACCAGCAGCAGACATAGCAGAGAGTGGCTAACAGAGGCAGAGGAACAGCGAGCGGCAGCAGAATGGCGGTGGTGAGCGGTGGAAGACTAGCAAGTAGAGGCAGGGATTCCTTAGAGCAGCAGAGACATTGCTCCATGTTCCTCCCTTCCCCCTTTCAGGGTGGGAGGTGATCTGACGTGAATGCACCCTTGAGTTCCAGGACGTGGCTGACCTCGGACAACAGAGAGTGGGATGCAGTGGAGGGAAAGGGGAGTGGCATGTTAAAGGGGCATTCGTCCATCAGACTTTCACACTGCAAGATGGGAAACCGAGGCAAAAGCCACTGCCCCATATACTGTGGAGAGGGTGTTTGTTTATGGTTTACGTTCTTTTGAATAATTTGTTTCAGTATTTTCCCAAATTAATTCTGTGTTCCTTCTTCCTTTTAATAAAACTTTTCTTTTGTTATATGCAGACTCCGGGTGTGCGAGTGGGGAAGTATTGTTTCTTAGATGTGCCCAGGGATAGTGTTTAATTTTCCCAGATTACTGGGTAGGGGCTCGAACCAGGTCTGTTTCTCATTGTTAAGAGGAACCCCTAGATATTGAATCTGGCCCCCATTGCTGCCAACACCACCTTGCAGAAGCATTACACAAGCCAAGCCTTTGAGCTGAAAACTGTGTCTTGTAACCCTTGTTTTTGAAGGGAAAGAAAGAGAGGGAAACAGAAAGCAAGAAAGAAAGCAAGACAGAGGGTTCTGGAGAGTCACACCTGCCAAGTGCTGGCAGGCAAAGCAGAGCTCTCTCTCTCTCTCTCTCTCTCTCTTCCCCCTGTGTGTCTGTATATGTGTCTGGCTGGTGAGTCCTATGATCACATGCACCTCGGGCTCCTGCCTCCCTCCCTCCTCAGTCCTCTCTCTCTCACTGCACTACTTGCAACTTTTGCAAACAAGTCTAAGCAGAAGCACTTATCACAGACTGGACTCTTTATCCCTCCACAAGTCCTGGAATTCACCAGTGACCAAGGCTTGCTGTTTTTCCTATCTGCTGAATAAGGATCTGGGACACATAGTGGAGCTTTTGTGCTGCTTTAAAAAAATGATTCCCCTTAGCAAGAAAGGCTCCTGTTCGTCTCAGCTCTGTCTTGCTCTCTGTGCCTTTGGGTTAGCACTGCTTGGGGATTTATCCCAGGCTTTGCCTGTGGAGGATCAGGATTATTACCTGCAGGAGATTATAAACAGGGATCATTATTATTCCTATCCAGGTCCCGATGAGGAATTTTCCCCTTTCACAGAGCAACCTGGACAGGAAGAAACAGCCCACGTTGCAGAGGCAGAGGAGTCCCCAAGGTTCAGACCGGGCAAGAAAGAGTTAAAACAGAAGAAAGGCAACAAAAAAGAAAAATCCATTCTCGAGATTCCACCAGGTAACTTTCCACCTCTTCCTCCAAACTTTAAGAGCTCTGTTGAGTCTCAAACTGACTCTGACTTTTAACATAAATTAATACTCTAATACTGATAGTAATAATAATAAATGTGCTGGGGATGATGACATATACTAATTTCTAACACCAAGCTTTTCAGCTCTTTGGAAATCTCACATGCACTTTTACCCTTTCCCTCTCACCTGTCACATTAAGAGTTTTCAAAAACACTGCATTTCATTAATCAAATGAGACTCCAGCTGGTGCATGAACTTCCCTTCTTATCATATTTCACATTTGGCTGCTTGCTGAAACTACATTTTTGCAATCAAATGAAGAGAGACTCACTCCATGGTAAGATCTGTTTTGTCTGTCTTATGATGATTTCTTATTGTACCCCTGGTCATTTTAACTCTAAATGTTCTTCACCTTTGAACAGGTGAATCACTGTCAGATTTCACTTTAAAGCCCTCCCATGGAAGAAATGTAAACAGGGATATTCCTTCAGAGAGATCAGTTACTAGGGGGATTAATTTTAATTATTAGGAGGTACTAATACATAATTTAATAAATAAATTAAAAGACAGCCATATCGTCCATCACTTCAGTTATTACATGTAATGTCTTTGGCTGAGAGAAGACAAGCTATTGGAAACCTACACATTACTATCGTTCCCAAAACTCTGGTCAGTAAGCACAGTAGAGTGGTTTCTATTTTGACACAGTTACACTAAGGTGGCTCGGCAGTTTATTCTACAAGCATTCTCCGATTGCATTTGTCTTGTTTAATTTCTTTGGAGGAAATTTGAAATCGAAATTATTTCACGAAGTAAGCAACAGTCTTATAAAATTAAGGGCCAAAGCCCTCACTCAGGCAAAACTCCCATTGGCTTCAGTAGGAATTTTGTATCCTTAAGTACTATGGGATATGGCACAAAATTTTCAAAATAAAGACACCCACATCACAGCAAATTGGAGAAATAAGGTTTTCTGAGTGGCATTAACTCTTCCCAATTGCATATAGGTGATATTAAATTAAGGGTTGCAGTTTGATTTTTACCAGTTTTACATGTAGTTACTTTCTGATCAAGAAAAAATTGAAAACAGCTTTTTATAAGTTATGCCCCAAATTTACCATTTCTGCAGTGTTGAAAATTGTTAGAGGGCCAGCAAATCTTAGCTGCAGGTATAGCCCAGGGCAGAGGACTCTAGTGGCATAGAGTCTGCCTGGGTGAGGGTAGCAGTGGTACAAGAAACTTATAACCTGGTGCTCCACTGGGGATCAGCAGCTAGACAGAAAGTTCAAAAGCAGATGGCACTGGCAGGGTATCTCTGGGATGTGCTGATTCAGCTTATCTGGTAGTGCATGCACTGTCTTTCCTCCCATTTTCTGTGGGGGGTGGGAGGCAGGAGAGTTCCCCCTGAGGTGCAGTGGCCCCTGTTTGTGTACAGGGTTCAGTTCACAGCTCTTCGGACTCCAGCAGGTATGTAAGAAGCCCCACATATGTACAGCCACATTATCCCCTTTGACCAAATGGGTGTCTAGAAACTTTGCATGCTTGCACTTGTAGAATTTACTGAAAAGTCTTCCCTTGGTGAAGTTTGGTGAGGAGGTGATAGGCAGCTCATAACACTAAATCAGTTGATTCTCCAAGAGCTAGCGCTCAGGTGATCTAGCAAGTCCTGAGCCATCTCCATGGAGGCTCTGTAGCTCCATACTGCCTCCAAGCTCCCTGCTGGCTTTCCCCCAACTTTCCTAGCAGCACAGCTGCAAACATACTCCAGAAAGCCCAGCATCACTCAGGAGCTCTGTGGCAAAGGCAGGGTTAGAATTTGATTCTCTTCTCTTCCTGCAATCTCCTTCCTCATTCACACACTTTCCAACTTCTGCAACAAATGAGGACGGAGTCCTACAGATAGCAACCCCCTTTACACCACACTGATTCATTCCCAGGACAGGTCCCTCCTGTGGGGTTAATAAGGTAGGGGTCCTGTGGAAAACAAATAGTATGTGATCATGCAATTAAAGACTCTTGTAATGCATATTCACAAGGGGACTGAATTAATGGCTGTAACAGGGTGGCTTGTCCCTTTAAGGGCCAGAGGCCTGGGCCCCTCCAATCCCAGTTACTAAGGAGTCACATTTGAATGGGGATCAGCTGATAAAGAGTACAAGGAAGGGGGGCAGAGGGTCTGAGGAAGCTGAAGAAACTGCAGAGAAAGGAAGGAATGGCAGGGTCTGCCGGAGACAGGAGGCCTGGCAGTAGCCTTAGGAGCAGAGACTAAGGTCAGAAGGGTAACTGCTTAATGTTTTCATTTTTGTTTGTTTTAGAAAATAAATAAAGCCCTGCAGAAGGGCCTGCAAGAGTGATCTGTTGTGAGTTTAGTTGTGGAGCCCTGGAGAGGGGTGAGATTGATGAAAAGGGGTCTGCAGAGCGACCTCATGCCATAAGGGTGCATTTCCTAACTTTTGAGCACTTGGTGTCCCAACTTTAATGTTCTTTTAATATAGTTTTTCTTTGTAATTTCCTAGGTTTTTTAAAAAAGCAAACTGTAAAAACAGAAATTCCATGCTATGGCATTGCATTGACACCCACATGATTCATCAGGTGGGCTGGAGCCTTTAGATCTACCATACAGACTTCTGCCACTTGAACTAAGGGAGTAACTGGCAGCAGTTTTAGGTGGTCATCTTCTATGTGGACCAGTACTAGAGGGGGATATGAGATACATTCCACACACATTTGTTGAGGAATGGTGAGAATTGGAAATGTTGGTGCCCTTGTTCCCTCCATGCTGTCCTTGTGCCATTCTTGTTCCTCCCTCCAGCTTCTCATCCTAGTGTCCACCCCCTCATCCCTGGCTCCTCCCAATACCCATCCCCTCACCTAGCCAATCTTAGTCTCCTCATTCCAGTTTCTCTCTCCTTGACCAGCCAGTCTCAGCTCCGTGACCAAGTCTCAGTCTCTCTGCCCCCACAAGCTCCCAGTCTCGGTATCCCCATGCTGGTCCCAGTTGTTCCCAATCTCCTCTCCTCCCAGGCCTCCTCTTCCAGTCTCCATCTCTCATTCTTACCCCCTGGTTCCCAGTCTTCCACCTCCAGATTCCTTGTGCCAACCCTACCTGCTTCCTCCCATATCCAGCTCCTATTTCTTCTGCATTTCAGTCAGATGGTTTCCTCCTCCTCGCTACCTGGGCACTGAGAGCATGAGGGACAATTTCCTTGTCCTTGGTTTTGATGATTGGGGCCACGCAGCCTGAAGTAATTACAGGGAAAGTCCTGCTCAGCCCTTTCAGCCCTGGACTGGACCATGTTCAGTGCAGAGAAATTGAGCTGCCAACCTCTAAGAAGTCTCTGCTGTGCATGTGTGAATTGAAATTTTTCAAAGGCTTCTAGCATAGCCATATTTGAGCGTTTTTTTCAGGGTGACAGTAAAGGGCACATCCCCGACACCCGCGTGGCTCTCTGACAAATTTCAAGTCCCTGCTCCAAAACATGGAGGCTCTAGAACATCTTAAATAAATTTGTCATAAGATTTTTTTTTTTAACGTGGGGAAAAAACACGTTTTCCTCTTACTCATGCTCTGGAATGTCTGAAACATTTCAACTGAAACTACCCAAAATAATTCAGCCTAAGGCAGACACCCAACATGTTGAAGCTCAACCTGAACGCTTAAGGACTGGCAAAGTTATAAGCAACTGAAGAAAGAGATCTTATACTGGGAAGTATTGTAGAACCTTAACGATAGATGGCACTAGCTGCTCTGTCTGTAATCTACACAAAATAACTATCCAAGGCACTATAGCATGATCCAGCAATTATGTAGGTTAAATCTAAAACACCATCCAGTGCAGTGCTACATGGATTAGTAACATTAAAATAAATTAAAGCTGTTGGTTTTCAGCACCTCTGAAAACCAAGTCACTTACGTAAGTGCCAAAATACAAATGTAGGTGCCTAGAATTGCACACCCAATTTTGAAAAATTGGCCTTATAAAGGTACAGATCATGCTGAGCTCATGATTGATTGGTGCTTAACTAATAATTATGAACCTAACTGTAAATAGGTGTGGAGGTGTGTGTAAGTATGTATGTATTTATATATTTATATATATGAACAAACACTTTTACGTTGAATAGAGATTAAATCAATGGACATACAGTAAACAAAATGCTCCTTTTTTGTGAAGCTTAGTGGAAGCAGGGGCATGTTGGATTAATTATATGGTGTAGCAAACAATAGACTGGATCTTGGCTGGAATAAAGAAAGGCAGAGGAATGGGAACGTGTGATCTGCCCTGTGGCTGGGCAGCTGGTAGTGATCAGTGCTAACTTTGAATTAAAGTTGGACTAAAATCATAACTGTGTAAAGGCTACAGCAAATTGCATATGACATGTAATTGATTAATTTAAGCTCATTACTGTTGATGGCTTGAATGCAGCTGGTTTACATTGTGAAGTATTAATATAAGTACAAATTCATTTCCATTCAAGGCAACGGGCAAGTCTCCCATTGACTTTAGGTGGGCAAACCCAGGATTATGCTGTGGATTTATTTTTTATTAAAGCAGTATTTGCGAGCACTTGAGTTACATAACAATACATCAATCTCATCCTGCCCTTTGCCTCCCTTATGACTCTTATAAATTCAGCTGTACCATGTAATCCTTGGAAAGTAAAAGGTTGGATTGACAGATCCCATCACAAGTGGATTTGTATTTTCTAATCCATTCTTGCTTATTTATGACCTGATCCAAAGCCCACTGAAATCAACTAGTCTGATCGGCTTCAGTGGATTCTATTCTATATCTGTTCTTACACCACATTCATGGCTGTAATATCTGAGCATCTTCCAGTAATGCATTAAGCAACATGGCTACATAACTCTCATTTGTTCTTCTCTCGTCCTCTCCCCAGGGGTACAAATGTGTAGTGGAGTGTCTTGTTTTGGTAGTTTTTTAAATAAATATTCACATTGCTATGTGTGTGTTAGGGGAGGCAAGTCAAAAAAGCATGGCTTGCACTTGAATAGAAAGGTGATGCGGTTTGTGATGGTCTTTAGTTCCTGAGGGAATTTATTCCAAAGTCTCGGATCAGCCCCAAAGAAAGTGTTGACTCCTGCACAAACAAGCTTTACCTTTATTTACCTTCCTTTGTGCCAGAGGGGTGTAGTTGTTGATCACAGTCTTCAACTCAGAGTTTCATTTGGTTTTTTAGATATGTTCAAAGCACTCTATGGCCTGGGACAAGTATAAGGACTGAGACCTTGAACTTGATTTGAAATTCTATGGGAAATCAGTGTAGAGAGTAGAGAACAAGTCTGAAGTTCTTGCGGGTAGCCTGTGTTGCTGAGGAGATGCTCTGCAGAGTTCTGTATCAATTGGAGTTTCCTAGGTGCTGAAGGCTTCATGCCCAGGAATACTGCAGTGCTGTAGTCCAGCCAAGAAGTGAAGGCATGAATAACTGAGGTCAGGCCATCATCTGCCAGGACGGGGCAGTCTCCTAGCCAACACGAGACGATAGAAAGCATTACTCACAGATATTGCTTTGTGAGAACTTAGCATCAGTGAGGAATCCAAGAGTATTCCTTGATCATGAACTGAATTGACCAAATGTGGATGAGTACCTTCAACCAAAGAAGAATGCGCTGTAGCTGCAAACTCCTCCAAATGCTTCCCTCTGCCCACCAGCATCACCACTGTCTTGCTTGTATTCAGATTCAGCCAGCTGTTGGGTGTGTTCCTTCGGAAAGGATTCAACACGTTTTAGCACATTACCTTGGATAACAGCTCTATATCCAAACTGATCTGAGGTGAGAAAAGGGCCTTTTAAAAAAAAATCAAGATTTCATTAATAGACTGGAGAGAGATAAGCATGAGACTGAATCTGCTTCTGGAATGCTGGTAGATGGATTATGATTTGCTCCAGTTTATTCATTATGTCAATGTACTACTTTTTCGAAGGAAATAAGAGAGGATTTGCATGCATGATGGATTGAATTTGAACAGTTTGGCAGCAATATCCAGTAGCCCAGATTAAAAATTCAACCTGATCTTTTTAGTTGTGATTGGTCAGATAAATCACATGCTATTGTTTCTGTTCTCTGATTGGATGAGTGTAACTCTAAGGTTTGGGAGGAGGACTTCAAGAAGCCATGTGAGCTTTGATTCTCTCAGCGAGAGGTAGCAATTTATGGTGAGGGAGCAAGATATAAGCAGCATTAGGTGATTTGTATAAAAAGCGAAGAACATAGGCGCTGACTCCATGGGTCTGCTAGGGTTGGAACACCCACATAAAAAAATTAGTGGGTGCTTAGCACCACTTGCAGCCAGCGCCCCCCTCCCAGTGCTTCCCGGCAACCCCGCCAATCAACTCTTCCCGCTCCCTCCCCGTGCATCCTGCCTGCTGAGATCAGCTGTTCTGTGGCATGCAGCAGGTGCTGGGGGGGAGGGAAAGGAGCAGGGATGGGGCACGCTTGGAGGAGGGGATGGAACTGGGTGGGAAGAGGATGGGTGGGAGTGGAGCAGGGGCGGGAAGAGGTGGGGTGGGCATGAAGGCTTGGGGGAAGGGGGTGGGTGGGGGCAGGGCACCCCTGTGGCCCGGAGGAAGCTGGCGCCTGTAGTGAAGAAGTCCTTTTTCTTTGTGGGATACACAGACAGGGGTGCCACAAGGAGGGCAGGGGCAGAGCGGGATGAAGCCCCTGCTTGCTGCCAACACATTCGGTAAAATTTTGTCCTCCAGCTGGGAATTCAGCTGCTGCTGCAGCCTCCGAGGCAGTGCAGTGCCAAGCTGGTAGGTGGTCTCCCCATGCCCCTGGAGAACAGTGGGGGAGGAGCTCAGGCTGCTACTGGTGCCAGCTGACTAGGGTGGTCCTGCCACTAGGTCTCTGTGCATTCTGCCTGGGGGGGGGGGGGGGCAGAGGGGATGCTGAGGACTCGGAGCTGGTTCTGGGGATGCTGGTTCTGCGGATTGGAGGGCGGTGGGGGGGAATGGCATTATCACTGCCAGACCCTTTTTTACTGTGCAGCCTGCCCAGGCCCCACTCAAGAGCCCAAGCTCTGCTGCTGTCGCCTAACAACATCTGAGGAGGCACGGCTTGGCGCCAGGCTGGCTCAGTCCCAGGCATCTGGCCAGATTGAAAGGCCCAGACTGGCCACCACAGGATGCTAGTGCAGCGTGGGGGCATGAATCAGAAAATCAACAACCCCAGCCAACAATTCAACTTTGTGCCTCAGGATCAGATCTGGTAAGGCCCATTCCCCCTGCCCCGCCCTTGACCCACCCAATTCTAGCCCTTTATCTCTCCCCCAGGGGCATCTACCCCAATCTTCTCCATTTGCCAGGATCTCCTCCCCCCAAACCCTCCGATCCCACTCTGCCCCTCCCCCAAATACACCCCACCCCCCGCCGAACTCCAGTTCCTGGTCCCCCACAGACTCTATGCCAGCCCCTGATTCTAGTCATCCCCAACCACTTTCACCCCAGTCACACACACACATATCTCATGGCTCCAATCCTGCAAACACAGCTGCGGGACCCACCCCTCTCTTTCTGTCTACTTAAATACATTCCACCACTTGCCGCTCACTTCCTGAAGGCTGATTGGACTGTTTGCTCCTTCTTTCTTGTGAAATGGACATAGCCAACTTCCTGGATACTGAGAAAATAACCAAAAATTGGATCGCAATGAAATCGTGGAAAATTTCCCTTGATTAACAATTTATCAGTCCAGACATTTAAAGTAAAAATGACTATATAATTTGTTGCTTCTTCATAGCCTGCAGAATTGCTGTTTTAGTTAGTTCACAAAGCTGATATCATTCAGTAAAATCTCAGGAAACGTTAGGTAAGTTTTTGAGACTTCACCCTCCCATCCACCTGGAACCCCAAGTGGTGCCTGACACATCGTCCTTGTGATAATTAGGCTACTGAAAGATTTGTCTTCTAGTGCAGAATTTCAATTTGATTTTTCTCTCATCATATTCACACAGAGGAGCTGCTTGTGCATGTGCTGTCCTGTACTCAAAGGATGCATCAGATAGTTATCTGGCTCATTTTAATGTCCCATGCAAAGGCCCTGGTGAGCAGTGTCTCCCTGTTGTGTGAAGCTGCATCTATTGCCATATAATCTATATAATTCCTTGTATGAATATGTGAATGTGAGAGCTTAACATTCCACTTTCTGGACCTTCATGGAAAGTAGACATAAAAGGAGTCCATGCGTGGCTGACATGAGTTCATTTTAAAATTCAGGTGGAGAGCTCTGTGGAGCATTTGGCCAGCTCAGATACATGTGGACAGAAAGAGAATTAATCACTGTAGTGGCACAAAGCCAGATGAGAAATAGAGCACTAAATTTGCCCCTTTACTCTCTCCATAGAACCACTCTTGGACAATCTGGAGTATTGCACTAATATCAAAAGCCTAACAGAGTGGGTGTATATTTAAAAACAATTAAGAGGGGATATGCCATAAAGAGTTGTACAGTGTTTTCAGGCTTCTTTTCTGTTAGGATGGGATTGTTGAATGTTCTCTGCAGATGGTCATAGTCAGCCTGTCTCCTGATTTACAAATTACCTCTATGCAAACCCAACCAAACATACTATTCATTCTCCTGGCAGGAATAAACTGCATGGAGATGAGAAGGGTTGTGCATGGAGGACATTGCAACAAATCAGAATATAGGTGCAGAACAGTGCTGCTTTTGTGCTCACCAGCTTTGGGAGCATTCTTGCCTTGGGTTAGAATATTGGTGGTGGTCTGTGAAGATGTTGGATCACTGCAGATTAAATATACTCACCCCTTTTAAGGTCTGATCCAACTCCATTAAAGTCCAGGGGAGTCTTTCTGTTCACTTCAGTAGGTGTTGGATGGGGCCCTTATATGTTTGATCAAATGATGAGGAGGATTGAGCAATAAACTGTCACTGGAGCGTGTGTAGACATTAAAAAATGAATTCCATTTGTGCAAGAAAGAAATGCATATCTGGTTCCTTCATACTGCAGCAAAGAAAAGGACACTTCTGATTCCTTGCACCCATATTTCTATAGTTCTCATACCTGGGAAAAGAATAACAGGATATTCTAAACATCTGCTGCATTGGAAGGATTGGAATGCCATCCTACAGAAGCAAACTGTTTTATTCACTGTGTAGTTAGCCATTGTTAAATACACTTGACAGTGGACAAGAAGTAAAACTTGTTTTTCTTTTCATCCTACAGCTAAAAATGGCAACAAGAAAGGTGAGAAAAACAAGAAAGGGAATGAGAAGATGACAGATGGTGGCTATGAAAGTCGAAGGGGCTATGAAGTCTTCAGAGAAAGTACGTGTAAAGTTTCTAAAGTACCTTTTGGAATTCTTGGTTTACCTGCTACTTTCTCCAGTCACATTTAAATTAAATTACAAATTATATTGAAGATATTGCTGTGAAATGTCTAGATGCTGCGCTGGTTATGAAATGGCATGCTGAAATAAACTACGTTAGCACAGCATGTGCGAAAAGATGGAGACAAGGAACCACACCGTGTTAGTGTGGGATGAAGTGAGCTACAATGTAAGGTAAGGAGCCTAATTCTCATTTCCATTAAGGCCTCTTTTAACACCACTCCGGCAGTAAAAGGGCCCTTACAGTAAGTATTCCTCTTTGGAGTGATGTTTAATGGCACCTTAGTGTAAATGAGAATGAAGCCCAAGATATTTTTATAATTTATAAAAGAACAAGGTATATTTTCATTTAAAACTAAGAGTTTGATGCTTTAAGAATGGTGCTAGATTAAGAACTGTCTCTCCAGAACAGGAACAGTGAAATATTTCCCATTCTGCCATACCAATATGCCTTAAATCTGATCTGGAGGTCTCACCTCAACGTATGTAAGACTGGAACAGCCAAATGCTAATTGTGAGTGTGGTTTCTGTATTATGGATGTTTGTCCACTGTGACCTGAACTGATATTCCAGTTGATTTCATGAAAGCTAGCAAACTCCAGCAGGCTGTCATGATTTGCAGTTATTACAGACCTCAGGTGGAATTGAATCAATGATCTAGCAGAGAAAGGCTTTATAATATCTTGAGAAATCCAGCCTTCCTTATATTTATGGGAATTTACAGCATGGGCATACTATGAACTTCTATTACTAGCATGGAGATTCAGATCAGCACTGGGAGTAACATGCATCTGATCTCTGCTCCCTCCTCCCAGAGTCCTAAGGTGGTGTTAAAAAGTTGCGGGGTTTTTTTTTCTTTCAGTTTTTAAAATATTTTCACATGTAGGTGTATGAACCTAAATTTCTCTCTCACTATGTCTATTCAGTAGCTTCTCATTCATGGAGATGGAAAATATTGCATTCCTAGTGAATAGTTGCTGATTAAATTAGGTTTCCAATATTTTGTTTGGCCCTGAAGAAAGGTCCTGGAGGGAGTCTCCAGGTCCTTTGCTCCTCAACCTCATTTCTTTTACCTCCTTGTATATGCTTCAGGAAACAAAACAATCTTCCTCCTTGAGTCCATTCCCCTTGATTTCTATGGAAGTTACGCTTGAGGGAGTGTTGGGCTAGGCCAAGTATCTCCTGCCTTTAACGCACTGATTTTTACTGTAAACCATCTGAGTGCATGACTCACTACAGTGTGCTGGGAAATGACACTCTTTGGAATGTGAACACTTGAAAACCAACTAGTTCATGCTTTTCCAGCAATTATATTTATGTTCACCTCTTCAGAGAGAGCCTATATTATGCTGACAGTTTTACAGCCTTGCTTTACTGTCAGTGTCTTCCTAAAACATCCGTCAATTAAGGGAAAAAGTTCAAAATATACTAAAAAATGTAGATGTGCCTTAACCACAAATGTCAGATCCGGATTGTGAACCTCTCTCCCCACACCCACTTTTGAATGGTGGATTGAGATTATCCCATAAAAGTGAGGGACAGCGTCTACAAAGCTCAAACCTGGATCCAGGATCAGATTCGAAACCTCCAAAAGATTTGACTCAGGCCTATCATTCTTTGTAAACTGTATTGTAAGCCTACCCTTATGGAAATCAAAATGGATTTACTGGGACACTGCAATTAACAACTCCAGCACGCAAATGGAGCTTGAATTCTCAGCCTTTTCTTTCTTTTCATAATTGATAGATGATGTAAAATGTTACCAGGGACAAATAGAATGATAGTTGACATCCACTCAGCAAGCTGACATGAGCACTGTGTTCTGAAGTACAGACTCAGCTTTGCTCGCCCTTGAAATTAAAAAAAAAAAAACAAAAGCAAAACCCTTTTCTTGTGTTCTTTACATTTTTTTTTATGCTCCAAGCCAAAGTTTCATTTAGAAGCTCTCTGTGCCAAAAATATAACATTACTTAAGCAAACTGTTCTGAATGTTGGAATATCCAGAAGAGACTCAGACAACTCATAGGTCAGTCATCCCAGCATGGTGAAGCTCAATCTTAAATTGCATTCCAGACAATCCCAGCGGTGCTCTACTGGTGCAGCAGCCTTTAATCTGCCGGAGCCAGTCACAGGAGGTTCACCCAAGTCTAGGGAATCATCTGGAGACGTAAAGCCAAAGTAGCAGCTCTTATCCCACCCACGTTCCCTGGTGCTGGTGAATTGGGTGTGGCCAGGGGAACGGGAGAGTAGCCAGGGCTTCTCTCTGTCCTGATGATTCCTGGCTGTCTAATGGACCCTGGGGACTTTTGGTAGCAAGGAGACCGGTCCAGTGCATTGTCAGCCTAAGCTCTAGGGAACAAGGATTTAAAGCCACTTATGCAGACAACCTCCACCTCTCCTCCAGTTGCTCTGTATGCTCCTTGACAGCAGGTAAGGATTCCAGCCTCACACTCTTCCACATCCCTCATTTGAAGGGTGAGATTCTTACTGCTTCTCCAGAGTAGATAGACTAGAGTGGTGTAAAGGGCCCTAAAATCGTGATTTCATCTGGTGGGAGGATTTCTACGGCTCAGGTACTGTGGAAGCCAGCTGTAAGGCTGCCTTGCAAGGACCCCCTGCAACCCTGACATAAGGGGTAGAAAGAGACATGATGGAGATGAAAAGGGTATGTCAAGGGCAGAATCACAGCACATGGTACTGCAAGGATTCTAGGCAGTACTGTGACCTGTAGGGTAGCCCAAGGAGGATAAGGTGAATTTCACAGATCCCTGCAGCATAAAACTTGGCTTAATGGTGAAATCCTAGCAGATCTTAAACATAAAAAAGAAGCTTACAAGAAGTGGAAGGTTGGACATATGACCAGGGAAAAGTATAAAAATATTGCTCGGGCATGTAGGAATGATATCAGGAGGGCCAAATCGCACCTGGAGCTGCAGCTAGCAAGAGATGTTAAGAGTAACAAGAAGGGTTTTTTCAGGTATGTTGGCAACAAGAAGAAAGCCAAGGAAAGTGTGGGCCCCTTACTGAATGAGGGAGGCAACCTAGTGACAGAGGATGTGGAAAAAGCTAATGTACTCAATGCTTTTTTTGCCTCTGTTTTCACAAACAAGGTCAGCTCCCAGACTGCTGCGCTGGGCATCACAACATGGGGAAGAGATGGCCAGCCCTCTGTGGAGATAGAGGTGGTTAGGGACTATTTAGAAAAGCTGGACGTGCACAAGTCCATGGGGCCGGACGAGTTGCATCCGAGAGTGCTGAAGGAATTGGCAGCTGTGATTGCAGAGCCATTGGCCATTATCTTTGAAAACTCGTGGCAAACGGGGGAAGTCCCGGATGACTGGAAAAAGGCTAATGTAGTGCCCATCTTTAAAAAAGGGAAGAAGGAGGATCCTGGGAACTACAGGCCAGTCAGCCTCACCTCAGTCCCTGGAAAAATCATGGAGCAGGTCCTCAAAGAATCAATCCTGAAGCACTTGCATGAGAGGAAAGTGATCAGGAACAGCCAGCATGGATTCACCAAGGGAAGGTCATGCCTGACTAATCTAATCGCCTTTTATGATGAGATTACTGGTTCTGTGGATGAAGGGAAGGCAGTGGATGTATTGTTTCTTGACTTTAGCAAAGCTTTTGACACGGTCTCCCACAGTATTCTTGTCAGCAAGTTAAGGAAGTATGGGCTGGATGAATGCACTATAAGGTGGGTAGAAAGCTGGCTAGATTGTCGGGCTCAGTGGGTAGTGATCAATGGCTCCATGTCTAGTTGGCAGCCGGTATCAAGTGGAGTGCCCCAAGGGTCGGTCCTGGGGCCGGTTTTGTTCAATATCTTCATAAATGATCTGGAGGATGGTATGGATTGCACTCTCAGCAAATTTGCGGATGATACTAAACTGGGAGGAGTGGTAGATACGCTGGAGGGGAGGGATAGGATACAGAAGGACCTAGACAAATTGGAGGATTGGGCCAAAAGAAATCTGAGGAGGTTCAATAAGGATAAGTGCAGGGTCCTGCACTTAGGACGGAAGAATCCAATGCACCGCTACAGACTAGGGACCGAATGACGAGGCAGCAGTTCTGCGGAAAAGGACCTAGGGGTGACAGTGGACGAGAAGCTGGATATGAGTCAGCAGTGTGCCCTTGTTGCCAAGAAGGCCAATGGCATTTTGGGATGTATAAGTAGGGGCATAGCGAGCAGATCGAGGGACGTGATCGTTCCCCTCTATTCGACATTGGTGAGGCCTCATCTGGAGTACTGTGTCCAGTTTTGGGCCCCACACTACAAGAAGGATGTGGATAAATTGGAGAGAGTCCAGCGAAGGGCAACAAAAATGATTAGGGGTCTAGAACACATGACTTATGAGGAGAGGCTGAGGGAGCTGGGATTGTTTAGCCTGCAGAAGAGAACAATGAGGGGGGATTTGATAGCTGCTTTCAACTACCTGAAAGGGGGTTCCAAAGAGGATGGCTCTAGACTGTTCTCAGTGGTAGCAGATGACAGAACGAGGAGTAATGGTCTCAAGTTGCAGTGGGGGAGGTTTAGATTGGATATTAGGAAAAACTTTTTCACTAAGAGGGTGGTGAAACACTGGAATGCGTTACCTAGGGAGGTGGTAGAATCTCCTTCCTTAGAGGTTTTTAAGGTCAGGCTTGACAAAGCCCTGGCTGGGATGATTTAACTGGGAATTGGTCCTGCTTCAAGCAGGGGGTTGGACTAGATGACCTTCTGGGGTCCCTTCCAACCCTGATATTCTATGATTCTATGATTCTATGAAAACTTGCAGGCCAGGGTGAAGGGAGGCTACGGCAACTTTATACCACCATTGTGCTTTCCTGATCCCGGGAACTTTCCCTGAGTTCTTTGCTGCCCATTCACACAGGGAGAGCATCACCAAATGGTCAGCTTTTCTGGCACTGCAATGTCATTCCTAGAAGTGGTGGCAATGACAGAAATGGGCATTAAAATTTACCAAAGGAGACAGCAGCATCCCAGTATTGCAAGGGCAAAAATATCTTCCCTACCATATAGTACATGAGCTATGTTAATGGGAAGTTCATAATCACAAATATCAAAGCCTTGGTTTGTTTTAAGAGAGAGCTGGACAAATTTATGAATGCAATTAGATGATGGGGTTATTTGTGATGGTAGGGGCCAGGACTCAACAGACCTGGGACTTCACTTATGTGCCAAAAAGCTCAGGATTTCAGCTGAACACCTGCAGTGGTCAGGAAGGAATTTCCCCCCTAATGTATTCTGGGATTTTTTTGTCTCCTTCCTCTGAACACCAGGGGTGGTCACAGCTGGAGATGGACATTGGATGGGGCGGGGTGCAGGGCTCTGAGGTGGCACTGAACATTCTCTTGGTTGCGTGGCCCCCATACTTAGTGTCTAACTGATCGCCATATGTGGGGTTGGGAAGGAATTTTCCCCTAGGTCAGAATGGCAGTGACTTTGAGGGGTGGGGAAGGTTGCCTTCCTCTGCAGAGTGTGGATGCAGGTCACTTGCCAGGATTTTCTGTCTATATTGCACTTAATTATTTCCCTGCCAATGTGGGGGACCTTGGGCACAGGGCCACCTTGGTCCCTTCTAATCTCTGCCTATGGCTCACAACAGTCTAGTTTCCTGTGGACTGTAATACGTCGGGCTAATTTTGGTTGTTGGGTTTAGTGTGTGTGTGCTGGGTGGTGTTGGTGGCCTGTGATATACAGGAGGTCATACCAGAGGATCTGGTGGTCCCTTCTGGCCTTAAAGTCTGACTCTTTGTGCCCCTCCTTTCTCTTTTCTGCTTCTCTGAAAGTTACTAAAAATGGTGGTAACTCTTCATGTAAGCAAAACCAACAACGGAATATCAAGAATATTTGAGGGTAAGTTGACATATTCGTAAAATATGGGAATATTGTAGCACTGAAAGCTTCCAACATTCCCTGTTACTTATAAATTGCCGCAGCTATGTCAAGTTTGTTTCTGGTGTACTTATTCCCTAAAATGTGTTGTCTGTGGGATGTAACTAGTCAGGCAAGTCATAGGGCATATTTTTTGCTTCCTGACTGGAGGACTGAAACTTGAAAACAAAAAAAAGGAGTCTACTGAATTGTGACTAATGCACTTTCCGTAGGAATTTTCTGCAAGATAATCTTTTGTACTGGAATTCATTCAACGTTCAGGACCTGAGACCCTTTCCACAAGTAAATTGGCACTTATGCGTCGGTGTTTGTGAACAACAAATAAAACCCCACAAAGTACAGCAGAGTAGTCTCAGTAAGCTTACTTACAGAAATACTCACAAATCCGCTCTAGGCATTTAGCAGTATTTTAGGATTATGCAGTTAAAAGGAAAAATGATGCTTAAATGTCCTTTGTGTCCACTTTCCAAATCAGCCTAAGTAATGACCCTTTATATTGTCTGTGCACAGTTCTGCGAATGGATCTGAATTCTTTGGTATTGCCAAAAAAGCTGTAGCAGTCTTCCATGTAACTTTCTGAATGCTAGTCAAAAAGCAGTCATTTACTGGGGAAGAAGGAAGCTATGAGGCTCTTTCAAAGAGAACAACACAAACTTTTTCAAAGCACAGCAAAAATGTTAGCAGCAGAGTCCTCACTAAACTGAAGGGCAGTTTTGCGGTTATAACACCACCCAGCCCCTTAAAAATGCAGAGATAAAATAGCACAATATCCATCCTCCATGTGCTCATTGCTCACTTTTATTCCCTGATTCGGAGTCAGATTTCTTCCCCCTCCACATCTGAGTTAGAGAGTATTTGTTCATGTTAGACAAGCCCTTGTGGTGTAGTACAGAATGGGCCAGATTAGGCCTTCAGGCAGCAATAAAAGAGCTAGGAGGACAGAACTAGGCATTTGGGGTGTAGAGAGTAGAAAGTGACAAGCGTTAGTCAGAGGGCCAGAGACTGACAGCTCCAGTTTCTACCTGCATGGAGGGAGGAGGCTCTTGTCCCTGGAATGATGACACAGGCACAAGCTCAGTAACAGCATAATATGTGTTTATTGCTGGGAGAGGGGACAGAGGCAGCTCCCTTCCTCTGGCCAGTACTGCAGAACCCCCAAAACACCTTTGCTTTCCCATGGCCAGAAAGCCCCCCTTCATCTCCAGGGTCAGCGGTTCTTTTCCTCCTGGAGGAGTCACACCCTTTAGAGGCTGTGTGGGATAAAATGTGGAGCTCCATTAAGACCATGTAAATGGGCACTGCTGCCACTCTGCTGTGGCCTGCCTTAGTTTCCCCCTGGATGAGGTAGCAATAAAGTCCCAAGTAACAGCTTGGTCAAGGAGAAGCCAAACACTCCACTTCACAGCAGTATCTCTCTCTTTAATAAAGCCTTTTGAGAGGAGCACTTATACAACAGCCTAAATGCTTCTACCCCAGAGTAAAGATAAACCAACTCCCTTAACAAAAATCTGTCACAGGTAGGCTGGGCATCTCACTCTCCTTAGAGGACCAGCCCTGTGATAGGCTAAAGTCATTAGCAAGAAGATTTTGACCCTAATTAGGAGGCTGGAATAGAGATGGGAGAACCTCCCTGTTCAGACATTTGGATTGGATAAGTGCCTAAGCGTTGAAATGTTCATCTGAACCTTGTGTGAACTATTGGAACTTTTTAGGTCTGCAAAACTGAGCTGGGAGCTTCATAAGAACAGGCTTCCTTGCAGGATTTCCAGTGCTTTGTTCTGATAGAGGGTTGCCACATCTGAGATGCAGAAAAGCTGACCACTGACCAGTCCCACACCACAGATGTGAAGATGCCCCCTACCCGGGCTGGCTCCAGCTTTTTTGCCACCCCAAGCAGCGAAGGAGGGGAATAAAAACAAAACAAGCCTGGTTGAGCTGCCGCCGAAGTGCCGCCCCTTTCTATTGGCTGCCCCAGGCACCTGCTTCCTTCGCTGGTGCTTGGAGCCAGCCCTGCCCCCTACCATCTTCTCCCACAACTACCTTCCTCACCCAGCTTTTTACCCCTCTTTGATAGTGAGCCTCAGGTCTGTCCCGGTCCACAGTGCCAAGAGAAGCCACGGCAGTTTCAGCAGGTTGAGGGCCCGACACACAAAGCAGGACCGCACTCCTAGCCATGTTATTTGCACAGTAGTTATAAGATCCCTGCATGGCAACGTGTGCATGCAGCGTATAGGGAATGTTGGTTCCAGGTAGGAAAAAAGCCCAGCACACTAAATCTTTTCACCCACAGCCAGCAAGGCAGTACAAAAACTGGCCAGGCCAATTAAGAACCAATCAAGTGGCAACCCTATGATCAGCTTGGAACTGCTGAGAGCACTGCCTTTCTTGCAGTATTTTGGCATTTCTGTAACCAGAAAGCTCAGAGGCTTGTGAAAATGATGACTAATAATTTAAAATACATTAAGTGAACTTTTAAAACCATGAAACCTAGGTGTTAGCTTGAATTGGGAACAAAAATTCTTATTTAACCTGAATGGGCTCCCCCTTTTCTAGATTGAAGCCAGATAGCCAGGGGGAGGGGAAGTGGGTAATGGATGAAATAATTAAGCATGGGAGGGAGTTGAAATCGAAGTGCTATCTGTACAGTGAGCAGCTGTTTGAAACCCAAAGTACTTCAGAAAGATTGTCAAGGGCTGCCATGAGAAGCAAAACTAGTGAGATGTGGGAACAAGAAGGCCTGGATATAGTGTGCTGGTAAGTTTACTTAGCTCTTAAAAAAAGCATGTCCTTTCCAGGGGTGGATTACGGCATAAATGAATGGTGTGAATGATCTGGGCTCCATACTCAGATGGCTTCATCAATGGTGTATTTTCCAGTGGAATTCCTATGCCGTTCATGGTTTTGATTTCTCCAGCAGTAATCCCCAGTCCCTGCCAGCAGACTAGTTTCCAAAAGAACCCCCTCCCACTTTCCTCCTCTCCAGAAATACTCTTCCAGAAATACTGCTGAGCCAAACTGGGGCCTTCATTTCTTGGTTTGGGCCATGTTTCATTTTAATTGATCTATGGCTTAGGTTTCCTCAAACTCTTAACATTCTAATTATTTCTTGCACTGTTACTTTTCCTCTTACTTCTAACTTCTTCAATTTTCTTTACATTTTTCTGGAATTAGATAAATTACAAGTCTGGAATTAGATAAATTGCAGTCATACGAATCTTCTCTGAATGCACTGTGTGGGTAATAGCTCTCCACATGAAGAGTGTGTGTTTTTATTCAGGCCTCTCATTATCCAATATGAAATAGTAATAGCAGATTTATTTTTAAAATCTGTACTTATTACAGTGTCAGACAAATCTAACCTTTATATTATTGAAACTTAGGGAAGAAGTTTTTATTTTTAAAAGCTATTTTAAGACGAGTTGGACTGATTTTAGGTATTTCCTGTAACCAGCTCTGTATATAGGTCAAGTATTTAAGCTAACCTGTCTTCTAGAGAGTTAGAAGTCATTGTCAGAGGACTGTCAGGCTCGGTGCAGGAGAGGAATAGAGGGGAACTAAGGCTTATGCATAATCATGGGCAGAACTTCATGTAAATAAACCATCTAACCGTGAATTTAAAGTTGGTCTCTCTTCCTCCTGCTGGCCAGAAGAAGTTACTGCTGATTCAGGAAGAGAGAAACTGGAAGGGGCTGGTATATGCACCCTTCTTACTCGTTGTGACAAGGTGGAGGGCTGTATTCCCTGGCTGACTGTTTTATTTGTATTCTCTCAGCCCTGGGTCAGTTCTGTATTAGAGTTTGTCCCCCTGACCCCAGGTTCTTTCTGCTTCCTATGAGTGGAGAAAACTTTGGTAGGCTTTATGGTTAGCAGCATGTTCTCAAGCAAGAATTTGTAAGTGGCAAGGAGTGGGAGGGATGGCTCAAAAGTGAAGTGTTAAAAGTTGCACTTGCAGTGTTGACTTGGCCATGTTGCACATACGAAATATTTTCTGTTCCTGTTTTCCTTTGTAAATGCAAACTTTAATATATGCCATAAAAATATCAGAGAGACAATGTGGTTGAGTTAAGCTGGAGATACCTGAACTCATCATTCTGGATATAAAAGAGATTTATAACCTTGCATGAACTTAAGACAGATCATTTCCTGTGTCTGCTCCAGGCTTAATAGTTTAATGTTTTCTTTCTGCTGCAATGTGTTGTTTTAAACTGTTATCATTCTCTATCCGTCAACTGGTTCACTGTGTGGCCTGGTAATTCAGTACCTCCCCATGCTCCTCTGCCAATGTGCCTCAATCTTGACTGGAGGAGATACTGTTAGAGGTGATCGGACAGTTCAGGTTCCATATTCAGTCAGCCTTTGGATTCTGATTATCTTATGGGGCAATCAGTGCATCTTGTGATGCTTGTTTTTGTATTGTAGTAAGCACTGAACTGAGACTATAGATTCATTTCATATTATCAGCCAGAGGCATCAGATGTGCACTAGCGAATTTCAGGTGCTACTAATCAATGTTAAATTAAAACAATGACCTATAGGCAAAAGACTCTGTATGCCATTACTGGTCAACAGAACCATCTAGTTTCCATTCAGGGTCAGATTTTTGTTTCTCACGTTTGTTCTGCCATATCCTAATTGGCAGAGACATTCTGGACATGTGACAAAAATGCCTCACATGAACCTATTTTGCTCTCTTCAAAGGTTTTCAAACCTCAGACTGCTGCTTCTAAGGATGGCAATGCATCTGCTTCAGTATCCTCTCCAGCATATGTTTCATATGAAGAAGTTCAAATTGGCCATAGCCCAGACCCTAGATTGACTGAAATATGGGTGGTATGCAGATCTCTTTAAATAACATTGATCAGAAAATGGAGTCACTTTTTTGGTTCTGGCTCAGCTTTGCAGTCAAGTGTGACAGATGTAGAAAATACTTCCTCACCAACAAGGGTGCCTGTATTGATGGTTATGAAGGTTAATGATTCTTTGTCACTAAATAGGATCCTATTTAAAATCAAAATCCTGGGCTGTATCCTTAAGCAGTGTAAATCACTGAAATCAATAGAGCTATGATAATTTACACGACTTGCAGATCTGATCCATGTATATGTGGCCATGAGAGTTACTGTAGTCTCACGTATGCAGTGCCAATCAACTCTGCAGCCTGCGATGGAGGAGGGTAGGGTTTCTTCCCTGTGATTCCCCCATGGGGATACTCAGTGCTTAGCCTGGTGTTCAGGCTGTGCTCTTGATGGAAGAATCTAAGCAAAAACCCATAAAGCTGGCCACAGCTCTTTATAGATGTTAGGTATGTCACATTTAGTCAAGTGGGGAAGAAGCATTCTTTCAGTCAAAAATATGGGACTGTCAAATGAAATTCTCCTTACTGTGTCAGGCACAGGTGAAGACTAATGGGAGCAGTTTAAGAAAGGAAACTAAGGCTGTTTTTGGCAGCAGTCACACAGAGAAAGTTTGGATGAAGGGGAAATGATTCCATATTTCTAGTGATTAGGATGTTGGCTACCTAATTAAGAAACAGTTTACAGTTTTTGTGCTACGTCAATTTTCTGTGGCAGCACAGACTTTGTACTTAAGCCTTCATAATGATATCAGGATGGGCAGATTTGTTTGTTCTTTTATTTTTCACATAGTCTGATAAAGTATTGTTCTTTCAGTCAGGACCGCAATTTCGCAATAGAAGTATGTAATAAACCTTACTTGGTTGTTAATTGAATGATGGAAATTGTGTGCTATCTTGCACTGGAGCATGGCTACACTGGAAAGTTGTCCCACTTTAACTATACCAGTATAGTTAAAGCAATACAACCCTCCTAGTGTGGATGCAGTTGTATCCATATAAAGTTGCACTATATTGATATAACTATTCCCCTGTGAGAAGGGGAAGAAGTATACTGGTATAAAGTCACCCTTTTATGGGTAGAAGTGCATCCACACACCGATGCTTTTACTGGTATAACTATTTGGTAAAGTTATATCAGTAAAATATGTAAGCATAGATCAGGCTATAATCATTCAGTGGTTGTTGTTTGGGTTAGCTGTCGAAAGACTGAAAGTCTTCATTTAACTGTATCCTTGACAATATACTCCCTGGTCCTTTTCCATTTTCATCCTTTGTCTTTGGGCCCAGAGTAATATCTAATGTAGCAGTAATCTTCTTAGTTCATGTTCTTCTACTTAATTGCATGGGCAAGGTTGAGATGTCTTTTGTGTTGTAACTACTGTTTGTGGCCCCTCTGTGGAATCTTTTTGGCCCCGCAGTGTATTTCAAGGTTTTGATATTTTTAAGATACTTTAGACACAAGCATATTCAAGAAGTATGCTTTTTCCACTGGTAGTTTTTGTCAAACACCCAGCCCTTGTGAGAGTGGTTTGCCTCTGTTTTTTATTTGAAATGCTTGGCTAAGTATGTTTGTTTGAATTTGCAAGAGAAGACTTATTCTTGTTTTTGACTACTGTGTTTAGTTTGGCTGCTTTACTTGGAATCATGCATTCTGTTCATCCTTGTGCCTTAAACTAATAACGGATGAAAATGTTTTGAATTAATGGATCACAAGTCAGCCTCACTTGCACTTAATTTTGAACTCATTATAATCATTATTACTTTAATGGTTTTAATCTCTAGCAGTTAAAGGGAAGAGATCTATTTCAGAGAGATACCAAATACACTGCAGTGTTCTTTTGTAGAAAATGGGGTGGGTTCCTCAGTCAATCTGGCTTGGGTATAAACGGGGATTATTTTTCTTTCCTCAATGGCACAGCACAACAGCAGTATCTCTGGGAGACATTTTGTCTCTGACAGGCACAGTTTGTTTCCAGGAGCCCTTTGGAAGCACAGCTACTGCAATGTTTTTGTGGAAGGTTGCAGTGCGCATTCCCTCCCACAGAGGGCAAGCTCTAATGATAAGTGCAGATGGAGTTCAAGTCATGGACACTGTCCATGCCATGAGAAGACTAGCACCACTCTGGAGGTGTAGTTCTTGAGCATTCTGCATGCAACAGCTGCAATTAGGTCCATCCGTGCAGGCAAAAGTGAGGGAGGCTCCTTGTGCCCATTACCCTTGCGCCTTACCCAGGCACAATCCGACCCAAAGGCATTTTTGTGATTGTTGACTGGTGACAGTCTGCCGTATGGCACTTCCATACTGTCTATGCCATAAATGACATAACTTCTTAGGCAAGATGTCTGTCAGCAGCAGCGGGCTCAGAAATTCCAGTTTATAATGTAGGCAAGCCAAGGTGGATGAGGTAATATCTTTTATTGGACCAACATTGCTTCTTGTTTCCTGGGCAAATGCAAGAAACAAAGATATTACCTCACCCACCTTGGCTTTCTAATATCTTGGGACCAGCACAGTTACAACACCACTGCCTGCAACAGTTCATAAAGCTGTATGCTATCTGAAGATTATCTGAAGCTCCTGAGTCAGAAAACATAGAAAGGAAATCTTCTAAAATCAGGTTTTCCGGGAAAATCTGCTTTCAGCTCTGCAAGAAACACCGAAAGATCCCAGTGCTAAATGTTATTTTGGCATTTCCAGAACTGACTGCAACCTGCAAGTGCTAAGGTGCATAAACATGACAAATAGTCTATAAATAAGTGGACTTTTCTGAATCTAAAAAAATGTTTGGTTTCATTTCAGGTTTGCAATATGGAAGTGGGGTAGTACTTACTTTATTCTATACTTATCAATTGTTTTACTTCAACTAGGGAAGAAGAACCTTTTCAATAAATCATGTGCCCAATTCTGCCATCTGGCGCACAGCATTTAGCTTACAGAAAGGGTGCAAGTTACAGTCAGTCTTTTCAAAAAGAACATACATTGCCACAAAATAAATTCTGCATTGTTCTTCTGTCATAGTAAGAGATGGGGACATAATGCAATATGCACAGCTTGCTCAGATTTCATGACCTCTGTAGAAAAAGCAAGTGTAGTCACAGTCCCGGATATGCTAGTGCAGTACTGAATTTATAGGTTCAGATGAAAGATAGAGTAGGGGAATAAATATACTTTAAAAACACTAGTCCATCCTAGGAAAGCATCAATTGTACCCTAGCCTCCCATCAAAGCCATGCAATTTTCTAATGAAACACAGCAACCACTGTATGGGGTTTAAGAGATTGGGAATTTTCCACTTAAGAAAGAGGTAATGTTTATCCCAGTGCTATAACATCCACTTCCCCTTATGGTACTACTGTAGAAACCTAAAAAATACCCTGCAGGTATGTTGTAACCACAGGAAGCAGCTCTGGTGAGAAAGATTCCTTTTATGTTAAGCATAGAGGACCTGGTCCAAAGTTCAAAGAAGTCAACTAGAGTCTTTCCATGGGCTTTGGATCAGGCCTAGAGGTGGCATAAGACTGTGCTGTTTACAAAGTTAGGAGAACTATTCATGGTAAATAACTTATTCAATTAATGTGTTTCTTACCTAAAAAATGATCCGTGAATGGACTTTAATAAATCTCAATTATTGAACATTTTATAGGAACACATTTCAGACTATGGGCTGTTGGTGAATTGGTCACTTTAATTGCTAGCTGCTCATGATTCATAGTGTGCCATTGATCATTGTTTCATGTACCATGTGCTAGGTAATAACACAACAGGATTAATTGTTTCTAAAACTAAAATGGCACTGTATTACGACAATGATTTATAGAGATGCTGCAAGTGCAGCTAGCATTCAAGCTATGTGCAGACAGACTTCCTGGTGCCTCCTCCAAATTTTTGTCTCCTGTAACGTGTGCTCCATGCAGGTTGCTATCGTCACAGAGCAGCAGTTCAGGTAGACAGATTGTGATCTACAATGCAGGTAGCCCACTCAGGGGCTCCCTTCTCCTCAAACATCCTTACTTCTCTTTGAGGGGCACATAACATAGGTCATGATTTGGCCCTTAGAATCAATGTGCATAAAATTTTGCTGTCTGTTTTGCTTTATATAACAAATGTGCTGTTGCTGATCATGTCTATCAGACATGTCTATCAGATTTGGAATGGTGCCTGGATCAGAGATGGGCACTCTTAAGAGTATTTCCATTCAAATGTTTCTGCTATGTTGCAGGGACAGAAGGGACTTCAAAAGATGTGCTGGCACAAGGAGACATATATGATACATGGTAAAGGTATATCACACTGTCTTCTTTCACTATCTTCTTCTCCCCCTCCCCCGGCTCTATCCTTACAATCTCTGTGCATTTGGTATTCAATCTGTCCATTCTCTGCTCTATGTTTTAAATCTTTCTTCACTGAATTGTTTCATTATGCTTCCTCTGTTTTGTTTTTTTCCCCTGACAGTCTCTCCTAAGCAAAAGCATGAATCCAATAATGACTCATATTAGGGTCAAACTCTGAACGCTTCAATATTTGATTGGGATCAAAATTAGGCAAAATTACTCCCCTACCTAAATTCTCACTGATGGACATGTTAATGGAAACACAGCGTAAGCCTATATTAAATCAAATATAGAAACAGGAACAGAGAACTTGTCCTTCTCATAAATGACTCTCTTTCGGATTGGGTCTGGTATAGATCAGATGTACCTGAACCAAAACCTTGCATCCAGGCTCCCCTGAATGTTGATAAAATTTGGATCTAGATCTTGGCCTAAGGTTGCAGTTGCAGCTCATCTCTTATCTATCATGGACACAGTGCCCAAACTCTGTAACATCAACTCCAGCATCAAACAGAGCTCCCCAAATCTTGTATGCTCGGACAGATTTACTGATGTTTTAAATTGAATGATTACTCAGTTTTTTGGTGGGGGAATTGAACACTGCTTCTGATTGGTATCAGGAATTGGGCCCAGCAAGCAGAGCCAATCTGTGGGCAAACTCATTAGAGCAGGTGGCTACACCACCTGATTGAAGAGTCTGCAGACCAGCTCTGAAGTCCAGCCCAGCAGCTGTTCAGTGGCTGCTCAAAGTGTTTGCCCACAGCTGTGATGGTGCCTCTGCCTGCTTGGCCCCAGCCCTGCGTCACTCCAGGTAACCCATCCTGACTCTGTTCTCTGATTCCTGACTTTGGCTGTAGCATCTGGCCTTTGACTCCAGCTCTGACCCTTGGCTCTGATGCCTGACTTAAGCTCTGACACTTGGCCCTGATTCCTGACTCTGGCTCTGATCCTGGATTTCGATTCCTGACTACTGACTGTGGCTCCAGCACCTAGGTCTGACTTCTGCTCTAGCCACTAGACATGACTGCCCACATTGGGGTCATAAGAAGATAAGAACGGCCATACTGGATCAGACCAAAGGTCCATCTAGCCCAGTATCCTGTCTTCAGACAATGCCAATGCCAGGGGCCCCAGAGGGAATGAACAGAACAGGTAATCATCAAGTGATCCATCCCCTGTCGCCCGTTCCCAGGTTCTGGCAAACAGAAGCTAGGGAAACCATTCCTGCCCATCCTGGCTAATAGCCAGGGATGGACCTTCTTCTCCATGAGCTTATCTAGTTCTTTTTTGAACTGATAAAGGAAATCTTGTTGAGAAAGTGAGCAGGCCCTAGCCACACCTATTTTTTGTAGGAGAGTTGGTGATTGGACCTGAAAGCAGAAGAGAATTATAGCGGGCATAAGAAACTGAGGAAGACGAGGAGAACCACGCATAGCTAAATCCATGAACTTGGATCCTCCAGTAAAGCAAGGGTAGCATACCAAGTAAATGAAGTGAGTCATAAACTTCTGTGAACATTTCACACTTATACGAGCACATCCTCAAGACAGCAGAATTTAGCTATAACATGTTTCCCCCCCCACACAAATGGTCCAAGACTATAAATATAACTGATTATTTAGACTAGATGGAGAATGTTGTTCCATTCCATCCAGCCCCAACAAAGGATGTCCATGGCAATATTTAATGACACAAAGCAATCAAAACATATTTTCAACTAAAATGCTCAGATAAAATCCTTTCAGGTGCACTGCATGTTTAGAATACTTTGCATGCCTGTGACATAATAGATTTTAAATGATGAGCTAAATTTCATATGAAGAGGCATAGAATATGGACAGAATTAGTTAGAGCTTTCCATACAAAATGTTCCATTACTGGAAGGTGAAAAGAAAAGGAGCACTTGTGGCACCTTAGAGACTAACCAATTTATTTGAGCATAAGCTTTTGTGAGCTACAGCTCAACTTCATCAGAATGCAGCCAATGAAGTGAGCTGTAGCTCACGAAAGCTTATGCTCAAATAAATTGATTAGTCTCTAAGGTGCCACAAGTCCTCCTTTTCTTTTTGCGAATACAGACTAACATGGCTGCTACTCTGAATACTGGAAGGTGAGTTATTCAGCCACACATTTCATTGGGAAAACTCAAAAGATTAAAATTTATATTAACTTTGGCCAAAGCCCATAGTCCTTAGGTTGATTCCAGTAGGTTTATTTCGTCTGTATAAGTACAGCATAAGGATTGCGGGATTTGCCTCAAAATAATGCAAGTAAAATATTAAAGATTAAGGTCCTGATCCAGCAAAGCACTTATTAACCAGGTGTTAA
This sequence comes from Lepidochelys olivacea, assembly GCF_965140295.1. Taxonomy (NCBI): domain Eukaryota; kingdom Metazoa; phylum Chordata; order Testudines; family Cheloniidae; genus Lepidochelys; species Lepidochelys olivacea. Next base: position 105,787,477 of record NC_140417.1, read on the forward strand.
ACTTTCAGCATGTAAGTAGCCCTTTGCCTTCAAGTTAACATAAAGTTAACCATGTGCTTTGCTTGATTAGGGCCTGAATCCTGCCTATGCTCCACATAGTGTTCAGGACTGGAAAAGGGGAATCTGAGATTCAAACTACAGAAACAGCAGTATGCTCAATGAGGTTGGCCAAAGGGAAGAGCAAGACTGTACTGTGCTAACAGATATGCCTATCATGTTTGCAGCTAGCAGGGGTGCAGGAAAAGGGGAAGTGTGTGCCCAAATCTGGTAAGCATGTCTCCTGCCATCTATAGCAGGCACAAATCGGCAACGATTACAGTGGCACATTGCTGCTGGCAAAAGGAACAGCAGAGCTTCAAAATGGCCCCACATGCAATGGCAGGGTGTCTGTTACTGGATGCACCCTAAAACCATCACCACTGTTTATACAGGGCAGGGCTTTGGCGATGAGGCCAAGATTTGACCCACATGTGTCTTGACATACAGTATTAAAAAAGTTAGCATTATAGGGCCTGATTTTCGGAGGGGCTGAATACCCACAACTGCTTCTGGAGTTGGGAGCTTTGACTGTTCAGCATCTCTGAAAATCAAGCCCATAGTGTTGATATTCACAGAAATTCCACTACTTTAACTACAATCAGTTCTAGCCAAACTGTAGTGAACTACTTGAGCTCAGCTTACTGAGGGCCTGATTCAACTCCTACTGAAATCAGTGGGAGTCTTTTCCGAGCCCCAACATCAAGCCCCAAATGTCTAGCTAGAGATGTCTCTGGAAAAATATACAGAGCCAAAGCCATTATTGGTATATGGATGATTCTATATCAAATAAATATCGGCAGTGTCTTGACCTCCTTTAATCTTCCCCTGGACCGTGTGTCTATAACATAAACTCTAAATTAAATAAACATGTTGAAGTGTTGTGGGATTCTTATCTATTTAAAAATGACAACGCTCCTGGAGCTAAAACACATTTAGAATCATAAAAAATAAATAAGCAGTCAAAGTAAATTCTGCTTCCAAATGGCGAGGAGCCCGTCAGACTGCACAGGGAAAATATTTCTCCATTTACAGATGTGAATATCACTGTGTGGCTAAGAGTTAGACAAGCACAGATTTTTCTTGTGGGAATTCAATACGATCATAGATACATCTCTTTAAAATGATAAATATAAATAAATAAATAACAAGGAAACTTTTTCCCTAATAGAAGAACAGAATATACAACTAGAATTGATGGGAAATCTTTTAAAAATAAAATAGCCAATTTGGTGGCTTTGCCCTCAAAAGAGCAACAAAAGAGAACAGATTTCCAAACTGTGTCTATTAAATATAACAAAATATATGGCAATCTGTGCTTTTACCTGAAAAATTGACTCGGAAAAAAATAAAGAAATTAACAGTTGAGCTAGGCTAACTGACTTTTATTATTTCCATGTCCTCACAATAAATATTTGTCTATTGCTGAAATTGATCTGTAGTTCCAAGGATGTATATTTCCTAAATTTGATGAAGAATTGTGGACATTTGAGAACCAGGTTTAGCATAATTAGTTATAATTTCTTCAATGACTGGGAATGTAGGCTCATCCTGCCTACCAAATTATGAACCCATTATGTTTCTGAGCATTTGTTTCCAGATGTGATCCCATAGAAATCAGTGGGACTGCTTAAGTGAGCAACTGCTCACTTAATTGTGAGCCTTTGAGCGAGGCCTTGGTTCTCCACCAGTGTTGCCTACCTTTCAGCTCAGTGCACTCTAAACTGCAACAGAACTTGGGCTGATCAATACTTTGGTCTTGCAAGTACAGATTGCAGGACATAGTGTGTATTTGAAACCATCTTCAAAATCTCTGCCATACAGAAAAGTTGTGGCTAATGTCTTGGCTAATGATGCTGCTGCATCAGAAACGCTGGCTGGTCTTAGCTGAGATATACAACATCCACCAAAATAGTACTAGGCATTATCTGAAGGAGTGGACATTGTATCATGGCTTCTAAGAGGTACTGTACCTCTAAATAATATGTTTTCCAGCGGACAAGTTATCGTCTCTAGTTAGAATAAACCAGGCCATATATTGATGGGTTTTACCTAGAACTTTTAAACATTTTCTGAAATTCTGAGGATCCTTCCACACCATTTAGGCCATGAGTCAGCAGGGTACTTAAGTGCATGCCTAATTTTAAGCAAGTGAGCAGTCCCATTGACTTCAGTGAGACAGTTCAAATACTTACAGATAGGCACTTGCATAAGAAACTTGCTGAACTGACACCTCAGTCCCTAAACTATGTTTCTAATCCAAACCATTTTGAATTTGTTTTTGTTTTGTTTTGAAGAATTTGAAATCCCTGAATCAGAGTCATCTCCTCACCCATATGATTTTGGTCCTGGGTCAGATCTGAATGCAGGAAGGATCTGTTTTTTCTGCCTGAAATAGCAGATATTTGACAAGATTTCTACCATTTGAGACAGAAATCTCACAAGAACAGCTCTTAAAATACAAATACTGTGAAAATCTAAATGCAGACTTTTATACTAACCAGGACCCAAAATTAATTAATCTGGATGCAAATACTCCTTCTAAATCTAGCACCTAATACCAATTGAAAATAATGCATAAAATTTTAGCATAAGACCTGTTTTTAACCAGGCTACCAAAGCTTATGTTTATCATTATTTGCAATTTGTTCACTTCCTATTGTGAAAGTAAATTATGTTCTGCTCTCTTCCTCCATTGTCAAAGATCAGGGAATCAATTATCTCTGTAAAGCTTTATCAGTATCGTTGGATATTGCCAGATTTAGTTGGGGACTCATGTAGATAATGTGCAGGTTAAAAATGTCACTGAAAACCAAAGTTGAAATTTCTTGTTTTGCTATTTTGAATCTTCCTTCTTCCGATTAAAGAAATGCCCAGATAATCAGATAATTTTCTGTTGAACCTGGCACGATACGAAGCTCTCTGAACAGTTACACAGTTTCTGCACCTTACACAGGATTTTCTCCAAATTAACATGAACAGGACTAAAATGAATATTAAGATGATATTAAAACGTGCAGTGTTGAGAGGCACTGTAAGTTTGATCTCTTTGCTTGATATTATTTGTCGAAAAGAAATTAGATTGCCTCTGTTTACCTACAGTAGACTGATTAAAAAGAACAAGTCAATGGCAAGTAAGCACATAAGGTCAATAATGCAGTACTGGCAAGGAGCCAAATGTCAAACTCTGAACTATTTGTTAATTTTATACATGTTCTCAAAATGAAGTAATAAATTAAAAACTCAAGGAAACAAAGCAGAAACCTAACCTAAAAGGAGACTCCTATAAAGGACTTTTAATATCTGTGCCTGTAGTAGACTGGCAAATTTAGATGGGTTGCTGTGTCTTATATTCAGAACCTTGAAGATTATTAGACCAGGTCCTATTGGAAACTTTCCCGTTTCCACACCCCCACCCAACTAATAGATTGAAACCCTTTGTTTGGTAAAATCTGTAAGTGGTACAAACTTTTCTTACCATTTGTGTTGTCGATGGAAGTGACATGTAAGTGAAACAACTGACTCTCTTAAAAAGTTAGAAATCCTTTATTATAGGCCCTCAACTTTAAAGCAAAATCAAAGATTGTCTTTTGTGAAAAACATCACGAATCCCATACGCATTTGCTGCTCTGAACAACAGACTTGATGACACCAAGATCATCACTAATATTAGCAAGTTAATAGTTGGTAGCAGATAAACGTAAAGCCAGAGCCAAAAAACTTCTTTGAAGAATGATGTTGTTCCATTCCCAGTTTGGCATAGCTGCCAGAGAAAGAGGTACTGTGAGTGGAGGAAATGAGATGTTTTTATTTAAGGTCAAAATTTTCAATCCAGAGCTGGGACAACATATTTTATTTTTCTTAAAGAGAGATTTTTTCAGGTGACTTCGAGTTTTGTTGACTGTGTGCATTAGCCTTTACCTATGGAGACTATAGTTGAAATTCTATCTTAAGTTTTGAATGGAAGTAACTGCTTTTCTCAGAATTCTTTGTAAGAGATTTTCCATGGCTCTTAGTGTGAAAGGCACTTTAAATGGGGCATATTATTAATTTATTATTATATATACCTTTTTATATGATGGTAGCATCTAGAAACCCTAATCATCACAAATGGGGACCCCTGTTGCTAGGTACTGTACAAACATAGAGGCAGATACTGTCTGTGCCCTGAAGATCTTAAAACTATAAATGCTACACTTTAGTATCACTGGTTTTATGAAGTTTCAAGCATTGCAAAGATAAAAGCCACATGCATTCACTTCTATCATCAACCTTAGTGTCTAATCCTGCTAGCACTTACATGCCTGCCTAACTTTAGGTACTTTTGTTCCCTGGGACTACATATGTGAATGTACTCAGGTGCAGAAGAGTTTGCAGGATTATGCCTTTAGATTGATTTCTAAATCTGTCCAGAGGGTTGAATTTGTAGGAGTGAGACAGGGAGTTCTTATTACCGGTTCTTCTCAGCCGTGTAACTTACTCCCAATAGAGGTCTTTCAGAACCCTAGGCTTATCTTGTTTAGGGAACAATATAAGATGAAACACTCATATATAACGAAATATAATTAAAACAAACAAAATTCCCTCTAAGCTACTCCTTCCTCTGGTTTTCCCAGTGCATCCTGTCTCTTCTCTGTTTCTGTTAATTAGATTGAAAGCTCTTCTGAGCAGGGTCTGTCTGCATTTTGTCTCATGTGCAGCACTGAGCCTATTGTTAGTGTTAAAAAAATACATTAATATTAAATGTTTATCATTCTAATGGTCCCACTCCTGTCTCCATTGTAGTCAGGAGTTTTGCCATTGACTTCAGCAAGACCAGAAACCAGCCCTATTGCTGATGAAGTGTCCAAACCTTTTTTCTAAGGGTGAGCAAATCAATACTTGCACAGTTTGTTCTGCAGCATAATCCCAGTTCCATTTTTCTAGGAGGAGTTTACATCATGGATGAGCTAAGGGAGAGAACAAGAAATCCTATGTCCTTTCTGTCAGTTTTTGTATAATGATTGGAGATGGGCCTGGATCAGATCCTCAAATCCAGACATCTGTGGATTTCAGAAGAGTGATTTCAATCTAGACCTGAACCTACACAAGAACAGCCATACTGGGTTAGACCAAAGGTCCATCTAGCCCAGTATCCTGTCTTCTGACTGTGGCCAATGACAGGTGCCCCAGAGAGAATGAACAGGCCAGGTAATCATCAAGTGATCCAATTTCTGTCGCCCATTCCCAACTTTTGGCAAACAGAGGCTAGGGTCACCATCCCTCCCCATCCTGATGTATCTACCCTCCATGAATTTTTCTATTTTTTTTTTGAACCCTGCATTGGTAATTCCTTGGTAGCTATGGCATATGTAAGGCTGTGTTCACAGCTCTAAATCAAAGCAGAAAGGGAGGATGGTCTAGTCATGGTTAGAATACTAGCATTGGGAGACCTGGATTCAGACTCCTATGTGAACTGTTTCTCTCTATGCATCCATTTCCCTTCCATGAAAAGTTGATAAGAGAACTTTCCTACCTCCAAAGGCTGATATAAGGATAAATACATTAGAGATTGTGAGGCGCGCAGATACTGTGGTAATGGAGGTCATACAAGTACCTTCGACTAGAACTTTTCTGATTTAAAAAAGTACAGTAGGATCTTTCTGATGTCTTATCTTCCAAAGTAAGATCTCAAGGCTGGATTTTGCTGCAGTACTGTACAGTACTGGCATCTGCTATTTTTGTTCAAAACTGTGCACCATTTGAAGCTTATAGAGGTGGCCTCTTGTTTCAAATTTGCCCTGTTTGTGCTTACTCATTGCTCCAGCAGAGCTCTGCAGTGTGGTCTCCCAGACCTCCCTGAGAGATGCTATTGTACAATGTGTGTGCATGTTTGAAGTCTCCAGAATGTGCTTTAATTGAAAACAACTTGACACAGTAGTAAATGCCAAAAGAAAAAAATAAAAGGCCACTCTGCTGGCATTTTGTACTGACAAGCACTTGACAGGAAATACTGTGCATATCTGTGGCAAAGGAAGGGTATGGCAAAGAAAAAGAACTATTAAGGAAAACTTAAAGGTCCAGACCCTCAACTGATGAAAATCAACATCACTCCACTGATTTCAGTGGAGCAGCCATCATCTCATTGGTTTCATTGTGCTATCCCGATTTACACCAGCTGAGGATCTGACCTATTTCGGTCTCTCTCACACACACATGTGCACACACACATATACAAAAGTAGCTTTGGATAATATATATTTGTTTGTTTTCCTCATTTTTTAATAAAACTTTGTCGTTTTACAGGTTGCCCACCGCTTGGTTTAGAGACATTAAAAATTACTGATTTCCAGCTCCATGCTTCTACAGTAAAGCGATATGGCCTTGGGGCCCACAGAGGAAGGCTTAATATTCAGGTAAAATCAATTTTCTTTGTAAGTGGTAGAATGGCTTAGGGTTGTAGTGTTCTGCAGACAGTGCTAATGGATGGTTATAGGTTTTGACTACCTTGTCAGCTCACATTATTCAAATGAAGGGAAATATTGAATTACACTGGTGGATAGGGTTGATGAAGAGTTCTGAAGTTGTGGGGTTTGTTCTGTGCTTTAAAAAGCTCTAAATTTTATGCTGCTTAGAATTCAAATCTTAATGAAATTCCATAAAGTAAAGATGATGAGGTGGAGCAGAGCAGGGAAAAGAATCTTCCCTAATGCGTTAACAGAGCACAAAGAAGAGACGGTAAGGATATATGAGAAGCAAAAACATTTTGTTTCATTATTTGCCTGTAAATAATGATCGTGGTGAATAGAAAAAACATTTTAAAGCACTGGTTCCTAAACTGGGGTTCATGAAATATTACAGGGGATTCTTGGGAAAAAATTCCCTAATGGCAGACAGAGCTGTCCCTAGGGACCCTGGGCAGCATGGGGCCAGCAGCCTGGAGCCCCTGGACTTCCAAGAGCTAAGCAGATCAAAGCAAGCATATCTATCACACTGAGGAGATTTAAAATTCAAGACACCTTAAAAGAAATGGGAAGGGAGGTGGATATTTTTTGCTGTTTTTAAAATTAAATAGGCAGCTAGTATTGTTTTTTAAATTGTTATGAAGAACAAGTTTCAGCTTTGTTGTAACGTGCATTGTTTGTCTGGACTGCTGAAGACCTGAATGTTTGTGTAGGAGGAACTCTTTGAGTTGGCTTCTTAAATATCTTCATGCTGTTTCACATCTGACACTCCTTGATGAAACATAGGAGCCTTGTCTTATAACAGGCTTATTCAAAGTGATACAAGCTTCGAAAGTGAGATCTTGGAAGAGGGTTGCCGTTTTCATAATGTAATAAAAATACTGTAATGATAAATAATAATTAATAACAAATAGTGTGTAAATAAGCATGTCATAAAACACATTTTATATTTCCAAGATCACTGCTTTTATAATTTATACTCAGGAGAAAATCCCTGGAAATATTCATTTTTAGGAGGGGGTTCACAAGACTTGACATTTTACTGAAAGGGGTTCACAGGTTGTTAAAGTTTGGGAACCACTGTTTTAAAGCAAAGTAATTTGTCACCAGGCAGCTTTTCCCAGGCAATGATACTTCTACCAAAAAATATAGCAATTTGGAAGCCACTTATATATGTTCTTGTGTCTCCTGTGTTGGCCACCTTCTCTTTATATGGTGTTATCTCTTTTATTCCAGCCTGTTTGATGTTTGTTTGATGCTTGTTGCTATATACTGCCTTACATTTTATATTGTAACCTGCTTGCACTGTCTTCCATACGTAATTGGGATCTCTGGCTACCCCGGTGCCACCATGAGCTATTTAGTTCCTTTAAATTAGAGAGTGAATTAATTGTGAAATGTCTGATTTTGGGGCATTGGCAGAGGATTGAGGGCAGTCACACAAACATCTTGACACTGAGACCAAAGGCAAGTATATTGTAGGCCTAATTCACCCCTGAGTTACTCTACTTGTATGCTGGTGTAAATCCATTGAAGTCAAAGGAATTAAACCGGCATAAAACTGGAGTTATGTGGTATGAATCAGTTTCCATATATTTATTAACTGATTAAGCAAATCAAGGAACATATTTAAAGGAAATCTACTTACCCTAGCTGAGACGTTAGTGATAGAACAGAGCCATGGATCAGATGGCTTTGAGGAGAGTGGAATTTAGCAACATTAATTTAGAAGTGACCTTTTCTTGCTGTGAAATTCTTTCCAAACTTGAGAATTCAGCTTGACACTTTCCTTTAGCCCAATAGAGTGGAATCCAGTTAATGAAGTAATTTGATTCAGTCTGCAGTTACTTCCAAGATGGTTCCTTCAGTCTCTTCCCTCCAATGCACTCACCAAAACCAGAATCAGTGTGTTGTTCAAAGGGCAAACAGGATGGTGATGGATTTGTTTAAAGCTTGAAAGTGTACTTTAAGTATAAAAATAGGTGAGGGGTCCACTCTCAGGTTTATGACTAGATCAAAACCCTGTAACTGGAATGTGAACAGAAAAGGGGCTCCAGCCAACTATTCCTTTCAGAACATCCAAGTGACACTCAGGCTGAACAGTTTCCATAACGACATTTGGTTGTTTGTTCGGGCTTCTTGTCTCCAGTCTGCTAGGTTACAGGGTTTTGCTGGGCCACAGAACTCCTTTCTTTCTTGGGTCTTTCTCTCATTTTGATCAGTGTCCAACTCTTCCTCCTGCAAATGAGCTGCTGCCACTTGCTATTTCCCAGCAGTTCTCCAGACACCACTGGCTGTGACTGTAATATCTGTACCAATTTTTAGATAGTGGCTCCATTTTTCTCCACAGTGAAGCTCAGGCTTCCATCTCTGAAGCATTTCAGCCTTTAGGTCAGGGGTGGCCAACCTGAGACTGAGAAGGAGCCAGATTTTACCGATGTACATTGCCAAAGAGCCACAGTAATACGTCAGCAGCCCCCCATGAGCTCCCCACCCGCACCCAGCGCCTTCTGCTCACTGGTAGCCTCACCGATCAGTGCCTCCTGCTCCCTCCCCACACTTCCTGATTAGCTGTTTTGTGGCATGCAGGAGGCTTGGAGGGAGAGTGGGAGGAGCAAGAGCATAGCAGGCTCTGGGATGGGGCAGGAAGGGGTGGAGTGGGGGCAGGGCCTGGGGCAGAGCCGGGGGTTGAGCCGTGAGCGCCCGCCCCCCGGCACATTGGAAAGTTGGTCCCTGTAGCTCCAGCCCCGGAGTCGGTGCCTAGACAAGAAGCCGCATATGAACTTCTGAAGAGCCTTATGGGGCTCCGGAGCCACGGGTTGGCCACCCCTGCTTTAGGTGGTCGCCTGAGGGCTGCAGTGAACTCTCCAACAAAGAGTCCTTTAACCCCAAAGACCAGTCTTCTTTATTTCAAAAATATTTTTTCAGTTGTGTTCTTCATTCTCTAGTTTCAGATCTTTGTTTAGAAAATTGATCTATTTTCCTACCGCACAAACAAATGCTTCAGCCTGTCATAACTCTGTTTGATGCAATGTCTTATTCCACATATCTATTTCCATGTATTGTGTAAATTGCCATTTCCATGTAATGTGTAAATTCTGGCAAACATATTCTCTTCTGAACTTTCAAGTTTGTTTTGATTATTTTCTGGTATAAATACTTTCATGATCCTATCACTCTGGGAGGCTTGTATACAAATAGCACAAGAGTACCTAATCTATGACAATGTTGAAACTTAGGAATTTATCTCTTTTCCTTTTCCTGTTTGAGTGCCACCTATTTCTCTTCTACAACTTTATCTCTAATAGACAGCTCCAGTAATCTTCAAATTGTACACTTTCTACGACCAGATAACCAGTCAGTAATCCCTTAAACCAGCTCAAACATTTGGAGCACTTACTGTGATTGATAGTGCATGTAAAAGTGCATTCTGCAGTTTTTTTCTTTTTCAGATACTCCTAGTTTGCAGCCTGGCCTAAAACACCTAAGGTTCCAATATATTCAAGTTGATGATATCACTCTTCCCAGATTTCCTCTCAGTCACTTAATTTTTCATGTTCAACTTCAGTTCAGGATTACGATCTCTAAATTTTGGTGATATTGGGGAAATATATAAATGAGACTTTTATTTATAACCAAATTTGGGAAAAATGCTGTCTTTGACGTTTCAGTTTGAAATTTAGATTAATTTATAAGTACTTTATGATTGAGAGTGGAGGTTAAAGTCAATTACACGTGAAGACCGGCTTTAAAGTTTGAGGCAGGAGTGCAACTATGTGCATTTGGTTGTTTGTACGGTATGCAGTTGTGTTGTTTATTTAACACACTTCTTCTTAAATGTGATCAGAGAGTGAAACTCAACCTTGGGCAGAGGATCAGCATATTATCTATGCACTTCAGCCCCTTAAACCACTTAAACTCTGGCTAGAAGGTTTAAATGCGATGAAGGTGGTGCATAGAACTTTGAATTTCACCCAGTATGCACCCGGTAGATTCCACTCTCTTTTAAGTATCAGAAGATGAGTTTGTGTGTAGTCTTGTTTCTTGTGTCACTGTTACAGGATAGAGCAAACACTGAAATCCACAATCATTTTTGACTATTACAACAAATACTTAAGTTACTTCATACTAAAGAAATGCTAGTGACATTTTGCAGTTATATTTAAGCAAATAGTAGTTATATTTTTGATGGTGTACTGCAATATTCACCATGATATTTCTTAATTTATTAGTTTCTATACTGCCACTCCTTTATGTTGGCAGTAACTACTCTAAAAGGAACATGAGCTGGTTGAAAGTACAACTCCTGAGCAATTTCAGATCTACAGGCTCCCTGTGGTGAAACAATTATTGCCTGAGAGGATCTTACTGTTGTCCATATTCCGTTAGGAATTATGTACACGTTAAACATGGATAGATTGCTACTGGTGTAAATAGTTGCTTGCACTGCAGCTAACTTACTGGGTGTTGATTTCATAGAAGACTGAAATTTCTGCCTCTATATTTTTAGTACATTTAGGGCTTAATATCTTCACCCCTGATACAAAAGTGGGCTCTTTGAATTGTGATAATATGGGACAATATTTATATTCTCTTGTATTTGGGAAGAGAACCATAATGATTATGAGTTGAGATCAGACGTGCTTTGGTGTCATATTAAAAAGATGGATGAACTTTCTATGAAACTTCAGCCTTACTTCTAAATTTACACTCATGTACCTTATGAACAATCATTTGCACCCACAATTTTGCTTGAATTTCAGCATCTAACAGCTGAATTTACAGGCACTTGATATGCAAGCAATGATATGCTGAATTCCTAGTTAGCTGTGCTCACAAATTATTTTTTATGAATCATTGCAGATGCAATTTTAGAGGGCATTTCAAAAATATTAGCCCATAACATTCAATATATGGTATAAAATAATACTTAGCACTTATATAAAATGTTTGGATCGATAGAGCTCAAACTGCTGAACAGTGGTAAGCAAGCGTTTCTATTCCAATTTTACAGCTGGGGAAATTGAGTCAGAAGTTAAATGACTTTTCTCTAAGAGCCCACAATGAGTCAATGGCACAATTGGAAGTAGAACCCATGACACCGGACTGTCTAAAATCCTATGAACTTGGCCACTGCCTCAAAAAATGTGCTGATATAGTTCAACAGAAGTGCTTTAATTAATGGGAGATACATATCTGCAGGCACAATTTGGTCCTGTGTTGAACTTTAATACCACGTTATATGAATAGATGTACAGAGTCCAAGACCAGAAGATACCATTGTGATCATGTGGTCTGACTTCTTGTACAACATATAGGCCATAGAACTTTCCCACAAATAATTGCTAGAACATATCTGGTAAAAAAGAAAAAATTACCCTCACCGTTAAAAATTTACTCCTCATTTCCAGTCTGAAATTGTCTAGATTCAACTTTCAGCCATTGGATTGAGACATTGAATAATACAATGTATCATACCAAAATCAGGGAACTAAAAAGTTAGTCACAACCTGCGCTGACATACACCTTGTGCTAACTCATTGACTTTACTAGGCTGCACAGCAGCAAAGAATTTGCTTTGGCATGTATTGTACAGTAATAAAGCCTGTCCTTGCTCCTACTGAAGTCATTGAGAGTGCTGCCATTTAATTCCATGTGCCAGCGCTGGGTTCATAAATAACAATATATTTGAAAGATAAGCCATAACCAAAACTCCATAAACAAATTTCAGATCCAGATCTAGGCTTAGATCTGAGTTTGCAGCTTTGAAATCTACCTCTGTAGTGGCCTGCATCAGCACACCAACCCTGAACACCTGGAATTTTGGAAAAGTTTAAATTCCAAGTTCAAGAACATTTAGATTTGGGGATTTGGAACTGTCTGTAATAAAGATCCTAACCGACTTGGACCAGGATTCAGAATTTGAAATCTCTAAAATTAAAGTAGTTATTTAACATGCAAATTAAAAGACTAAAATCGCCTGATTTAATACTTTGGTTGATTTTTAGCCCATCTTCTCCCCTGCTTCCACTAATCCCTTCATCCTCCTAGTTATAAATTTACTGAATCCATGCTTAAAAATGAGCTCTTGAAAAATTACACTTTTGGCCATGCTTAAATCATAATTCTAATCCCTTAACTCCCTTAATTAAATACATGGAAGTTTAAATTGATGTAAATATTTTACATGGGAGTTTGTGTATGTGTATGCAGAGTACATTTCCCCATACTACACACATTATACACAGTACATTTCCCCATACTACACACATTATACACAGTACATTTCCCCATACTAATTTCTCCCTACTGTTACTCACACCTTCTTGTCAACTGTTTGGAATGGGCCACCCTCATTACCATTACAAAAGTGATTTTTCCTCCGTTGGTATCCTAATGTTAATTGAATTGTCTCGTTAGCACTGACCCCCCCCACACTTGGTAAGGCAACTCCCATCTTTTCATGTACTGTGTATACCTACCTGCTACTGTATTTTCCACTCCATGTATCTGATGAAGTGGGTTTTAGCCCATAAAAATTTATGCCCATATAAATTTGTTAGTCTCTAAGGTGACACAAGGACTCCTCATTGTTTATGTTTTATCCTGTTTATCTTTAATACATATTTATAAAGTCTCTCTGGCTAGCTCTTGGGAGTTATTTGGGAGATACCAAGCATTACAAACTGTTCGTGAGCCATTCTTGGAATTGCCATGACCGCAAAGAAGTCCACTTTATAACTTCTGTAAAACAGAGTAAGGAGGAGGTACAAAAGTGTTAAAAAGCCTCTGTGTAGTGGCTATGAACAAAGCAAAGAGCCTCTGTCCTTTATAATAGTAATAACCACCTGGGTGCAGGGTATTCACAGGGGCTTACTACAGAGTGCCTCCACACATAATTACATTGCGGCTGGCCATAATTTCCCAGGAGATGGCCTGTGATCAGGTAGGTTTCAGAGGAGGAGCTGTGTTAGTACATAGCCCCTCTGCCATGTACCCTGGCCAAACTGGACAGTCTCTACGTAAAAGAATAAATGGACACAGATCAGACGTCAAGAATGATAACATTCAAAAACCAGTCGGAGAACACTTCAATCTTTCTGGTCACTCGGTTACAGACGTAAAAGTGGCAATTCTTCAACAAAAAAACTCCAAAAACAGACTCCAACGAGAGACTGCCGAATTGGAATTAATTTGGAAACTGGATATAATTAACTTAGGCTTGAATAAAGACTGGGAGTGGATGGGTGATTACACAAAGTAAAACTATTTCCCCATGTTTATTCCGGCCCCCCTGCCTCCCCCCCTCACTGTTCCTCAGACGTTCTTGTCAACTGCTGGAAATGGCCCACCTTGATTATCACTACAAAAGGTTCCCCCCACCCCTTGCTGGTAATAGCTCACCTTACTTGATCGCTCTCGTTACAGTGTGTGTGGTAACACCCATTGTTTCATGTTCTCTGTGTAAATAAATCTCCCCACTGTATTTTCCACTGAATGCATCCGATGAAGTGAGCTGTCACTCACGAAAGCTTATGCTCAAATAAATTTGTTAGTCTCTAAGGTGCCACAAGTCCTCCTTTTCTTTTTGTGATCAGGTAGTTATTGCTTAATTGCAATTTCTTCAGATTCAGTTGCATTCATCTGGATTTTATATGGCCAGTTCTGAGTCATTCCTCCTTATTTGAAAAAGTTGGGAAACTGTATGTTTGTTATTTATTGGCAGAATACAGTAAGTGTGAGACATTTATGGTTAGTGGTTTACGTGCAGGATGAGGCATCAGGTATTCCTAAATTCTGATATAATCTCTGACCCTGACTAGTTGTGAGGCCTGGATGTCCCCAGTGATGGAGATGAATGTCCCTGTGAATCAGAAGTAGTGGAATGTGTTGATCCCATTTGCATGAACTATCTGTTCTCCAAAACTACTTTAGGAGGAGAAGGCAAGGGTTCCACAGCAGGGGAGTCTTTCCTCTAAATGAGTCAGTCTATCACAGAGACATTTGCACAGCTCAGAAGACTTCATGGGTAATTTGTGCTGGACAGAGACTTTCTGAGACTGCTGGCACAGAAAGGTAGGTTGGGTTGAAGCCCTGTTCAAAATCAGGCCAGTCAACCCTAAATTAAATTTGTATTTCAGGATCTTGGCTTTTTAAATGATTTTAGAATATTTTTCCACTTTGGCCATGATGTTTTCTTTCCCAATGTATATAGGTCCTGAGAAGGGGAACTCCATCAGAGTCTTAGAACATCTGTGTAACCAAAAGAAGGAATGGAATGAATGATGATTTCATGTTCTCTTATTTTTTCCATGAAAGGCTTTTGAGTTGTCAATGATGATTTATGAAGACAGCTTTGTCTTCTTTTCAGGCAGGTGTTAATGAAAATGATTTTTATGATGGTGCTTGGTGTGCAGGACGAAATGACCCATACCAGTGGATTGAACTAGATGCTCGAAGGCTAACAAAGTTCACTGGCATTATCACACAAGGAAGAAACTCTCTCTGGTTGTAAGTACATGCTTATTTTGCTGTCTATGATTCTAAAGTTTGGATCTAAATTTGTTCATTTTTTCTCAAGAAAGAAAGAGAAAAAGAAGAGATGATGGGACATGATAATAGTTAGAGCAAGCAATTAAACAGAAAAAAGATAAAATGCATGCTGTTTATACAGTATTGTGTACATGGAAAACTAATCTGAAGGTAGCAAATTACCACACCCTTAAACTACACATGTCAATAAAGCAGGACAACAAACTTTGATAACCCTCATCATTACCACTTAAGTGATGAGTAACCCTGTGTACCCAAGTACGATTATCTAAACCAGTGTGCAATTTGCTGATATTAAGTTTCCTGTCTGTTTTCCAATATTTAATAATTATCCATTATATACAATGCTTTTATGGTTTTCGGAAAAACGCAATACAATTTTAACAGGTTTCAGAGTAGCAGCCGTGTTAGTCTGTATTCGCAAAAAGAAAAGGAGTACTCGTGGCACCTTAGAGACTAACCAATTTATTTGAGCATAAGCTTTCGTGAGCTACAGCTCACTTCATCGGATGGTTTTTCCACGGAATGCATCCGATGAAGTGAGCAGTAGCTCATGAAAGCTTATGCTCAAATAAATTTGTTAATCTCTAAGGTGCCACAAGTCCTCCTTTTCTTTTTGCGAATACATTTTAAATGATCTAAAAGAGATGGTGTAAATCTTTGTCCAGATGAATGTACATCTGCTATGTCATGCAAGTTTATCTGAAAGCTGAACTAGTACAGGGTTCTCAGTATATATTTTTTTCTTGGTTTTATTTGTTGCATCAGGAAGAAAATATTATGTTGTTGCTAGCTATCATTTATTCATCACAAATGCGTGTGGCACCACAGAGAGCAAGTGTGAGGGGCGGTCCTAGCTCTGAAGGGCTTAGCTTCAGAATAGATGATTGACTAGGAGGGATGACTGACAAGTGGGATTTAAGGAGAGGAAGGATAAAAGTGACTAATATTATGGGATTGCTTTGGCTAGTTCTGAACACATAGGTCTTGAATTTTCAAACACACTCATGTAGGCACCAAAATAGGTGTCCAGATTTTGAGAACACTTCAGCATGTTACATGCAGTGCTCTCTTAATCTGACTGTAGATGTCACCATCTGAACTTCTGGATTCTGAACTCTCTTGTGAAAATCTGGCCCACAGTGATGTCAGGTTGTTAAGTTTTGTTTTTAAATATTTTTATTCTTTCTAAATGACTGTACCCTTTAATGTGTGTCTACTTTCCTTCCTTCCTCCTTGTTTGTTCTAGCAAGTAAGAGTGGTAAAAAGGGAATAGGGAAATGGGGGTGCTAATGATGAGTTAATGGGGGAAAGAGAAGGTGGATAGAACGTGATAGAAAAGGGAGGATAAAAATAGAGATGGTGATGGAGAAGTATATGATGGATGATGGGTAGGGGAGTGAGGTACATCAGCAGGGGAAGTGATAGAAGCAGATGTTAGAGTCAAAAGGAGAAAGTCTAGTACTGGGAACATTTGGCGATATCAGAAGGTGAAAGTTCTCTTTTCTGCTGCCTGCAATAATGGCTGTAGGACTTCAGGTGGTTTAATGGCCTTTTACAGTCTACCCTAGTAGCCGCTTCTGGCAGGGTGATGGGCCTCATCGTGGTTT
Organism: Lepidochelys olivacea; assembly: GCF_965140295.1. NCBI lineage: Eukaryota > Metazoa > Chordata > Testudines > Cheloniidae > Lepidochelys > Lepidochelys olivacea. The sequence goes on from NC_140417.1 coordinate 105,804,119, forward strand.
GGGTGGGCTGTGTGGCCTGTTGTCCCAGAGTGGCTGCTCACTGGTCTGATGTAGGTAGGTGGGAAGGGGATTTGTAGACTTGACTCTCTTCCCTGGTTCCTTGCTGCTGTTGACTGGGAGGGCAGCCAAAGTGGCTATTTATTGCCCAAAGGTCTATATAAGAAGATGCTGTTGTATCACCTGAGGTACTGTCCTATTTTTAATTAAAAAAAAAGACACAAGGAATATTCCTTATTCGAATGAGAACACATGTTGGCAAAGAGAGCCAGGGAATACCCATTTGCTGAGTTATGCTCTGTTAAAGGAAAAGATAGCCAAACTTGCTAGCCAGTGGGAGACTTGATTCAAACCTTGGAGAGTTTACCAGTGAGAAAAAAACCTCAAGGCACCAAAATATACTAGCTCCTTCCAATCAGACAGGTTATCACTGGGTCAAGGAACTGATCAGATCAAGTTTAGTTAGTGCTCTGTGCTGTTGGAAATAAAATTCAAATGCTGGACTCTTCCCCCACCCCGTTTACACAGGAATACAAGTCTGGAATCTCTCTAGAAATGCCATGTTTCGAGGGTGTGGGCTGTCATGTTACAGTAATAAAGAATTACAGAAGAAGTCACTTTCTCTTAACACTGAACATGGAACTTTATTACAACAAGAAAAAAAATTAACTCCAAAGCTATTCTCTGTGCTTCACTGCAGAGCTTCTGCCTAGGTTAGAACCTGCTATAGATTTAAAGAAACAGTACACATATCCTAGGGTGACCAGACAACAAGTGTGAAAAATCAGGGGTTGGGGGTAATAGGCACCTATATAATATAAAGCCCCAAATATTGGGACTGTCCCTATAAAATCAGGACATCTGGTCACCCTAACTTTTCCTCAAAAGCAGAGGGCATGTGCAGAGGGCCATCTCCGCCAGGGCCGGCTCCAGCGTTTTTGCTGCCCCAAGCGGCAAAAAAAAAACAACCTTGCAGCCGAATGGGGAGGTGGAATCCTGCCCACTGAACATGGAGGTGGAGTGATGGTGCTGCCGCCAAATTGCTGCCAGCGACTGAAGAAGAGTCACGTCCCCTCCGCGGAATTGCCGCCAAGCGCGAAACGCTCTGTGACAGAGTGACTTCCAAATTCCCGTCACCACTGCGGGCGGATTGCCGTCCCAGAGCCCGACATCCTGCTGCCCCTTTACATTTGCTGCCCCAGGCACCTGCTTGGTTCGCTGGTGCCTAGAGCTGGCCCTGATCTCCATACCCCATGGCGTGTGGCAGCACAAAGGTCTTTGCCACTCACTGAAGAGCAGGAATATTGGTGGGGACGGGGGAGGATGGGAGCATGGCCAATGAGCCTATTCATAGCATGCATGCAGTGGCTCCAAAGCTTGTGTAATTAATGGAAGCAACTGCTTGTCCTTTATACCCAGTAGCGGCAGCTGAAGCCTGGATTCATTGGTGATCAAGTCCATACAAACAGTTCCTAGGGATAAAGCCCTTCTAGTTCGTTTATGGAAACAGTTTTGTTCATAGAAACAGGTTTTGGCCTAAAGGGCATATCATGGAGAGCATTCAAGTTCATTCTTCTCCAGGGGAAAAAAAAACAATGGATGAAGTGAAGAGCATGCTTGGACACTTACTGGGTGGAATATGAAAAGCATTGCCTTGTCCCATTTATTGCCTCATCACAATCCAATCCATTCTATTCCTATCAACATCAGCATTGTTATTTGAACCACAAAATGTCTGGGAATCGGATCACCATTCAATGTACCTCTCTTGTGAGTCCCATTCTGCTGCACATTCCTTGTACGCAGTGACTCACCTGGAGGCCCTACTCCCTGTAATGCCTTGTCTGAAGTGACAGACCAGTGGCAGCAACAGGTGAGGCAAAACTGAAGAGAAACTTACAAAATCCAAATAACAAAAGAGAAGAAATGAAGGGATGGAAAGAAGGGGAGGAAGAGAAAAATCAAAGGAAAGCAGGAGAGGAGGAATGAGCATGGAAGTAAAAGTGCAAGGAAGTAAAAATCAGAGAAATAGAACACTAAGGAACAACTCACTCTAAAAAGCGTGACAAAAGGTACAGAAAAGAGGGAAGGAGTGGAGAGAATGAGAAATACAGAAAGGAATGCCATGTGAGATTGGGATAAACTGAAGGTGGAATGGGGCAAAAGAAAAGGAGGAAAGGGAAATGAATGAAAGGACATATGGAGAGAAGCAAAGGACACAGATTAGATGGGGAGTGGGAGAAGAAAAGAGGCAACAGAGAGGAGAGGAGAACAGAGGCTGCCAGAAACCGGTATCAAAATCACCAGCTCTCAGCATGTCCCCTCCCTTGCCCCTAAAGTAATTGCCATGAATTGCTCCACCTCGGTTATTCCCACGCAATCTGTTACCTTGTTCATGCCTCCCCTCCATCCCTGACTATGGGACTTGCTCATTTTTCCCAGCAGCAAGTGAACACTTGTTTCTGAGCAGAGAAAGGCAAAATTGGACCCCTGGAGGAGATTTCATCGATGTTGATGAGTCCTTTTCCTTCAGTGATTAAATAAACACATGGACTCAGTGAACAGAGTTGTTTAGATGCTGCAGGCATTGTTAGGTAGTCTGAAGCCTTATGAAAATTGCCTGCTTTAATTCATCATCATCAACTCTAAAAACTACTGAGGTTTGTCAAAACTTTTGCAAAAGTTTGCCAACCTCTCAAGCAAAGCTGGGTCCAGTTGCAAGTGAAACTGGCTGGTTTCTGATTTTATCCTGAAGTGGTGTGAAACCCAAAAGTGTAACAAATGTGGGTTGAGATCTGTGCAAAGCACCAATATGGTAGTGGATAGAATGCCAGCCCTTTCTGGGTTGTTGAGTATGACTATGTCCAAGGGAGTAATGAATTTGAGGAGCAGCTTCATTGTTTCAGCATGAATATCAGCTGATTAAGAGAGAGCCATTAACGAGGGCTCTTTGAAAAGCCATTTTGCCTGCCTTCTCAGACAAAAGAAAGTTGCCAGGGTGACGCAACCTTTTAGAAAGGGATGTGAAGTCCTCTCCTGAGAAATGGATGATATTAGCTATGGGCTTTATTTGGGATACAGGGGGGTTGTGGCTGAGTATTCTTAGAAGAGTGTGTAATGTGTAAAAAGTCATTGCTGCCAAGGTATCTTTGTGTTTTATGAACCACACATTTTACACAACTGTTCAACCCTATTCTGAGTGGGACACCATAAGCATTCTTTTGAAAATGTGCAGAATGTTTTTGAAGAAATTACATGAGGATATTTAAAACATGCACTTTTCTGGCAGAAGAGAGGTAAATGTGAATTGCTGCTAGTTTCCAAGTTACTATCTAAAAGCCGTAGGGAGGTCTGTCTCTCATTGCCCAAACAATCTGTGGGTAATTTAGCACATCTTTTGTACTAGGAATAGAAAAACATGTCTAAATAGAAGTGTGCAGTCCGAGGACTGCTTGAATCTGCTGGAGTTAATGGCAAAACTTCCGTTCTCTTCAGTGGGAGCAGGATTGAACCTGTGAACATCATTCCTTTTAAACATAAGGTATTGCCAAAATAATTCCTTTCATGTCATATTAAAGGCCTGCTGATTAAAAAAGGAAACAACATACTTCAAAAATTACCAGCTCAGAAAAGCTTTAAAGACTAATTTATTTTTCAGGTGCTTTTGTGCTGAGGTTTTGGTTTTTATTTTATTTTTTTGATCTGGTATTTTACTGTATTTTCAACTTGATGTGACTGGGTAGGGACTGTGAATTTTAGCTCTGTAATAATATATAGCCCCTTATACTGTATATACAGATTATGATGTATTTGAGGATCCTTTTTGCTTTGTTTTGCTAACCCCATGATGAGCTTGACAGGCTGGGAGTCAGAAGAAAGCTTCTTCTGGGTTGTAAACTGAACATATTTGAGGCCAGGCCATAGGGCCCCTATTCTGTCTGCTGATGTAGCCTCTTAACACCACTCTGCCAGTGTAAAGGAGCCATAAGGGAGGCATAGACAGTCTTCCATATCTGTCATAAATATAAAGGGAAGGGTAAACCCCTTGAAATCCCTCCTGGCCAGGGGAAAGCTCCTCTCACCTGTAAAGGGTTAAGAAGCTAAAGGTAACCTCGCTGGCAGCTGACCAAAATGACCAATGAGGAGACAAGATACTTTCAAAAGTCTTTCAAAAGACCAGAAGTGGACACAGTATTCAAAGTGTAGGCATGCCATGGATTTATATAGTAGCATTACGATATTTTCTGTCCCTTTTCTAATAGTTCCTAACATTCTGTTAGCCTTTTGACCTCCATTGCACACTGAGCTGAAGTGTTCAGAAAATATCCATGGTGACTCCACGATCTCTTTCTTGAGTAGTAACAGCTAATTTATAAAGTGAAGCAGTACTTTTTGACGTCTCTTTTCTTTTATGGGAAGTTGTGAAAAATATGATCTCTTTTAAATGTGTGCATGCAGCACTGACAGCAGATGACCTACCTTTCAAAATAAGAGCTAACCTACTGTGGATTCAATAGTGCAGCACAGATTCAGAATATAATACTTAAAGATGAGTTATTTCCATTGTAAAGGTTGTTTTTCATGGGGGTTTGGTAATTCAGCCATTTTAAATTGTTGCACACTGAAATTTTCAGTCTGCTGGGGAATTTTGTTAATGGGATCATAACGATTTAATAATGTTGGTGAGTAATCAATAGTCGTCAATGCAATAAAAATGTTTAGGGCTACATTGTGCCTCTAAGACACTACCCATCGCAAGTACCATTGTACCATGCTGGTGGGGAAATAAAGAGACATTCTGCCTTGGAGGATCATAGTGACCCTCAGAGCTTCCCATTTGCATCATGAGTAAGAGTAATTTGTGATGTTCCCTTTAAAAAGATAGAGCACACACCCCTCATTCACCAGACAGCTCTGTGGTATGTACCATATGTCCACCTATTCCTCACTTCTCCTCATAGTCTTTTTAGCAAGCTGCACCCAGGGGATAGCAGGTCTACCAGCAGCCAGTGCAATTCCTTGAGCACAGATGTTGCAGTCTTTTTGTGAAAGGTGCAGGCTCCCTGCTCCCACTGTGCAGCCATGTCAGGCAGGGCCAGGACCTTGTCTTAATTACCAACCACGTTATCCTCCAGTACTTGGGATGTAAAGCACAGGGGGTATGTTTTACTTGATGATAATACCGAGTCTGTCAGTCTAACTGTATCAGCATCCAGATATGGTGCAGTGGTTACCATTCCACAATCAACGGTTACCCCAACTTACTGCATATCTCCAGGACACCACAGTTCTGCACTATACTTAAAAAAAACAATAGCTACATTATAGCATAATGTTGGTTTCAATGTAGGATGAGCTGTTAGTGCTACAAATACTGGCTACATCACAAGAACAATAGATACATCTTATACAGGGACTGCAAACATGTTTCAATAAAACTTTAATAAATTCAATGGAAATGTCTCAATGTTTTATCCAAATACTATAGTAAAAATCAGTAGCTCCTATGCACTGACATGCAAAGAGCTTTTATGATGTATCATACCATTACAAACTATTATTTATCCTGACTCCCACTCAGTGCCATGACTATGGAAACTGTGACAGCTTTCTTGAAGTTGATAAGCTCTCACTGCAAGAATTGTCCTAGCTATCATTGAAATCATGTTGTAGATCCTTCATGCCTAATAGAATTTCACTGGAAATGATTAAATTCAATGCATAGAAATAAACCCAATCAATAATCCAGTGTTGACATAATCACAGATTAATTATATATTTATGGCAGTGCATTCTATTCTTAATAAAGGATGTTTTGCATTAACTAGCACTGATATTGCATCTTCTATGATACTGTTTTAATGGAACCACATAATGGTTTGAATTGGTTTTATTTTTAAATGGAGGAACAAAGTCCAGATTTTTAAAGGTATTTAGGCATTTGTGCTCTTAGTGTTGTAACAAGTAACTGATTTAGGAGCGTAAACCTCATTTTCAAAAGGAATTTAGGCACTTAGGAAAATTGGTGAGCTTTAGGTGTCTAAATCCCTTTTGAAAGGTTTACGCTCCTAAATCAGTTAAGTGTTGCAATGCTGAGTGCAGCAGTGCCCAAGTACCTCTAAAGATCTGGACCAAAGACAGCAAGCCTTCCCCAGCTTAAATGTGGAATGCCCTTGATTTATTTATTTAACTTAAATTTTGTACCTATATTAATGTCACTTTCTGGTTCTTGTATCCTGGGAGGAGCTTTGACACACAACACAGCTTGGAGGCCATTTTAATGAATGCTTTAATCACTGTTCTCTTCAGGATACTTAGCTGGTGGTCTAGGGTAGGTGGTCCTGTCTACCTATTCTGAATTTTATTTATAGGGCATCAGGTTCCATTGATGGAGACAGCATCATATTGTATTTGTAAATATTTTTTGTTATGGCTTTGTAACATACGTTGAGAATATTTTTCAGGGTGCTCACTGAATCACTAGCTGACAGTAGTCAGAGAATAAGCAATTGTCAGTCCCAAGATGGGTGTTCTTGAACATTTAAGCTAGCATGCAGCATGTAGGTGGGGAGCATAGTTTGACATGGACAGAACTTTCTTTAGGCAGTGAGGCTGATAAGAGGTACTAGAACAGCAACAGGTAAAACACTTGCGCAGGGTAGAGTTCTGTCAATGCTGACATATAGCCACAATAGAGAAGAGTAAGATGATGACCTCTGACTGAAATTTGTTTCAATTTTTTAATTAAAAGATGACATGGAAACATTTTGAAACAAGTATACATAAAACATCTACAAATACCACGAGGAAGGTCATTCCACTTCCTGGCCTGAGATCAGATAGCAATATGTAACCCTTCTGCCCATCAGAGTTGGCAGCACCAAGGGCCAGGTTCAGTATCTAGGGGTTCCGTTTCAATAACACAATGTGAAACCAGCTCGAGCCCCCACCCAGTGACCTGGGACAATTACATACCACCCCCCAGGCCGCCTCTAAGAGGCAATACTTCTCCTCTCGCAAGCACCAAGTCTGAATATAGCAAAAGCCTTTTAATAAAGGAGGGAAACAATGTGGTATTATGTTGGGAAAACATCACAAACAGGATCCATACCACAAACCATGAGCAAAAGACCCACCCCCAAGTAAGTTTGGCAGTGTCCTTTTCCCCTCCGGGTCTTAAGTCCAGCAATCCAACAGTCACCCCACCCATGGTTTCTGTCCTTGGTCAGTGCAGCCCCCAGAGTTCAGAAGTTCATCTGCAGAGTTTACCTCCCAGTCTGGGTGGAAGTGGGGGGAAGGTATGGGGGACATCTTGCATGCTCTGCTGGTTGGGTTGACTTCTGATTACCAGGCCTCTCCATGGGGTTCTGCTGCAGTCTTCACCGCCAGCTGCGCCTCTCCACTATCCACACTGCTAGCCATCCTGCTAGCCCTCCCCCTCTTAACACAGCTCTCAGTGAGTTCAACTCTTTAGTGATTTCAGCTGTTAGTAAGGGGGGAGGGGTCCTCAGTGCTAGCACACTCAGAACCACTAGCCCAAAGTAGGTCTAATGCTTAGAACTAGGAATCAGTGATTTCAGCTCTGCAGCGCCTAACAAGATTCCTAACTGAGTCAAAATTAGCTCGGTTATTACACAGTGGAGGGGGGGGGGTCAAAGTGGTGTTTTGGAACCAGACTACCAGGTACACATGCCTGTCCCCAGCTTCTCTCAATTTGCTGGGCTTTGGAATCCATGTCCCTTGCCTAGTGAGTGCTACTTAGTTGAGGGTGAGTCCCTTCATCATAAAATACCAAGTACAGTTCTACTGTCCTTGATTCACTTAACCAGGATAACAACACTTTATTACTCCTGCCCCAATAACAAAGAGACTGGGGATCCCACAGCAGCCAAAGTGGCCATTTGGGCAAGCAGTCCATCATGCTAGGCAGGGTGGGTGTGCCCATGCAAATGAGATCAGTCCCTGAAGTCCTTTTCCACAGCTCACCACCAAATGTCAGGGTAGAGCTCATTCTGACTCTGCTTACATTACCATATCTGAGATAGAAGCCAAACTTGAACAGCTTAATGGGACTAAATCAGGCGGCCCAGATAATCTTCATCCAAGAATATTAAAGGAATTGGCACATGAAATTGCAAGCCCATTAGCAAGAATTTTTAATGAATCTGTAAACTCAGGGGTTGTACCATATGACTGGAGAATTGCTAACATAGTTCCTGTTTTTAAGAAGGGTAAATAAAGCGATCGAGGTAACTACAGGCCTGTTAGTTTGACATCTGTAGTATGCAAGGTCTTGGAAAAAGTTTGAAGGAGAAAGTAGTTAAGGACATTGAGGTAAATGGGACAAAATACAACATGGCTTTACAAAAGGTAGATTGTGCCAAACCAACCTGATCTCCTTCTTTGAGAAAGTAACAGATTTTTTAGACAAAGGAAACACAGTGGATCTAATTTACCTAGATTTCAGTAAGGCGTTTGATACGGTGCCACATGGGGAATTATTAGTTAAATTGGAAAAGATGGGGATCAATATGAAAATTGAAAGGTGGATAAGGAATTGGTTAAAAGGGAGACTACAGCGGGTCCTACTGAAAGGTGAACTGTCAGGCTGGAGGGAGGTTACCCGTGGAGTTCCTCAAGGATCAGTTTTGGGACCAGTCTTATTTAATCTTTTTATTACTGACCTTGGCACAAAAAGTGGGAGTGTGCTAATAAAGTTTGCGGATGATACAAAGCTGGGAGGTATTGCCAATTTAGAGAGAGACCGGGATATCATACAGGAGGATCTGGATGACCTTGTAAACTGGAGTAATAGTAATAGGATGAAATTTAATAGTGAGAAGTGTAAGGTCATGCATTTAGGGATTAATAACAAGAATTTTAGTTATAAGCTGGGGACGCATCAATTAGAAGTAACGGAAGAGGAGAAGGACCTTGGAGCATTGGTTGACCAGAGGATGACTATGAGCTGCCAATGTGATATGGCCGTGAAAAAAGCTAATGTGGTCTTGGGATGCATCAGGTGAGGTATTTCCAGTAGAGATAAGGAGGTTTTAGTACCGTTATACAAGGCACTGGTGAGACCTCACCTGGATCACTGTGTACAGTTCTGGTCTCCCATGTTTAAGAAGGATGAATTCAAATTGGAACAGATACAGAGAGGGGCTACTGGGATGATCCGAGGAGTGGAAAACCTGTCTTATGAAAGGAGACTCAAGGAGCTTGGCTTGTTTAGCCTAACTAAAAGAAGGTTGAGGGGAGATATGATTGCTCTCTATAAATATATCAGAGGGATAAATACTAGAGAGGGAGAGGAATTATTTAAGCTCAGTACCAATGTGGATACAAGAACAAATGGATATAAACTGGCCTTCAGGAAGTTTAGACTTGAAATTAGATGAAGGTTTCTAACCATCAGAGGAGTGAAGTTCTGGAACAGCCTTCCAAGGGAAGCAGTGGGGGCAAAAGACCTATCTGGCTTCAAGATTAGACTCGATAAGTTTGTGGAGGAGATGGTATGATGGGATAACATGATTTTGGCAATTAATTGATCTTTAACTATTCATGGTAAATAGGCCCAATGGCCTGTGATGGGATGCTAGATGGGGTGGGATCTGAGTTACTACAGAGAATTCTTTCCTGGGTATCTGGCTGATGAATCTTGCCCATATGCTCAGGGTTCAGCTGATTGCCATATTTGGGGTCGGGAAGGAATTTTCCTCCAGGGCAGATTGGAAGAGGCTCTGAGGATTTTTTGCCTTCCTCTGTAGCATGGGGCATGGGTCACTTGCTGGAGGATTCTCTGCACCTTGAAGTCTTTAAACCATGATTTGCGGACTTCAATAGCTCAGCCATAGTTGAGAGGTTTATCGCAGGAGTGGGTGGGTGAAATTCTGTGGCCTGCGTGGTGCAGAAGGTCGGACTAGATGATCATGATGGTCCCTTCTGACCTTAATATCTATAAATCTACATCTATGCTGCTCTTACTATATATAACATTGATCATCAAGGCTTGATTTAAAAATGTGCACTCTACTCTCCATCAGTAGTTCTGACTTGCTGGAGCAAAAAGGATATTACGACATGTGATACCTGATGAACGAGACAGACACTTGTTACTGATACTTATATTCACAGACCAGACCAAAGTTTTCAAAGGCCAGCCTCCACTTTGCATGTGCCAAATAGCTCGATCAAACTTGCACCTGCATCTTCTTGGTGCTAACACCTGCATGCATGTTAACGCCTGCACATGCACTTCAAATAACCGAACACCTGTGCACACAAATGTTTTCATTTGCATCCCTCCTCAATGGGTTTTTCAGGGGCATTTTCTAAAAATTGCCCCTCACCCTTCCAGCCCAGGTCTGAGACCATTTGAATTTCTGTATTTCATGTGGATACATGAGGAAGCCAAGAAAATTTACTCAACTGAGCACTTAGCAACCATACAAAATGCTAGACATAGGCAAGAGACACAATTAAGAGTAGCAAATGTCACCAAAAAAAACAACAACAAAGTTTAAAGTGAAGGTGAACCAAACTTTTGTATTTATTGTTCAGGAAGATTCATCAGGGGCAATGTGGTGAGGGACGTATTTCAGAACAAAGCAATTTCCAGGTGAACTTTTTTTGTGCAGATCAAGCTGTAAATGATAAATGTTCTCAATTAGATTGTAAACTCTTAGAGCCAGTCACTGTCTCTTTGTTATAAACTTGTGCAGCACCTAGCAAAATGGGACACAAGGAAACTGCAGCTGATACCCAGCAAGCAAGGGCTACACATGCTGACTCAGCAGGATCAGCTCACTGGCAGAAGACTGCTGATTGGATACCTCTTAGTATAAAGCTTCCCGTTGCTGCCACAACCTTTGTCTGAGCAACTAGTTGCCAAGCCCAATGCTGACCAACCCCCAGAGACAAAGTCTCTGCTTCCTTGCCTGGTTCCCACTTCATACCTGTTACCACATTCTGCTGCCTTGCCCTAACTCTAGTTATTGACCTTCATTCATCCTGCAGCATTTAAAGACAGAAACCAGGAGTCTGATTCAGCTCTTAGTGATCACTAGAGCTGAAATCAATGATAAGCTGGTCTGCGGGTTGAGCCTTACACCTGGTTAAGTGTTGCATGACTCTTACTCTAACTCCACTTTAACCCTTGGCATGGCTTCTAAATCTGACTCTGGCTGCCACCCTTGGTGTGACTCTTAACTGTAATCCCAGCTCTACTTTAGGCTCTGACCGCTAGATCAGTGCTGTTTCTAGGCATTACTCATAATTAATTACAGCACTAACAAAGTGTCAGATATATTTGGGCATCAGAGAATTTGGGCAACTGGGTGAACACAGAAATAATGAAATTAAATCCCACTTAAGCCCTAAGTATGAAATTTTCAAAAGAATTCAGCACCCAGCACCAGATTTTCAGAAGAGCTCATTACATTGGTGGAGATTAGGTTCTTTTAAAAACCTGGCCTTAAGTGTCACCGTGACAGCTACTAGGTCCTGAGTTCTTTTGCAAATCTGATTCTTATTCGGATCCTACATGGGTACTGAGCTCTTTTAAAAATCTGGCCTCAATAGGGGGCAATGATCACTTGAAAATCTGGCCCTAAACTCTTCTGAAAATCTAACTCTGGGTGTGCACAGGCTCTATGAAAAGTTGAATTTCACCCAAACTCAGTATAAAGCTTTTGGTCACAAAAGCTCAATTATTATTTTTTATTATTATTTTAAAAGTTAAACATTTTAAAATTTCAGTTATTAAAAAATACCCCATTGCTTGATAAACTGCATGATTTAAACTCAATATATTTATTTTAATTAATTTTGCTTATGTATTGGCCCACATGTGGTTAGCCTAAGAGCTTTTGAATGTTGCCTATAGGGAGAAGCAGTTGGATAGTGGGCGTTTTAATATTAACACTTTTTATATTTAATTGCTTCTGACTACAAATTCCATTTTGACGCAGAAGTTCACTTAAATTCCAACATGCTGTTTTTGTCATCCATGTCTATCTATCTATCTATCTATATGTTCAGTGGTGTTGTAGCAGTGTTGGTCTCAGATTATTAGAGATATAAGGTAGGTGAGGTAATATCTTTTACTGGATCAACTTATGTTGGTGAGAGAGACAAGCTTCGAGCTTACACAGAGCTCCTCTTCAGGCCTGAGGAAGACCCACCGTGTCTCTCTCTCGATAAAATGGCATTAATAAGAAGGTGTTGGAAAATTTCAGCCTGGCCTAAAAATCTGTTTTGTCTTGCCACGTTTTTTTTTGTTTCAGAGATCTTTGATTGAAAATGCATGCTGTAACAGAGGATGCAAACCTGTTCTTTTCCCATTTTTATTTTCCATTCATTTTTGGTGTTTGTAAAGCAGTTAGATTGGATTATGATGACAGCAAAAGAATAATCTGATCAGCTGGAGCCAATGTAGACAGCATTAAGTCTCCCTTTGTACTGTAGTCTAATCTCCAACATCACCGCTATTTCAGTCCTGAGCCACTGCCAGTAATACTGAATTGTGTTAAACTGTGTGGTAGCTCAGTGAGGTGGACAAGCATCCACTAGGGATTGGGATGAGACCACGAGACTTTTTATTGTTGCTTAGTTAGCTCTTCATCGTTATAGAGATTTACATTACATTTTTATGCGCTTAAGCCCATGTTTAAATAAAACCCCCAAACAATTACAATTCTGGATCTATGTACTGGCGAGAAAGCAGGCAGATGACAATTTGCTTTCTGTCTCTGTGCCATTTCTGCACCTGGCATTGACTGTATTGGTGTAAACCAGGGTTGAAATGAGCTCTCTCCTGCCATCTGTTGATGAACTTGGGAGAAAGACTCCAGGAGTAGACCATATTTGCATAGACATACCTACTGGGCTTAGGAGATCAGCAGACAGACCTGCTTTACCAGAATGATCACATATAGCTGTTTTAAAATTCACTTAAGTCTTAGATGCAGGGGTAATATTATCCTTAGTGTATGACTATGTACAGCTGAACTGTACTAAGTAGGAACTTAATTGAGAGGAGATCACCCTAACTCGAAGCTCACTCAGTCAGCATGGAGTATTGATGCCAAAGCTCAGTGTAAGGGGATAGGGACAGGGGTTGGTTGGGCACTCTGTTTGTGGAGTCCTACATACCATTTGACCAGCATTTAAAGACAGAAACCAGGAGTCTGATCAGCTCTTAGTGATCACTCGAGCTGAAATCAATGATAAGCTGGTCTGGGGGTTGAGCCTGACACCTGGTGTGGGGATGATGTTGCGGGGAAAGGCAACACAAAGGATGCAGCAAATGGAGCAGCAGTGAGCTTCCCTGTTACCCACTGAGCTGGGCTAAGAGGTGGAACCTCAGAACATGGCATCTTAGCTAGGGGTGGCAACTGCAATGCTGGCAAGCAGCGACAGGTGGCAGCATCGTTCCACCACCCGTTCACGCCCAGGGGCGGGAGGGGGACCCACCTGAATGCACCCCTAGACACAGACAACAAACTGCAAGTGGGGCGGGACTTGAACTGGTTCTGTTGTGTAATGCTGAGAGGAACTCCTAGATATTGAACCTGGCCTTTGATGCTGACAGCACCACCTGGTGTTACATTAGTTATGTTGGGTTGTGCTATGTCTATCAGAGAGAAGGGACGATGAAAAGGACGAGTAAGGAAGTAAGGGCCAGAAGATGAGAGAAAGGAAAGAAGGGGTGCGAGGCTGGGAAATTAGCGAGAGGAAGGAAAGGGAATGGAATTTATAATGTATTAGAAATAGGCACATTATAATGGAGTGGGGCATAGAGGGAGAGGATACCTTATTGTTCTTGTGGCATCAAAGTACTTTAAGATGTAGTCAGTAGGTTTATGGTGTGAATGATAGAATGTTTCCTATTTAAAGAAAGGAAGATGAGTCCAGTGGTCAGAGTGCTAGCCAGCACTATGGGAAACTTGGGTTTTGCTACCTGCTCTGCCACAGACTTCCTGTGTGACCCAGGGCAAATCAATTAGCCTCTCTGCCTCAATTTCCCATTGTAAAATGGGGATAATAGCACTTTCCTATGTCACAGAGAAGTTGGGAGGTGTTTAGATACAAGAGTAATGGGAGCACCAAAGTACCATAGATGGATAAATTGCATACCATATAGAAACATTAAATAACAACAACAATAAAGAGATCCACCATGCCCAGTACATTTCAATTGTGTTTTGATTTTTGTGTCTGGCTTCTGTGAGATTAATAAAATCTTCACAGAGATAATAAAATCTTCACAACAAAGGCAGAACATTTTTGTCTTTTGTAGATACATTGTTATTACGGAGACAGAACAGTCTGGCAGAAACGACTTAAAAGAAGAAATGTTTTTCGTAGGAAACGTGAATCAAGCTGAATTCTAATAGACCCATCTTTCTTGTCATCTGTAGGTCTTTTTCCTTCATGCCTTTTGGTTTGTGGGAGGGTCATGCAAGCTGCATTTAAATCTATATCTATACTAGAGCATCGTGGAGTAGACACAACAAAACAACATCTACGCCCTTTAATGGCAGACTGTCTACCATCAAGGTTTATACTGTCTGTCCTGTGCACAAAAAATAGCTTGATAGGGAATTCAGTATTTTCATGATGCTGTTATAGGGAATTTCCATGTATTTGGTTTTCATGTATTCACAAGGCAGATAGGTACTCTGATTTAGTATACTACAGGACTATTGTAGATCCAGATATTTGTAGAATTAATTCAACACAGCTTCTCAGCATGTTCTCTGTAAAAGAGCTATAGATGCCAAAAATACTGAAAAGTATTCCTATATTCCCTTTAATGGGAAAGTTCTGTTGTTAAATATTTATACATCTTTATAAAGAGCCTTGAGAAGTTTTGATATGAAGTGCTATTGAAATTGTTATTGTCTTCAAATCTCAATGCTAATGTCTAGTCTAGTGCATGCACTAAATCCTGAAGTAGTCAGTTCAGCAAGGTGAAACAGAGATGTTGCCCAGTGTTTCCTCTACAAAGAGACTCCAGCTGGTTGTGGCAGGATTTCTCAGAGAAAGTAGAGAACAATGCACTATGCATCTGCTCCTGCATTATTTAATTCAAAGGGAGTTTTGCAAACAGTGTCAATAGGAGCCAGATCAATCCACATTGTGGGGGAGAGGGGGTCACTTTCTTGCTCTGAGCAAGAGGAAAGATGTGCTTATTTGTTGCATTTTATCAGATATCTCCTAACCCACAGACCACAGCTAAATGAGGGCCAGATGTGTGGGTTGCCACATTAGCCTGGCTTATCTTCTACCACCAATCCAGTGCAATGCTTTCAAGCTGCACATGTATCTGGGGGTAAGATCTAGCCACATTTGTATTTTAATTGACATGCTTCATCCTGAGAAGCATGTTACCTGTTATCACTCCCAAGAAGTTACAGGTTCAAGTCTGATCAGTGCCCATTTTCCTTTTGTAGAAATGTGGACACTTACAAGTGTGTGAAGTGAGAAAAATCAAAATGGAGATGGTAACATAAAAAACACTTCCTAAGTCAAGAATATAATTTTAGCCTCCACATGCTTTCTTGTGTCAGCAAAATGAGCTAGTTCCTTTAAAAGAAAATGTTAAGGACCAGAACATTTGCCACGATATCAAAAAAAGAGATGTTTAATACTGTCATAGGCTGGTGGTTTTTACATTCTACATCTGTGCTGCAGTATTATTATAACATTCTCAGTTATATGGAATTTCAGCGGTGATCTGGAATCTGGACATGAAGAAACTCAATGTTTGATTTATTTTTCCAATACATTTAAAATCAGTTTCTTAAGGAAACCAAGGAATAAGGACGGGATTGTGTAAATAAAATGAGAATGAAAAATAAAAATCAAATAAAAATATTCTGTGGTAGATTGCAGTAGGTGGCAGGAAAGGGAATGATGCCTTTGGATTTGCAATAAAACCTTGCAAATAAATCCTGACCTTTTGGTTATGGATCCTGTCCTTGACAAGTGGCCATGGAGAATAGCAAAAAATAAAAATAAATACCTGTGTGTGTGTGTACATGTGCACATGTGTGTGTGTGTGAACACATTTCAAAGTATGGACTTTGCTCTTGAGCTTTTTTCACTTTTTGACAGTGAAATTTATTTTTCTTGTGTTTTGACAGGGGTTGTCTCCTAAATTCCTCATTTCCATCTCCGCTCGATGTAAATCTGCCTCTGTAAATCTGTAGAATTTATGATCACAGTGGCTTTCCTAGGGCAACCACCACATTATTTCACAAGATCAGGGAAGGAAAGATGCTCCTATAAGTGAACTGAATGTATACAGAGCTCTGAAGTTGCTAGTTATATTGTTTTGTAACATTTTACAGCCAGAAAGACTTGAGATGCCAGCATGGCATTTCTCAGAACTTATATCCTAGTAAATCCCCTGTCTCTAGAGATCCTATATTGAGATACAGAAAATTAATACAGTGTTCTGGGTAGGGCACCTAGATTTTAACAATTATTTAAAAAATACTGTGGTAGCATGTGTATTGTGGGTGCTTTTTCAGCTTTTAAGTACAAAGGCAAAAAGTCCAGTCTCTGATAATATTCAAGATTTTGCCGTTTAAACTAGTAGAAATGGTAAAGTTCAGATTTTTTAAAAGGCTGAATATTAATTCAAAATGCAAATCAATTAACTGGTCTGGAAAATGCTCATGGGAAACAGATTTACAAAGGTGTTTAAAGATGCACATAGGTACCTAATTTACAGAGATCTTTTAAAAAGTCCTGCTGAGAGCCTAATTCTTATTGATTTTCAATGGAAGCCAGGCACCTAACCTGCCTAAGCTCTTTTGAAAATCCCTCTAGGTACCTATATGCATCTGTAGGTGCGTAAGTATTTTTGTAAGTCTGGCCCTAAGTACTTAGACCATCCACAATCTTATTTACTTTAATGAGAATACTCCTGCTAGTAAGATAACTCAGTAGCGGGTAAAGGCCCCACAAGTCATTATATTTTTGCTAGCAAGGGTTGGTTAAATCATTATTTGGGAGGTCACCTCATGATGGAAGAGGGAGGAAAACATCAGTCTCCAGTCTTGCAGAAGTTTGGTGAACATGGGATGAGATTGTTCAGAAGGCTAGAAATGTGGTGAAGCTCCCTCATGCCACCCTGCCTCCCTTACTGCCCACCAACAAACCATAGTACTTCCTAGAATTAGCTAGGGGCTAAATTATGACTTTAGCCCCAGGTAAAGGAGCTGCATGAGCTACATCATCGCAGACATAACCCCAGCCAGGCACTGTGACTCAGACATACGTCTCTGGGAGACGATTCCTTCCCTGATCCACATTGGCTCTTGAACCCAGGAAGGAGGCGCTGGGAAGGAAATAAGTGGCTGCTGCCCTTCAAAGGGTGTAGCTTGCTTCCTTCCTTCCTGACTAGCCCCTCTGGCCCATGAGTAGGGGGGTTGGAGCCAATACTTCACCCTTTCCCTACCCCCCTCTACTATCTCCACTGCACTCACAGTAGGGAGTACCAGAGAATAGGGGCTGTGCTTCATATCAGATTGACCACAGGATCTGGATAGGTCTGATTCACTTAAGTATAGAGGCGGTGGCTTCTTACTCCTCTGTAAACCCCTGATTAGCTGAGTGAGACAAGGGCCATAAGGTAAGAATGGGAGGTCCTGGCCTGTGGCTGGCTTTTAGAAGTAGAGAGAGTCTGGCTGCAGGTGATGAGGAGGGGAGGGCTCCTTAAAAGTTCAAGTCTATGGAGTTTGGACCATATTATTTCTGTTTTTTATTCATATTGCAGTAGTGCCCAAAATCCCCACTTGGCTAGGTCCCCATCCTGCTGTAAGATACTTTTTTGTGAACTGGAGAGTTTGGTTCCTTTCCATCTGCTATGAACCCAACTTCAGGGTTCAGTTCAAATGCCCCTTCTTAAAACACCAAACTTTTCAGGATTCATGCACCTCTAATTTTTGCACCTAGAAATGGAAACAGCCTATAATTAGAAGTAGGATGAGCCACTGAATGGAAATGCTGTTGCTAAAATTCAGGGGATTTTACTCCTAGAGTCTTTATATACTTTTTCATCCTCACTGACAGTAATGATAGGAATTATAAATGTTTTGTGGCTGGGGTGGGCAACATTCATGGATAATGCAAATTCTCTGGAGTTGATGCATAATGCATTCTCTGGAGTTGATGGTTTGGATTAACCATCAAATGTGCTAGAATGTGTTTAGACATTGGGGGAAGGAGAAGGCTGATCCTCTTCCTGGAAACCCAGAACATTATCTTGGTTGTGCTGTTCATTTCCATCTTCTTAGGTTTTTAAATCGTCTGCCAAAACCAGCTCTGCATTTCAGTTCACCAGCCAAATGCTGACATTACTTTGCCAATTGGGATTTCCATAATTAGCAGGTTTATGGAGTGTTGCTATATTAAACACACTTGCATCAATTTACAAAAAAAAATATACCACAACAAACAACAAAACCCTTTGCCTTCTGTCTAGGAGTGACTGGGTGACATCTTATAAAGTAATGGTGAGCAATGACAGTCACGCATGGATCACTGTCAAAAATGGATCTGGAGATATGGTGAGTACCACAGAACAGGAGAGCCACAAGGAATAGTGGGAAAGCATTACTTGGGGAAAAAAAGAATCATATTGACTTTTGATATGCCACGTAGTAATATATCTTCTTGAGAGGCTCTGTGAGGCTGAAAGGGGAATGATGTATGTATCCCCCTAGTCCTTCTCATTGTCTGAGTGCTCCTGCCCCAGCTCTGCCATCCCTGACCCACTCTGCACTGTAGATCAGCAGGGTATCAGATCTGCAGGGTACCATCTATTATTTTGAAGAACTGGCCCCCTCCCACTCTTTGCACACAGGACGGGATAGATCAGATACAGTGTCCCCTCCATGGGCCAGATCCTTAGCTGGTGTAAATCCATTGATGTAAGTTGAACTACACTGATTTACAGCAGATGAGGATGCCTGCAGAGTGCACATTATTTGAGAGAGGCTGTGGAGAAGATGGGGCTGTGACACTCCCCTTTTCCTCTGGCCCACTAATAATTGAGCTGAGAGCGTATTCTCCCTGAAAAGCAATTATCTCTGGGTTCCCCTCACCTACCTATCAGGGCACAATCTCATTCCACCTTTAAGTTGGATATAGTTCCAGATGTTTTACCAAAGTTTTGGAGAGTCATGTGAACTGAACTTGACGTTTTTGTATGTTTGAATCGGAATAGATTTTTGAAGGAAACAGCGAGAAAGAGATCCCGGTACTCAATGAACTGCCAGTACCAATTGTTGCACGTTATATCCGTATAAACCCTCGGTCATGGTACGAAGAAGGGAGCATCTGTATGAGACTGGAAATCTTAGGCTGCCCCCTGCCAGGTAAGCACAGTTCTCCATTACAATTGGCAGGATTGCCCACAAACTTTGCCAAGACCACATTACTCAGCTCGGAAGGAGTCCTAAAGCCTATCCTGGCATTAATAGCTTTCTCTTGAATGGGCAATCAAAGTTGTGTAAAAGGTAACAGAAATACATTTTACCCAGTTACAGTGATAGTGTCAGTGTAATTCTATTCAATTGCAACAAAAAGATATTTATAACGGACTGTGACAAAGTTCCTCCTCTGCCTTGATGGGTCCTGTGCTTATTGGCGGAGTTGCTCGCCTCAGAGGTTCATGGCAGCCCTCAGTTTGGCCACTTTCATGGCTCAAATCTGCCATTCACTCAGTTAGCCTCATCACTGGGCAGCATGGGGAAAAGGAAGAAGAACAATCCCCGCAGTCTCTGCTGATCCACCTAGTGGATCAGGCAACAGGCCAGAGACCTTCCCCTCTGGTGGAACCCACAATCCAGGTCAACTCCTCCAGTATCAAGTAGGGAGTTGCGGGGGATAGGGGGAACCCGGGCCCGCCCTCTACTCCGGGTTCCAGCCAAGGGCCCTGTGGATTGCAGCTGTCTACAGTGGGTCCTGTAACAGCTGCGTTACAGCTACAACTCCCTGGGCTACTTCCCCATGGCCTCCTCCCAACACCTTCTTTATTCTCACCACAGGACCTTCCTCCTGATGTCTGATAATGCTTGTACTTCTCAGTCTTCCAGTAGTATGCCTTCTCACTCTCAGCTTCTTGCGCCTCTTGCCCCCAGTTCCTCGCACATACCTCACAAACTAAGGTGAGCTCCTTTTAAAACCCAGGTGCCCTGATTAGCCTGCCTGTCTTAATTGATTCTAGCAGCTTCTTGATTGGCTGCAGGTGTTCTAATCAGCCTGTCTGCCTTAATTGTTTCCAGAAAGTTCCTGATTGTTCTGCAACCTTCCCTGTTATCTTATCCAGGGAAAAGGGAACTACTTAATCTGGGGCTAATATATCTGCCTTCTATCACTCTCCTGTAGCCATCTGGCCTGATCTTGTCACATGGACATTATTAATAAACCAAAATTACACATCTGATCTAATGAGGGATTTCTCTTCTGTTCAAGCTGAGGTGCAGATTCATAAACCTTATTGAGTGCACATGTACCAGTGTTAATAGAATGATGCATTGAAAGGCTTACTTGTGAATTGCCTAGAGTCACAGATTTTAAGGCCAGAATGGACCACTGTGATCATCTAGTCTGACTTCCTGCATAAGATAGACTGAAGGACTTCCCTGAATAAATTCCTGCTTCAGGTCTGATAGCTATGCTTGGACTAGAGCATATCTTTTAGGGGGGAAAACCCAACCTGGATTTAAAATTTACCAACTCTTGGTAAATTTTAAATGTTGGCAAATGATTTCATTTTCCTTTAAGATTGTGGAAGTCACACATCCCGAAAGCCAACAAAAGATCTTTTAAATGTTAGATATTTCATTAATCATACTCATGCAAAAAATATCTAGTGCCTCACTAGGTACCACATACAAGGTGGAAACTAAGTCAAAGCCATTCCAGAAAAAGAATGTTCAAAATTTCACAATGCTTCAAGCTTACATCTCAGTTATGGGTTATCATAACGTAGCCTAGTATCAGGCTTATATACAGATACTTGTATGTCGGTGTATATATATATGTAGATCTGTTTGTTCCAGTCTTTTCTACAGGTTTCAACTCCTCATTTTAAATCTTTCATCTGCTTTTTTCTTTGAACTTAAATTCTGGTATTTTGGGGATAGCTCTTCCTTTTTTTTTATGGGGGGGGGGGGAGCTATGAATAGTATTTTCAGAAATACTAGAAACATAAAGAGAACTGCCTTTCCAGAGCTTATCAATACTACTTTAACTGCTCCTGTTCTGAGACTTGCTGTCTCCACTTCCACTGTTGATGTAGGGTCATCCCACTGATCGAAAGTACAGCAGAAAGAACCCGGTGACTAGCAGAGAGTAATGAGCACCTCAGATTTCCATTTGAAGTATATTCCATGTGGCTTTGGTTAGCGTGTCTATAGGCACATTCTTTACAATACTGGATGTCAGACAGAAGTAAATGAGAAGCTCTTATTATTACCATGGAACCAGAAGCAACTGCACAGGAGGGACAAGCATAGTGTTGACCATGGGATAATGAGGAGGACACTGACACCATGCTGGAGAGCAACATGTGCTACAGGAAAGGTGGAAAGTTCTTACCACCGTTTATTTTGAATTCTGTAAAACTGCATTTGCTTTATTCAAGCCAAAGAAGAAAAGAGGCAAAATGTGGTTCTTTGGAAAGTAAATGTTTTTAGTAATATAATAACTATGTTATAAATACTGGAAAAACTACAATTGACAGGTCAATTCTGCTCTCCCATCATGAGATAGTTCACAGTAACTCATTTGACTTCAGTGGGTTACAATAATTGATAATGATGTAACTGAGATCAGAATATGACCCATTGTAACCACAAGCTCACCTTCACTTGGGTTGAAGTGACCAAGTTCTGATTTCCTTTTCACCTTGGATTAGAATGGAAGCAGTTTCAGGTCCTTACTTATATCCATGTTTCTGCATGTTAGTTGTTCATGGGAGCCATTCTATGCAGTGGCTGGTTTTGTCTGTCTTTGGCATTAAGGCAGGCAGTATCATAGCCGGTGAAAAATACACATTAAATATCGAGGGTTGTTTATTTTTTGAATGTTTGAAAAGGCTTAGGATTTTGATGGGGATTTATACAGTAGGCAATTGGACTGGGTGGAACAACATCTGAACATTTTCAGAATCCCATGTGAATGCCATAACCACTAGGCTAAAGATTACAAGAGGTGTAACTCTGAACTGGTTTCACTGGAAGCAGCAGTAGGCCTCGGTGCATTTGAAAATCCTACCTTTAAATCCTTACCTAAGCACCTAATTATGTTTCCTGATTTCTAGAAGTGTTGAATATCCTCATGCCTCCCATTATATTCCATAAAAAAAGTTTATTCGTGCTTACGGCAATTGGGGGTTGAAATCAAGAAACTTATTTAGGTGCCTAAGGCCAAGAACTTGAATAATAAGAGCTTGAATTTTTCCTTTTAAGTACTTCTTTGAGTTCCTAATAAGTAACCTGATTTTCAAATGTGATGAGCACTAATTTACAGAGGAAGGATAATCACTGGAAGAAAGATTTTTACCTCTCGGGCTGTGGGGCCAATTTAGACAAAATAAGAACCAACACATATCTTCATTCAAAGCTCAAACCAAACATTCAGGAGATGCTAAAAAGTTTAGCTACCTTGAAAATATGTTTACCATTTTATGCATTTCCTGGAAATAGCCAGGACTGGAAACTACAGTAAATAGCACTGGAAAACTCATGAGAAAATCTTTCCTTATAAGATCTGTAGTCTGATTTAAGACCAAAGTGGGGAATGATTATCTGAACTGAATCTTTTAAGATTGCTCTCATATTTATCATAAAAATATTCATGTAATACTCATAATATGCATTTTTGTGTATTGTGTATTTTTGTGTAGGATACTTTTGATCAGCCCCTCTTGCTAGAGGGAGGATTAAACTATCCATTATCCCTACTGAAAACTCTACAAACATATTACACACCCATGGAGGTGCTGGCTCAGCAGACATATCAAGTGATTTCCTGTTTTACTGAGGACAAGGCATGTTTATGTGTAGATGGAAAGATGCAAAAAGTCTTTCCTGCAGCAGGAGGATGGTACAACAGTCACTAGCAGAAGAGAAAGGTGATGAAGGCGGCACTGGTTATTTAATTTCCTCCCTGGTTTCCCAAAATGTTGCTACTTAGACAGATACAGACTGACACATACATTCTTTTTGCAGTTGCCTCAGAGGGATAGATGTGCTTTTCCTTCCAGTCTTTTCTCAAAGGTAACATAAAGCAAAAAGGTTTCAGAGTGGTAGTCATGTTAGTCTATCAGCAAAAATAATGAAGAGTCCTTGTGGCACCTTAGAGACTAACAAATTTATTTGGGCATAAGCTTTTGTGGGCTAAAACCCACTTCATCAGATGCATAGAGTGAAAAATACAGTAAGAAGAATATATATTATAGCACATGAAAAGATGGGAGTTGCCTTACCAAGTGGGGGTTAGTGCTAACGAACCAATTCAATTAAGGTGGAATTGGCCTATTCTCAACAGTTAGGGTTACCAGATAGCAACTGTGAAAAACCAGAACAGGCAGTGTGGAGGGTAATTGGTGCCTATATAAGAAAAAGTCCCCCAAAACAGGACATCTGGTCACTCTATCAACAGCTGACAAGAAGTTGGTGAATGCCAAGGGAGGGAAAATTATTTTTGTAGTGCTAATGAGGCCAATGCAATCAAGGTGGCCCATTTCCAGCAGTTGACAAGAAGGCGTGAGTATCAGCAGAGGGAAAATTTCTTTTGTAGTGACCCATCCACTCCCAGTTTTTATTAAGGCCTAATTTGATGGTGTCCAGTTTGCAAATTAATTCCAGTTCTGCAGTTTCTCGTTGGAGTCTGTTTCTGAAGTTTTTTTGTTGAAGAATTGCCACATTTAAGTCTATTATTGAGTGTCCAGGGAGATTAAAGTGTTCTCCTACTGGTTTTTGAATGTTACAAATTCTTGATGTCTGATTTGTGTCCATTTATTCTTTTGCATAGAGACTGTCTGGTTTGGCCAATGTGCATGGCAGAGGGGCATTGCTGGCACATGATGGCATATATCACATTGGTAGATGTGCAGGTGAACGAGCCCCTGATGGTGTGGCTGATGTGATTAGGTCCTATGATGGTGTCTCTTGAATAGATATGTGGACAGAGTTGGCAACGGGGTTTGTTGCAGGGATTGGTTCCTAGGTTAGTGGTTTTGTTGGGTGGTGTGTAGTTGCTGGTGAGTATTTGCTTCAGGTTTCAGGGGTTGTCTGTAAGCAAGGACTGGCCTGTCTCCCAGGGTCTGTGAGAGTGAGGGATTGTCCTTCAGGATAGGTTGCAGATCCTTGATGATGCGCTGGAGAGGTTTGAGTTGGGGGCTGTAGGTGACGGCTAGTGGCGTTCTGTGATATTCTTTGTTGGGCCTGTCTTGTAGTAGGTGACTTCTGGGTACCCTTCTGGCTCTGTAATAAAGCAGAAAGAAGCTGGATATGATCAAAAATACCCAAATATTGGAGGAGACAAAAATTAAATTGAGGTTTTCGTCTATTTACTATGTCAGAGAATGATCACCCCAATAGATGATTCTTTTAATAGAATAAATTCATTGCATGATATAATTTTCAGAATTCTTGCAAGTTGATCCAAGAGGTAAAAATAACTTAAACTACCATAAGTACAAGTGTATAACCTGTTTGATGGCATGTTCTGTTTTGCAGTGCTTGCTTCATTCAGTAGCTTGAAACAGTCACAGAACATTTCTTGCTCGATTGTTTGTTTCTTAAGTCTACCAGTGGATTCACTATGTGCCATATTATAACTCAAACCCATACCCTACTGATGAGCAGTCATCTACACAAGCAGTTCCAATGACTTCAGTGGGATTACTTATGAGAGTAACTGCTCACTGTGGGGTCACAATCTGGCCCTTTGTGTTTTAATTTTATCCTTGTGGAGCCAAAGCCTGAAGTTTTTACTTAGGCAAATTCAAATGAGCTTTTCTGGAAATTTTTGCCTACGTAAGGGCTGCATCAAAATAAGTCTAAATTCAATAGGACTTGGGTGTAGTCTATGTAGTATATCCCTATATATTCACCAAGGGAGATGTATATCAGCACAGACTAATATAATAGTTACCCTCAGAATGGTTCCTTCCACCTTTTCATTGTTACATAAAATATTGTTATGAGCAAGTACTCCCTATTCTTAGAATGGGGAAAGTTGCTAGAAACCGTAACATTTCTAGAATCAGAATAAACTTTAAACATGCTTATTATTAACAGTTAAAAGAAAACTTTTGAAAGAGGATGGCTGTGGAGTGGTGCCTCAATTCTTAGGGTGACTATACATCTCATTTTGGCTGGGACAGTCCCTTTTTAACCCCTGTCCCGGACGTCCTGACTTTTTGGCAAAACTAGGCATTTGTCCCGTTTGCTCTTGCCGGCTGATGACCAGTTGGCAAGAGCAAACAGGACAAATGCCCAATTCTGCCAAAAAGGTGGGGCATACTCCTCTAATGGGATATGGAGGAATGTTTGGGGGGGGGGCGGGGAGGGAGAGCGGCAATGCTAGCCACACACAGCAGAGCTCGGGCGAGTGGCAACACCAGGCAGCTTGAGTCAGCCCCGTGCAGGGATTGCGGGGTGGGGGGCTTGGGACAGACCTGTATGGGGGCTCGAGTGAGCAGCTCGGGCCAGCCCCACATGGTGTCCAATTTTTACTTTGAGAAATATGGTCACCCTATTGATTCTTCTCTGGTGTATGCCGGTTTTACACCATTGTCATTCAATTGAATTAACTGGAGTTACTCCTGACTTATAGTGGTGGAAATGAGAGAAGAATCTGCACAATATATCTAAAGAGTGTGATTTCCCTGTTGATTTAAAGTGTCATGGTAACATTCAGAAATGTAATGAAATAGAACATGTGAAAAGAAACATGATTTATTCTGGTGGCTGTCTGTACATTTCTTCAAGATGTGTTTAATGTCCATTATATGTTTAATTCGCTGGAGAGAGGTCAAACTTATGCATATTCATTGGGAACAGGGTGCACATCCCCAATCAGTAATTCTGAGATTTTCAAAGCTGTCTAAGGGATTTAGGCACTATCTTCCTTTAATTTTAATGGGAGGTATGTCTAAATCTTTTAGACTGCATTGAACATCTCAGCCAGAGCACTCTATAACGGACAACTTTTCTAATAGGACAAACAAAAAGCAAACTGCAGAAGCTCTTTGGCACTATAGTGTGAGTACAGGTTTCAAACAGCAAACTCCATGAGAAGTTCAACTTTGTAGAAGTCACGATGAAGTTGAGACAATGCGATATTAGGATGAGTGCAAATTCTGTGAATTAAAAAAAGAGAATCCTTATCATTTGGTCATGTTAGTTTCTTTGAGAGTGATGATTTCACCCTCCCCTCTTTGTGAGACTCTCTTCATACACAGCATTTTATATCAAACCCTAGAGAACACTAGAAACGTTAAAAAATATATATTACTGGTCTCTGCTTATCATTATTATTATTTATACTATGGTAGCACCTGGGAACCCCATTCAAGGTTCAGGGCCCTATTGTGCTAAGTGTGATACAGACATGTAACAAAGAGACAGTCCTTGCCCCAGAGACCTACAGTCTTCATGACAGGATACAATAGGAGACAAATCTAACAAATAGGGTGGGGCAGAGTGGGAGGATGCCAGAGCTGAGCAGAAAGTTACAAGTATTTGTGTTATAAAAGTAGTTTAGATTTATGGAAACCCCTCAATGTTCTTGTGCTGAGAAGAAATTAGATATTGCGGAGATGATTTCTTTCTCTCTCTGTCTCATACACATACTTTTATAGAATTGGAGATGGAAAAGGTCATGTGTCCATCCCCCTGCCAGTGCAATTGATTTCTGTATTTTACCCAATATAGTTTCACTTTGGGAGGGGTAGAGGTAGGAGGATATCAGAAACTATTCTTTCAAAGTACCTTTGCCAGCCAGTTTATAAATTAGCTGTGGTGCTGGCTTAAATGGAAGTTGACAGTGGAAAAAAATCAATACATTCTTTTGAATTCATCGTAATCATACAGACTTTCAGGGTGTCTTTTTCCTGTAAGGGGGGGGATTGTTTGAAATGATGCCAGGAATGAATACGTAATTGAAATGCTCCAGTGGTTTTAGCTGCATGGGGTCTTATTTTCTGTTTGCATGATGGTAAACAGTTGTTGCCAAGGTGGACTTAATGTACAGCAGATGAGAGTGGGTTTTTGGTTGGTTGGGGGTTTTTTTTGGTGTTTTGTTTTTTGTCTTCTGCATTTTGCTCTATAATTTCCTAATCTATATTCCTGCTGCAACAGCAACATCAATGGTCAAAACAGACTGACAATAGAGTTAATGTTTGTTCACAAGAGATCTTAGATTGTGCACATTTTAGAAGTAGAGCCAGAGGTCCAATACTCCCTTTGTAGGAGTGTTTTCATTTTCAGGGATTTCAGTGGAAGTGGGAGGTCCCATTTATTGCCTCTTTTTGGTTTGGAAGCTTTACTGAAGCTTTCATAGTTATGTTCTAACAACAGCACCAGAGCAAATTCTTAAAGTATCTCAGCACTGCTGATGTAGACTAGAACATGAAAGTGCAGAACAGAATAAGAATGAAAAATAATCCCTGGTGTGGGTGAAAAACTCAGTTAACATTTCAGAAATGTCCAGAAATGGTGGTTCAGGTTCACTGCTTGGAATGAGCAAAAGCTGGAGTTGGGAGTGTTTCTGATTTTTTCCTAACTGGTTTGCTCATCCAACCATTTTCTTTAGCTGAATTGCCAGTGCACTCTCCTGGAAAGGCAAGAAAGCACAGGTTTTTGTTCCACCTCCATCTTCTCACTTGACACTAATTATTAATTGTCATCTTGTTGGTTTAATTAGATATGTGATGGCCTGCCTTCCTCTGAGAAATGTTTTCATGGAACACCTCACACAGAATAAATTATATCCACATGGTAAAGAAAACAGTCTGTTAATTTTAAATTAAAAAGCCCAAAAAATTATGCAGTGAGTTTAAGAAAATACTTAACTAGAAATAATTCTTACTACCAAAAGTGGGTCCATTATTTGTTCGGCCCAATATTTTGCAGGCAGTGCATAATCTCTGAAATGCTCATCAATAACAACAAATAGTTACTGGTTCTCTACAGTAACTAATTATTCTAGTAGAAACATAGCATTTGCTGGGGCCGCTTTTCCCTCTGAAGTGGTGTTTCCATTCTTTCTTAAATCTATCAGACTGATGCCTTGATCATTTTCTAGTGTCTTTTGCCCTTTTACAAAGCATTAGAATGTGTTTTTTGCTTTTCCTATTACAGTTTAGTTGTTAATGCAGCACAAATGTCTCAGTTACCATAAGCTTGCTGCCTACTTGGTCCTATTGGGTTTAATGAGTTGATTTATACGGTAATTAGTAATATTTCAAAGCTGCTGTTTGTTTACTTCAGCTACTTAAAAGAGTCTTGATTAAACGTGAGTAGGAGAGTGGCATTCAGAGTAAAACGCTTTCTCTCCATGCTCGGCATCTTTCCCTTTGGGAACAGTTAATAAATATGTGCAATTTTTAAAATTTCTTTTCTCAGACCCAAATAATTATTATCACAGAAGAAATGAAATGACAACCACAGATGATCTTGATTTTAAACACCACAACTACAAAGAAATGAGACAGGTAGGCCACAGAGAATGCAATTTCAGTTCTGGCATGTGTATATGTGGGGTGGGTGTTGGCGTGGGTGTTGGGGTCCTTATTTTAGGTAGTTGAGCTCTGTCGGCCCCTAGATTTTGTAGAGTATACTAGGGGAAAGGTGAACTTATGGGCAGTTGAGAACTGTGTGTTTTCCAAATCTATCCTAACTGCAGATAAGTCTTTTCCAAAATTGCCTCTGCCAAGTTATTCTGTGAGGGCTTACAAAGGAAATTCAATGTCCATCAACAGAACTTGATATTTTTCATTTATTACTTTTGGGCAGAATGATGGGGTGTGTTATAAACCATTACAGGAAATAAATTCTAGACCTCAGAAAGCAAGTTTATTTTTTTATGGTAACCTACTTTAAAAGGCACATGGATTTTTCCTAACAATGCATGTTTTGGCCATATGGTAGATCCAGAGCTCTCTGAGGTCAGTAGGAGCCTTTTCATTGATTTCAATAGACAGTGGATCAGCCTGCTAATATTTCCATCCAGTGTCATGTTTATACATCTGTTATACAAATATATATTTAAGGACTTGTACTAATATTTTGGAGTTATTTAAGCTGAGCATTTTCCTCTCAAATGCCACAGGGAAAACATTAACAAAGAGTAATGAGTGGAAGGTGCAAGAGAAGGATATTTACACTTTGTCACTAGGTGTGCATTGAAGGAGGTATTTTATGGAGAGATATACAAAATAAAATATTATAAATCTGGAAAGATTATTTACAAATCAGAGCTTTATCATGTTACAGTTTCAGCTGTGAACATACTGTCTTACCTGGATTTGTGCATTGGTGCGCTATATTCTAAAATTTTTGTAAGTTCACATCGGTATGAACACCGCATGCTAAAGAAGATTTGATTTTTCTTTCTATTGCTATAGTGACTTTATAACATCAAAATGGCTTTTGAAACTTTACTTTTAACATTTATGTGACATTTGCAGCTTTAAAATTGGCATTTAATGTACAGGACTTTGAAATGTCAATGTGTTTTTAAACTTGTCTCTTGATGAAAAAAATCTATCTGGTCACAAAAACAAATGCTGTAATATATGGCTAAAAGTTTCAGTTTCTTTCTTTGTCAACCTTCCAGCCAATCCTAACAGGTTTCTCCACGGTGGTGGTGGCGGCATATACCCATGCATGTTATTCCAACAGTCTGCTCTTGTGAATATCTGGAGTGCTGAACATTGCAATATGCTCATTCCTTGATAGTGCACCAAGAGTTCTTGAGTAACAGAATTGTGGCATATTTTAATGTATTGTGCGATCATACGAATAAAACAGAGAGGCAGGGTCAGATTCCTTACTTGGTTACCCCAGTGCAAATCTACAGTAACTCAGCTGAAATCAAAGGAGTTATTT
The DNA here is from genome assembly GCF_965140295.1 of Lepidochelys olivacea. Lineage (NCBI taxonomy): Eukaryota > Metazoa > Chordata > Testudines > Cheloniidae > Lepidochelys > Lepidochelys olivacea. The sequence continues at coordinate 105,834,262 of NC_140417.1, forward strand.
GGGATTAATACCGCTGTAGATGCAAATAAAAATTGACTCCGGGATGAGGGACATCACGATAGGTACCAGCAGGCTCATACCATGTAAATGACCATGAACCAAAAGAAAGCTAATACTGTCAGTCTAATTTTAGACTCACCATCCTTAATTATCTCCTTTAATTCAAGTGCGGGGTGGGGGGGGAAATCTAGATTTATATCACCCCAGATATAGGTCTGGGATGTGCTAAAAAATATTTCTTCCTGTCTTGCTCTTCAAATATAAAAATAATATGCTTGGACTTGAAGTATGTGAATCATTATCTGAGTGCTGAATCTTCAGTGTATTTATACTGCATGAGTCATCATTCATTTTTATTGAGCAATTGTGTTCTGAGTCACACGTTTAGTTCACTAGAGATTTCATGGCCTATATTTCTTGCACAAAGGTTAGACAAGTAGAAACTTAATTGGCATAATTAGTGTCAAGAACAATAAATGTAAATGCATTTTAGATACTAATTGCACAAAACAGGTTGGTCAGGTTTGAAATATCTTTGAAAAACAGCTTAAAAATAATTATTTCCCTGGTTCTTCTATGAGGAGAAAATCAAGATGCGATTAAACAATGGTAAGGGCTGTGAACTGGACAGCTGTGATCTGTGTCCTTTGCCGTGCTTTCTCAAGTTGTGTGCTTCTATGTAGTAGTAGCTCGTTTTGTAGCACTCTTGTCATTGGGCAGATGGTTCAGGGTATGATTGGAGGAGATCTAATATCACTGCAACATATCTTTGGTGACACTAGAGAATTTAATCATTATCTTTGAGTCTTTAAACAGACAGCCTGGCACAACAGCTTTAAGAGACATGTAGGTTTCCCCTTGTGTTCACTGTGCAATTTATTAATGACAGCTTTGTTAACTACTTCACTTCTGACCATGTTAGAAGAGATAAATAACGAATGTGTTTTCCACTCTGGTTGTTTATCATAGACACTGGAGAGGGACTGGCAGAAAGTGCTTCATGGACCACATTTTGGGAACCACTATCCTAGGCTTCAATCCATAAGCTATTTACAAAAGGCAGGGAATTTTACCCCAAGTGCATTCAAAGCTCTCTGTGAAATCAGTGTGAACATTCTCCATGCATCTGAGAGCGGGGTTTAGCCTACAGTCTAAAAAGTATGTTCATGTTACATTCATGTTTGTACATGAGCATGTTAGAATGATTTGAAAAAGAATGCACTCCCCAGGATAATTTAGGGAATGGGCATTTGATCACACATGGATGCCTGCAGATAGGATCATGAAGGCAAAACTCTTCTGCTAAACCAAACCCCTAACTACACTCAAGGCAGATGAAACTTCAGATGATTTGGGAGTAGATACTTTTTATTTCCAGCAAATATTTTTCACAGCATTTTGTGCATTGTGAAGAGAGAGGGTCCTGAACCAAAACCAGGAATCCAAACATCCCTAAACTTCAGAAAAGTTCAGATCCCAAATCTGGGCCCTGTCTCTATAATGGACTAAAACAAATGCTCAGGGCCTCATTTTTGTCTGGAAAATATTACCTGATTTCAGTGGGAGTTACTTGTATCCTCTGGGAGAGAGAAGCAGGCCCCGAGCAGCCCTGAACTTTGAGAAAGTTGATCCAGTGTTTCAGCTCAGGCCCATCTTTAATTATGGAGGTGGTATGATGATGATATTGAAAATTCCTCTGAATTCAGCAGGACTGTGTATGTTACCAATAGAACAGCTCCACTGGAGGGTGAAATACAACCAGGTCTGGAGGCTCAGAGCAAGGTCCACCACACCCCCTTAGCCCCACCTTAGGGCTGTGTGGAAAGGGTCAGTCCTGCTGTTCCGAGAGTCTTGTAGCCCTCAGATACAACTGAGGTGGTTTCTGCATTAGCCCCCAAAAGTCCAGTGAATGAAGCTCTGTACTTAGGCCTGGGAAGGAACGACAGGACTGGTCCCTCAGTGGATCCAGCGGTCCAAAACCCCTTCATAGAGTGCATGAAATGGCAGTGGTCACTATTCAAGTCCATAGGCCAGAAGAGCATTTTCAGCTGAGCTGTATTGCAGTCCTACTCCTTCCTCAAAGATTGGGTGGCCAGGACTCAAAACAGATTCCCTTTGTGTGAGAAGGGGAGAATCACACCCTCAGAGCCCAGTCCAATGGGCAGAATTTATGCAGTTTTCCCAGTGTGTTAATAGAGTAAATAATTGCTGATTACAAACAAATAATAATTGTCAATTAGCAAAATTGCTCCTGGAAATGCTTTATAACCCTGCTGGTTGTTAATAACACTCAGACTGCATATTACCATAGATTGTCTTTGACAGTTTGTGCAGGCAGAAGGAAAAAGCTGTCTGAGCTTTCAGATGGCCTATTGTGCAATTTATATTGTAGATAGGAAAGGAAAAGGAGTATGAAAACATGTTCATTCATATCCCTTATTCAGTACCATTACCCCATCCGTGGAAGACCTTGCAGTGCCAAAGAGCCAATGGCAATTGTTAAGGAGAGAGAGTAACACAGAATACTTTGGTTGTGAGGATTATTTTGGAACACTGTTTATTCTTTATAAAATTCCACGGTGAGGGGCTGACTCAGTTTTAAGAGTAAAAAATTGTAAAAGTTACTCCACAATTAGCGTCATGTGCTCCACGTTTAAATATAGACTGAATTTTTATTCCCAGTTTATAAACTCCTTAACATTTGAGTTTATATGGAAACATGAACTATCTTCATTATACCTGCACTGCTGGGCTCTGTTAGAATACTAAGAGATAATGAAAAATGTAATGCATGATACACCTAGGCCCCAATTCAAAAATTAAGCATGTTGTTCATTAAAGTAATGGAAATATTCCCATTGATTTCAGTCCCCAGTTCAAAGGCCTGATCCCAAGGCATACTGAAGTTAGTAGAAATATTCCCATTGACTCCAATAGGTCTGGATCAGGCTTACGGTGCTCTCCTGAATAAGAATAAACTTAAGTTCTTAAGTGCTTTCCTGATTTGGAGCCCAAGATACTATAGTGATAGGCATGTTTGAGATGCTTCAGCTCTCTTCCCCTAGTCCTTCAAGGGGCTCTGCATTGCTCAGAGGCCTGTTCCCACATGGAAATGGAAAATGGTGCAAGGCTCTGCCCATGTGGAGTTTTTTGCAGAATCAAAGCCTAAGTAAGAACTGATATGGATAGCTATGAGTCAAATACATTTTTTCATTTCATTATCTATAAATTAGAGAAAGGGAATTCCATCCTGCTATAATAGAGCTCCTTTCATGTTTCACAATGGCTATACATTTTACTCATTTGGCTTTGTATGGTAGATAATTCAAGATAAAAATGATTTGCTTTGTGCAGTAAATACATGTTTCTGGTCCAGTGTCCTTTTGACCATGAATTTTGAGACTACCATCAGAAGAACAGTCACTTAACCAAAATATTGGAAAGTTTTAAAAATTATTCTAATTTTAAATATGCATTTTTAGTTGGAATAACAAACATATTCAGGTGATATATTCTAAATGATTAGAACAGAGGATAATGAGTTATCAATATACAAAGTAAGACCAAATTAAAGAATAAATGAAAAAAATAGAGGAGTGGGAAAAGGAGGAGGATGGGGTAGGGGAGAGAAAAGTGATAGGGAGGTCATGATTAATCAAAAAATGGTTCTAGTTTTATTCCATTCATTATGGGTAAGGGAAGTTCCTTATAATTATTTTTCACTTTAATTATCAAAAAGTGACCCTTCAAATGTAAACTCATACTTAAACAGGAACTTGCATAATAGGGTCCCCAAAAACTGCTGACCGGATATCCTCAAACAAAGAAAAATTGATGTCTGTGCCAAGATAGGTAGGTGAGCCAATATTAGTGTTACTAATCAGCTTATTACACCTACAAGTTGTGCACACAGCTAGCCTATGGATTCACATGCTCTTATTACTGGTAACTCATCCTCCCTTCCTCCCCTGCTATCATTGTTTCATCCACCCTCTATATCTTTTAGATGATAAGCCCTTGGAGGCAGTGACAGTCTTGTGTTTTGCTAATTGTTTATACAGCACCTACAATGATGGGGTCCTGACCTAGCTGAGGCATTTAGAAGCTACTGTGATATCAAAACATTAACGGTGGTGGTGGTGGTGATGATGATAGTAATAAAGGAATTTGTCTTAAATTAAGATGGTGGGAGTGTCATTCTGCATTGCAATTTCCAGATGAGGATGGACTTTATATTGCTGAAGAAAGTTGTTCTTTTATTTGTAAAATTGGTCTGTATGTTTAGCGAACGTACAAAAATATCACATCATTTAGTCTATTTGCAATGTGATTATATATAGAACTGCACTCTTTTGTGGGTGGAATTTTGGTGATGTTTTCACCAATGTGAATTGTGTTTTCCCCTTAGATTTGCTAAATTGGAGCCTGGGTACTGGACATATCTAATTATTGCGTTCCTAAAATCGTCAGCCCTGTTGTCATCCAGTATTGTTTCTAAATTAATGCTGTGCGAACAAAGTTATGTTATGCTACAATACTTGCTCAGTAGGGTATGTAAAATCTAGTAAAGAAATGATTGTCTAATTCTTATTCCCTCGGATTCCAATTTACAGTAAAATCTTTATTTCTTTAAATAATCCTTTCCAGTGAACAAAATCAATGCAACAAAATCAAGGCCCTTCTTATAATTCAAAACTGTTTTCTATTATTTCTTATTAGGACCTCGTGCTTTGAACTCGCACATTTGTTTCTTTTAATCCAACTGATACTTATCCAGGGGTACAAAAATTGAACTCAGTTGTCACTAATGGTCAAGCAGTATTTGGTGTATAACACTGACATACAGTTAATTTGCAACAAGACAGACATTACAGTACCTATCAGTTCAGCAGGTTTGAATGTCATGTACATTAACTGCATACTCACCTATAAATCTTTGAATTTACAGATGTGCATGAAAAAAACCACCACCAAGCCAGAGAAATATTACCCCATATAAAAACTATGTTAATCTCACAAGCCATGCACATATCTGATGCTACCTTGAGCCAGGCAATGTCACATGTAGTAGCATGTTGACTGGCCTTGCTACAGATACTTAACCCAAACCTCTGAAAAGTTTTAAGGTTCAATGACATATTGATGAAAGATGAGAAATTTCCCATTCTTTCCTGTATGTCTGCACACAGTGGGGACAGTTCAGGTTATGTAGCATGCTCTCCCCCTTTCAGATGAGGCTTATCTTGCTATTCTTTCCACATCGATATCAATTCATGCTGCGATCCTACCACAGATTTCATACTGTAATCTGAGCAGAGTTGGACTTGGTCTGTACTCAGGTGGAGGCCTCCAGATAAAATCAAAATGCTTCAAAAATGTTTTAAAATGATTCAACAGGTGATGTTCTTCCCTCTTACATAACCAGAACCCCAGTATGAGATCAGGGGTACAATGCTTCTGGAGGTATCTTCTACTGGTCTGAATATTTGACTAGGGGCCTGGAACCCCTACATTCCAGTCACAACTCACCACTAACTCACTGTGTCTCAGACCCCATTGTAAAAAAAGGAAGTAATTATTATATTTACCTATCTCACAGAAGTGTTGAGAGGATTATTTACGTAATTATTGTTAGGGCTCTGAAAATGTCAAGTGCTATATCCAGGAGTGCAAAGTATTATTATTTTTATTTATTTTTATTATGACTGTTCCTCCTCTCAGATCCTTAATTTAAATAATGTCAGATGTAAGAAGGATTTTGAACTTCACCCACACAGTCCTGTTCTAGCAGACTGTTATACTTGTTCTAGCTGAATGAAAGTTTGGTTCTGAGCCAGCAGACCTATAACAGTCTTCAAAATTGATTTTTTAACAATTTTGTTTTCAGCTTCAACTTTTCGTTTCAACATCTCAGAAAAAGTAAAATGAATATAGTATCTTTTCCCTACATCCAGTTTTGGATCATAGACTCATCTAAACCTTGAATGAATTATAATCAATATTGTGTGTCTATATATATTTAGTACATATATATAAAATATACATAAGTGCATCATTTTTTCTTTGACAGTTGATGAAAGTTGTGAATGAAATGTGTCCGAATATCACGAGAATTTACAACATTGGAAAAAGCCACCAAGGTCTAAAGCTGTATGCTGTCGAGATCTCAGACAACCCGGGAGAACACGAAGTTGGTTAGGATTATATTCTGATTAAATCTGTTTCAGGATGGATTTATTTTATTTTTTAATTCCACACATCTGCAGCAATTATCACTGAAGAAACTTAGGTTCACTGCAGCAATGATTTTGAACGTGTGTGGGAGGAACTTCAGCATTATATTTCTCACAGGAGAAGAAAAGATTGAACATAAATAGAAGACATTATGGGAGTGGGATCCAATTAATGAATGCTAATGGGTTATTATCTTTACAATTTTTTTTAAAGACGTATAGAGTGGATTTTAGTGCAGTGGAATGTGACTGGCTTACAGCCCTCAAGACTGAAGTTTCATGTTTTTCTATAGAATATGTGTACCACAAGCATAGGTAGCTCAAATTTCCCTCCATTGCCCCACGAATGTTCTGGGCATAGTGTCTGGTGGTGAGACTGTAGTTCAATCTACGTTCCGTCTCTCAATTGAGAATACCAACAAGGATGCTCATATGATGGTGGGATTGGTATGTAGAAGGGAGGAAGATCCAGCTAACACAAAGGCGTGTAGCAATGCGCACGATGGGGAACTGTCCATCACATGCTGTGTGCATTGCAGTGCTGCACCTTAGGTGAAGAAACTGCACACTGCCATTTAGAGTCAAGGTTTAGCTGTGCCCATGTGGCGTGATCTAACTCTGTGGTCTGGACTGAGACCACCAAGTCATGTCACATAAGCAACTGAAGGCGTTAACATTTTAATGAATATCAGCTATCACTGACCAGTCACTTTGGCTGAACTTAAACCAAGGCGAAGGATTCCATAGCATAGTATAGAACTACTTACCCATTCAGTCCATTTAGCCTTCATGGATTGCATTCACAACCAGTGTCCCACAAATGCCCATGTAATAATTATGAGTATGTCTGTTTCCCCGGGCAGAATCTAACATTTAGATGGGAAATTACTACACACAAATGGTTGCAAACGCAAATATTTCAAGCATATTTGTGGAGGCCACTTGAAAAATCTAGTCAATGGTCTTCATATGCAGTATGTGCACTCCTTCTTAATGCATTAGGTGGCAGTTAGTTCCATATTTCCTAGTCTAGTGACATTCTGAAGGATATAATTATTCCAAACACTACCAGTGAGATGCAAATAAAACCTCCTTCTCCCATCATGTGCCGGTGAAGGAAGAATTTGGTCACTAGGTCTAATAGTCTACAGTACCTATTGTTTGTTAGTGGTATATATGGTTAAAGGGGAGTTGAATACATCCTGTAAGAACTATGCAGTAAAGGACAACAAATATTGTGGCATTTAATAAAACCTTGCCAAATAAGTATGAATCATTGTTTTAGATTAATGAATGAAAAAGAGTGCTTGAGGTCAGAGACATGTTCTACAGTCAGCAAGAGACTCTGTATTATGTATCTATCCTTTATTTATGGAGAGATTTGTCATGTTATCGTTTAAAATCATAGATCTTTTAAAATGGTGTTCTATATCTGTGTTTTCCTGTAATTGGAAAATATAAACTAATATAATTTAATTTTGTAGTATGTTTTTCAATGGAAAATGTACCCCAAATGCTTTACATGGTTGCTGTAGATATTATCAATACATAATTAAGTTATGGATAGAAGCAATGGGAAAGAGAAATTAAGTGGTATAGGTAAGTTAGAAAAGAGACATTTTTTTCAGCTGAGATGTGTTTATTTTGGGGGCTGATCCAATCCCTTATGAAGCCAGTGGAAAGACTCCCATTGACTCCAATAGGTGTTGGGTTGGATCTTTGGTTTGCTCCACTAACTACATTCCTGTCCTGTTTGTTTTCAACAGGTGAGCCAGAATTTCGCTACATTGCGGGGGCTCATGGGAATGAGGTGCTTGGACGTGAGCTAATGCTTTTGTTAATGCAATTTATGTGCCAGGAATATCTGGCTGGGAACCCACGCATTGCACGCCTTATTGAGGACACCAGAATTCATCTCCTTCCTTCAATCAACCCAGATGGATACGAGATGGCATATGAAGTGGTAATGTGACTGTCAACATTACTAGCAATTATCTTATTCATAGTAGATTGCTAAAATATGCTCCCATTATCATGATTTAAAAAAAATGATGAAATTTGGATGTAATCCAAATAAACAAAGCCAATAAAGCAACACTCCAAAAGGAAAAGCAGAACCCACTGAGATACCTTATTCGTAAAAACTGGAGTGAACGGTCTTCCAGATGATCTCAGTTGCTGTGAGGGCACCTAAGGAAAGAGGCTGCCTGTAAGATAGCCAGGACACACACCATATAGGGTAGCGTAGTTCAATATGAGCATCTTCAATTGAATTTGGAAACCTAATGGTAGACAGTGCTGTTTATAGTTCGTATGTGTGATTTGTACCACCTGAGAAGCACAGCTAAGCAAACAAGCAGTTGCAATCTACACCAGCTGAAATTTCAGACTGCTCTGTAAGTGCAGCCCAGTGGAGAGTGCATTGCAATCCTTCAGTGTGGAAGGAACAAAGGCTTGGAGAATTGTGGATCCACATCCAAGTGGAAAAATTGCATGCCCCCTGATCAGGTACAGATGGAAAAAGCTATCAGGGTTACTCTGTAGATGCCAAGAATCCAAAAAGGACCCAGAGTTTGTAAATCTCAGTCTCAACATATAAATGTTCCCCCTCCATAAAGGGAGTATCTGTCACCTCTACCATATCATCTGGAAATTTTCCTCCACGCACACTCTTTGTCTTGTTCTAAATAACTGTTCTTTTTATATTTTTAATTTGAATGGATACTAGATGATTACAACTTTTCTTCTTCCGGTTCTGAACTTATATGACAAACATCACGGTCAAAACCCATGACAATTCATGAAAGCCAAAAATATGTTTATGAAATTTTGAGTAATTAAGATGAAATTATATGAGTGAAACTAGTAAAATGAAATTCTGTAATACTTAACTGGCACATCTATCTCAAGAATTTAATTTCATTCACCTTGGGGAGGAGTGTATAGCTAATAGTTAATAAATGACAATGATCTATTTTAATATAGCATCTTTCATTTCAAAGGATTCCAAAATGCTTTATACCCTTTACTGCCTCTATATAGACTTGTGGATAATTGTGTGTGTGTGTGTATCTTTAACACAGTGGGTCAGATCCTTGACCTCTGCTAAGGTTGCTTTGTGCTCTTGAAGTGACACAAAGAAATCTTAAACTGGCCATGAAAGGGCTACTGAAGATTTCCCCAAAATAGTCAACTTTATACCGCTTTCTCTAGCATGGAGGGAACATGTCAGGGACAGGATGGGACTAGGATGGAACACACAGCCTCATCCAATCAGCTGCATCCAATCACCCTGTGCAGCTTCCAGCTGCTGTAATTTAGAGCGGTCCATAGTTCACTACAATTAGAATGCATTCGCCTGCCAGAGACGTACAGTCGCTTGGGATCAAATTCAACACAGATAGTAACACTCCATAGCACTACCAGCCAGAGATTGAAGAACAGAGTAGTTTATCCAGTTGGAACTTCAGCAGAAAGATTAGGCAGGCAGAATATAATTCCCAATGCTAGAATTAGACCACGATAGCAGGCACCCATACTCCTAGAAAATAGTTCATTAGGATCCTACATAGCTACAAACATTTAAGACCTTGAATTTATGTTTCTACGGAAAGATGCATGCAGCTGTTCAGTGTAACACAAGCTTGATTGGTGATAACACAGTGAACGATTTGAAAATTTTGTCACAGGGTTCAGAATTAGGAGGCTGGTCTTTAGGAAGATGGACTCAGGATGGCATTGACATCAACAATAATTTCCCTGATTTAAATACCATGCTTTGGGAAGCTGAAGATAGGAAGAAGTTTCAGAGAAAGGTCCCAAATCATCATATTCCAATTCCAGAATGGTACCGTTCTGAAAATACTACAGTAAGTACAAGAAGCTCCAGAGAGAAAGAGAGAGAGAAAAGAAGGTGGGGTGAACTAGGGATGAAACCTCATGAGATATTTGTATAAAAGCTTTTAAGAGCCTATTTGTTGTTCAGAAACTTAAATCAGGAAGAGAGTTAGTACACATAGCAGTGCATATTAAAACTTAAATTCTCCCCCTTGAATTTCATTAACTTCATTTGTTTTAAATAGTGAGAATTATTGTAATTATATTAATTTTGTAAGGTATTTGTTTATATCTCTGGGCCTCTTTTTTAAAATTATTTTGGAGAGACTGAGTTTTCCATCATTTTAATGAGACATCTCCATCGGTTTGTGAGATCGCAGAGCTCTTTAGAAAGGACAACACTAGACATCAGGCAAATTTCCCCTAGGTTTCCTACTGAATTTTCCTTAAAATAAATAATATCTCTTAACAGATCAGACTCCATCTTATATGCAAAACCATCTCAGTGACCTGTGTTAATTGCACATATTGGATAATAATGCAAAGACATTAAGTCTTTTCTGCATGTCTTACTTTAACAGTGGCCAATGTTTCGAATGGCTGAATATAGCCATCTTGAGATGAAATGAGGGGAAGGCACTTAACCCTTGTGAACTCTGTGTGATTTAGAAATATTTTCATACTTAAGCCTCTTTAGTTTGCAAATATTTTCATTTCCATTGACGCGAATGGGAGCAAAGGCAGGGCCTTGGCTGCTGCTACAGAGTTCATGCACTCTCACTTCTGAACTGGCTGTTTACCAGTTTGGCACCCCAGCATAAGGTTGAGCAATATGAAGGCTGTATTTTATACTGGTTGCTAGCTGCCTCAAAATATACAGCCAGTGGCCACAAGGATGCAGGGAAGCGCTGAATACATCTCCCTTTCCCTTTCTCATTCCCTTTCTGCTAGTTACAGGGAAGAGGGTGACACAGGAATTGCAAGGCTCTGTGCTAACAGAGGATCCCCTTGTATTCAGGTGATCCTCCCGTTGCCAGCTATGCTGGCTTAGCATTAAGTGACCAATGTGCCTCTGAAGATTGAGGTCATAGTTTCTAAGTGATAGGAGCTTTGCAGCTAAATCCTCATATATTGCTTTAGTTTTAATATCTCACAATAGAATATGAACAGAATTAAAGAAGGAACAAAATCAAAAGCTTGACTCTGAACTTTGAATTCCTGAGAGTTTGGGTTCAAATCCCTGGCTCTCATTCTACCTTCTATAGTTCAAATGGCCCTGTTTTCCAAATTCTGGTGCAGAAGCAGACAACTTTTCATGAAAAATAAGTGATTCTTCCAAGCATTTATCCTGAGATGGTAAATTTCACAAGAGAAGGGGAACTTTTCAAGATTTTCAGCATTTTGCTCCAAAATTGTATGAATACTACTCATGGGATTTCAGATCTATTGAATTTAAATGTGAACCCAAACCCTAGTTCTGATTTGGCTTCAGACCATATGTTAAACCTAATGCATAATTGAATACCATCTCTTTGGTCACTGTCCAAATAAGTGAGGACTACTGAATTTCACACCTCCCATTGAAGCTGTTGTTTCTTTTCCATCCAGGTGGCAGTTGAGACTCGAGCAGTGATAGCATGGATGGAAAAAATTCCATTTGTACTGGGTGGCAATTTACAAGGAGGAGAACTGGTTGTTGCATACCCATATGATATGGTTCGATCTACATGGAAAACTCAGGAGCACACACCTACCCCTGATGACCATGTATTTCGGTGGTTGGCATATTCATATGCCTCCACTCACCGACTAATGACAGATGCCAGAAGGAGAGTATGCCATACAGAGGATTTCCAGAAGGAAGATGGGACTGTTAATGGGGCCTCCTGGCATACAGTTGCTGGAAGTAAGTGTCTGAAGTAACTTTGCCTAGGATTCATTGTAGAACAAGCCTGGTAAATGCTATAACACTGTAATTTTATGGTACTTGTCACACAATTCATGGCAAGTAAACACCTCCACTGAGAGAATAATAGACCTTAATGAAATCTGCCCTTTTGCGTTTCATAAGATGTCCATGGATTGACAGAGAGCTGTCAAAATTTCCTTGCAAATACCTCATTTACTGCTGATGTTTTCCAAAGGTGTGCATGTCATACCATATTTATTAAACACATTTAAAAGTTGCCTGTCACGAGTCAGCCACATCAAGTGCCATATGGTCCATTCCAAAATTAAAATTGATCCAAAAGAACCAACCAGCCCAAGACCACTGACAGGAAGGAACCTGCCAACCTTAAGCATGTCACTCCACCAACAAAATGTACCATTGCCTTACAAAGGATGGAGGAAAAGAGGAGTAGCGAATGCCATAATCAAAGGAGTAGCCCCAAAATGATAAATAACAAGCAAGACCAAGAGCTCTAATAAAGAAAATGGCATGTAAAGCCACGTACTTGTATCTATTTACGGTTGTTATTGTTGTCATATTTAATGTAAATAGATACCATTTTCTTTATTAGAGCTTTTGGTCTTGCTTGTTATTTTGCACCATCCTCACTGTATAAACAGTGCTACTTTTATTGGATCAGGCAAAGTTAATTGTGGCTGACTGAAGCCAAGCTTATTGCACTTTAAAATATGTTTCACTATGTTAAAAACAACTGAACAAATTCAGGGGAAGAGATGGTGAACTGTCCACATTACAAAAACAGTTCCTGCAGATAAGGGTCCATGCATTATGCAAATTCTGAAAACTTGGAAAGTTGACTGCCTAATTATTGAATTTGACTTTAATTTTCTTAAATGCTGTATAAACCTGATTATGAATCGATACAACAAAGATAAGGCTGGCAGTATCACTAACAGCTGTAGCAGTAAGTAACTGGCTACAGCATAGATGCTGAGTAGTATATGATTTCTTAGTAACAATTTTATGTTGAATTTGGTTCATTGAATTTGTTTTGTTCCTATATGATGCTTCACATTATTTTTAATATTCTGTTTTCTGGTGTTATAATGAAGTCTCTGGGTTTGTTTTGTGGGGAGATTACTAGAATATTTTTTTTTATTTTTCTTCTTTCTTCTTATACCAAGAGCACTGGACTGGGATTCAGGAGACCTGGGTTCTATTCAAAGCTGTGTCACTTTCCTGCTGGGTGACTTTGGGCAAGTCATTGCCTCAGTTTCCCCATCTGTAAAATTTGAATAAGGATGCCCCCTTTGCAAAGTGGAGTTAGGTATTTAGGAATAAGCTGACAATAATTATTAGGAGACTAGTGAAAATGGTTTAAGTGAATCATAAACCAAAAAGTCTGAATTATTTTTAACAATTAATACCAAAAACCTCATTAATCAGAGACATGACCTGAGTTGCTACATTCAGCTCCAAACCCAGAACAAAAGTGCCTCAGATTTGAGGGTGAGGAGTTGCCTGTCTGCTATGTCGACATTATTTCTACCTAGTCACAGATTTTCACATGGACTGTTCTCTCAATTATTCCTCTTTTAAGCCACACAGTTGCAATAGGTTTCAGAGTAACAGCCGTGTTAGTCTGTATTCACAAAAAGAAAAGGAGTACTTGTGGCACCTTAGAGACTAACCAATTTATTTGAGCATAAGCTTTCGTGAGCTACAGCTCACTTCATCGGATGCATTACTTATTCTTTCTTAAACAGCTGTTCATGTAAACTCTGTTCCCAAAGTGACATTCCTGAAAATAGCCCAGGGTCTGCTCTAACTTACTCTCATATTGTTCAATGGGCTTCTCCTCAGCCCAAAATAGCTGAATTCAAAGCTGTTCAGGACCCTCCCAGCCCCCAGCCATGCCCTTGATATGCCCCTACACTGGGTTTGTGAAGGAGCTGGTGTACATAAACCCTGCACTGAGAGAGTTGCCCAGAAGCTCTCTAGCCCCTTTATACCACCAAATGACCCTGGAGGTGTAGTAAGCTGGCTGTAAACAGCTTCTGCAGATATCAAATGCCTCAGCATTTCTTGGGTATTTAACTACATTATTCCCTGTAGCATATCATGGGCTTCCATGTAAATGATCTCTTCAATCAGTCTAAAAATAACATCTAAGCAGTGGATAAGCCCCTTGTACACTACGCAACATATAAATCTTATCTTTGATTTCCAATGCTGGATTTGGGCATTCAAACAATATATGGAGAGTTCCTCCTGGCAACACTGAGCCATTATTTGAAGGAGACGTGTGAAAACAGAGCAATTACTGTGTAACACAAAACATTTCACCATAGATTATCCAGGATGAAATACGATATGTGAAGAGAAAACGTTTGTGAGCATTTCTCAAATGGAAAGGAAACAGGCTTCTGCAGAGCAGCATATGCCAGCGTCTGAAATTTTAGTCTTTCCCCATCAACAAACATATAAAAATTTAACATCTGTGTTATATAATCCTCCTACTCTGCATCCAGAAGGCACTGAGGGCTCATTAAACACTTGACTGCTGCTGCATAATAATTGGATTGATTGGATCTTCTTCTTTTTTTAATTCTCTTCAATCAGATATACTTGGTGAATGTATTTCCTGCTAATCTTTGCCATTAGGAAAGAAATCAGTTTATGATCATTAATGAGCAATTTTCTTCTTAGCCTTAAATATTTTTTTTATTATCAGTTTGTTCGGATAATGAGAAATTAATCTTCGTTCCTTCCTTCCCCCTGCATTCAGCCTGGTCATTCAATTGTGTTATCTGTGTTAGTTTGGAGAATGTTAGTAAATGAAATTCCCCCAAGGGAGATTCTTCTGGGAATCAGCAGAGAAACGGAAAAAATGGAAGTGGATTGGAGGTCTGCATCTACATACAGACTTCCCCAGTGCTCAGGGGAATCTGGGGGTTTAGCGTTTGGCCCATTATAGAGATTGGAGGTAGTTGTGAAGTATGGACACAGATTGGAGCTTCATCAAAGTTCAGGGATGGTTGGTTAGGACACATCGCGAATGAACATCTTTATTAGGAGACAACGATACTAATTCTGATCTTTTGCAGGACCCTATAGAGGAAACAAGAATGCAGTCCATAGTTCTCTCACAGAGCCAGGCTCTATACATGGAATAGGTCACCCAGAACTTACAGGTGAAAGGACACCAAACATATCCTGTACGACCTTTACTCTTCTCTATTCCCTTATCAGTTATATATGACGAACTCATACGTACTACTTCTGTAGGAAAATATTTGTACTATCCACAATCCTGTTTATTGTTAATAACTGAAAACCAAAACCACGCTCACTCTACATATGGGCATTTAAGAATGGTATAAATGAGCTTATTGCCCCCACGCCAGTGCTCACTAGTATCAAGCGACCATCCTTCTTTAGCACAGTGTAGCTACTGAATGGTCTACAAGAGTTTTCATAGCTCCAGGGAAAATACTCTGCTGCTGACCCCTCTGCATTAAAACCTGCACTATTATCAGTAACTGTGTTTCCGTGGAAAATTACAGGAAAAAGGTGGCCTTTGAGACAGCTAAGTCCTTCCCCCATTTAGCGCTTTGATGGTGAGGACCATGAGAAGAATTCAGCTCTCAGTTTTACTGATGTAGATTAAGTCAGTGGAGTTACTCAGACTTCCAGTTTCAATGAAAGTAGAATTGGACCTTGAACTGTACTTGGGATTGGAATGGCAGCCTATGTAAAGTGTGAAGAATTGGTATTTTTTGCTCTTGGCAGTACCTTCCACTTAGCAGACAGGATGCTGCATGCTGTACCATCTATAGTTTGTGATCCCATCTTGTGGGTTAGGCCAAGATATGTTGTGTTGCAATGATCCTCCCTGGAGAAGACAAAAGCTTGGAATACTGTAATTGGGGCATCAGAAGGGAAGAACATAGTGAAATCTGACATTTCTGGGAATTGCTACTATAGGGGCATCTAGGCTTAGTTTAAGAATCCATTTAAGAGCCCATAAAGTTTAGCACCTCCTGGACAACTGAAGAACATACATCTCAGTAAAAGGAGAGGTCATATTTCCTGCTATTTCCTCCAAGTGCTTCCTTCTTTTTCATCAGCATCACATCCATCTTATCTGTTATAAGCTTAACCCAACTATTTTTCATTTAGATCCCAAATTTTGTTAGACCCTGGGACAGCAAGAAGGTGACCCCACTTTCAGCACTAAAGGGGACTGAGATTCATGCTGTGTGTCATTAGTGCATTGATGACAAAATAGTCCATACTTTCACACACGCTCACTCGGCAGTCTCACATATATGCTGAATAAGAGAAGTGATTGGACTGAACCCTGCAGAACACTGCGACCAAGACTCCCATAGTCTTCAAGGGGCTTTCAACAAGGCTTATACTGAGGATGAGTACAGTAGCTACCTCCACCTCTATCTCGCTCTCTCTCTCTTTTCATCTTGGTTTATCATGCTCTGTGCTACTCAGTTCCTTGTTTTAAATGGGATAAAATGAAAATGGACCTTCGTGTCTATAGGAAAATTTAAAAAGTTTGCATCAAGTTTCGTGGAGCTATTATGGCTTTACTTCTTTAGAATTGCAATTTAGATTTTGTTTCTATTGGCACAATGTTATGAGAATCAATTTAATATATTCATGGCATTTTTAAAACAGCATTTTCCTGCCAGAACTGTCGTCTACTTTGTGCTATTCAGATATTCTGCTCTTTGATTAAAATAATCAGGTCTAGTGCCCAAAATAAACAAGAGCAGCATTTTATGGTTCTAAAGCTTTTCTTATTTTATTACGTCAACAGGTATAAATGACTTTAGTTACCTGCACACAAACTGCTTTGAGCTATCCATCTATGTGGGCTGTGACAAATATCCTCATGAGAGCGAGTTACCTGAAGAATGGGAAAACAACCGTGAATCCCTGATTGTTTTTATGGAACAGGTATGAAAGAGAATACCTTTCCCAATTAGAATTCACTTTGGAAGGGGCCTAAGTGAAAGTCTTAATTTGAAGTTACTGTAGCCTGCTGTGTTTTCTGGTAGGTAAGGTTCCAGTCCAATGGACCCATACAGTTTTCAGAGGTACTTACTATAACCTTGCTTTTCCCCCAGGTTGTTCACAAATTACCTTCTACCTGATCCTGCAGAGACAGATGCTAAAGAGTTCAGAACTGTGCTGATTCGTATAGGAGCTCTCAGTGGGTTGCCCTCCACAGCTTTTCAAATCAGCCAATGGGATTCAGACACATATCTTCCATTAGCTTAATTATTTATCTTCCATTGGTTCTCATGCTGCTTTGGAAATCTCAACCACAGCGTTTACATTGCATTACGGGTAGAGTCCAGATTTGACCTTTAAAATCCAGAGTGCTCCCGCTAAAAAGAAACTGAGAAACTTTGTACGAATACCTATACAACTAGCCATCATTTAAAACACTAGAAAAATCTTAATATACTTTTTTATCCAAAGTTTTCCAGTCCTCCATACACCCCTGGTGATCTCACAGGGCTAATATGTTTTATTTCAGTTTAGTAAACCCCTATGTGGTAGCTAATTCTTTCACTAAAGGTTTCACTTATGATCTGTGTTTTGAATTATGAACATTTTTGGCATTTATCATAGAAACCTTACCCTTCAAAATTACTGGCAGAATTTTTTCAAACATCAGACTATTTTAGTTTAAGTGGACAAAATAATGAAGCATGTTAAAATTTTACCAGAGTGCAGTGCTTGATTAAAAACAATCGCATGAAAATCCCTTTGACTTGCTACTTTTAGTTGTTTTATCTGGCTCTCTCTTATGTTCATAACTGCAGAAGCTCTAAAAAAAAAAGTGAAGTCAAAAGTGGCTGATGCCTAGAAAGTGAATTTTATGTTGATAGTGATATTTCAAAACTATATTATTTGCAAAGAAGATAAAAAAACGAACCGATCCTGTTGACATACATATATTTTATATGCGTTGAGAATGCATACCATTTTACCTACTGCAATATGCAGACATGGGGAGAAGGCTCAGAGTCTACATTTGAGAAAAAAATGTTCTTTTTAAATTTGGGGCTAGATTAATTATATCTTTCATCCAAGATTTCTGGTGGAAGAGAACATAGTCATTATCAAGTTAATGATTTGCTTTCTCATGCAGATCTGACTGTTTGATGATTCTATCATATTTGGTTTTCACTGTTGTGTAATAGGTATCCATTTATTTGTCCCACTACTAGGTCCACCGGGGCATCAAAGGCATGGTAAGGGATTTATCTGGAAAGGGAATTCCAAATGCCATTATTTCAGTAGAGGGTGTTAACCACGACATTCGCACAGGTAAAAAAAATGCTGCATTCTGAACCATCTGAACTATCTGACCTTCTCGGTTAAGCTAGGATATGGTGTGTTGCAGTGAGGAGACAAAAGCTTGGAATGCTCTGATGGGGACATCAGAAGGGAAGAACATAGTGAAAGTTGACGTTTCTGGGAATTGCTACTATATGGGCATCTAGGCTTAGTTTAAGAGTCTATTTAGCTTTTAAGAGCCCATAAAAGTTTAGCATCTCCTGGACAACTGAAGATGAGGCTCGATACGTTTATGGAGGAGATGGTATGATGGGAAAACATGATTTTGGCAATTAATTGATCTTTAACTATTCATGGTAAATAGGCCCAATGGCCTGTGATGGGATGCTAGATGGGGTGGGATCTGAGTTCCTGCTTATATCAAACGACCATCCCTCTAATTCTTTCCTGGGTATCTGGCTGGTGAATCTTGCCCATATGCTCAGGGTTTAGCTGATCGCCATATTTGGGGTCGGGAAGGAATCTTCCTCCAGGGCAGATTTGAAGAGGCCCTGGAGGTTTTTCACTTTCCTCTGTAGCATGGGGCATGGGTCACTTGCTGGAGGATTCTCTGCTCCTTGAAGTCTTTAAACCATGATTTGAGGACTTCAATAGCTCAGACATAGGTGAGAGGTTTTTCGCAGGAGTGGCTGGGTGAGATTCTGTGGCCTGCGTTGTGCAGGAGGTCAGACTAGATGATCCTAATGGTCCCTTCTGACCTTAATATCTATGAATCTATGACATACACCTCAGTAGAAGGTGAGGTCTATTTCCTGCTATTTCCTCCAAGTGCTTCCTTCTTTTCCATCAGCATCACATCCATGTACACAAATCAGTAGATTTATTGCAAACAAATATAGGGCTGCATTGTAACTTTACAGTTTTCCCCGAGGAAGGGACCGCACATAGCTCCAGTGCCCTAGGAGCACACCAGAGAATGAATTGTCACTCAATTCCCCTGGTCTGGAGGAGGCATAAGTAACTTTGCTCCTTTTCATGGAGTGGCTACTCTGACCAGAAGGTAGGGAGGGGAGCCAGGGCTCCTCCCGCTTCTTGTCCTTCTCCTCCCCCTCCCTGCCTACTTGCTTGTAGTGGTTGGTATTGGGTAGGTAGCCCCTGCGCTCTCCAACACAGTAGAAATCACAGTCTGAACAAGGGAGGCCTTACTCCCATGTGTGGCCAAGTGAGGGCGGTGACTGTCTAGCCAAAATTAATTAGAGCACCATTAACAATAGCAAAGGGTGCTTCTGTGGTTATTAATTCTGTGGTTAAGGGAACATGAAAGATTTAGAGGTCTAGTTTGGATGAGCGTGAAAAGGTGAAGCAGCTGCTGTAGGAAGGGAGGAACCTCATGCTCTTCAGAGGTTTGCAGTTCCACTGTGCACGCTTGGTGGAATCTCGGAGCCCGGTGGAAGGGTTACTTCACGCAGGGTGAATTGCACTCATAGAGCATTGCTGATCCAGATTTCTATTAAAAAAAGAAAGTTAATAAATGTGTGCATTCAGTATTTTCACAGTATTAATTAAGCAAATGTGAGCCAGCAAATTCAGAATGTACCCAGGGCTATTCAGAGGGAGTTAGATCAAACATCTGGACTTTTCCAAAGTACTTTTGAACTAGTTTATTATTATTATTATTTATTTGTACTGCAGTCACGCCTAGAGCACCCAGTCATAGACAAGTGTCCCTTTGGGCTAGGTGCTGTGCTAATACAGATGCAACAGGTGGTCTCTGCCTTGAGGAGCTCACAGTCTATGATGAGCGACAACAGATGAAGGAACACCAGGAAATGATACCACAGTAATGATTAGCATAATAGACTGTCACAGCACAGTATCTGCTTAATAGTGGTCAGGATTTTTGTAGGCATCACAACAGAAGACCGTTTTACTGAGGAATTTGAAAGAGGACAATGAGGTGGCTTTGCAGATGTTTATGGGGAGCTTTGCCCAAGAGTGAGGTACAGCATGAGAGATAGCATAGAAGTGTGTGTTTGAAAATTTAACAAGTGGGTGAGGAAGACTGGCATTATTGGCAGAGCAAAGGTGAGAGCTGATTTTTGATAGCATGTGAAAAGTGGTAGGTAGGGTGGGGCTAGCCTCTGAAGAACCTTGTAAGTGAAGGTGAGTAGTTTGATCTGGTAGGGAGTGGAGACTCAGTGATGAGATGGAAAAGGAGAGGTGATACGATCAAAAGAAACAAGCCAGGAAAATGATCTGTGCAGCAGCATTTTGAATGGATTGAAGTGGGGGCAAGATTGCATTTATCAAGGCCAGGGAAGAGGATGTTGCAGTAGTCGAGAAGTCAGATGATGGTGACTAGATAAGAGTTTTAGCTGTGTGGCTGTAGAGGAAAGGCCAGATCTCAGAGATGTTATGCAGGAAGATACAGAAAAATGTTGATGTCTTTGATATGAGTATCTAGACAGAGTGCTGAAAAGAAGATAATATTCAGGTTACACCCCAGAGTGATAGGAAGGAAGATGGTCCTCAATCACTGAAAAAGGGAAAGGAGTCTGGTGTGAAAGTTAAGAGCTCTGTTTTGGACACACTGAGCTTAGTCTGATGGCTGGACATCCACAAAGAGACATAAAACAGGCTGAGATTTTAATTTGGACAGAAAGAGACAGGACCAGAGTAGAGAGGTAGATCTGTGAGTTGTTTGCGTTGAGATGACAGGGAGTAGCATTAGCTCTGATGCTGAAAAATATAATTCTCGCAAAGAGCACCCCTAAACCAATACCGGTTCTATCAATCTCAGAAATACCATATGCAGAGGTGGTAATTTTGTAAACAAATGTAAGGATATGATGGCCATATACTCAAGGGTTGGTTTGGTATTAGAATGTGGGAAAGCAATTAGCAATGTGATATACTGGGTATTTCATTATCTACCCATCATTGAATTTAAGATCTGCTTATACAGTTGTATGACATAATTAATCAATGGGGGGCTATGGAATACCAGGAACTCCAGCAGTTTTAGGTAAGCAAGTTCTGAGTCTCAGATATCTACTATTTTAGGTTAGCTGACTCAATAATATCAGCAAATTTAGCTCAGTTATGATAAGTTTTATTTCAACTTTACTATGTCTCTGCTGTGAGAGAAAACATAGAATTGCAGATATTTAGTAAGGCAATTACGTCTTCTTTATATATTTCAAAATGGGGCCACTGGAAAACAAAAGAGGGAATGAAAATAATCAGTTGTTTTTCCACTAACCTAGAAGGCTGTCATAAACTGTAGGTTATATTACTCTGGTAAATGTTTACTGGGAACTGAATAAATGCAATGGATGATTATTCCAATCCCTCAATATACTGGGTTACATTAGATACCACACTGGAGAATAGTGGATGATTTAGAGAAAATGCAAATCTGAGTGCATATGGAGAAGAATCCCACATGAATGTATAAGAACAGAATTATGGAAGACCCCACAATCTGCTCTGTAAACACTCATGGACTTTGAGAAAGTTTAGGTGCAGGTCTGAATCAGAATTGTCTGGTTAAGGTTCACTGCTAACTATTAATAATAAAAAGAGAAAGTATAATTGTTATTCTTTTCCATAATCTGGGAAGTGTAAAAAATTGATACTCGTACTTATAGATGGAAACATGGAACTTCTATCTTGCCTTACATTAAATAAATAAAGGGGACGGGCTGTCATTAGTCTTTGAAACTAGAAATTTTATGGGATAGCCACTAAGCTAAAATGATATATAGATCTGCAGAGAAAAAAATAAATTATCTCTGTGGGATCTCATTCTTCTCTCTTTTATACCTGTTTAAACTGGGACTATTCCCATTGAAGCAACGGAGTTGCACTGCGTCAAAATTGGTTTAAACAAGAGGAGAATCTGGGCAACTTTCTTTACCCTTCTAAGTTTTGCTTTAAAATGGATTATAGCTATTAAGTTTTTAAAATACCTGCTATTTTCTGACATGTAAATGGAGTCAACTACCCTATTAAGCAGGTGAGAATTGTGTCTACAATAGGCTTTCTATTAACATACATTTGTTCCAGGACATTTCTCCTCTTCCTTCTCTAGTGCAGAAAGAACCTTCTGTTACTTTCACTTAGCGGTACAATGTATCTGATGGGAGTAGGAAGGGGTGACACTGTGCTGATAATATTAATAGGTTAATTGAAATTATTGATTTTGTGAGACCAGGAGCTTGAACACATTCTTCCCTTTTTTTCTTGCTGTACATACAGCTATTGATTGAGCAGAGGTGATGATATGGTTTTATGGTTACATGTGAACTGTGCTCTGTCAGATGACCCTGGGAAATAAGTTCATTAGTTGGATCAACAAACCCGTTTGGACACTTTTTACCTCCGCATTTTTCAAAGACCAGCTAGCAGAGGTCATTGGATATCTCTTATTGAGATATAAAATTAAACAGTTATTCTAAATATATTTTATTTATATTCAGGGCCTGATTCCAATGACCTTATTAATGTCAAGTAGCACCTTGCTTCTCTTGTTATTCCGTTGGCTCCTTGAGGTGATGGGGTTCACACATCTCCATTACCCAGGGCTGTGCATTCTAGCCCTTAGCATTAGGCGCACAGTCCTGCGGAAAAGCTGAGCCAGCCCAAAAATAGCCTTGGGAGGCATAACGTGTCAGAGGCACCTTTCTGAGGTACTCTCTGCATCTCCTGTGTTCCCGGCCTTTACCAGCAGCAAAATGCAACACCACTTGTGCAAGCTCAGCTGTGTTGACCAGTCTATTGTGGGGGTGGGACGAGCTGAGACCCTGTCCATTCCCTGTTCTAGCACAGGGGAGGGAGTAAGTGAGTGCACTATGCCCACTTACCTCTGCATACCTAGATACAAGGTCTGCGTAGCTCATAGAGAGGTGTAAGGATGGCAGGGGTATATTTTAAAGGATTGTGGACACCTCTCTTCTCATTCACGACCCCACACCCTCTCTCCTTAAACAATCAAAGAACATCCCTGTGGCAACTCCACCCATTGCTGTCATGAAAAGTAACTTTAGGAAAGCATCTGATGGATTTTTAGCTGTCTATTAAAAATATTTAGCAGCAGGAAATAAGGAAGAAAAGTCAGCACTGCATGTCCAGCTACCTTTCAGCAGACCCCCCTAAAAGCTCCATGGGCGAGCTGTGTCCAGAGATTGCTGTTTTGAGAGCCTCTGGTGTATATAGGATCCTAGCCCATTACAGGGACTCAGTGTCAAGAACATAACCTACACTGCTATCAGTTCTGGAAGGGTTGGTGATTTCTTTGAAATTAAAATGGAAGTGGAATATTTCCCAAGTAAAAAGACCATTTTGCCTGTGGCAACCTGCCACACATGAAGCAAACAATTAGCGTTTTACTAATCTCAAAGCTTTTGGCTTATGGTGAGCCACATTTTCTGGTTTTGTTTCATATAGTTTCACACCCATCTTTTGAACACCAAATGTCAAAGTGAAACTTGGTCAAAATTGCAGTATTTCATTCTGTCTGTCAGCATTTCTCGAGCACCTATTACCACAGTGCCTAGCTTTTGCATGGTTTTCAAAGCAAACCATAAATTAACTCAAGTTTGCCTGAAACTCTTGTAGAAAGCTTTATTTCAGAGAATCTGATAAGAATTTCAGAGTTTCTAACAACATCCAAAACAAAGATTTTGCATCTAACATTTCTCTCTAATTGTTCACCAGATTTTATTATTTTAGTGGGTTGACTAATAACAATACATTATCTTGAAGCACTGCTGGCTGCTGCCTAGCACTCAACTATTTATGGGTGTACACCATCATTCCTTGGGCAGGCAAATTAACTTCATAGTAGGGCCCTTTGTTGGTAATAAAGCATTCAGACAGATCCTCAGTTGATGTAAATTGGAATAATTCCACTGACTTAATGGAGCTACACCAGCTGAAGATCTGGCCCATTATAATTTATTCCTCCTAATTTTTATTTTATTATCTGTCACATTGTTAACAAGATCAAGGTGCCTTCTGGAGTCTATTTACATATATTCATTTGATATCTTTCGTAGTATGTGTTGTCATTTTAACTGAGTACACTATCTCTTTATGTTTACCAAAGTACCTCTTAATATTCTCTAAACCCCCCCGTATTTTTGATCACATGTCTCTACCATCTGTACAGGAATTTTTGATGTAGTTCATTTAGCCCAGAGAATGAAATCTCTTCGTACCCTGAGATTAAATGATGGGTAACAGGAGCAAACTCTTGGAATGAACTCTACTTGTTTTAAAACAGAAAAGAGCTAAATAAGTAAATCCTGCCAGTAGTTTGTATTTAGCTCTATAATTATTTCCTGGTGGTGGTTGAATGTGTAGCTTCTTTTATAGTATTTCTCAAGCTATACTAAAATACATGACAAATGCTTGTCAGAAATGTGTGGATGCACCAAAGGCTAATTGTGTCGTTAGGCACAACCTTGTCCAAAGTGTGATGCATAAACTGCACCACCAATGCAATATCCTACAAGGCACTGTGGTCAAGAGACATCTCTCTGAGACAAAATTTCCTTTGTTTCCTCTTGCTCCAGAGAAGTAAGTAATTTGCTGCTGGCCTATACAGCACCAAAGTACCAGAGGCGGATTACAGTTATGTGGGGCCTTGGGCCAGAGCACATGGGGGATGCTCCCCACCCCGTCCCATTTTTCCAGGGCCCCCCAATTGGCCAGGGCCCCTGGCACGGGCTCCATTGACCCAGCATCTAATCCGCCACTGCAAAGTACGACACCCTTCTGGACCAGCATAGCGGTGCTGGCTAGCATAATGGGGCAGAGTCAGGCTACACTATTGCCCACCCACTTGGTCTGGGAGAAAATACGCCCATTTAGTCCTGTGCACTTGGAACCAAAGTGGATTCTCAGGGCCAACCCCAAACCAGCTCTAAGTTCCTGTGGTGGACACTGCAGCAGTACAGGACAGGCACAGCAAAGCAGAGCTCCATGATAATCCCTCCCCACCTGACTCGCCCCCTACTCCCAAGAAGTGCACAGTAGACAGATATCAGCAGAGAATATGGCCTATCTCCTCTTTTAAAACACTCTCAAACTGGTTGGTAGAAAAATATGAGCCCTCTTTACTCTACGAGAAGTAACTTGACCAGGTGTGTCAGTTACGTCCTCTTTCACAATAATGCCAGGAGATGATTAGCACTGTTTTTTGGTTTTGTTCTTTTGCTGATTCCTGCTATGTCAAACCATGATGCCTAGCTTATCCAGCCCCAATATACAATTTTAGATCTTTACACAGATGCAAGATATAAAATATAAAGCCCAGCTCTAGCACAGTCTGTCTTCTTCTTCCCAGCATACAATCTTTTCATCTTGATTGTCTTTCATTTTAGCAACTTTGTATTGTAAGTCACCCAGGGGCAGGGCCAATAATAGTAATGTCATTTCACATGAATATTACAATAACTCTTCCTGTGGGAGATGTCACATTTCTTTATATATAGTATTACATCCTAGGAAACCTTGAAAATGCATGGCTACAACTCAGGAGGCTTTACTAGGGTAAATTGTAAAACAAATACAATTTTACAGTAAGAAGCTAAGTTTCATTCCCTCTTTCAATCCATTATGAAACATACTTGCTGCTTAAAATAACATCACTAGAAGACCAAAGAATGTCCAAATTATTGGGTAAACATTAAGCCATGGATATCTTCTGTAAGGAAAATCATTAAGGCCCTGATTCAATGAGGTACTGAAACATGTGCTTTGCTTTATCCACGCAAGTAGTTCAATGGATTACAATGGGGTACTCACGTCTTTAAAGTTAGGAATGTGGTTAAGTACTATGCTGAAAATCATGGCCTAAGTTACATATGAAATTGCTTTCTGTCGACGAATTGATATTATAAAGCAAAAACATGATTGTTGTATGCTGAGGGCAACAGTGAAAGGGCCCCAAAGTGGCAAAGGTGGCATATCAAGGAATTATTGTGGGTGTATTTTAATTCAACAAAATATCAAACTGCTAAGATCAAACTTAATTTGGCTGATGGTGCTGGGAAACAGGTTATTTTTAACCCTTCTCTCAGCCCTGTGTATATCTCACCTGTCCAGAGAATTCTGTTTGGGAAATCAGTACTATTTTTTATGTACAGTTACAGAAAATTAGGATGGTAAATGAAAACTGTAATGGATTTTCATGGTGGCATTTTGTTTTCATTGCCAGCTTCATTTATGTTTCCATGGTGAGGGCTACATAGTCACACATAGGAGCAGCCAGGCCTAGGCTACTTTTCCAAATTGTGACTTGACTTGGAATCAAGCACGTATTTTTTTTTTCCCCATTTAAAGGTCATTAAAAAGGCTGCAAAGAAAGAGCAGTGTTTTGCTTAAAACATTCTGTTATTGAGAAGC
The DNA here is from genome assembly GCF_965140295.1 of Lepidochelys olivacea. Lineage (NCBI taxonomy): Eukaryota > Metazoa > Chordata > Testudines > Cheloniidae > Lepidochelys > Lepidochelys olivacea. The sequence continues at coordinate 105,860,986 of NC_140417.1, forward strand.
AGGGCATTGTCAAGCAAATGCTACATATGCCATGGGTCAGATACCTGGGGCCTGTCCTGTTGCTTTGTGTTGCTCTGGTGGCCCAAGACAGCTAGCAGACTGGGCCACCTGCTTGGTGTAGGGGAATCTTTGGGTGAAATAGAGCCAGTGTAGCCAGCCCTATACAGCTCCTCTTATGGCCTCCCGTGTTGGGATGTGGCTGGGCACGGGACTTGGCCAGAGCTCCACTACACTCCAGCAATTCTTGAGTGTGGATGAGCCCCCAAAGCTGTTTCAGCTTGTGCCAGGAGCCAAATTGCCACTCAGGTGATCCCAAACTTGGTGGAAAAGAAGGTTGTAAAGAAGGAACACAGCCACCTTTGATACCTGACTTCTTTCTGGGTCTGGTACCAACCACAGCCAAGGGGAGGTTAACTGGACAGGAGGCTCAAGTCCTACATGTATAACTTCAGGCCACAGACCTAACATAGACCTTTATAGTGAATAAGTGTTGACATATCTGTCAAAAGAGCAATAGTCTGAAAATCTTCTTTTCTGATTTCTTTAACAGCGAGTGATGGGGATTACTGGCGTCTCCTGAACCCAGGAGAATATGTGGTCACTGCAAAAGCGGAGGGCTATACCTCTTCCACCAAGAACTGTGCAGTAGGTTATGACATGGGAGCCACTCAGTGTGACTTCACAATCAGCAAAACCAACCTCGCACGAATCAAAGAAATCATGGAGAAATTTGGAAAGCAGCCCATTAGTCTGTCAATCCGACGGCTCAGACAAAGGGCTAGGCAGAGACGCCAGCAAAGATAGACTACTTTCTCTGTTGTAACACATGGCGTTTACAAGCTCTGCTTAAATCAAAACCAATTATAGTAGTAAAAGATACATAGCCAACATTAACATGTTTTTGTCTATTCGAGGAGTTCTAATTAGTATATTTGTATTGAAGAATCTCTTGAGCTTCCAAAACCTTTTCTCCTCTGAGGTTTTAGGGATACAGTTTTTGTTCCCTGTATACAATCCAGCTAAATGCACATTGGGTGGGGGACCTATGCAGGGTAGTGGAATGGATTCCTCCTCTCTCTGCTGTGCCAGCATCACAGTGTCACTGTTTTTCAGGTGTTGCTATGCTGTGGGCACCGGATTTGCGCCTTATTGACTTTTAAGTAACAAAACTGCACAGGAAGGTAGGATGGATTTTCAAGAATAATCCACATCAATTTGGGGGAGAACAAACTAGAGAAATACAGGCCAGCTCCTCAGTTGGTGTAAATCAGCGCCAAAGTTGCTACATTGATTTACACTAGAGGAGGGCCTGGCCCTACATTTTTAGTTTCCTGTCAAAATTCTAAGAATAAACATAATATCCCTTGTATGCTTGGTAGCAAGAATGCAATGGGCACTTTCAAGTACAATTCTGCTAAAACCGTGATTATTGCTGTTAGAGCTTTGCCTTACTCAATACGTTCTTATGATTCCTGGAAAAAGATGATCACCAAAGTATCATTCGGAATTGAAGAAAATAAACTTCAAATAGAAAATCTTTGGTGAAAATACATGTCTGCTATATTTAATTTATTTCTTCTTGTCAACAACTTATCTTGTACATGAAGAAAAGAGAGATAAATGGTTGCAGAATCAATAATATACACTGAAAGCAATCATCAACCCTTGCATAATAACTAGTTTTAGTCCATCCTATGGAAGCTATTCTAGCACATACTTGTTCTGTAAATACCATTAAGCAACAATGTTGCCACAGCTGGGACCCAAGGAAATAGCAGGACTCTCATTAAATTCTGTATTATTGAGATGGTTGCATTATTTATTAAGAGCACGAGTCTCTCTCTTTAATATTAGAGAAGTATCCAGGGTCAAGCCTTCTTAAATTCCACTCCAAGGTGCATTTAAATTGGGTGGTAAAGTCCCTGGATATTTCAGTCTTCTGGTGCAAATCTTGGTGCACTTTCATTTAAATTTAAAAAAGCAAAGGCCTTCAATGAATTGAATATGAGGTTAGACTAGATGATCACAATGGTCCCTTCTGGCCTTACAATCTATGAATATGTAAAATGAATAATTTAGCCCCCATGTTATTTATTTTGATGTTAAATTTTATTTATTTCACCCTGTCCTCATCCTTTTAGTGTTCAATATGCCACAAATTTTTGTAGTGCCAACACCTAATTGCATCAGCAAAGTTGCCAACGAAGACCTGGAGATTTTTGCAGCTGAGTAGGAGATTTGTGTGCCTGGAGAGACATGGGGAGGAATTTGGTCAGCAGTGCAATAATTAGTAATGTTGACATTTAAACTGACATGTTTAGGTTTCAGAGCCAGCACTCCTAGTTAAAATAAATGGGGCAGTTCACTCCACACCTATGTAATGTTTCAGGTTGTTGGCAGACTCAAAGCAACACTGAATGAGTTTATACTGGGTTCACCTTTAGAAGGTTATCTTCAAAACCATACAGATTAGAAAGGTACATCTTTAAAAGTAAAAGCCTAGTTCCGGAGCACAATTCTGCTGCAAGGGGTGGATTCCATGGCAAATTCTGAAACCGTGGAATGTCAGAATGTATGTGGCTTGAGGACCGTGGCATCTATTGTTTGCACTTTTTCTTCTCCAGTACTTACTCCTGGTATTGACTTTTGATACTGGATCTTCAACCAAAACATTTATTTCTTACAGGAGGCTTTCTATGTTACAAGATCAGGCGAATGGAAGGGAGTAGTACAGGAGATGAAAGTGTACTTACTTTTCTCAAAATACCCTCTGACCAGCCTCAGAGGTGAGGAGGTTTTGTCTGGGCCAGCAGGGGAAAGAAAATCCTTGGCCCTTTTAAGGATTGCCCCTTCTCGCCCCTCTCTTCCCCATGGGCTAGAGGAGAGAAGCTAGGTTGGTGATTGGTTGGACAGAAGGTTGCAGCACAACCTTATTGGCTACCAAAGGATGCCATTCTGCACTGGGAAGAAAACTCCCTCTCCCTTCCCCTTGGGATTAGAATAGGACTGGGTTGTGGGGCCTTGCTGTGGGCATCATGCTAGTTACTTTTGGGTGCTGCGTAGGAATTTTTCCTTCACTGCCAGATTGGCCTGGGGCCAGTGTGCGGGTTTCTCAACTTCCACTCAGCCGCCCAGGGACCCAATGGGTAGGTTAGGTTGTAAAATTCATTTTGTCACAATTTGGTAGGTGCCTAGTGTACATACTTGTTCAATATGGGGTCCGATGAAGTGAGCTGTAGCTCACGAAAGCTTACGCTCAAATAAATTTGTTAGTCTCTAAGGTGCCACAAGTACTCCTTTTCTTTTTGCGAATACAGACTAACACAGCTGCTACTCTGAAATATGGGGTCTGGTTCCCTGGTAAACCAGAACCGGAGGTGGATTAGGAGAAGACATCTCCTAAAAAAGGTGGAGAATGGAGTTGGAACTCCTAATGTCTGGTACAATGAGAAGACAACCCCTGTCCCTGCTCCCTTAACCCTCAGGTGAGGGAAGGCTGATGGGGTTCCAGCAACAGTGCTGAGAATGGTTTAAGAGGTGGGGGGGCTGTTAGCAGTCCTCCCCCAGGAGATAGAAATTATGGAAGGAGGGATAACTTGCACTGGATGGGTTATTTCTGGATAATTTGCAGATGTGTTTCTTAATAAAGCTGCAGCCTATTTAAACTATATTCCTGGTGTCTTGTCTTGTCTTCTTGTGCTGCCCAGAACAAATATACATCTGCAGATGGGTACATGCACAAGTACGGGAGCGCGAGTCACCAAAAACTGAAGTTGGAAAGCATAAGGCAGGACTTGTTACTCTGATGCCAATATGGACAAAATAGTTATGGAGATAACTAATAGTGCCTGTATCGGCGTGCCCATTCCACTCTTGCAATCCAGCCCCTTGGCCCCGCACCTCACAGACTCAGGGACACTCCAAGCTGGTGCAACTCCTGTGCTCTTTATTTGTGTCCGTTTCCCACCACCAGTTTCCTATGATATACAGGCTATTTACCATGGCTTGGCCTAACACAGGCCTGGTCAGGAACAGAGTAGCAGGCTCCTACCTCTCCCTGAGCTTCCCTTCCCTCCTGGTCTCCACCCTCCTTTTCACTCAGTTCCTCACAGCCTAATAGCTCCTGCCTAATGAGGCTGGCAAGTACAGTCAGTGATTAGGCAAACCTAGGCTCTTTACCCAGCCCCAATCCATTCCCCCTGATTGGGGTTGGAATGGCAGGAGCTGATTGAGGCTTCCCCAGCAGCACCCTGCCACACTCCCTTATTCGAATTAAGCTGTACCTTACTCAGTGCACTGGGACTCAGGAGATCCATGTTCCAGTTCTTGCCAGTCACTTCATCTCACTGCCTGAATTTCCCTGTCTCTAAATGGTGATAGTGATATTTCCTTCCTTTACAAGTGCTTGGAGACCTGTGATTGAGAAGTGCTGAATAAGAACTAAATTTATTCTTGTTGTTGTTATTATTATTTAAAAATTCAATTATATCACCCCATGCTATTCTAAATACCAAACACATTTTGACATTTTAAAAGATAAATTAATTATAGATGTGCTGACCATAAAAAAAAAAAAAAAGCCCCACAACACATTGGCAAATTTTAATTTCTGACACAAACAGGCCTGTGTATTTGTGTTTGATAGGTTCAATGTCACGAATTTCTATTATCTTACCTTCAGACACTGGTGTTCTTTGAGATGAGCTTTTTGACTAATGTGAGGCAGTTGCACATGAAGTGCCATCAATGCCACCAAAGTATTTCCACTGGAATTGGTGAACCACTGTCAATTTGAGAATCTACATTACCAAAAAGGTGCAAAACTTATCACAGACATTCATGTCTGAGAACAAATATGCATCACATCCCTATTTATTGGAAGCCAGACTGTGCCTCCATTTGTTCAAATTAAGTAGTACTTTACTCCGTGAGAAGTCATGTCTCTTTCATTGAAAAATTTGTACTTAGTAAGTGTATGGAAGGTGGCAAAATCTGCTAAATAACAGTAGTTATTAATACAGGTACTTAGGAGCAGAATGTGCACCCCTTTCTCAGTTATCTGTGAAATTCAGAATGCTTTCCAAAGGTGGGTAAACATTATTATTTCCATTTGACAGCTGTAGAATCCTAGACACAGGAAGTGACTTGCCCGTAGTTCATGCAATGTGCCAGTGGTAGAGCTGGGTAAAGAAACCAGATCTCCTGATCCACATCTGGGGGCCCCATCTGGTGGATCTTGCCATCTCCCAAAGGCTAGATAACAATATCCCTTCTCATATTCAGTAGTAGCACCTTACTCTGCAAGTATTCCATTTGTGCCCATGGGACTATTTGCAGAGTAAGGCACCCTGTAGGGCAGAAAATCCCCTATAGTGCAGGTGGAAGTTTAAAGCTCCAAGAGTAAAGTCCTGGGCCTATTAAAGGCCAAGGGAGTTTTGCCATTGAATTCAATGGCTCTAGGATTTCAGCCCAGGACTGTAACTACTTATGCATGCTATACAATAATACTGAACTATGATATCAACTCTTTGTTTCTGTAGTGACTAGGAGATATAATTATTGTTCAAGTTCAGAGACACATTTTGAAGTAGCAGGTGTTACTATCAGAACTAGAGATAGGCCCAAACCACAACCTTATGCTGATAAAATCAGACATCACCATCATGTTTTCCATTTAATCTACATCCTTATAATAGATATTCTCTCTCCTTGAACATTGCATTCTACTCTTTCTATCAAACCAACGAATGCTATCTGCACTGCATTAGAATGGACACAACCCTACAGTTTTTTCTGTTGGTAGAAATAAAACTCCATAGTATGTATGATTCCTTTTTATTATTACGTATCCTTTTCAACATTTACACAAATAAGAAGGACTTTGCTCAAGCTCTATTTGACATTTTTTAAAAAAACCCAGTCCATTCCAAATAATAGCAAATTCAGCTGCCTAACCGAAGCAAAAGGTTAAAACAAGGAACACCAGCCTTCAGCCATCTCCTCTTTCTCCAAATCCTGGCAGGTATAAAATAAAATAGAAATGTGCCATCTTTCCCTTGGATTTCCATGTACTAATGTCAGTTACAAAAGCACTCACATCCATTCTTGCATTCTTAGCCTCCTTACATATCAGAATCATTGTCACCCTAAGTGTATGTGCATATTTGTTTCACTTTACCTAATTCAATCCAAGTTAGTAACAATTCACATTTCTAAGTGCATTACTGTAATGGTCTTTGTTATATGAAATTGTACAGACAGATCTCAGCTTGTGTGGAGCAGCCTGGCTCATCTGAAGCCAACAGAGCTGTGTCTGTTTACACCAGTTGAGGAACTGGTCCTTCTATATCAATCTTTACAGAAGCAGAGTTGTTCATCCTTAGTCTGGTATCAATCAGTTCGCAGCAGAAGGGTGAGATATCAGTATTTTAATATCTAATCTATTAGAAGGTTGGGCAGTGGGTATGTAAAATCAATTTTAAAATGAAGCCAAGGAATATAAATTATGTGCTCACTTATACTAATGGATTTCTCCATCTCTAAATAAAGTCAGTTCAAAGACTCCTATTGGCTTAAATGGGAGCTGCCTAGACCCTAATAAAATATGGTGTTTCATAGTTCTTAGTTCTCAGAAAATTAAGTTAAAGATGCTGTGGAATCTTTATCCTAGGATCTTCCCAGTTTTGTGTGTTTAAGTCACAGCCATATCCGTATTCTAATGTACTTTCTCTATTTAATTTCCTTTTAAAAGGCCATTTAACTTGAAATGACATTGTTTTATTCCACTTTGACATTGTAACACGGTTTCTGAGCGGTGAAATTGTGCCTGAAGGCAGTGAAGCCATCACATTTAATGAAATCTTTTGCCTGTGCAGATGAGACTCAGAAACGGTAAGCCAGTTTGCCCAGGCTGTTCATATAGCTTCTATCCACTAGGCCCTGATAGGAGCTTTTCTCCTTCTTCCATAAAGTCTAGAGAGACTCAGTATTGGCTTGAGTATTGTTTGACATCACATTTCAACCCAATGCAATTGCAAATGGCCATATTTTTCACTCCTAAGTCTTTTAATGTACAGTATTTATACTTATAACTTTTATCCTTCTAATTTATATTTCATAAGCACTGAAGCAATGCATAAAGCCTAATGGAGAATGATGATGAAAATTAAACAGGGGAAAAAAAATCAGTGTTTTTTTAAGCTACTATAAATGTTTTGGGGTAAAATTATCAAAGTATCTGATTCAGGAGCCTGAATCCTGTTTTCAAAAGGCACTCAGGCACTTAGGAGCCTAAGTCCTATTGCCTTTCCATCAGACTTAGGAACCCAAGGGCCAGATTTTTCAAGATGTTTAGGCACCAAAAAATGCAGATAGGCACCTAGTGAGCTTTTCAAAAATGCCTAGGCAGCTAACTCCCACTCAGAGCCCATGCAAAATGACCTTATGTGGACTATAAATTGATCATCAACAGAGCTCTTGTTCTTAAAAACTGCCCCTTCCTCTTAAAATTCCATTTCTTTTTCAAATGTGTATTTTATTTTCCCAAGGAGTAATGCTGTTGTTCAGAGAAAGCAGTTGGATGACATTTGCCTCTTTTTTAACATGCTGTAATGTCAGGCACTGGGTATTTTAATAAGTTATTATTTTTTAATCTCACTGGCTTTACAGCAGCTGTTTTGTAAAACTCAATGTGCCAATTATGTCAACATCAAATTCATTCTTATCAACTCAATATTATCCTAGTATCAACAGAATACAGTATTTTAGTATTCAGTGCAAACCATCATTTAAGGATCTTACAAAAGTGAGTCAGCCTTATTGTTAGTGAGTATGAATATGAAAAATGGAATTAAATTTTCATACCCTAGATGTGAGAGAATTTCAATAGCTCAGTTAATGAGGATCAATGACAGTCATAATCTCACTTGAATAGACCATAGAGTTTTAAATTCAAGATCTGTTCCTTACCTCAGGAGATCTGGATCAGATCACATAGTTTTAGTTTTTATTACATATCATGTGTTTAAATAATTACATTCTTGTTTAGCAGGATGGGGAGACCTTTAACTCACTGGAGAATGAAAATAACATTTTGTTCATCCTTCAGGGACCTGATCCACCTCTCAGTGACTTCAGTGAAAGTTGTTCTACTGACTACAATGAAAGTTGGATCAGGCCCCAAAAACATTTTGTGCAGTGCAAGCAAAACCTGTAAATTGAAGATACTTCCAGTATGATCAGTTGGATGGGAAAACCTGAATATTATTCTTGTGGACACTAATTTTAAGAACCCATCTATTTTTATCTGAAGCTGCTTATCATTTAGAAAGGATCATCAGCAATGCTAAATTCTGCCATTTCTGTGTGGCAACTATTTGATGCTCTTGGTTGTTCCAAAATTGAGTTGAAAGTTTCACAAGACTTTCTGAAAGCGTTTCTTCCTTTCCTCTTTCCTTTCAAGCTAGAACCAGGATGTGCAGATATACTCAAAAATGAAATAAATAAATAAAAGGTCAGAAAGCGAGAGAAGTTAGTCAAGTTTTTTGGGGAACCTGAGAAAGGTTTTTTGTTTGTGTTTCTATGACCAGTTTGCTTCTTATTTTATTAAAATTATTTTGTCCATCCCTGGTATTTTACTATAAGAGATCCTTCCTCTCCCCACAGCTTCTCTGTGCAGATGGGCGTAAGCCAAACAGCAGTCAAATTGCTATGTTCCAGCAGTGCGGGGGGGGGGAGAAGAAAGGGAAAGGGAGAGAGGACATACAAAAGATAACCGATGGACTTTGAACCCACCACTAATGTTCAGCAGGAGATGAAGTTGCAGTTAAAGATGCAGGGTCAGACTAGATGATCAGAATGAGCCCTTAAAAATAAGAATCTATGTTTAATAGGCTTGAGGAAAACATTATGCTAATATTAGGTATACCTTTTCTTTCCCCTTTTCCATATCTCATCTTACCTCTCTACTGTGGCACAGACCACCATTTAGATTTTCAGGATTGTGATGTATATGTTGTCTGTGCATATTAATCAGAGTTAAACCTCTCAGAGATTGTGTCACTCTTCTACCAAACAAACATTTACTAAATGTATCCACTTGTATACATAACAGGTTACTTATAACCTTTGAAATAATTGTGAATATTGTCAATCAAAATTCTTGCTTACCAACTAGACTTTTGGGGAAGGGAGGGGTCTTCAGGTTTTAGTACTTTTTAAAATCACAAATTCAAATGCAAAATATATTATGTGTGCTCACATACGTATCCTCCTAGGGCTCTTCCTTGGCTGGATTACCGTCACTGTCAGTGGAATGGTGTGTAGACACTCTTTAGGACACCTTAAAGTTGGGAGACAAGTGATAATCCCACAGTCTTCTTCAAACTGCTCTTGAGATTGTGCAACAACTGTTCAATTTTCATAGCCTACAGCAAATTCTAGTCCTCTTCTCCGATGCGGTGAAGGATCCTACACTCTAAATCCAACAAAACCAGCCAAGTCCCTGGAACATGGTCTCTACAGCAGACCCTTTCTGGTTCTCATGTTGTGCCGGTGCTGAATCCTGCAGTCTGGCTCCCACCCTTCCTATTTATAAACGCTTGAGTTCCCATTGTTTCCTCTGTCCGAGAGCAACTCTGGGTGTGTTCCACCAGGCAGCGTGGCTACAGTGGAAGTCACCTACATAGCTTTAAACAAGCAGTGAGCAAGCCTACTGACCAGCACACTTATTTTCTGGCCTGATTCAAGCCCATCCTGCCTGGCTCTGGCAAGTCTGCAGGCACAGAGTCCCCTAGTACCAAAACAAGGAACTATGAGCCCTCCTCACTGTCTCTTCCCTTATTTACAGCACTATATGCTGCAATGCGGGCGTGTGGGTACCACATGCATCTTACACATCTATAAAAAACAGAAGTGCAAGTGAATGTATAGTCATGCCAGAGCGGGAGACTTGGAAAGTGAAAACCCGGTCTCCCTACAGAGCAGGAACGGTATGTGCATTGTCAGTGTAAGCTTCACCATGCTGCCCCACCAATTTGCCTAAGTCACATTCTGGAGGGAAGGTTGAGGCTCTATGACGATTTAGTCCCTGGCTCTATTGTTTGTTCTGATGTAGAATTTGTACATTAAGATTGAGACTATGGACTCCTTTTAAATAGGGGACCAAACAACCTTCAGATGGCAATGTCTTCCAGTCACTATCAACTTTGGCCAGCTGTGAGCAGCTAACCTACAGGTAAAAGGCTCCATTTCTCCAAATAATTTGATAGTAGTGATTTTTAGAACAATTTTGGTAAGAATCCTGAAAATTAGCTCAGTGAACTGGCAAATGCCATGAACTTTATCAAATCTGTCTTTCTAATGGAGAGACCACCATTTCAATGGGCATTATGTGGATTGTACCATGGACATCTGCATTAACTGTTCCCATGTCACACAAAATTTCAAGTGAGATCTATCATGAACCATGCATTAACCATGTACTATTGGCTCTTGATATAAAAAATCCCATTGTGTAAAAAGAATTATGTTAAGATAACTGTCATAAATATAAAGGGAAGGGTAAACCCCTTTGAAATCCCTCCTGGCCAGGGGAAAGCTCCTCTCACCTGTAAAGGGTTAAGAAGCTAAAGGTAACCATGCTGGCACCTGACCAAAATGACCAATGAGGAGACAAGATACTTTCAAAAGCTGGGAGGAGGGAGAGAAACAAAGGGTCTGTGTGTCTGTCTGTATGCTGGTCTTTGTCGGGGATATACCAGGAATGGAGTCTTAGAACTTTTAGTAAGTAATCTAGCTAGGTATGTGTTAGATTATGATTTCTTTAAATGGCTGAGAAAAGAATTGTGCTGAATAGAATAACTATTTCTGTCTGTGTATCTTTGTTGTAACTTAAGGTTTTGCCTAGAGGGGTTCTCTATGTTTTTGAATCTAATTACCCTGTAAGATATCTACCATCCTGATTTTACAGGGGGGATTTCTTTATTTCTATTTACTTCTATTTTTATTAAAAGTCTTCTTGTAAGAAAACTGAATGCTTTTTCATTGTTCTCAGATCCAAGGGTTTGGGTCTGTGGTCACCTATGCAAATTGGTGAGGCTTTTTATCCAACATTTCCCAGGAAAGGGGGGGTGCAAGTGTTGGGAGGATTGTTCATTGTTCTTAAGATCCAAGGGTCTGGGTCTGTAGTCACCTAGGCAAATTGGTGAGGCTTTTTACCAAACCTTGTCCAGGAAGTGGGGTGCAAGGTTTTGGGAAGTATTTTGGGGGAAAAGACGTTTCCAAACAGCTCTTCCCCAGTAACCAGTATTAGTTTGGTGGTGGTAGCGGCCAGTCCAAGGACAACGGGTGTAATATTTTGTACCTTGGGGAAGTTTTGACCTAAGCTGGTAAAGATAAGCTTAGGAGGTTTTTCATGCAGGTCCCCACATCTGTACCCTAGAGTTCAGAGTGGGGGAGGAACCTTGACAATAACACTTAATGATAATCCCACATCTATATGTCTGTCTCATTCTCTGCTGTAGATAGACTTCAGACATATACGTGACTAATATAAGTCCCAAAATTCTCAACTTAATTTTCCTATCTATACAGCTAATTCAAATCCACAGCCACATCTCATAAAGTAGCCACACTAATGCCAAGAGAAATTTCATCATCTCAAGTCTGACATCCAAAAATGGAGGCATCTGAAGTCAGTGGCCACTGTTGATAATTTGACTGTAGTTGTAAAACCCACCTAGCTCTTAGTCTAATAGCAAATCTTTTTTGCTTTGTTGTTATGAAATGCTGAACTACTTTGCTTAGTGAAAAATTGCCTTGAGAAGTTATTTAGGCTACAGGCTTGACTTTGAAATTTTGCAGTAGGATTTCATTACACAATACTGGTTAATATCTTGTACCCTGCTAAACGTGTCCACAAGTAGTTTAACGAGTGCAAATCACTCTCCATTTCAACCTCAATAACCCCAGCACTATCAGCTTTAAGTGAAGTGCAGAACACACACAGTTTAGAGCAAATCCAGCATAATAAAGTCAGTTTCTGAGTAATGAAAAGCATTCTTACAAATTAAATGATGAATTCCTATTTTGGCTTCAAGAGCAATCTATCATTCCTTAAAGCAATGAGACATTCCAGAGAGTACATTTCACACGTCTATGTCTCAGGCGTATTATGAATCATTTGGCTATGGGATGATTTTCTATTAACATATTGCAAATCAAACTTAATAGGCACTTGGGAATGTACTGAATTTCAGCTGGCCCAATTGCTTGGTGGCTATTAGCTCTATAGCCTGGGATACCTAGTTAAAAGCAGGCTATCACATATTGAAGCAGCAGGTGCTGGGATTATTACTTCATTTACTTGATGCACTCCACTAGCTGCTGTTTGAGAAAAATATTATGGGCCAAATCCTCTGATATAAATATATATTGGTGATATAAATCGGTGTGACCAGGTTAAAAGCTGGACCTCCCATTTTCTGAAAGGAAACTGTCAACTTTCTCAGGTTCAGTGCTTGTGCTGTGAGGCAGATGAATGCAGGAAGACAAGAAATGCTTTGAAGGAGAGAAAAACTGAAGTATGTTAATGTGGATTCTAATCAAAAGCTTATACACACCATTTTGTGCTGCAGTGTCTCCAGAACACACTTGCTCATGAGTTTTCAAAGACTCTCTGCTTTTGACCCTTTTATCCAGTTAACAAGTATCACAAGAGCAGTATTTCTAGGGGCATTTCAGGTTTGTAGATTCTGAACCAAACCAGGAAGTGCCACAATGCGGCACCTCTTCCCAAATGTTAACTAAAACATTACAATTATTCCCCCCCCCCCAAAAAAAAAGTTCTGTTTAATTTTGGAGAAAAGTTATGATATCCTCAGTCACTTAGCTATCCCACCAGTGCTTGCCACCATGAGTAAGGATTGCACAGTCTATGGTTAGAGCTGGCTGCAAGATCCATGTGCTATCCAAACAATCTTGAACTTTTGTGTTTCTGGTCAGGTAGGAAAAGGTGTGGAAGTTTGTTGGAAATCCAAACACACCTATGGATCAGAATTTTGCAAACAATATGTTTTCAGTTGGCTGAACCAAACACCTACATTTGGACAACACCAATTGCGGGGTGCTGGAAATCTATATTGATTTGCTGTCACTTGGGCCCATCTCAGATCATTGTGGTGACAGGGAGGGAAATTATGAGAAACAATTTAAAGTATTAAGAAAGAAAGGAAAAATATAAAGAGTCTCTTATGATCAAAATTGGTAGGTCCAATATGGCACCTAGGGCTCTATTCCTGACTCTGTCACTGGCCTGCTGGGTAAGTCATTTACCTCTCAGTGCTTTAGATTCCACATCTGTAAAAGAGGAATAATGATTCTGACCTCCTTTGTGAAGTGCTTTACAAACAATGGATGACAGGAAAGCTAGGAGGTATTTGTTTTTATTTACATATGCATGTGTACATGTATTATATATAAAGTATACATTATGATTGCTCTTGTGCTTGATCCTCATTGCTGTGTTTATTCTGGAGCTGATTTCCCATTTGTCCCTTAAAGACCAGGAACACAAGAGTAGGTACAGGAAATTCACTCAATCTTTGTGGGTGGAATTCACAGGACAAATATACAGAATGGAGAAAGAGGGCAGGAAGGCAGAAGGATCGGTGAAAATAGTCTAGGGCAAAGGAAAGCAGATTTTTTTTTATTTGTATAGTACAAACAGAGCGTGGATTCAGAAAATGAGGTAAATTAAGCATCTACATCATGGGTATAATCACTTTACAAGTGGGGCCACGAGTCAGATCAAAAAATACGTGAGAGACTGTGTGGTGTCAAGTATCAGGGGGTAGCCGTTTTAGTCTGCATCCACAAAAACAATGAGGAGTCTGGTGGCACCTTAAAGACTAACAGATTTATTTGAGCATAAGCTTCCGTGGGTAAAAACCCCACTTTTTCAGATCCATGGAGTGAAAATGATGGTGTAGGGTAGTGAGCACAAGACCTGGACCACCTGAATTTTAAATCCAACCCTACCAGTGATTTGATGTGGAGTCTTTGGGAAGTTAGTCAATAACCATAAATGGGGGTGTTATTTATCTATCTAACTCACAGGGGTATTTTGAGGATTAGTTAGTTTTGCAACTAACTAATTGCAAAATTTTAAGCATTATATGAATGCAAAATATTAATAACATTTAGTACACTTTATGGAACAAAGAGGCTTTTTCTGCACTGGCTGTATTATATCCAGGAGATATAATAAATTCCCATATTGCACCTTCATGAATAGCCATCCTGCACTGAGCATAGTACAATAGGTCCCTCTGAGAAGATGCTGGAAGTCGATGGACAAAAGATATCTCATTTATTATTGTAGCACTTAGGAGCTCCAGTTGTGGGCCAGGACCCCATTGGGCTAAGTGCTGTACAAACATGGAATAACAAGACGGTCCCTACCCCAAGGAGCTCCCAATTCTATATTCACTCACCACAATATAGATACGAGCAAGGTAGAGGACAGAAGTGTGACATAAACAAAAGCTAACTGAACAGAATGACTAGGAATCACTTTTCCATTCAGAAAGGGGAATAGTATTAAAGGTGTGCCCTAGCCTATAGAGCCAAGAGCATGGGGAGATTCATGAAACATTTAGATGCTAGCTTGACTGGCCAAAAAACAAGGACTGAATGGCTTTACCCTTTTAAACTATTTCTTGTGTATTTCATTATACCAGACATCACTAATTTTGCTGCCGATGTGCATGATTGATTGATGGAGAGTTTAACCTACTGGCATAACTGTAGCTTGTTGGGTCTTGATTAATTGAGCTTTCCTCTGGGATAAATAATTAATGTTCTTTTAATGCTGTTCAGACAAGCATTAGTTTTGCTACAAAGAGTTGTTGACTCTGTTGGCACTGGAAGTACTGTAAGCTTCCTAATGGGTAAGATTCTGTCTCTCAGAGGCAAAGCACAGAGCTTGCTGCCCAGAGGGAGGAGGAGCTATGCTGTCTTTAACACACCTTTCCTGGTCCTGGGCTGCTGTCTGCTTTATGGCAGCCTAACCCTGTGGGCCACAGTGCTGCCAGAATCTCTGCAGCACTATGCATTGCTACCCTCAGCCCCTGGCACACCTCCCACATTGCAGCTTGCAAGGGGGATTTTGGAAGGCAGCCTTACTGCTGTCTTCTGTAGGTCCTGTGCTTGAGGAACCCTCTCCTGGAAGGATCCAAGGCTTTTAGAACTACTTTACACCGCTTCAGCTCTTTTAGCCAATATAAAGGAACTGGAGTGGGATGTGAGGATTCAACCAGGATTTTTAAGCAGGATGCAATATTCTTCCTTCATTTATAGGGAAAGTTGCTCTACCAGACTATATTTCTTAGATGAAACTTATCAAAGATGATTGACCAAAGAGAACACATTTGAATACACCTCATGGATTCATATCTCAGAAGACTTAAAAATGCATTTACAAGTTACATTTCTTCAGAGCTAGAATGAATTCCTAATAAAAAATGATCAATAGTTATTACATTTTGGGGTTGTAAAGTAGCACAGTCAAATTTTTTGGGGGATGTGGGCAGGGATAATCCTGGCAACTCAAGTTACATCTTGGATCAGCTGTTGATTTGTGTCATTTTCTTTCCTTGGTGGAAATAAAGCCTTCCCCTAAAGGAGAGACGCCTACAAAGTGATATTTTAGCAATGTATACCAAGGGATTCTGTCGCTGTTGGATTTGAGTATCAGGCAAACAAAACACAATCCTAGACTTCATATTGGGATTTAAAGTATTTTCCTGTCACTTGGCATCAGTAAAATGACCAACCTCCAGGTCAGGTCAAATGTTTCTTGATATTCTGGGACTAATTTAAAGAAGTGGAAGCCTATTTTCATGTGCAAAAATGCACAGTCAGTTGGGCACCTGCACTTGTGCATGCCATTGCCATAATTTCACATGTAAAAAGCTAATAATGGGGTTACCTAGACATTGTGTACAGTGAATCAATGAATGCAAACAATCACAGCAAATGACTCCTCCGAAGCAACAGCTCTGTTAAAGAGAACTCATTCTTTATGAATGTTTCTTCCTACATGCAGTATAGAGAGGCAATCTGTAAAAGCACTAACAAAGGTGTAAATCAGAAGTAATTTCACTATCCTCAACTGAGTCTCAAAGCAGGGTCTCATTGTTAAGACAGCCGAATGCTGTTCTGGAGAACTGGTTTCTGTCCCTGCCGCAGTGCTCTTGTATGCTGCCAGGCAAGTCACTTAAACTAAACTTTTCACAGGGCATCACTAATTGTGCGTTCCTTGTTTTCTGGGTGCCCATCTTGAAACCCTGGGATCTGCTTTGCAGAAGTGCTGAGCACCCACAGCTACAACTGAAGTCAGTGGGAGCTGGGCTTTGAATATATTAAGTGCCACATAATGCTAAGCACTCTTTAAAAAAAACAGGTCCTAGGCATCTCAAATTAGGCAACAAAAATTAGTGGATATTTTTTACCTTAATCTCTCTGTGCCTCACTTCCATCTGTAAAATGGGGATAATAGCACCTCCTCAACTCCCATGGATGTTGTGAAAATAAATGTACTAATGTTTGTGAAGCACTCGGATACTGTAGTCACGAACTGCGTTTGAATAGTGTGCAGTTATTAAGGCTTGAGGTCACACAATGAACAAAATATTGGAGGAGAAAACAAAGTATTGAATTGTTGCTCACTAAGCGAGCACTGTCCAGTCAGTTTACAAAGCTTAAAATAGGTGCAGTAGGTAGCATTCTCCATAAAAGGTTTAAATGAGCTGCAGTTGAAAAAAAGAGGAACTTGACTCATTCCTTTTGAAATGGTGAGTGGTAGAAACATTCTGTACTTTCCTGTAGCCTAATAGAGAAGAATATGTAAGAAATGCGTAGGGTATGATTCTGATCTCACTCAGCAAAGAGTCTCACTTGTATAGCTCCATTGAGTTACTCCTAATTTACACTAGTGCAAATGAAATCAGAATTAAGTCCATGAAATGTGCTTCATGGGTAATTGCTCACTAGGGTATTTAGCCATTTGTAGCAAAAAAACAAACAACCCAAACGAGAATATTTCTTCTATATCTGGATGAGATGCAGACATCCTACATGCTCCTGTCAAGTTATGTTATCTCCTTGGGTTGTGAAGTATATAAGAAATCAATGTTCACAAAAGCCCCAATGGATAGGAAAACATCTACAAAATTTGGAAAAGGGTACCAAAAACTATTCTACATCAGATGTGATGGAAGCAATATCATATTGACAAGTAGCATTCTGTAGTTGCTTTCAGCCAAGTCATAAAGCCCATGGTCTTATTTTGGTATTTTGAGAGCTAACCAAAAACAAATAGTAGAGATGCTCACACATGCATACGCCTATGTGTATACGCTCGTTCTCGCTCTCTCTCTCACACACACACACATGCTGAAACCCAAGCATACTTGAAAAGCCTCAAACAAGGTTTAGATATACATATCTTTGTAGAATTATCTTGGAATTAAGCCACTGTATTTTTTTCTCAGAGTAAGCAGACCCAACCATTAAAGCAATCATTTGGTTGGTGCTGAAAGCTCTTGAAATGTCTGGAGAATGATGATAATGATCATTTTCTTGATGGAATTAGGTAGTTAACAAAATTTCTAGATGTGGGATTGCCAGATAGATAGTGTTGGTAAGTGAGCATGGTACCATAACAATAATTAGTCTAGGAACTGGCCAAAATATGAACATCTCAGAAAGCCTCAAAACAACTTTCTGATTACATTTAGATGGACTTTTATAATTTTACTGATGATCTTTTAAAAAAAAATAATTCTGGCCTTCCGAATGCAATACATTTTAGATAAATTGCAGGTGCACTCTGAAAGATTTGGGCACCACTCCTTTCAAACATGGGGGCTCTCTGTAACAGTATTCTTTATTACATACAAAAAACCCCCACCTATATTTATAGAATATTGAGGTTGAAAGTTAAAGCACTCAAAATGTAACCAATGCCAGAATTATGTGCAACCTTATTTTAGCCCCCTTGTGCATATACATGATGACACAATCTTTAGTTATATGATCACATACTATTTTTAACAGGACCCCTGCTTCATTCATCAAATCAGTGCTTACTCAATATCTCTTTGTATCTCTTCATGACTGTTTCTATGGCTCTTTCACCATAGTATGTGAGTATTTGATAAACACTGCTGAATTTATCTTTAAAATATGCCTTGAAGATTAGGTGGTATTATTGTCCCCATTCTACAGCTGGGAACCGAGGCAAAGAGAGGTTAAGGCCAGAATTGTCAAGTGTCAACTAATTTTGGATGGTCAACTTGAGAGACACCTGGGATCTGATTATTCAGTGTCATCAGCATTTTTATAGCGTTATATGGTTAAAGCACAGCTTTATTCCTTTAGCTCCAGTGATGAGGATTAGTGCCCTGGCCGGGAAAGGCAAGGGTTCAAGAACTTCTGAAGGGTCTTTACAGTTGTATATGATTTTTTTTCCTTTTCTTTAAATTCACTTCAAAGTGACCTGATTGGAGGGCTAAGTCACAGGAAGAGGCAGATCACCACAAGCCGGGAATGACCATTGACAGGAAGTACCTGCTGGGGGGAGAATTGCTACACCGGACCCAGCCATAAGGAGCAGCCTAGTGGTGAGTCAACCCTTTCACACTTGTGCAATGTGAAAATCTCTTGAATAAAGATCTTATCCTTAAAACCACTGAAATCTGACAAGTACACTGTGAATTACACAGTTGTTGCACATTTTCATCTTCTGGCATACCTTTCATACACACTGGCAGGCATGACAGTAGAGAAGGTGTGAAGTCTGGTCACATGGAAAGGAGTATACTTCACCCCCTTAAAATGCTATAGTTCATTACTCCATCTTGGACCAATGGCTTCCAGTGCTTTCCGGGCACCGTGCCCTTACTATGGATTTTCTGCTACATGCATAATTTACCCTTATATTAAGATATTACATATCAAGTGATGACTGCAAACACTGGGCAGAAAGGCATGGTAATAGCAATAAGATCATGAGATTCCTTTGGTAGTAGATGAATCTAAAAGCCCGGTTGTTTTGGGGTATATAGACTATATAAGGAATGGATACTAAAGGGTTAAAAGAAGGAGCAATCACCTCCTCAGCTGTAATTTATCAGCAGGCCACAACAGCATAGATAAAAGGCTGCAGAATAAATCCAGCCAGAATAGTATGGCTGCTGGTGAGACCTAGAGCTACAGTGCAGGGGTTCCATGTGGTCAGGCCAGAGGAAGGTGCTCAGAGAAACAAGTTCTCTGCCAGTAGGCATCAGATAAAATTCCAGGAAGGAGGTTCCTGTAAGGCCCTGAGGGTAGGAAGCCGTCCATGGAAACAGTAGAAGTTTGAAACAAACAAGTCTCCCCAGGCTAGGACCAGATAAGAGGGTGGGTTTGGGTCCCCTTCACACTCCTGCATGGATGGGGATAGAGACTGCCAAGACCACTAAGTAGGGGTGGCAACAATAACAGGAATATTGGACTTCACCTTTGTGTTCCTGCTTTAACCTACTTTATTACAGAGGGTGCCCTCTGGCATTTGAATCCATTTCTGCCCTCTTAAAAAAAGAAGGGAAGAACCTGTTAAGGGGAAAGCACAGGAAAAGAGGTTAGGAAAGGGACAGAGATGAATGCCCTAAATCCTGGGACTATTGATCGAAGGTTCACTAAAGGGCCTGGTAGAACTTTTGTTGGGACCAGAGCCCTTTCAGTCCCAAAAGGGAAGAGACACAAGTAATCCAGCCACAGGAGTTACAGATGAAGACTGGATATAGGTTCCATCCCTGAATGAGCTAAGGGAAACTGAGGCGAGGACCAGCACAGTTCTGTGGAAGGCTGCCAGTGGATGCTACAAGGCCAAGGTCCTTCAGTTACATCCATTAACTAAGATTGTTCTTTGGATGGTCATGTTTTCTGAAAAATTGAATTCAGACAAGACTAGTGTGAGACGTATTTTTTTTAAGAAGTCAATTTTTGTTTCTTTAGAAAAGGACAACTCAGTGTCTCAGTTTATTGAGTGGGTTTAAGATAATACACTTGCTACACCTGAGGTCTCTGTAACAGAAACACACATTCTAAAATATTAATAAACCTGTTCTAGTCCTTTAAAAGATGTGGTGGGTTCTTTAATGTAGGGCATTGGAGCAGACAGACTCACTTTTCTTCATTAGAATGAAGTGAGGTCTCTTGTGCCCTGTGTGTGACGACTATTTGCTGTCTATTCCTTGCCATAGCAGCGGAAGATATTTTCAAATGACAAAAGTCCCCAAAGGACAGAGAGAGAGAGAAGGTAAGTTTTATTCTACAGCTTTAACTGCAGGTAGGCTGCACCTATTACCAACTTGTTAAAACTGCTGGACTTCATTGTGCACAGGATATCTGGTGACTCACAAAACAACCCACATGTTCTGACCAACTGTGGCCCCATTTAAGCTCAATTTTACTGCAAATTAGATTTGAAAACGGACGGTTCACTGCCATCCCACCTACATTTATATACGTTTGTAAGAAACTAGCCTAAACTAAAACCACTGAACACTCTTTGGTAAGGTTAGGTTTCAGATCTTCGTCGGAGTTTCATTATTAGTCCTTTTGCTCTTACACATGCTGAACACCATGTTGGTGCATCTGTGAATTTTGGTGGGCACTCACAACCTGGATGCTAATATGAATTTTTCATCTCTGGCTCTGGGCACATCTGTACTATCCTCCTTTGTCTCTGATTCAAGATCCAGGATCGCAGAATTTAAGATACATACATACAAAAAAGGCAAAAAGTCTAGGAAAGCAGAGCATCTAGCCCAGACATGTTCAGTAAGACTTCACAACAGCAACACTTAAATTAGATTGTTTTACGTGTAAACTTTAAACCCGTTTGAAAAGCAGGTTTCTCTAGTCATAGCATAGATAATCTAGTCTCCCCTTTCCTTTTCTAAAATAACAGCACCTCTTCACATGGCTTCAGAATGTGAACTCTTCTTTGACATCATCTCCAGAGCATGAGCCTACATTTGCTTTTCTTCAGTGTTAGGTGTGAAAGTTTTTGATTAATCTCTTTGCTTTCTCTGAGCCAACATGGGACTAGATTGTGACTTGGATTACATACTGGTAAGAGAGAGCAATTAAGAACCTCTTTTACACCTCTACTAAGGCTGCCCAGTGAATGAAATGCTGACCCTATTCAAGTCAATGGGAGTTCTGGATCTCATACCTCATGTTCAGGTGTATAGAAGTTAGCAGGGCTACCTGCCTGCTTATTCCTTTTCCAGAGCAAGAGGATGGGGGTAAATAGAAAGGGGAGTGATATGAGCAAAGCAGTGGATCTGTTTTCCCACTTGCTGGCCAGAGTAGTTAAACCAATACTGCATATAATTCCAGCAGTAAATTACCACTCCCCAGGGGATGGCTGGACTGGAAGGTGTTGTGTCAATGAGTGACAAGCCCTCCATGCAGATACTGGTGCAAAGTAGTTTATGCTTACTTGGGCCCCATGCCAGAATTCATCTCTTAAAAAAAAAATCTCTCATGCCACATAAGTGGTTTAAAAAAAGAGATCCTGAAAAAAAGATCAAGAATAAAGAAGGAAGAGCCCTATAGAACCCAGCATGTCAAGATATGGAGTAAGTCAGTAGTGTGGCTGTTTGGGCATGTTGTATACACTTCATGTGTTTTCTTTTGAGAGACGGAAGCAATTGTGGACACGTAGCCCTCAAGGAGCATCAACAATGTATCGCTGCCAATTGTTTGACATTAAAAAAACCCAGAACTCTACAAATGTAGACTTGTTAGAGTAACAATCAGAGCACAGTGTAGGAGTCTGTAGTATTCCTGGCTATTTGTCTTTTAATTTATTCCATTGAGACTAGGCTGCTTCCTAACACATGGCTGGGAATGTGAAACAATGGTTTTAAAACAACCCAAAACTACTGGAAAAATCCAACATGTGGAAAGCTCTTGTTCTGTGCGTCCAACCTGCTGTCTTGAAATATATTTTTGTATTGGCCTTGTTTCTATTGGAGGGCTATTCAGAAAGAGAGGAGGGCTTTGGGGAGGACATAAGAACTGTCCATGTACTAGAACCACATGAAACCCACTTCTTTTAAGACAAATTAGCCAAAGACAATTCCCCATCTCAACTCCTCTCACTCACAAAGACAGAGGTGGAAGACTTACCAGTGAAAAGAAAAGGAGTACTTGTGGCACCTTAGAGACTAACCAATTTATTTGAGCATAAGCTTTCGTGAGCTACAGCTCACTCGATGAAGTGAGCTGTAGCTCACAAAAGCTTATGCTCAAATAAATTGGTTGGTCTCTAAGGTGCCACAAGTACTCCTTTTCTTTTTGCGAATACAGACTAACACGGCTGTTACTCTGAAACGAGACTTACCAGTGGTTAATAGTTCCTTATTCCTGATCTGCGAGTGTGATCATGTTCCATATCTAAAGATTGTGAGTTTACAGAGCACAGTCCATCCCTTCTGGAATGTTTAAAAAGTTTCTAGCACATACTGGGTGCCACCTTAAATAAAATAAGTCAGTCACTTGGGCAATATTAACAGTGGTGCCAACTCTTGCAATTTCATTGTGAGTCCAACTGTATTTGGTGTTTTTTCTTAATGCCCAGCCCACAGAGACAAGTGATTACATGAGAATCTCAGCTTCTATTGTTTTTTTTAAAAAAAACAGTATATCATAGTTGCTGAGGAAAGGCTAAAAACATGTCCCCTATAGGCTCAGAAGCCAGAACCAAATAAAAAGCACCTCAAAATATCTTTTAAAATCTCAGGATTTTTTTAAAGCCAATGTCATGACTTTTGAGCACCTGATTCATGATGTTTGAACATTTGGGGCTGGCTATATCAATCACTATATATATATATATATATAATTTATATATATATATATATATAATTTTAACAAAGATTTGACTATAGTTGTGTGTTTCTGGGTGGCGTGTGATTCTGATTAACAATGAAATAATAATCCAGATATGCTGCTGCACACCAGGGTAACATTTTGCTACCTCCCTATATGTGCTATAATTTATGTAACTAACATGAACTATGTGCAGATAGGCCCAAAGCCAAAAGCATTGCTCTGAACACCACCGTGTTTTGGAGGAGCGAGGCTTTTTTGTGGTGTTTCTTGTGGTGTTGCTGCAAGCAGGAGTAAGGAGTACAGAGACGCACATGTGGTCACAACAAAAGCAGGTGTCATTAATAACATGGAAGTGGCACAGATAGCCAGCACTGCTTCTGGGTGCAGTAAGGCTTTGAGTGCTGTTATACTACACCAATTATTTGCTGTACTGGCAAACACTGGTCAGTGGCACATACAGAAGTACCGCTTGTCATTTTATAAATCCAAAGAAATCAACATTAACCCTCTTTAAGTGCCTACAGAATAAGTTCTGGAGCAGGACTGACTTTCTGGGTTGGGCTCACCTCTAGAAATGTTTCATTCTACTATTTTCATATGTAACCAATTTTTGAAGCGTCAGTATAAATTTATGAACATTTGTTCTTCTCCTTCTCTTCCCCAGCCACCTTCCTCCTTTAGAAAATTAATAGTTTCTAAATTTGTGCACTATAAAAGGAATATTGTGGAAGTCTGTTTAACTGGCTTGCTTGGAGTGAACATTCAACTACATAGGTCAAATCTTATTTTCCAAAATGCAGTTCCCGCTGGTGGGGTTGATGGTTTAGTTCCTCATTTAGATTCATAGATTCATAGATATTTAGGTCAGAAGGGACCATTATGATCATCTAGTCTGACCTCCTGCACAACGCAGGCCACAGAATTTCACCCACCACTCCTGCAAAAAACCTCACACCTATATCTGTGCTATTGAAGTCCTCAAATCGTAGTTTAAAGACTTCAAGGAGCAGAGAATCCTCCAGCAAGTGACCCGTGCCCCATGCTACAGAGGAAGGCAAAAAACCTCCAGGGCCTCTTCCAATCTGCCCTGGAGGAAAATTCCTTCCCGACCCCAATGATCGCTGAGCATTTGACCCTAAAATCCAGACAGGAAGTGATTTTATTTGTTGTCTTCAAAGGGAGGAAAGAATGTCACACCTTTTTTGGGTGCCATTCTGCTGCAGGTAAAGCTGGCAGGAGTGCTAATTAGAGGCTGTATCAGTTTAGCTGACCTGCTTTGGCATTGAAGTGTTTAGCAAAACTCACTCTGTCTCTGCACAAAGGAGGATTTGCACTATTCCTCTTAGGAAGCTCACAGTTTCATGGCTCTGCATGTAGTAAACATTTGGACGTAAGGAGCATACAAAAATAAGACTCCTAATGAACTGAAAAAATGAAAAGGGGGTTTGCTTTTCCCTTTTGCAAACCAGCAGAATTATTTTTATTTATTTCTATTCCAGGGGGGTTTTCAGGTCCCCATTGTGCTAGGTAATGTATACAGACATAAAGACAGTCTCTGCCCCAAAGAATTTACAATCTGTAAAAAAGGAGGAGGGACATATTGGGGCTGGGGAGCTTCATGACATGCACCCCTGAAACTTCTGGTAAAACCTTTTTTATTTTTTGGAATAATAAACCAAGTCTCCTGAAGAATGTGGGAGAGAGCAGCTTCAAGAAGGTAGCTAGAGCACAACTAACTCAGTGCAGGAAGCTGGCATATCTCAGTGGAGATGATGCAGGGGGATATTAGGTTTTTTTAAAAAAAAACCCACTCAACTTTAAAGGAAGTTAAAATGGCCAAAATAAAAATAAACTACCACTCGCCATTTTAAGGAACCATTTGCAAATTCAGCGAGCGTTGACAGTACTAGCCTAGAGCTTACTCTGAACACAGCTACCTGTCTGCTACCACTAGGAGTATTTGTAGTTTTCAGATTTACTGGGATGTTGTTCCGTAAATTAACCCACAACTTACGTACTGCCAACCACACCATAAAATAGCTTTAACAATATACCTATTAACTAACCCTCTTTAGATCACTAAGCATGGCCTTAATTTAAAATCAGCATCTTATTTACAAGTTCTCCAGCAAGGACTAACCATTCCTAAGGTAGAAAGACACAGGACACTTGAAATGTCTCGTTTACCCACCATACTACTTGCCACAGGGCAAGATGAGCACAGTTCCTGCAACCTAGTCACATCCAATATATATACAGCAGCTGACTTGTGTTTCTCATCACATATGTCATAAATATAAAGGGAAGGGTAAACCCCTTTGAAATCCCTCCTGGCCAGGGGAAAGCTCCTCTCACCTGTAAAGGGTTAAGAAGCTAAAGGTAACCTCGCTGGCACCTGACCAAAATGACCAATGAGGAGACAAGATACTTTCAAAAGCTGGGAGGAGGGAGAGAAACAAAGGGTCTGTGTCTGTCTGTAGTCGTCTTGGCCGGGGACAGAACAGGAATGGAGTCTTAGAACTTTTAGTAAGTAATCTAGCTAGGTATGTGTTAGATTATGATTTCTTTAAATGGCTGAGAAAAGAAGTGTGCTGAATAGAATAACTATTTCTGTCTGTGTATCTTTTTTGTAACTTAAGGTTTTGCCTAGAGGGGTTCTCTATGTTTTGAATCTAATTACCCTGTAAGATATCTACCATCCTGATTTTACAGGGGGGATTTCTTTATTTCTATTTACTTCTATTTTTTATTAAAAGTCTTCTTGTAAAACACTGAATGCTTTTTCATTGTTCTCAGATCCAAGGGTTTGGGTCTGTGGTCACCTATGCAAATTGGTGAGGCTTTTTATCCAACATTTCCCAGGAAAGCGGGGGGTGCAAGTGTTGGGAGGATTGTTCATTGTTCTTAAGATCCAAGGGTCTGGGTCTGTAGTCACCTAGGCAAATTGGTGAGGCTTTTTACCAAACCTTGTCCAGGAAGTGGGGTGCAAGGTTTTGGGAAGTATTTTGGGGGGAAGGACGCGTCCAAACAGCTCTTCTCCAGTAACCAGTATTAGTTTGGTGGTGGTAGCGGCCAGTCCAAGGACAACGGGGGGGGGAATATTTTGTACCTTGGGGAAGTTTTGACCTAAGCTGGTAAAGATAAGCTTAGGAGGTTTTTCATGCAGGTCCCCACATCTGTACCCTAGAGTTCAGAGTGGGGGAGGAACCTTGACATGGTGGCACAGTGGTGGGATTAACCTGAAATCATTTTGAGATCCAGTTGAGATTTTTTGAACTAGAAATACAGATTTTAAAAAGGAATTTTTAGGAAGTCCAGAAAGCAGCTTTGAAACTGAAAGCAGCTTGGTTTCTCTCTGCTTTGTGGCCAAGCAGAGACAAAAGGGGATTATCTTGTGAATTGCAGGTTTTCTTTGCCTGGAGGCAGGGTACTTAACTCCTGCAGGGAAATTCACAGTCTTCCAACCCAGAGTTTTTTTTTTCTTTTCTTCCTAAAAGTAAATAGGGGGGGTGTGCTCTACCCATTTGCCTGGAGACAAAAGTGGCAGGGTTTTTTTTAGGATTTTGATTTTTTTTTGTTTTACAAGGAGCACAGGTTTGAAAAGAAATTTTTTTTCTTCTTTGGGCTGGGTAAGCAGGTTTCCAAGTAGTTGGAGGTTTTTTGCTTTAATTTGGGCCCAGAGCAGAGACAAGGGAATTGTCTTTTTCTGTAGGCTGACAATCACTATCAGAGAATAGGTATTCTATTCCAGCACAGCAAAATTTTACAGCCAAGTTTTGTTTGTTTATTTCTAAACCTCGGGTGTAAAGTTAGTTAAAAACAGAGAGGTTAGAATGGCCAAATCCTCAGCTCGACTACAGCTGGAATTAGCCAAATTTCAGGCTGAGGAAAAACAAAGGGAACATGAAAGACAGATCGAACTCATGCGGCTGAAGAAGGAGGAGAAGGAAGAAGAGAGGAAGCATGTGGAGGAGGAGAAGGAAAAAGAGAGGAAGCATGTGGAGGAGATGAAGAGGATAAAGGCCCAGCAGAATATACCAACAAACCCTAGCAATCCTTCTCCAGGTACCACTTCCCATCCCAGAAAGTTCCCCACCTACAAGGCAGGTGATGATACTGAGGCCTTCTTAGAAAACTTCGAAAGGGCCTGCCTTGGGTACAACATCTCTACTGACCAATACATGGCAGAGCTGAGGCCGCAGCTCAGTGGACCCTTAGCTGAGGTGGCAGCTGAAATGCCTAAAGAACATATGAACAAGTATGAACTGTTTAAATCCAAGGCGAGAGTCAGAATGGGGATAACACCCGAGCAGTCTCGTCGGAGGTTCCGAGCCCTAAGGTGGAAACCAGACATGTCATTTACCCGACATGCCTACCACATTGTAAAACATTGGGATGCCTGGATATCAGGAGCAAGTGTTGAATCTCCAGTAAATTTGCCCTTCCTAATGCAAATGGAACAATTCTTAGAGGGTGTTCCTGAGGAAATAGAAAGATACATCCTAGATGGGAAACCCAAAACTGTAATTGAGGCAGGAGAGATTGGAGCCAGATGGGTGGAGGTGGCAGAGAAGAAGAAAACTGGTCGCAGTTGGAGCGGAGACCAGAAGGGACCACCCCAGACCACACCCTATTACCGGGGGCCGCCCAAAGCCCCACCTACCTCCCAAAGAACCCTCCAGACCCCTTATCGTCCCACCACCCCGTTCTCCAGCAACCCTCCTCGCCCCAGTGACCCGTCAGCTGGACGATGTTTTAAGTGTAACGAGCTGGGGCATGTAAAGGCCAACTGCCCCAAGAACCCCAACAGATTACAGTTCATTGCACCGGAATCACACCAGAGGTCCACAGGCCCAGATACCTCCCAGATACCCTTGGAGCGGAGGGAAACTGTGAGTGTGGGTGGGAAGAAGGTCACCGCGTGGAGGGACACCGGAGCACAAGTGTCAGCTATCCATGCTTCCTTAGTGGACCCCAATTTAATCAACCCAGAGATCCAAGTGACGATTCAACCCTTCAAGTCCAACTCTTTCAATTTGCCTACAGCCAAGTTGCCTGTCCAGTACAAGGGCTGGTCAGGAATGTGGACTTTGGCAGTCTATGATGATTATCCCATCCCCATGCTGTTGGGGGAAGACTTGGCCAATCATGTGAAGCAGGCCAAGAGGGTGGGAATGGTCACCCGCAGCCAGGCTAAACAAGCCGTGAGGCCTAGCTCTGTTCCGGAAACTTCTATCAGGACCCAGTCAGAGGTGATGGACCTGGACCCCAGGCCAATGTCTGCAACAGCAGTAGTGGATCCAGTCCCAGAGACCCAGACGGAACCAGTCCCAGAACCGGAACCAGCCGAACAACCAACACCAGACCCCGTGTCAGCACTGAATCCAGTACTTGCAACCTCAACACCAGAGGGCCCCACCGAACCTGAACTGGCAGCAGCCGATAACCCTACACAAGAGGCTCAGCCGGAGCCTGAATCCCAACATAGTGCACCAGCGGAGAGCGGTTCACAGTCAACAGAAACAGCTCCATCCCCTATATCGCTTCCAGAGGGACCAAGCCTAGGTCCACAATCCCATGAGGAACTGATGTCTCCAGCATCAAGGGAACAGTTCCAGACCAAACAGGAAGCAGATGAAAGCCTCCAGAGAGCTTGGACGGCGGCACGGAGCAACCCACCGCCTCTCAGCTCTTCTAATCGATCCAGGTTTGTTGTAGAAAGAGGACTTTTATACAAGGAAACTCTTTCTGGTGGACACCAGGAAGACTGGCATCCTCAGAGACAGTTGGTAGTTCCAACTAAATACCGGGCCAAGCTCTTGAGCTTAGCCCATGATCACCCTAGTGGCCATGCTGGGGTGAACAGGACCAAAGACCGTTTGGGGGGATCATTCCACTGGGAGGGAATGGGCAAGGATGTTTCTACCTATGTCCAGTCTTGTGAGGTGTGCCAAAGAGTGGGAAAACCCCAAGACCAGGTCAAAGCCCCTCTCCAGCCACTCCCCATCATTGAAGTTCCATTTCAGCGAGTAGCTGTGGATATTCTGGGTCCTTTTCCGAAAAAGACACCCAGAGGAAAGCAGTACATACTGACTTTCATGGATTTTGCCACCCGATGGCCGGAAGCAGTAGCTCTAAGCAACACCAGGGCTAAAAGTGTGTGCCAGGCACTAGCAGGCATTTTTGCCAGGGTAGGTTGGCCCTCCGACATCCTCACAGATGCAGGGGCTAATTTCCTGGCAGGAACTATGAAAAACCTTTGGGAAGCTCATGGGGTAAATCACTTGGTTGCCACTCCTTACCACCATCAAACAAATGGCATGGTGGAGAAGTTTAATGGAACTTTGGGGGCCATGATACGTAAATTCGTAAATGAGCACTCCAGTGATTGGGACCTAGTATTGCAGCAGTTGCTCTTTGCCTACAGAGCTGTACCACATCCCAGTATAGGGTTTTCCCCATTTGAACTTGTATATGGCCGTGAGGTTAAGGGGCCATTGCAGTTGGTGAAGCAGCAATGGGAGGGATTTACACCTTCTCCAGGAACTAACATTCTGGACTTTGTAACCAACCTACAAAACACCCTCCGAACCTCTTTAGCCCTTGCTAGAGAAAACTTACAGGATGCTCAAAAAGAGCAAAAAGCCTGGTATGATAAACATGCCAGAGAGCGTTCCTTCAAAGTAGGAGACCAGGTCATGGTCTTAAAGGCGCTCCAGGCCCATAAAATGGAAGCATCGTGGGAAGGGCCATTCACGGTCCAGGAGCGCCTGGGAGCCGTTAATTATCTCATAGCATTCCCCACCTCCAACCGAAAGCCTAAGGTGTACCATATTAATTCTCTAAAGCCCTTTTATTCCAGAGAATTAAAGGTTTGTCGGTTTACAGCCCAGGGAGGAGACGACGCTGAGTGGCCTGAAGGTGTCTACTACGAAGGGAAATGTGCTGGTGGTGTGGAAGAGGTGAACCTCTCCATGACCCTTGGGCGTATGCAGCGACAGCAGATCCAGGAGCTGTGCACTAGCTACGCGCCAACGTTCTCAGCCACCCCAGGACTGACTGAACGGGCATACCACTCCATTGACACAGGTAATGCTCACCCAATTAGGGTCCAACCTTACCAGGTGTCTCCTCAAGCTAAAACTGCTATAGAACGAGAGATCCAGGATATGTTACAGATGGGTGTAATCCGCCCCTCTGAAAGTGCATGGGCATCTCCAGTGGTTCTAGTTCCCAAACCAGATGGGGAAATACGTTTTTGCATGGACTACCGTAAGCTAAATGCTGTAACTCGCCCAGACAACTATCCCATGCCACGCACAGATGAACTATTAGAGAAACTGGGAAGGGCACAGTTCATCTCTACCTTGGACTTAACCAAGGGGTACTGGCATGTACCGCTAGATGAATCTGCCAAGGAAAGGTCAGCCTTCATCACACATCTCGGGCTGTATGAATTTAATGTACTCCCTTTCGGGCTGCGAAATGCACCCGCCACTTTCCAAAGACTTGTAGATGGTCTCCTAGCGGGATTAGGAGAATATGCAGTCGCCTACCTTGACGATGTGGCCATATTTTCGGATTCCTGGGCAGACCACCTGGAACATCTACAAAAAGTCCTTGAGCGCATAAGGGAGGCAGGACTAACTGTTAAGGCTAAGAAGTGTCAAATAGGCCTAAACAGAGTGACTTACCTTGGACACCAGGTGGGTCAAGGAACTATCAGCCCCCTACAGGCCAAAGTGGATGCTATCCAAAAGTGGCCTGTCCCAAAGTCAAAGAAACAGGTTCAATCCTTCTTAGGCTTGGCCGGTTATTACAGACGATTTGTACCGCACTACAGCCAAATCGCTGCCCCACTGACAGACCTAACCAAAAAGAAACAGCCAAATGCTGTTCAGTGGACCGGAAAGTGTCAGAAGGCCTTTAACAAGCTTAAAGCGACACTCATGTCTGACCCTGTACTAAGGGCCCCAGACTTTGACAAACCGTTCCTAGTAACCACAGATGCATCCGAGCGTGGTGTGGGAGCAGTTTTAATGCAGAAAGGACCTGATCAAGAATTCCACCCTGTAGTGTTTCTCAGCAAAAAACTGTCTGAGAGGGAAAGCAACTGGTCAGTCACTGAAAAAGAATGTTATGCCATTGTCTACGCTCTGGAAAAGCTACGCCCATATGTTTGGGGACGGCGTTTCCACCTGCAAACCGACCATGCTGCACTAAAGTGGCTTCACACCGTCAAAGAAACTAACAAAAAACTTCTTCGGTGGAGTTTAGCTCTCCAAGATTTTGATTTCGACATCCAACACATCTCAGGAGCTTCTAACAAAGTGGCTGATGCACTCTCCCGTGAAAGTTTCCCAGAATCAACTGGTTAAAATCATCCTTGAGATGTGGAAAATATTGTTAGTCTTTATGTACTTGGTAGTATATTTAGAGATGCATGTGTCTTATTAACTCTGTTTTCCTAGAGCTCCAGGAAGAAATCCCAGCCAGTGTTTCACCCTAGCTGAGATTTGGGGGGCGTGTCATAAATATAAAGGGAAGGGTAAACCCCTTTGAAATCCCTCCTGGCCAGGGGAAAGCTCCTCTCACCTGTAAAGGGTTAAGAAGCTAAAGGTAACCTCGCTGGCACCTGACCAAAATGACCAATGAGGAGACAAGATACTTTCAAAAGCTGGGAGGAGGGAGAGAAACAAAGGGTCTGTGTCTGTCTGTAGTCGTCTTGGCCGGGGACAGAACAGGAATGGAGTCTTAGAACTTTTAGTAAGTAATCTAGCTAGGTATGTGTTAGATTATGATTTCTTTAAATGGCTGAGAAAAGAAGTGTGCTGAATAGAATAACTATTTCTGTCTGTGTATCTTTTTTGTAACTTAAGGTTTTGCCTAGAGGGGTTCTCTATGTTTTGAATCTAATTACCCTGTAAGATATCTACCATCCTGATTTTACAGGGGGGATTTCTTTATTTCTATTTACTTCTATTTTTTATTAAAAGTCTTCTTGTAAAACACTGAATGCTTTTTCATTGTTCTCAGATCCAAGGGTTTGGGTCTGTGGTCACCTATGCAAATTGGTGAGGCTTTTTATCCAACATTTCCCAGGAAAGCGGGGGGTGCAAGTGTTGGGAGGATTGTTCATTGTTCTTAAGATCCAAGGGTCTGGGTCTGTAGTCACCTAGGCAAATTGGTGAGGCTTTTTACCAAACCTTGTCCAGGAAGTGGGGTGCAAGGTTTTGGGAAGTATTTTGGGGGGAAGGACGCGTCCAAACAGCTCTTCTCCAGTAACCAGTATTAGTTTGGTGGTGGTAGCGGCCAGTCCAAGGACAACGGGGGGGGGGGGGAATATTTTGTACCTTGGGGAAGTTTTGACCTAAGCTGGTAAAGATAAGCTTAGGAGGTTTTTCATGCAGGTCCCCACATCTGTACCCTAGAGTTCAGAGTGGGGGAGGAACCTTGACAACATACATTTCTGCCCCCCATATCTAGGAAGTTATCACCCAGAGTATTGAAAGCAAGCAGTTAGACCACACACACAAATGGGGTCTAATTACCTGAGTCCAGGCTCCCCTGCCTTACATACTGCAGACAATTGAAATGGAAGAACATGAGTGAGAGAGTCGTGCTAGAAGTGGAGAATAACGTACAGATTCTATACTAAAAAAGAAACCACCGGTTTTACCTGTTTGATTTAGTGGGATTATTTTGTTCATATCCTTGATCTGTGCTGCTGCTACCTCGGCCCTTTGTGGAACAGTAATGACAGCCCTATTGGAATCTTCTTTTTTCCCTACTGCTCCTTGCACCATGTCTTATTCTACTTTACTTTTCCCCACTGTAGCCAGCCAGCCAGCCCCCCCCCCCCACTCAGACCAGCATTGCTGGAAACACAGGAGGAAGCCGGAACAGGGCACTTAACATATATTCCAGCACAGCCTTTGAAGCTGTGAAAGCACAGGTGTGCTGCTACAATGTGCCTCTGGGAACAGATACGACGATTAAGCTCACAGCAGGCAGAGGCCCTGTGACAGACATGGCTCTTAGCCCCAACTAAATAGCGTGATGCACACACACCAACATCCTAGGTGGGAAAATATTTACCCTGATAAAAGAAATGTCCAGTAATCGAAACTTATTGTTTCTCTCCCTTGCAAGTGTAAACTACTCTTGCGAAAGCTGGTGTCACCCAGACAGACCAGCCTCAATTTGGCATAAGAAAGGAGAAAGAGAATAAAGGAGTACAGAGGTATAAGTAGGGGACCTACAGCACCATGATTTTTGGAGTGCTTTTCACTATCTATCTGCTGGTCAGATAAGTGACAGCCTCCCAAGGCTTCTGCAGCTAAGAGGGTCCCTACGCCTTGTCCCTTATTCGTCTTTCCGCGGAATTGAGTGACCGATCCTGGCTTGGCACCGCTGGAATCGAGAGATGCAAGGAGGGTAAGAAGCACCCACACCTGATCTCCTATCTTTAGTGTACACATATTTTGAAATAGAGCTCTATACTTTGTTTTCTTTCTTTGGGATTGTGGCTTCAGTTTTGTAACTTGTTTGTGTGTGTAACATCTCTACATTTAAATAAGTAGGCACTAGCAATTTTGTAACCACATGATTAGAATCTAGCTTAATAAATTTTGGTAACCATTTATGCATAAGCCTGACTTGTTTTCTCTGGTTTACTGTAAAGCAGCCAACACAATTAAAGAACCTCAGCCGTTTTGGCTCTAAAGCCTGACCATTAGGTGAGAGTACTAAGAGCCTAGCGTTGAGTTGTGCCGCCTCCACGGGGCAAACTCTTGGGGCACCTGTCAGTCAATCCTGGCTGCCCGCTGCGAAGGAGCTCTGAGCTCTAGCAGTTAAAGTCACGGGTGTGGAGAGGCTCTTAGTGCTGCCATTGGGGCACTTGTCAGTCAGTATTGACTGCCCGCTGCGAAGGAGCTCTGAGCTCTAGCAGTTAAAGTCACGGGTGGTTAGGACCTTGGGGCATCCGTCAGCCTAGCCCGGGCTGCCCGCCGCGAAGGGACAGTGCGTCCTAGCGGTTAAAGTCACGGATGGTATAAACGGACATAGCTGGCACCTCACCAAACATCCTTGGCCGTCGGCTAACAGAAATTGGCGTCACGAACAGGATTGTGTTATAGGCTGCACTACAGTAACACAATGAAACCAGTCATGATAAACACCACAGAATTCCCTGAGCTAGAGAAAAGTTTGACCCAAGAGGGATGGGGAAATCCTCTGTGGAGCAAAGAACTGCTGGAGAAATATTGGGGAAAACCAGCAGAGATCTGGCAGCATTTCTGTAACTGGAGAACTGCCTGCAAGATGAAGAAAGGGAAAGGAAAAGGTGCTTGTATATGGCTGCTTACTAACATTTGGCAAGCTGCCTGTAAGGATTATCATAGTCTGGCAATAGAATTTAATAGGCTGCAACAGGAAAGGGACACACTGCGCCAGGAATGCCAGAATTTAGATACCAGAGTAAGAACACTGAATAGGGATATGGAACATCTTCAGAAAAGATTACTTCCCTTAATTGAGAAAGAAGGGATAGAACGAAGGGAAAAGCTGGAGACTAAAACACGCAGAATCAACCGGGCTAAAGTTGAGACTGCTCTCTGGCTAGACCCTGAGGAATGGGATGGAGACATTTGGGATTCAGCAGATGAGTCCCCCTCCTCTGAGGAGGAAGGTCCCTCTGTAAAATTAAGACCAGCTATCACACATCACAAATCAGAAGAACATGAGGAAAATTTGAGTGGGGCAGAGCTGGATGAAGAAGGGGATGACAATTATCCATCCACCTCTTCAAAAACAAAGAAGGGAGGTAAAAAGGGAAAAGGGAGTAAAGCTCCAACACACTTTACCAAAATTACCACCCGCCAATATACTCCCATGGAGTTAAAAACAATCCAGGGAGATTTTGCTGAAAAGCCTGAGGAAGGTATAATAGAGTGGCTGGTCCGCCTCTGGGACACTGAGGGTGGATATATACGCCTGACAGCCCAAGAAACTGAGCGCCTTAACTTAGGTGCAGGAATATTCCTGGAACATTCAGAGGGGAACACCCCTAAAACACTTTGGTCTCTGGCTTGTCAATGGGCAAGAGGAATTTACCCAGCAGACTGAGATGAACCCACAGTAATGCACTGGACCAACATAGATGAGGTAAAAACAGCTCTATTAACTGTGGCTGTCATTAGCATGCTTGGCCAAAACCCTCAAGAGTTAGTCTATGAAAGCCCATGGGAGGGTCAGGTAGATGTAGATGATCTCAGACCCCTGCTTAAGGGAGTTCCGAGTAACCACAGGGCTATGGCACTGTCCCTTAGATCAGAAGCTGCAGCACATAACAGTACCTTTCGGGCACTGCTAAACCTTCTGGTGTCATACTTTAGAGAATTCGGAGACATCAGAGCACTGACAGGCAAAGCTAAGATGCGTTCCCTTCAGGGAAACAAGGGGGCACCATCTAAAGGACATAAAAACAAGCGAGAGCCAACCCAGGAGGAAAAGGAGCTTAGAGCCAAGTTGTGGAGACAATGTCTGGCTTTAGGTTATCCCAGAGATGTGATAAATGGACTGCCCACAGAGCGGCTAAAATTATTAACCACCTTTAAAACTTTTAAACCACCATCTCTGCTCTGAAGAGCTTACCATCTAGGTCATAAATAAAGTTCAGATAGGGATTTCACTTGAAGTTTTACCTAACAGACATTGTAAAAGGTGCCTCTATTCAACTTGTAAAAATTGACTGGGAGACAACTAATGCTACTCCCAGTGCACCTCTGCAGCTCTCTCCTCTTTCCCCACCTGCAGACACCCGGTATACTCCATTGCTGCAGCAACTACAAGAGTTACCAGAGCAGGGAAACTAGCTTGCGGGGGTCAATCTCCTCTCCTAATAAACCAGCTTAAATCCAAAGAGGAGAAAACAACAGCAAAAGACCCCCGGATACATGTAACTGTAAATGACAAACACATTATTCCTTTCTTAATGGACACAGGGGCTCAAAGGTCCATGATTAAGCGAGAAAGTTTTCAGGGCTCTCCACCTACTGGCGGAAAGCAGGTACTTGTTACAGGGGTAAATGGCAGTACCATAACTTACCCATTAGTTAAGATAAAACTGGATATCCCATTGCAACCCCACCATCAGCCCCAAAAATATGAGGTGATTTTGGGCAATGCCAACATACTGGGCATGGACGTTTTAAGAGGAAAGAAGGGAAGGATTAATGGGGAAAGATGGGCTTTTGGAGTCAGTTCTGTTCCTCATGCCACCCACCTGGAAGAGGAAAGCCCGCCCCACTATTTTGTAAACTTACTTAGCAGCGCACCTGCTCTCCCGCCCTCAACAGTAACAAACACAAAGCAGTATAATGTCCCAGCTGAGGCCATAAGCCCTGTTACTGACCTGATCAAAGATTTGGAACAGCGAGGAATTTTAATTCGTACCCACTCTCGCTTTAATTCTCCTGTGTGGCCCATCAAGAAACCAAATGGCAAATGGAGACTCACTATAGACTATAGGAAGCTAAACAGTAACACTGGACCATTAACTGCAGCAGTCCCTAGCATAACAGATATTGTAAACACCATACAAACCTGGGATAAACCCTGGCTAGCAGCATTAGATGTAAAGGACATGTTCTTCATGGTCCCTTTGCAACCAGCTGACCAGGAAAGATTTGCTTTTACTTGGAAAGGTGTACAATACACTTTTACCCGAATGCCACAAGGGTTTAAACACTCACCCACTATTTGCCATGGGGCACTGGCAAAGGTCCTAGATGACCTTATACTGCCACCCAATGTACAAACTGTGCAATACATTGATGACATCTTAATAGGTGGGAAAACCCCAGAAGAGGTACAGGAGGCTATGAATCAAATCAAAGGAGCACTAGAAGCCCTTAATTTAGAGTTACCAGCTGAGAAATGCCAAGGTCCCTCCCAAGAGATAAAATTCTTAGGTACTGTATGGATGGGAGGTAGGAGGTCTGTGCCTAATGACACTGTGCAAGAGCTAAATCAGGCACCCTCCCCTGAAAGTAAAGATCAATTGAGACAGATTTTGGGAACCCTGGGGTTTTGGAGAAAACATGTACCTGGCTTTGCCATTATAGCCAGACCATTGTACAATTTGTTAAAGAAAAGTGCTGCCTGGGAATGGGCTCCTGCCCATGAGGAAGCCCTCAGGCAACTGATAGGGGAGATACACACCTATCAGGCTCTGGGTCCCATACATCCTGAAGCCCCATTCCATTTGTACCTAACTGTGGGAGCCACTGGAATGTCTTATGCTCTCTGGCAAGACAGTGACACTGCTCCCAGACGACCAATTCAGTTTGGTTCCAAGTCATGGCAAGGGTCACAGGCTAACTACACACCTTATGAGAAGGTGCTTCTGGCAGCTTACACAGCCTTGAGAGAAACTGAGGAATTAACTCAGGATAAGGACATCACAATTCACACTCCTCTTCCAATCATTAAACCTATATTGGAAGGGAAAGAGTTACCACCTGGTGTAGCACAAAAGATGACTATCCAAAGATGGGCACTTTACATACACCACAGGGTAGGGAGTGCAGACACTGCACAAAACCCCACTATGATTCAGGAATCCCTATGGAAAGTAGGAATGCCTGATGAATACCGCCTACCTCCACAGCAGTCTCCCATTAAGGATGCTGCCCCATTTGATCCTTCTAAGCCTGAGGGAGTATGGTTCACTGATGGCAGTGCCAGGCTGGTCAAAGGAAAATGGAAGGGAAAAGCTGCAGCAGTGCCTGCAGACACCTCTGCAGCACCCCTAACTGCTGAAATTGATGGGTCAGCACAACTTGCAGAATTAGCTGCAATTAAACTGGCCTGTGAAGCAGGAGCCACCGCAGTATATACGGACTCCTATGCGGTATGGGCAGGTGCCACTCAGTGGATCACTAACTGGAAAAATAACCACTGGGAAATAGGAGGTAAACCAGTCTGGGGACTGGAATACTGGAAGTGGTTATATCAGCATGCCCTGCAACAACCCCTGTCTATGGGACATGTCTCAGCTCATCAGAGGAATAATACCCCAGCTGCACAGTTAAACAATTTAGCCGATGCAGCTGCCCAGCTCTTTACCACACAAGTAGAATGGGAACGCTTATATTCATGGTTACATGATAATTTAGGACACACAGGAAGTGATGAGTTAGTGCGGCAAGCACATATCAGGGGGTGGCCTATCACCCACAGACAGGCTAGAGACCTGGTGCAAGCCTGCACTATTTGTGCTGAGACTAGAAAACATATAGCAGAAGGACAAAGGTTTGCCAGGCTAAGAGATGGAAAAACACTATGGGCAACCTGGCAGGTCGACTATGTCGGACCACTGCCCACTACAAGGCAGAGGTGGAAATACATCTTGACTGGGGTAGAAATTGTTTCAGGAATTGGTTTTGCATATCCAACCCGATTGGCAACAGGGTTGTCCACAGTTATGGGACTAAACCGCTTAACAGCAATTGTCCCAATGCCTCAAGAAATCCAATCAGATAATGGTTCGCATTTTAAGAATAAACTTGTAAGGGAATGGACCCTTAACCATGGAGTCCAATGGACCTTCCACCTTCCATATCGACCTCAATCTAATGGCATGGTCGAGCGCTGGAATGGGTTGCTAAAGAATCACTTGAAGCCTACTGATGGCACATGGGGAGACAGACTGGACGAAGTGGTGCAGAGATTAAACAACAGACAGACTCCTACAGGAAGTCCAATCAGCAGGGGATTCTTCCCTATAGGGAAAGCTATCTCCCCTGCCAGAACACCACTGCACAGTTCCAAGTATGCTCCCGGAGATACTGTTGTGATTAAACACCCACCCCTGGGAACCTTTACCTGCGTTTTGCACGCCTATAAAGAGAAAGGTGTATGGAATGCCTTAAATGCTGATAAAAGGCTAATAACCATTACAGAGGCTTGGATCGCATCCAAGACCGGCTGACCATGTGATTTATTGCAGGAATGGTCCCATGGTTCCGAGCAACCTGCCAGCTAACCTGTCAGCAAAATGGATCATGCAGCAGACCTGTTTGATCACTAGAGACTACTATGGACTGTTGATATATTTGCCATTACTTATAATAGCAGATGTAATTTTTGCTTTTGGTTTTAAAATAAGTTTTTTTAGCTAGAACACGACCCACCAGAGATATGTTCCTGCAAGCCCTCATGATCCTTCTGTTGGCTCCAGTCACCTTGGCAATACCAGGACATCCTCTTCGGGGAGCAATCCAAACCATCGCCTCAGCTGCTGGTGCTACAAATTGCTGGATGTGCACCTTGCTGGATTCAACCAATGGACTGGGACTTGAATTGGTACCACTACATGCAGTGGCTGAGAATGGACAAACCTCATGGATGCAATGGTTAGCTCAACACTTGGGATTTTCCCTCTCCCCGTTTTTACATTCGGTTGTGAATACTGTTTTAACCATTTTAATTATTGTAATTGTTTTTTGTGTAACTTTATGTATTATGAAGCGTTTGACTCAAACTGCTCTTTCCTCCACGCAAATCAGATACCTAGAGCTAAAAAGGGATCCTAACCAATTCCGCGAACCCTCATCCTCTAATTTGGTTGTTGGGTATTTCTAGATTTCCCCAAGGAGGGCAAGAGGTGCTGGCATCACCGCCACCTTGCAATCTGGGATGTAGTGTGGTGCATCAGGGGGTGGAATGTAGCCAGACAGCCAGCTCCCCCCCCCCCAGACCAGCATTGCTGGAAACACAGGAGGAAGCCGGAACAGGGCACTTAACATATATTCCAGCACAGCCTTTGAAGCTGTGAAAGCACAGGTGTGCTGCTACAATGTGCCTCTGGGAACAGATACGACGATTAAGCTCACAGCAGGCAGAGGCCCTGTGACAGACATGGCTCTTAGCCCCAACTAAATAGCGTGATGCACACACACCAACATCCTAGGTGGGAAAATATTTACCCTGATAAAAGAAATGTCCAGTAATCGAAACTTATTGTTTCTCTCCCTTGCAAGTGTAAACTACTCTTGCGAAAGCTGGTGTCACCCAGACAGACCAGCCTCAATTTGGCATAAGAAAGGAGAAAGAGAATAAAGGAGTACAGAGGTATAAGTAGGGGACCTACAGCACCATGATTTTTGGAGTGCTTTTCACTATCTATCTGCTGGTCAGATAAGTGACAGCCTCCCAAGGCTTCTGCAGCTAAGAGGGTCCCTACGCCTTGTCCCTTATTCGTCTTTCCGCGGAATTGAGTGACCGATCCTGGCTTGGCACCGCTGGAATCGAGAGATGCAAGGAGGGTAAGAAGCACCCACACCTGATCTCCTATCTTTAGTGTACACATATTTTGAAATAGAGCTCTATACTTTGTTTTCTTTCTTTGGGATTGTGGCTTCAGTTTTGTAACTTGTTTGTGTGTGTAACATCTCTACATTTAAATAAGTAGGCACTAGCAATTTTGTAACCACATGATTAGAATCTAGCTTAATAAATTTTGGTAACCATTTATGCATAAGCCTGACTTGTTTTCTCTGGTTTACTGTAAAGCAGCCAACACAATTAAAGAACCTCAGCCGTTTTGGCTCTAAAGCCTGACCATTAGGTGAGAGTACTAAGAGCCTAGCGTTGAGTTGTGCCGCCTCCACGGGGCAAACTCTTGGGGCACCTGTCAGTCAATCCTGGCTGCCCGCTGCGAAGGAGCTCTGAGCTCTAGCAGTTAAAGTCACGGGTGTGGAGAGGCTCTTAGTGCTGCCATTGGGGCACCTGTCAGTCAGTATTGACTGCCCGCTGCAAAGGAGCTCTGAGCTCTAGCAGTTAAAGTCACGGGTGGTTAGGACCTTGGGGCATCCGTCAGCCTAGCCCGGGCTGCCCGCCGCGAAGGGACAGTGCGTCCTAGCGGTTAAAGTCACGGATGGTATAAACGGGCATAGCTGGCACCTCACCAAACATCCTTGGCCGTCGGCTAACACCCACTCAGGGAAAAGTTTCAGGGAACAGAAACAATGCCCTGTTACTAATTATTAGTGTTCTTTACTCATATATTATAGTAATGATCAGATGCCCCAATCAAGGTCAGGGCCTCCTCTGTGTTAGGTGCTGTACAAACACATGGAGACCAGGCCCCCACCTCAAAGCTTACGGATGCCAAATAGTAGATTCCAAAGTCCCATACTTGGATTATTACTCACTCCGAACAATATTTCTCAGGCAATCCGTAGGATGAAATATCTTCATACAAAATATTCCTGGAGCAACTTCTATAATGAACAAAAATGGTATCGTTATGGAGGACAACTTGCAAACAGAAAAAAGGCTAAATGCAACATATGAATTCTTCACAACAAATAATTTGAATAGCTGTGTGTGTGTAATGAAACTAGATTATTTTTAATGTGAAAATTATGGCAGATACACAGTCACTTTAATAGGATGATTAAGATCTGCAACCTCCAGGGGAAAGTGTTTGAATAATGTATGCACCTGCAGCCATTAAAAGAGGCAAAATAGGGAGAAATGGCAAGCACTGTCTCATCACATTGTTTATGGATCATGACATCTGTCAATTGGAATTGAAACACAGGAAAAACAGAAAATATAGTGTAAGGCAGTTTGCGATCATGTAATTAAAAAGGCAACTGCAAAGGCATTATTGGCCAAGAAAAAAAGGCCTTCTACTCAACTCAGTGGCATCTATCTGTCTAGTTAGTTTGTAATGTGATAATTTTTTAATACTGCGTCTAACCAATTCCAAAATTTCAGGGACTGTTCTTGGCTTTCATGGACAGAACGCATGTTGATTGTGGGGAAAATAGGAAAAACCAAAAGGGGAAGGAGGGAGGGACACACACTGAGTCCTTGGCATCTAATTAGTGCCCACACATCAGCTTCTCCCACCTCTGTAATTGCCTATAGGCCAAAGAAACCTGATGGCAGCTGTTAACACCTTCCAACATAACACCTCCCATCTCAGCTCTTCTCCTCCTCAATAAAGTTTTAAAATGCTGCCACCCTGAATTACTTTTTCCAGACAGGAAGAGGGGAGCCCCTGGGAGCTAGGGGGTGCACCTTGGGGCCTAGGAGCATGTGTGGGGGGCAAGAGAATCCTGCTGCCACCTCAAGATGCACCACCAGCAGAGCACAGAGAGTGGAAACCAAAATTAAAGACGGGCAAGGACCAGAAGCGTCACATTCCATACCTCCATGTTTTACCTCCGTGTTCAGTGTGGGGAAAGTTTTGGCCACTTTCACTCAAGATGACAAACCCACAATCTCAGAGCCAAGAGCCAGGAGCTACACGCAGAAGAGAACTGAGCTTCTGAAGGTTCTCCCGGCAGCCTGGCTCAAAGTGCTATCCTCAAATAAATTTTTTTTCTTTCCTCTGCCCTGGGCTTACTTTCCTTAAAATCTCCCAAAGTTAGTGTTTTCTCCTGGCTCAGTGGAGTTCCCCTCAATCCCTGAAATGGTGCCTAAAAATCTGATCCGAGGCATAGATTTGTGAACCCGTTATAGCAAATTGTGATGACAGATACCAAGGTCTCAGAATAGGGAGGCCTCCCAGAGCTTGTCTCATGCAGAGGAAAAGGACAGAAGAAGAATCTGACACCAAGTAAGTGAGCTGTAGCTCATGAAAGCTTATGCTCAAATACATTGGTTAGTCTCTAAGGTGCCACAAGTACTCCTTTTCTTCATGTAAACATTCTCACGCAGATGGCAGGTTTATAAGCTATAGGGAGTTTCAGGTACTTAGTAAATCACCACAGTGCAGTCAAGGTAAAATTAGACCACTCCCTTGTTCACAAGCAGCAGGGTTCTAGGTCCAGTCTCCGTTGGTCAGAAACTATTTTCTTATCTTGGGCAGGGATGTATCTTAAATCCCTGGAAGCAGCCTTTGTACCAGGCATAAAAATGTAGGGGCTGACAACTTGAGAAAACAGGAAGTTCTCCTGGGAAAATAGTCCCATCACTATGTGTTTGATATTTGATGGTAGGTGGCAAAATACTGACATACACCTCCTTGTTTCAGGAAAGGAGTTTCTCCCTACAGCCTTCTACAGCTCACAAGCAACTAGCCTTTACATTTTCTATATTGGTGAAACAGATTTTTAAGGTACTTGTTCCCTCTTCTGTCAAAAGTGTGTCACGAAGCAAGGAAAAATGAGGCATAAATATCTGTAGACCAAGACCATCCTGGTTCACGCTTCCCTGAGCCCAGATGTGGCAAAAGCAAGGCCAGACAAACCTGTTAACTGCTCATATGTGGGCCCACCCTATGACAGCAGTAGCAACCACAAAGACAAGTGGTTGGTGCTTCCTCTAAGAATGTGTTTGGGTGACACCTTTGCTTCAGCTGATGAAGCATTTGAATTTTAATGCCCTTATACGCACAAAGTGCCCTGTTTTCTGGTTGTCTTAAATATTTATACAACAGTTTTCTGAGGAGATATTTAGTTTGCTGGAATTGCTATTAAGATCCTATCAGTTCTGGACTGGTGTAGAAACAGGAATTGTACAGGATAAGTGGATTTCTGCATCTCAGAACACCAAGCCAGAATGACTCCCCTAGTTATCCCGTACAGCAGTCTGGGATTCAACAACAAAGTTCCCTTAACCAATGACATATTGGTGGC
Organism: Lepidochelys olivacea; assembly: GCF_965140295.1. Lineage (NCBI taxonomy): Eukaryota > Metazoa > Chordata > Testudines > Cheloniidae > Lepidochelys > Lepidochelys olivacea. Next base: position 105,904,593 of record NC_140417.1, read on the forward strand.
AGTTCTTATTGGATGTCAGTCTTATTTATGGGTTTTCCTCTAAACTAGGAGCCAAATACTATGATGCCCTTACTCAAGCCGAGTAGTACCTTACACTGCACATTAAAATCAATAGGGCTACTCTCAGAATAAGGTTCTACTTTGTGTGAGAAATGGTGGGAAAATCTGATCTAAGTAGCATCTTGAATGGTTGCGCCAATGCCACTGGAGAGAGAGGTGGTCACAAAATCCAGGTATGGACCTCAAGGGCTCACCAATCCCCTGCACGGTGATTGGTTGTGGGTGCCTGTTAAGAGGAAAGAGAAGATGCTATCCATTGTGTACAGCAGAGTGCCCGAAGATTTTCAGGTAACAATTTTCTTTGTAACTTTTCTTAGGCAGAATGTCTACCTACTGGGTCCAGCAGAAATGTATACATCACTTTCTTTGTTTGGTAATTGTCTGAGTTCAGCCTCATTTGCATTTTCCTTTAGATTTAGATACCATCTGCTGCTCTGTTTTCTTTTGCCTACTGTCATAGTCACAAGCATGTAATTACCATACTCCTACTCATTTTTTTCTTGTTCTCTTTCACTACAAGCTTAATTTCTGTGAGAGTTGCTGTCTTTAGCTTGCTTAAACCTGTAATTATTAGAAGACACTTAATGAGATCAGCAGCAATATTCCATGCTATGTGGATATTCTTGAAATGGAATAAACAAGGACAGATGACAAGCTAAAAGACCAAAAGCAATCTTCACATCAGACAAATGTAAGGAAAGGTCAATCTTCTAAAAAACAATATACAAGCAATTAGTATTTTGAGGTCCCCATATTAGGGGCTTTAGATGGGTTACTTGTCTTTGTTCCTTGCAATATGTAACTGCAAAATACTGTACTTCAATTTAAATGGCAAATACACACAAAGTTCAGTGTTGCTTTTTGCTCCTTTTCCCTGAGATCAAAAATTTGGATTGTGCCATGAGATGCGGAATGCTGTCACCTTTGTCATTAGTTTCTAATTTAAACTTACAGTTGTATTTTTAGTAGGTCACAAGAGACTTGCTGGATATCTCCAGGATACAAAATTGTGCAGTGACTAATATGACCTCACTGCTGCCTCTCATGGAGTATTGTGGCTCTGAATTGATGGTGTGATTCAGGAGTCTTTTCTGGCAAAGCACCTTGTGATAATGATTGCTGTCACTGTTAACATTATGAACACCATGCTTTTTATAATTAATATTTTGATCCTCAAAATATCCTGGCACTCCTATTACTCCTATCTGAGCACTTTGAGAGGTTGGAAGCTGACATAGAAAGCTAGCATTAATGTACTGATTCACTAATAGCCGCAATTGATTGAATTGGGTTTAAACACACCAAAATGTCTACTTGCAGGCAGATTAAATAACAATTATGTCTGGATTGTGCGGCACAGGTTCCTATTCACTCAAACCCACCTTCTAACTAAGTAATAATGCACAACAGGGTGCTGCATATAATGTTATAGTTACTTTCCTATAAGGTAAGAATCTGACTGGCAAGTGGCTCGAGGATTATTTAATGGTTATGGTTACAATAGAATACCAGGGTTGGAAGGGACCTCAGAAGGTCATCTAGTCCAACCCCCTGCTCAAAGCAGGACCAATTCCCAGTTTTTGCCCCAGATCTCTAAATGCTCAGATATAGGTGGGGAAAATATCAGCCTAAGTGAGCATATACATGAGACCTCTTCTCTCTGTCACAACTGCAATCAGTGGAAGTCCTGGGGCTCAATCCACCTTCATTTAAAAGAGGGGGCTGATATGGAATGTTCTCTATGAGAGACTTTTAGCTCTGGAACAAGCCCAACTTCACACTAGAACAAAATACCCTGGGTCTGTTGACCTTCAAGATATGTGGCATGGTGCATTTATTTGGGCATGCTTCTATAGGGGGATTTGATGGAGGTAAGAATGCACGAAGAGGAGTTTTTTAGTTCATAGGAACTAGCTTTCTGATGATGGGGGATTAAGCTGTTTAGTTTTTGTCTGTTCTTGGAACTTTTTATTAGGAGTCATAGTGCTTTGGATAGGACCCCCTTTGATTTCGTAGAAATGCAAAGAAATAAAAAAACCCCTCCGAATTGATATTGGTGGTGCCATATTTGTCCCTCCCAGAGCAGCGACTTGCATATTGTGCTGTTGAAATTGTAGGCAGCTTTATTCTGAACACCAGGTAACAGAAATTGGCATGAGGCTCTAAACTGGGTTCCAACAAGAAGCTGGTGAAAGAAAAAAGGTTTTCGACGATCTGCATGCCAAACTCTTTAAATTATGGAGCACTTACTCGCCAAACTAATTATTCAGTCTCTGTTAAGTTTCCATGCAGAGCCTTCCAGGAATTGGTCTCCCTTTGCACGAGCCTCCATGACATGAAAGGCAATGTTTGATGTATTTAGAGTAATGCAAAGAGCAAGTTGTAATGGAGACCAGGACTAAAAAACCACCAGTAGATTCACTTGCACAGATGGTAGCAGCAGCTGCATGGTTTTTAATCTTTTTCATTAGAAATCAGTGAAGGCCTTTGATTGGTGCTGATCCTATTGACTGAATTTCATTATTCCATCTTGAAATTTGAGGGCCTGGTTTGAATTTGGAGTGGAATACAAATTAAAGTTGAACATGAACAAAAACCCAATAAAAGGCAATACTAGGACTGGCCAGGGGAAGGTGGGGCTTCGGGTACAAGAAGGGGCTCTGGGACTGAGGGGTTCAGAGGGAAGGAGGGGGAGATCAGGGCTGTGGCAGGGCATTGGGACATGGGGTGGGGGCAGCTCAGGCGTGCAGGCTCCAGACAGCACTTACCGCAAGCAGCTCCAGGAAGCATGTCCCCCTCCAGCTCTGAGGCGCAGCCAGGCGGCTCTGCATGCTGCCCTGTCTGCAAGAGCCACCCCTGCAGCTCCCGTTGGCTGGGAACCACAGCCAATGGGAGCTGCAGGGGCAGTGCCTGTGGACTAGGCAGCCTGCAGAGTCACCTGGCCATGCCAATGCGTACTATGTAGGAGCCGGATGGGGTCATGCTGGCTGCTTCCTGGGAGCCGTGCGGAGCAGGGCAAACCCCCAACCTTGCTCCCCATCGGGAGCTGAGGGCCAGATTAAATGGTCTGACAAGTCGGATGTGGCCCGCAGGCTGTAGTTTGCCCACCCCTGCTTTATGAACTTCAAACTTGGCCTTGTTTCCCAGATTGTGAAACTTTTGATAAAGCTGGGCCAAATTTGGACTGCATTTTGGGTTCCTTCCCTTCTCCCTAGGTTCTCCCTGACCCACTGCTATCTCCTTGGAATAAAAGGCCCAGTAGCTTTTTACCGCTCACCAGTGCTCATAACTGGCAAGTCTCCTTCCACCACCTGGCCTCTTCCTGAGACAACTGGCTGGCCTGCTTCTCCATCTTTAGTCTCTAAAAGACCAGTGAGATAAATCATCTGCCCATCAAATAATCTGTACGGAAGGTCTTCTGTGTGATGTGCTTACTCCAAAAATATGGAACAGTGCAACCCCAAAGGGCTCCATAACAAGACTGGGAGCTTCCTACTACAGCATTGCATTCCGGTCTGTCCCATAGGGATGCAAAATTGTAATGTCAGTAGCCTCAACGGGGCCCACAGAAAACTTTCAGTTCCTACTGCTATGGAATTAGAAAGCAGGCAGGGCACCCATCCCTACAAGATCTTTCCTGTAGCCTTTAAGCAGAAAAGGTCTTTCCTTGAAATCAGCTTTCCACTGTCCCAAAGAAAAGAAAGACAATATCGAGAAAGTGGCCCAACATTTTAGACATGAATCCTTAAACTGTGCTTGCAAATCCTGCATCAATTCAGGCAAAGGGATATTTCTGCATGCAAAATGGGTAATAGTTTGTTCAAAATGGGCTTTTAGGTATGCAGTTACCCATTTGCCACATGCAAATCTATGTTCTATGGTATACAATGAGTACATACATGCATCGTGTGGTAGTTTATCCTCCCCTATTTTGGCTTTGCCCTGACCCTGAAAAAGGGAGTTTACAATTAGTGCAACCAAAGATGGGCCCAAAATAAAACCTGGATCCAGTTCCACCCTGCCCCCTGCAAAAGATTTTGGATGCGGTTTGATATTCAAACATAGATCCAGATCTGAATTTTGCAGTATCTTCATAATGAGTCAATCCAAAATTTCAATCTGAATTGCTCTAAAATTTGTGGTCTTCAAAATCCAGATTAAAATGTGAAAATTACAGCTTGATCCCTCTTAGTTTCCAGTTGGAATCCATGCTAACTGACTTGGCCATCTCTGTCTTCTATAGACTTGGGACATAACTTTGACGCTGTGGGCCTGATCCTATGAGGAATTGAGGGAAATCAGTATCTTGCAGGAAGTGCTCGGCAAGTTGTGGGATCAGGGCAAGTTCTGAGTATACTTAATGGCAAGTACAGAGTGGTGTTGCCAATCACTCAGCAATCACCAAGAGGAGAGGAAAGATGGGCTGTGGAAATGAGTCAGCCTTTTATGCTAACTGATTGCAAGATGGCAAAGATTAAAGTAGGAGCAAAATTGTTATGCAAAATGCTATCACATAATTATTGGACTACAGTGTGACATTAGGCCTGTATATTATGTAACAATACATCTGAAACTGCTTGGTTTATCAAGACTACTTTTAAAAGATAATTGCTGAGGACAAAATAATTTCTCCCTAAAGTAAGAGTTGATTGGTAACCTATTCTCAAAGACAATCTCCGATCCATATAACTGGAGACATGCCTCCCCCCACCCCCATGTGGCTTATTCCTACTCCAGGACAAAGAGCATTACTGGGACTTTCGGTGTTAACTTGAATGTAAGCCGTCTGTTTTCAATTATTGTACTGCCCAGGATAATCAAGAGTGACATAAAGTTACTGTTTTATTTATTGTACTGCTGCAAAATGAAAAAACAAACACACTGAAACTGTCTCATGTGGGACTCCTACTGCAGTTGGCATATGAACAGTTTCTGAAGTGGTAGCTGCCAATTTATCATTTTCTATTTGGCTTATTAGTTTAAAATGTGGGTGGGGCAAAGAGCACAACATTAGGCTTTTCACTCTTAGGATCAGTCATGGAAAACTGAAACCTCCCCTGGAGTAGGCAGGATGGATTGTCTGGTGATTATGGCACTGGACAGGGGAAGAAGAGCTGAATTCTTTCACAGACTTCCTTAATCTTTCACACGGATTACTTCATTGCTGTGTGCCTCTGTTTCCCCATCTGTAACACGGAGATAATTATGATAGGATCATAGCAATGTAGGGCTAGAAGGGCCCTTGAGAAGTCATCTAGTTCAGCACCCTGAGCAGAGGTTGGACAAGTATACCTAGATCATCCCTGACAGTTGTTTGTTCAACCTATTATTAAAAGCCTCCGATGAATGGGATTTCACAGCCTCCCTTGGCAACCTCTTCTAGAACTTTACTGCCCTTACAGTTCGAAAATTTTTCCTAACATCTAACCACAATCTCCCTTGCTGCAGATTAAACCCATTATGTCTTTTCCTACTTCCAGTGGACATGGAGAACAATTGATCACTGTCCTTTTTCAAATAGCCCTTAACATGTTTGAAGATTGTTTTCAGGTTCTCCCGCCACACACACATACTGCCAGTTGTCTTTTCTCAGGACAGCTTTTTTAAAATCTTTCCTCAGATGTCAGGTTTTCTAAACCTTTTATTATTTTCATAGGCGTCGAGTTTCTAATCTGCCAGGGGGTGCTCCCCCTGGCTCTGCCCAGGCGCTGCCCCCACTCCACCCCTTCCCCCAAGCCCTGGCCCCACTCTGCTTCTTCCCACCCCGCCCCTTCGCCACCCAGTTCCGCCCCCTTCCCCAAGCACACTGTGCCCTTGCTCCTCCCCCCATACTCCCAGTGCCTCCTGACGCTGCGCATCAGCTGATCAGCAACAGGTGGGAGGCGCTGGGAAGGAGGGGGAAGTGCTGATTGCCGGTGGGTGGGAGGCGTTGGGTGGAGGGGGAGGGACCGGGGCACCCACAGAATTGGCACCTATGATTATTTTTGTTGCTTGCCTCTGAACTCTCTCCAACCTGTCCACATCTTTCCTAAAGTGTGACACCCAGAATTGGACACAGTACTCCAAGGGAGGCCTCGCCCAGTTCTGAGTAGAATGGAACAATTGTCCCCTTTGTCTTACATGCAATACTTCTGTTAATACACCTGGAATATTAGTCTTTTTCCCAACTGCATGACATTGTTGACTCATATTCAATTTGTGATCCACTCTAACCACCAGATCCTTTTCAGCAGTACTTCCCAAGTTTGTAGGTGTGCATTTGATTTTTTTCTTAAGTGTTGTACTTTGCATTTAATCAAATTTCATCTTGTTAATTTCAGACCAATTGTCCAATTTGACAAGGTTGTGTTGAATCTGAATCCTGTCTGCCAAAGTGCTCACAACCGCTTCCAGCTTGGTGGAATCTGCAAATTTTATAAGCATACTCTCCACTCCATTATCCAAGTCACTAATGAAAATATTGAATAGCACTGACGCAGGACAGACTCCTGTGGGACAGCACTAGATATGTTTCCCCAGTTTGACAGCGAACCACTGATAACTATTACTTGAGTATGCTCTTTCAACTAGTTTTGCACCAACCTTATGGCAATTGAATCTAGACTGCATTTCCCTAGTTTACTTATGAGAATGTCATGTGGGACTGTGTCAAAAGCCTTACTGTTAGGATATAGATATTCAGGCCTGTCTGTAAAGGCCTATACTCTAAGAATTTAGGTGTATTCTTATCACTTGGCTAGTGATAGAGGTATAAAAGAAAGAATCAAAACCACTGTCTGCCAGTGTAAGGGCCTTCTCTTACTGTGACAGTTTGTGGCCCTGTGCTTAGGCTCAGGCCTTTGGCTAAGCAGCAGAGGCAGCCATAAGCTGGGAAGCGAACGGTCACATCCTCACATTCCAAACTAGTCACATTGAAATAAGGTGCTATTGGGCTGTTAGGCACTATCAGGACAGGATTGTATTCCTATCACCTCCAGAGAAAGGGAAGTGCCTAGAAAATGTAAAAGGAAACTTAGTTTGATAGCATCCTGTCTGGCAAGAACTCACTTATCAATAGCTGGGATGTGAAATCCTCACTTCTGTATTGTTTTGTCATTATAGTTCCCACTTTGCTGTTGTTTGTCTGTATAATCTCTGTCTGGTTCTGTGATTGTTCCTGTCTGCTGTATAATTAATTTTGCTGGGTGTAAACTAATTGAGGTGGTGGGATATAATTGGTTACATAATCATGTTACAATATGTTAGGATTGGTTAGTTAAATTTCAGGAGAATGATTGGTTAAGGTATAGCTAAGCAGAACTCAAGTTTTACTATATAATCTGTAGTCAATGAGGAAGTGACTGGGTGTGGGTGTGGGTGGGGGTGGGCATGGGCATGTGCATGTGGGTGTGTGAGATGGGAACAGGGAATGGGGGTAAGAAAATTGGAATCATGTTTTGCTAAAGGGGGAGATGGGAACAGGGAATGGGGATAAGAAAATTGGAATCATGTTTTGCTAAAGGGGGAAATGGGAACAGGGAATGGGAGTAAGGAAGTTGGAATCATGTTTGGCTAAGGGTAGGAATGGGAACAGGGACACAGGTGTAAGGCTCTGTGGTGTCAGAGCTGGGAAGGAGGATACTAAGGAAGGAAACTGGAATCATGCTTGCTGGAAGTTCACCCCAATAAACATCGAATTGTTTGCACCTTTGGACTTTGGGTATTGTTGCTCTCTGTTCATGCGAGAAGGACCAGGGAAGTAAGTGGGTGAAGGAATAAGCCCCCTAACACTTACTAAAATCACGATAGATCACATTTACAGCGTGGCCTGTCCCTCCCCACTCTCCATCCACTTGGACAGTAATCCTGTCGAAGAAGAAAACTAGGTTGGGTTTGGCATGATTTTTTTGACAATTCCATGCTGGCTATTCTTTATAACCCTATTATGTCCTAGGTGCTTACAAACTGATTGTTTAATGATTTGTTCCAGTATCTTTCCTGGTCTCAAAGTTAAGCTGACTGGTCTATAGTTCTCCAGTTCCTCTTTGTTCCCCACTTTAAAATAGGTACTGTCTTTGCCCCGCTTTGTCATTCTCACCCATTTTTCATGACTTCTCAAAGATAATTGCAAATAGTTTCAAGATTGTTTCAGCTGGATCCTTAAGTACCTTAGGATGAATGTCATCAGGCCCTGCCAACTTGAATATATCTAAATATTTTCTAACCTGGGTTTCTTTATGCTTCCATACCTCTGTGAGGTAACGTCAGATTATATTCATTAATGTCTGTGAGGTGCCCAGGCACTGTGGAGATGAATATTATTGAAAAGTCAGGAAATGAGATTGTAGTCTTCTTTTCAATTTATTTTTTTGGAGAGCCATACTTTAGGGAATATAAAGGTATTTGGTTGTGTTTCTTTTTGTATTCTGCCAGTTACTTTTCTGCACATTCATTTTTCTACAAATAATAGGTGAACTTCTGTCCTTGGATGCATACATGGAGTTCAAGTGGTGCTCTGAGGACATGTCCAGAAACAGTATTTGGCCCATCATGTGCATAGGATCAAGAGTAATGATGTCTGAGTTGTCTCAGAGGAGTGATGTCTCTTTCTTCTCAGACAAGTTCTTATTTACACTGGTATGAAACTAGGGTAATGCCATCTATATTGTTGGAGCTAGTCCAGTTTCTCATCTTTGTGAGAGCATATCATACTCCAGATTTCTTATTTTATTCTGAGTGAAGCACCTGTTTACTTTTCCCTAGCTTGCTACATTAAGGCCTGATCTTGCATCCTTTATATACCCACATCTCCTATTGTTTTCAGAACTGGTCTTTCTCTGAATATCTGGAGGCAACATGAGAGGTTCTTAGGCCCAGATTTTCAAAGATATGTGGATGTTGTTTTGCTCAGCATTTCAAGGCCTACATCCCACTTTCAACAGTGACAGATACTTTAGAGACTGATTTTTTTATTTTATTTTACATGTAAATGTATGGAAATGATATGAAAATATAAAAAATACAGGAATGACGACACTGTTGGACAAGTGATGGTGAGATCACATAACTAGCTGAAATTTGTTTTATGACTGATTACCAAATTGTCGTAGTTTCCATTGAACAGATATAAAAAATTACACCCGTCTCTTCTGACTCACTTCTGTTAAACTTGATTTTTTATGAAATTTATTTTGAGGGGGGAGGGAGAAAACCAGAATGAAGCATTTTTGTTATGTTGAAATGATCTGTTTTGACACTTTTTGGAACAGAATGATTCCATTTCAAAATGCCTTTTTGAAAGAAAACATATTGGTATTTTATATAAAAAATTGAAGTTTTAAAAGGTAGAAATCAAAACAAAATAATTCAATGCTTTCAAACAGAAATATTTTAATTGACCCCCCCCCCGTTCCAAACTTAGTTTAGTGGAAACTTTTTGTTGTTGTTGTTGTTGTTTTTATTGCAGAAAAGAAAGCTGGACAAGAACCAGAAATTCTGTGATTTCAGAATATTCTATCTATAGTAAAATTATGCTCACTGGACATTCATTTATGTAAAAGCACTTTCTATTTCCCCATGGTATTTTCTCACTATTACTCTATCTGTTGGATTTCACTCTATGTTGTGCATTCTTCCACATCATGTTCTGCTGAAACTTTTCTCCTGCTTTTTCCCCCTCTCACATTTTATGCAAAAAGTCATTTTCTATATTAATAGATCTATTTAATGATTGACCCCTTATACATTTATGTCCAGGCACTGGAATTGGGTAAGAACCTTTGCACAGAAAATTACTTTTCTCCCATTTAACTTTTTCCTAGCTCCCTTGAAGGACTAAAATGACTAACTTTTCACCTGAGGAATTACATTACTGTGACTTAATTTTTTTAAAGCTGGAAGTTGTATTTTATGAACTTCACTTCTAGTAGAGTTGACTGTGAGCGGCAACATTCCCAGCTGGATATCATTCCTCTCTCTCTACTCCAAAGGGGCATTTGGATCCAGTTATGATTGAGTCCCATCAATAATCATCACAACAGTTATGAAACAAATATCCCTCTCTTCTTCTCCAGGGTCCCCCACACCTGTCTTTCTCTCCCTCTGCCTTTCTCTCTCCATGGTTTCTCATCTTATCAACCTCTCATTAGGTTCCCATCCCCTTCAAATTTCTTTATTTTTCACCATGCCCCTCTTTCTGTTCCTCCCCATGGCAACATCATCACTCTCCTTCATCCCCTTAGTTGAAAACTTTTATTTGTTTTCTGCATCCCAGTTTCTCTATTCCCAAACTGTCAATAGAAGGTCATCTCCACCATGCATGCGTATGCTGGGTGGTAGGGGAATTGTCTCCTTTGTATGGACTCTGTACAGCTCATCAGATTTTACTTTAAGTGGAGTCTGACAAAATGAAAAACGCTCATTCAACCACATGTGTTGCATTGCCCTAAAACCAGCGCTGATGGGGAGCTGGAAAATAAAAACTCATTTGGTGAATTTTTTGAAACAAAGGAGGAAAATAGGAACCAAGGCCACACAGGACATAGAATTGCTGACTCTCTCTGAAGAGAACAGGCATCTGGGATGCTAAATTCTCTTAAATCCTTTTGCTCTCCCACAATGGTGATGTCACACTTGTAGGGAAAGCAGAACCATCATCAAGAGACCTGATGTGTGGACCAAAGTAGAGGTTAGCCCAAAAGCCCCAATCCTGCCTAGAACTCTGAATAGGTGTTTGAAGAACATGACAGGCATGTGTATTAATTTTTATGAGCGTTATTTCTCTGTGGACTTTCAGTTATTGTATTGCTAGTTAAAAGGTAGCTAAGAGTTATCCTGAAGGAATGGCTGTAACATTGTAATGAAACATTGCCTGTAGACAGAGCCCAATTCCTTGCGGCTCCAATGGGCCACTCTGGGAATGAAAACTTTCTCCTGCCCCCTCTGGAGAAATGTGTAAATCAGTTTGGTCAGGTACAGGAGTCCTGCTTGAGATCTCAGGAGATCTTTGGGCGAAGACTGCCAAGCAAAGGATCTTTGACATGATAAAAGACAGCCTGTGTCCTGAGGGGGAGACTGACTGGGAGAAAAGTCCCTCAGAGAGGCAGAGACTGCAGCCTGCTTCACCCAGCCCCAATGCATAGGAGGTTCCTGGGTCAAATGGGATCTTTTTAAACTGGCAAGGGATGATAAGATGATATGCTGTCATAAATATAAAGGGAAGGGTAAACCCCTTTGAAATCCCTCCTGGCCAGGGGAAAGCTCCTCTCACCTGTAAAGGGTTAAGAAGCTAAAGGTAACCTCGCTGGCACCTGACCAAAATGACCAATGAGGAGACAAGATACTTTCAAAAGCTGGGAGGAGGGAGAGAAACAAAGGGTCTGTGTCTGTCTGTATGCTGGTTTCTGCCAGGGATAGACCAGGAATGGAGCCTTAGAACTTTTAGTAAGTAATCTAGCTAGGTATGTGTTAGATTATGATTTCTTTAAATGGCTGAGAAAAGAATTGTGCTGAATAGAATAACTATTTCTGTCTATGTATCTTTTTTGTAACTTAAGGTTTTGCCTAGAGGGGTTCTCTATGTTTTTGAATCTAATTACCCTGTAAGATATCTACCATCCTGATTTTACAGGGGGGATTTCTTTATTTCTATTTACTTCTATTTTTTATTAAAAGTCTTCTTGTAAAAAACTGAATGCTTTTTCATTGTTCTCAGATCCAAGGGTTTGGGTCTGTGGTCACCTATGCAAATTGGTGAGGCTTTTTATTCCAACATTTCCCAGGAAAGGGGGGGGTGCAAGTGTTGGGAGGATTGTTCATTGTTCTTAAGATCCAAGGGTCTGGGTCTGTAGTCACCTAGGCAAATTGGTGAGGCTTTTTACCAAACCTTGTCCAGGAAGTGGGGTGCAAGGTTTTGGGAAGTATTTTGGGGGGAAGGACGCGTCCAAACAGCTCTTCCCCAGTAACCAGTATTAGTTTGGTGGTGGTAGCGGCCAGTCCAAGGATAACGGATGTAATATTTTGTACCTTGGGGAAGTTTTGACCTAAGCTGGTAAAGATAAGCTTAGGAGGTTTTTCATGCAGGTCCCCACATCTGTACCCTAGAGTTCAGAGTGGGGGAGGAACCTTGACATATGCATTTTAGATTTTTGTTATTTTTAACCCTTTTGTCTCTGCTTGTGATGTTCCTACGTGTACATAAATAAATTATAGTCTGATTTGAACAAGCTGTTCTCTTACTGAATTCTTCAGCCTGCCCTAGTTCCCAGAGAGGATTCTGAATCATAGGTCCAAACCCAGTTGGAGCTGCAGGAGGTAATGCAGATGGGGAAATGGGAAATGTTATAACCTGGTGATCCAGTCAAGAGTGGGGTTTATTGCTGGACTTCACTCTGAGACAATTTCAGGTATAGGCCTGTCACTTGCAAATGGCCAAAGATAGACTGAGGTACAGGTACGGCTTATCTCCTCAATTGTAACATGGTGGGAACCAACTGAAGTCACTGCAGGATTGAGGATTTGATTCCTAATTAGTACACCTGTGGTGCTCATAATGGATGAAAAAGTATATCCTTATCACCGTGTACTTAGCACCAGCTACCTGTTAATAAAATGAGATCATTGTATATCATTGCAATCACATGAAAATAAACAATCTCCATCTTTCCAATAAGCAAGAGGCAGATTTTTTAAATGTAAACTTTTATATCAAAAATTGCTCGCACAAGTTCATTTAATAATAGAAGCACATTGTATAACAGAGTAACAATATCCATATATATTTTTCTGTATTAACAATTAACTCTAGATAATAAAAATATATTACAACATTTGATATGTATTCACAAAGCACAAGCCATTGTAAACAGAACAGACAGTACGGGCCTCTTGTTCAAAAATATGTAAGTAAGTTAATTACATTGGTCTTTAATCTTTTTTTTTTTCTTAATTCAAGGTACTATTGTAACAGAGTTAGGATGTCTGTCAATCTGTCTACACAAATGATTCAGTACATCTGAAACATAAATAGGACAAAATGAAAAAAAGGAGTATATCATTTAGCCTACCAGGGAAATTGGTGTTCTTATGTACACAGCAGTCTTGTTCTGGTTTGTCGCTCGACATTTATAGTGATGTAAATTTCCTCAATGAAATTTAGAAATATTTTATTTATTTAGCTATTTTTCTGCATAAATAGTCCCTATAAACACACAGTATTATTGAGAAAAAAAAGGAGTTTAAAGAAGTCCAAATATAAATTTAAATGATATGGCACATTTTAATGCTGAAGAAGTCAACATATTCTACAGGTACAGTAGCTGTTAACTGTATTTCAGAACTAACTTACATCAAACTTGCTAGGTACCAGTAGACATGGAAATAATCATCTTTTATATTTATGGAAACATAAAGGCCCAGTCCTTCAAACCTTTAGTCAAGTGGCTGAATCTTATGCATCCAAGTAGTCCCACTGGGACTTACGTAAGGGTTTGTCTGATTGGTCCCATAATCATTGTTGATGATTGTTTGGCAAAAAGTCTAATCCTGAGGAAAAGTTTTTTTTACTGAACTGCATCTGGAAACATTGGCAATATGTTACATTCCTGTAAGAATTCAGAAGTGATTCACTAGTGACTGCCAAGTCTATGAGATTTTGTTTTCTAAAATGATCTTAAGAAAATAAAAACATAATGGAAAAAAATCTGATATTTAGAAAAATGCCCTGTATCTAAATAAAGGTAAATCAAGGCACCTTTTAGTTATATATTTCTCTTTTCCAAGGCAATTTGTGATACTGAATTTTCAAATATCTCCTCTGGGGAAGCCCCCTTGATTCTCTTTAGTATAGCAGCTCCATTTTCATACTTTCTGGTTAGAAGGTTTACTGGGATGAGCTTGGGGTTGGGAGTTAGCATACCTGGGTTCTGTTTTTGCCACTGCCACTGATCTGCTGTGTAACCTTAGGCAAGTCACTTAATTTTGTTTTGTAACAAGTGACCATCCATTGCTCTGGATCCTTTCACAGTTTAACATCTCTGGGCCTCAGTTATCACATCTGCAAAGCAAGGATAATAATACTTTGTAAAAGGCTTTGAGATCTGAAGATAAGAAAGCTCTATAAAAACCTGATACAAAGACCATTGAAAGCAACAGGAGTCTTTTAATTGACTTCAATGGGCTTTGGATCAGGATCCATAAGAGCAAAGTAATTAAAGTAAATGGGACTATCTGTAGTGTAAACAGAATCAGGCTCTATGTTAATATTCTTATTATTAGGGTTGTGTTTGCATTTTCATTGTAAAGCACTATTTTAGTTTTTCTCTAGGAATTCTGACTGGGCTGAAACCAAAGAAGTGGTTGGTGGTTTTCTAGTATTCATATTATTTTTAAAAATACTGGATATTTTTTAAGCTCTAGGTATACAAATAACTGGAAGATAGTTTTCCAGCATTTAACAATAATTACCACGTTAGAATTTTTTTCAAATACAGCTTTTGTAGAGCATTAGTCAATTATGTGGACTTGTACCTTTTGGGTACATTGAAACCATGTGCGATAACACTTCTTAAACAAAGTTTCATATTTTTACTACACAGAATTACTGCACATGCATGGTGTAGTACACATGATATATTACTAACCATGTATTCGCTTTTCAATACACACATTCTTGACAGTGCAATTAGTCTATCCAGCCAATCATCTTCATTATAAATATAGATATATACGATAAACCATAACAACCATTAGCAGTCTGTTAAATCAATATGCCTCATTTAGAAAAAGTAAACCCTAAATACATATTTACATGATACACAGCAATGACTTTGGAGGCCAGTAGTAGACATTTTGTACAGACCTTAACAGCTCTTCCTATCATGTGAACTCTTATACATCTCCTTGAGGGACATCTTTCTTTTTTTAGCAGTAGATTTTAATAAAAAGTTCACACACAAGGACTAAAAATATCATCAGTGGCCTGACATAAACCATAAAAAGTAATTTAAAAAAGAATTAAGGCTAACACTTTATCCTTAGCTCACTCCTATGGGTCTGAGTATTGGAGAGATTGCTAAAGATGTAGGCCCTGATTCTACAAACACTTAAGCACATGGCTAGTCCCTATTAAAATACATGCATAAGTATTTGAAAAATCAGGGCCTTACTTGAGCTTTTGTATTGTATTACATGCTCAGTAATAGCGATGTTAGGGTGACTTAGATGGAGTCTCTGGCTTTTTTAAAAAAGTTTTGTTAGATTATCTGAATTTAATGTTGGCTGAGGATTCCAGTGCTGAGTGGGCAGCAAACAACCTCCAAGATGTTGTGTTCAATACACGCACTATGCAAGTTGAAATTGTATAGGACTGGATATTCAAAACCTTGGATGCTTGTCATGTTTAAAACTTAAGTAGAAAATTAGTGGGAGGTGAACAACAAGAGTTTGGAGGTTAAGTTTTAGATAAACGTTTGGCTGTTTAATCAGACTGTCCAAGCCACTTGGGTTTACAGAATTAGTCTGAAAATCTCCGGAGAACAGATTCTCACAAGACCAAAATGTTTCTGATCCTCAAAAGAGGGCTTGGTTTGGCCTGTGAGAATAGTTTTAGTGGAAATTTGAACTCACCTGAAAACATGGACCACTTGGGTCCTCCCAAACTCCCTTTATATAAATATTCTATGGACTTGAATCAATACTGTTTACAGAGCCTGTGTCCTCTCCATGTAATCTGCATTAGATGGATATTCAGGTCAGAACCTCCTACATTTACTGTTAGACAATCTTTTGAGGGTTGAGGAGTGGGTTGTGAATGACGTCTTCCAGGATTCAATAGGGAGACAAGGTGACACTGTCCTACTGCAGATAGTGGGAGCACTGCCAGGAAGGATCACTTTCAGAGAACTTTTTTGAATATCTAGTTCCAAAAAAGTTGGGAACTGCAGCCTCTCATAACAGGTCTCATCCGGGACCACTGAAATTAGAGGAACCTTTCTCATTTTACTCAGTGTGCCCAGAAACAGACCCTACATACCTAGGGCCAGATTTTTTTAAAGTATTTAGACCTTAAAGATGCAGATAGATACCTAGTGGGATTTTCAGAAGAACCTAGATACTTATGAATGGAAGTTAGGTGCCTAGACACTTCTGGAAATCCCACTACGTGTCTATCTGAATCTTTCAGCACCTAAACACCTTTAAAAATCTGTCCACAAGAAATTTTATGGTTGGGTTAAATAATATCTAACCAATCATAAATAGGGCCAGATCCTTACCTGATATAAATCAGCATAGCACTATGGAAATGAATAAAAATATGATGATGTTATGCCAGCTGAAGATCTGGCCTTTTTATTCACTGGAATGGTCAGTATCAATCTCTTATTTTTTTTCGCATTATTAACCCAAATACACCCATTTAAATGCTATAAGTGTCTGTCAAAGGACAATGAACATAAAAGAAGCTCATGCTTTTAAAAGCATATTGGGCTAAATTTTCATAAATAGCCACCCAAGTTCTGTCTGCAAAACACAGAGTTGCACATGGGAAGATCGGTAATTGGACATGCATGGGGAAAATGGATATAGAATATGGAATTGTGAATTTAAAAAGCAAACTGCATATTGTACAGGCAGTTATGCAACTTTTGTAGATGCAATACAAGGTTTACTGAGCACATTTTATGCACACTTTTAAAAAAAATATTCAAATAATTTAAAATAATAACTGTACATAAAACATACATACACAGTTGCGCTTCCGACAGGAAGACTGCAATTCCTCTTCATGGTGAGAGACAAAGCATTGTGCATTCCATTTGCCATCATTATTCTAACTCACTGGAGTGAAAGTTTCATATAGTGTATGTGATAATAGACACATAGTAACTTGCATGTACATTCATCACTTAGGCACATATTTTAGAAAACTTTGCCCATTGCCTATAAGAATTCAGCTTAATATCTAGCACTTAATGAGCCACTGAATCATATTTCTAGCATCCTATAAAATATCAGCAAAAGGTTCAGATATTACTTTTATTTTGTATATTGAATCAGTTTATTGAGCACCAGCATTTACAGCTCTAGCTTGTCTCCTATGCTAGAAATATGGTAATGTGTCAGATATCTGTATCAAGTTTAAAAATGCAAGTATGAGGAAATTAAATTTGCTTCTCTTATAAGGTTAATTGTAGAAGAAAGGCACCATGAAAGAAAGATAAATTGCTACACAACATAGAGGGGGAGAGATTTATTGCTCATGATGACACATGAATCAACCAAGGACTTGAGTGTGACAGTTGTAATGAAATAAACCTGTCTATATTCTTCTCCATCTTTTACTAGCCACCTTAATAGTTCTAGTAAAAGTTGGCTTGGAAGTCATCTCACTCTTTTTGAATGATTGCTCTTTTTAAAAAGTTAATCTCTATGGGGACAGTATTGAATATTTAACCAGTCCTATGGTGGTTCTGCATGCAAACCTCCTATTGACTTCAATAGCAGTCCCATGCACAGACTGACAACAGGAACAGGCCTTAAGACAGCGAGTTGCAATTTGCTTAAACAAATGTGATCACTATGGGACATACAATTATCTATATTATGCCCTTTACAATTTTTAAACTCACTATCAGCCGTTAGTCATTCTCCCCAACTCTTGTCAGAAATACAATCAGGCCATTAAAATATGTCCTTAAGAAACAAATATTGAACAGGATGTTTCTACTTATTGCACCTGAGAAAATCATGTTAAGCCCGATAAATCAAATTATTAAGATGAGGTAGACAATTTAATTTGGGGGGAAGGGGCTAAACTTGGGGTATTGGATCAGAGGAAATTTATTTAAATTCCCTAACTTTTTATGTAGTTATACAATTGATTTGACTACTATTAATAGTTAACATGAGAATATTTATTTACAGTGTAGCTATCAATCTCTCTTGTTTAATATTTCATTTTTAAAGTATGTGAATGTTTGTTTATGTACACTTCACTATAGAAGAGAGATCTTTATAGAGCAATGGCTAAATTCACCATGGTTCTATGCAGGCAAATACCCACATGGATACCTGGGGCCTGATCCAAGGCCAATTGGAATTAGTGAAAAGATTCCCATTGACTTCAATGGGCTTTGGATCAGGCTTTTGCTAAAGCCTCAACAATAGACATTCTCCCAAGGTGCAGGAGGTTGAAGAGAGCAGCTACAACCTCCCTTGTCTGGGTGGGACAGCTGTAAGGGACCAGTGTTTCCAAAAAGTGGACAAAGCTGCTTGGTAAATGTGCATGGCCATACCACCTGGGACAATACCTTTATTTAGCCTATGAGCCTCTGCTAATGGAGCCCACAGATAGGAATAAAGTTCCCCTCACATAGCAGAAATATAAGGGAGAGCAGTACCATTGCCTACCTTACTCCAAGAATGAATTTGAGCCCTCCAGTGCAGAGGGCTTCATCAGCTCAATATGGCCCTCAGTTTCATATTTATCTGCAGAATATGAACAGAGCAAAACAATTTCAATCTCATCAAGGACTTTAACCCTTATTGGAAGATGCCAATTGTAGAGAGACGTCAATCATATGAATGAAGGTATCTCACTATATTCATTCAATTCCAGGTGTACTCTGGGCACAAATCTGCAGTCATACCATCACCAAAACAGTCAGCTGGTTTTGTGGAGCAGACTATCCAAATCTATTCCTTGACAATTAATTTTTGTTGTGATGTAATTATGCCTTTGTATTAAGTTCCTGGAATGTAAATCACTTTCTGGCGATAAGTGTGCAGATCTGAGGCAGAATTTTGTCTCTTTATCAGAAAAATTGACTACAATCCACCAAGAAGCATTATCTCAGTATCAAAACACTTTGGTTACTGGCACAAAGGATGAGTTTATAAAAATCTTGTTGATATATTTAACAAACATATATACCACGTTAGGTTTTTGAAACCAAATGTGCTTGACTTAAAATT
The DNA here is from genome assembly GCF_965140295.1 of Lepidochelys olivacea. Classification (NCBI taxonomy): domain Eukaryota; kingdom Metazoa; phylum Chordata; order Testudines; family Cheloniidae; genus Lepidochelys; species Lepidochelys olivacea. The sequence continues at coordinate 105,923,604 of NC_140417.1, forward strand.
AATCTTGTATCATAATGAGGACATCATGTGCTACCAATTAACTTTAAAATTACAGCAACAAAAATGAGGATTGATTGATTATTGTTCTCGTTTTTGTTTTTTACACATCAGTTAACTGGCAAAACATTTGGAATGTACAGAAATAATCTTATGCCACCTTGATTTTCATTGAACCAAAAGGACAATTGCTGATAAGCTGATAAGATTCAAAGTGATCAATGAATATAATTCTGAATGAATGGCTGGATGATGGTTTCAGGGTCAGATATGTATGTGTCATTTAATTATGAAGTCATCTACTGACTGTTATAATTAAAGGATAAAGTCAACTGAATAATACTTAGAAAACAGAATTGTGTTGCCCTGAATTCTAAGATTCTTATGCTAAGTACTGAACCAAATGTAACATACAGAATGAAGTCCCCATAGAAATATTGTACACAGGATTGTCTTAATTTTGTCTGAATGTTTTGCCAGTTTGTATATCTGCATTAACAGCTGACTGAATTGAAAATGCAGTGATTTTTAATGACAGAGCTGTTCTTTAATAAAAGACTGAGAAGAAACCATACCTCTAAAAGAGAAATGGGATTAGCTTCAAATCTGGGTTCAGACTGAAGTCTGCAGATTGAATCCAGCTCTATAAGAGGCTAAATCTAATACCCAGAAATTTGGGAAGTTCAAATCTTGATCCAGAGTTTGGACCACAAATTTAGGAGAATGATTTTTGGCCAAATCCATTTCAGCTTTGGGCCTATCTCTACTTCAAACCACCTCCTACTTCTCCCCAAATACAACTAACCATCAAAACCATAACAATTTAAAGCTTTTCATGATTAATAAAGTTTCAGTGAAGAAAATAATTAGACACTCTAAAAACTTTCTGGGAAATGAGTCCAGTCCTGCAGTCATTGGGTAAAATCCTTCCCTATCCCTATACAGTTCAGACATGTAGGAAAGGGAGTTGGGGGAAAGGGACATAAGTACCCTGACCTCTTATCCCTGTATACCCTTTGGAAAAGTCCTCTAGAATTTCTTGGGAAGGAAACCAAGAAGGTTCTATAGAAATTACTCTGAGAACCTACAGGATTTAATGAGGAAAGATGGCTTTAACTGAGCCATCCTCTAGCTCTCTATAGAAGACATCATTCTCTATTCAGTTCTACAGGATAGTTCAAAAAAGCATATAGAAAAAGGACCTCAGATACTACAGCAAAGGGGCCATATAAGTATATAGGTAAACAGACAGATAATTTTCTATTAAGCTTTAACAAGATTTTCAATAGGGACCTACTCAAGCAGCCAGGTTAGCATCATTCTCTAGTTCTAGCAAGGGGGATCGGGTGGAGCATCATATAGAGCCAGCAACATGTGCAAGCCAGGGATGCACACTGCAGCTTTTTAGAGTCATTTTAAAATGGACCCTGCAGCGTTTTGCTCCTGCCACTTCTATGGCTCCCTCAGATAAGGATAGGGTTTGACCCATTATGGATGCATCACCCTGCATTGAAGTCGATGGGATATTTGTGTTTGGAGAGACGACAGGTTCAGGTATCAATTACAACACTTCATGTCAAAAGAAGGACATGTGAAGCAGCCAGCTTCACTCTGAAAGTTGTTACATGGGCTGCTGATGAGGTGCAAGCTAGACTGTGAGCTTCAGTGAATAACGTTCATGACCATTGCTAGTTAATGATAGCTACATGTTACTCCCCCACAACCCCCTTGTATTCTTCCATCTTTCGTGGAGATTCTGTGCCAGCTTCCTCATTCAATCATTTGCAATATATTCTGATTGTGCGATTCGCTTGTGAGGGCTGAGGAATTTATGGAGCTTCTTTTAAGAATCTTGTTTATTATGTCCTTCCATGTCTTCTTGTACTGGTGTCGTAATAAAGAGTACACAAAAGGGTCTGAAACAGCTTTGCTGTAAGCCAAGCACTTGGAAATGACTCCCCAGTGAGAACTGATGGGGACTACAGATGATAATTCTACCAGTCTGCCAAGAAACAGGGAAAAGTGTTACTGAGAGAGAGACATAACAGTACAGATGGAAACAGAGCAAACTGCTAGTGGTACACAAATTGGATCAGGGAGCGGAATTTTCTTTGTATTGTTCAGTTCTTAACAGAGCAAGGGACTACAATTTCAACATAGTCCATTGGTTCTACATACAGGTGCCTTTATTATAAATGGAAGTTACATGCCTACCTTCGTGTGCAGGTTATCAGAGGACTATAACTGGATGACCAGTTCTGTTCACAACAAAACAAACCCACACAGACCAAGTACCAGTTGTACTGGTTTTTATGTGGTGGTTCTTTTTTGTGAAAACCACATTCTACACACAAACCATATATAGCTGCCTTCTTGGGATCTTGAAGTTACTGAATGATAGCATCAAGAACGGAAAAAAGTATGAGCCCACCTCCCCAAGATCTTTAAACTAAATGTAGAGGCCAAATTCTCATGTTTTACTCAGTCCTTTCTCAGATAAGCCTGCATTTAGTGTAGTCTGAAATCCTGAGGAATCATCTCTGGATCTGACCTGAGCAGATATGTTCACTATATTGGGCCACATACAGCCAGCTGTAAGTAAATGCATTCCACTGGCTTCAATGCAGTTGCATCCACTTGGAGCAAGGCTATGTTTACTGTTCAAGCTTGATTTTTGGAAATATTGATATGAACATGACTTTACTTGTATGAGCTCTCCCATCTGGTAACAAAGCAAAAAGAAAACAAAGAAGGTTGATTTAGAGCAGGTCCCATTCAGCGTGGGTCTCAGACTGAGGATTTAGGGACCTCACACAAGTCTTATGATACATACCAGATATTCAACAATTATTCTTTGACTTGCTAGGCCATATCCTATCTGTATGCCCATCCTGAGAAGGTGTAATGCTTTCTTTGATCTCTACTGGGATGCTTATCCCTATAAGGTCTTGGTCTAGTAAAGGAAAGCATGAATTTACACTTGACTTTTTTTCAGAAATTATTTTGAATAGTGGTGTATCATCAGGTTCATGTTTATTATTGGTTTTGCTTAGTCACGAATTAATTAATTAAATGAATACAGTCTTCACTGAAAATTTCCTATTAAATATCATGCTATTATCACACAATCACTTGTGCACAACAAATTAATCTCAACTATTACAAGAACCATTTTCCAAATTGTATAAAATAATTTTCTAAATATTGTCCTAAAACCTTTTTTAGTGTGCTCGAGTCCAACAACGAGAGGAGTGCCATTGCTCAGGCTAATGGATTGCATGTGTAGAATACACTGCAAAACAAAAACAACCTCCCCCCTACCCCCAAACACAAAGAACTACTGCAGTGAATCTGAGCCCAGCTAAACTAACTGGGGCTTGAACTATGGGTCTAAAAATATCAGTGTATAGATTCCTGCTCAGGCTGAAGCCCAGACTCTGAGACCCTCCCCGCTCGATGGGTGTCAGGACCTAGGCTCCAGCCCAAGTGGGAACGTTTACCCTGCTATATTTAGTTCTGTAGTGCAAGCCTCATGAACCTGAGTCAGTTGACCCAGGCTCTGAAACTTGCTGCTGCAGGGTTTGTTTTTGCAGTGTAGATGTATCCTAAATCTTGAAGGATGGTAGTTCCTGTAATGTTCTTGATAACTTTTGTATATTAGACATTTTGGAAATCTTCCTGTTGTCACAGAGGAACCATATATCTCTTCCTGTTCTTCTGGACCAACTCTTGAGCAGCCTGGCTAATGACCCTAGATGGTAGCAAGTATCATGAGTGTTATCTATCTGGCTCTAAAATAATCGTTGACCCATCCAATTTCTATTAAATCTAATGGAAAGATTCCAATTGTCTTCATTCAACATTTGATCTGTCTCTAAGAAAAGGGGGCAATGTAGGAAAATTCATCACTGAGAGATCATCTGGAGGCTAATATTAGAGAGATGTTCTGAATTACTAAATAGTCATTTAATGGAAAAAAATATACATTTGCAATATAGCAATGCGAATTTTTCAAAGCAGCAGGAAAAAAGAATTTCTCAGCTAAGTTACTTCAGTTTGTGCTGATTCAAATACAGATACTTCATTTTGTGATATTTCAGGCAATGTGACAAAGACAATATTGACTATAGTGCAAGCTTTTCTCTTGCAATGTCTTTGAGAAGCACTGAAGGGCAGTTCTGCTCAATATGTGTCCAAAATTGTTGAAAAACAATTGATTTTTCCAGAACAGTGTTTCAAAAGATGCATGTCCTGCTATGTGAGAATAAAATGCCCTGATTTGCACTGGGAAATTAAATCTTTGCTGAAAGTTTTCAGCAGCAGGTGCCCCTGAACATGTACAGCAAATGGGTTTATTGCTAGTGTTCCTGCAGGGGAAAAAATGTCAGTACCGTTTCAGAGAGCGTGACTGAGGCGCAGTTTATGAAGCAATATTAAAAGTAGCTTTGTCTGACTCAATCATCTTACAAATGTGTATGTCTTCTCCCTTGATTTATTAGTCTTTTGCTTAATTCCTCTCTGAATCACGCTTTTTGAAGGAGAATTGAGAAGTGGCATGGGCCAAAGTTTACAGCACTGCACTGGGACTGAGGAGACCTCTGTTCCTTAACTTGCTCCGCAACGAGCCTTGGGCAAGTCACGTCACCTCTCTGTGTTTCTCTTTCCCTTCCCACCCTTTGTTTGTCCTGTCTACTTACACTGTAAACTCTTTGGCTCAGGAGCTGTCTCTTACTATGCCCTGGTCTACACTACAAAATCCACACCCCAGAGCAATGTAATTATAGTGACCTAATCCCTGCTGTAGACAGTGCTGTGCTGATGGGAGAGCTTCTCCCATTGGCATAGCTACCTCCTCTCAGGGAGGAGGAGTACCTATGCCATTGGGAGAAGCTCCAGGTAGGCGTCTTCACTAAGCAAGACAGAGGCACCATTGCAATGCTGTAAGTGTCGACAAGCCCTATTTGTTTGTACAGCACCTAGCTCAGAATCATAGAAATGTGGGGCTTGAAGGGACATTGAGAGGTCATCCCTGTGCTTAGGCAGGACCGAGCATACCTAGACTATCCCTGACAACCGTTCAACCTGTTCTTAAAAACCTCCAATGACAGGGATTCCACAATGTCCCTAGGAAGCCTAACTGCAAACCTAACAGAGCTTAATGACCCTTATAGAAAGATTTTTCTAATATCTAACCTAAACCTTCCTTGCTGTAGATTAAGCCCATTACTACTTCTCCTACCTCCAGTGGACATGGAGAACAACTGACCATTGGCCTCTTTATAACAGCCCTTAATGTATTTGAAAACTGTTATCTGGTCCCCTCTCAGTCTTCTTTCCACAGTGCTAAACTTGCCCAGGTTTTTTAACCTTTACTCATAGGTCAGGTTTTCTAAACCTTTTTTCATGTTTGTTGCTCTCCTCTGAACTCTCTCCAATTTATCCACACCTTTACAAAAGAGTGGTGCTCAGAATTGAACCTAGTTCTTCACCTGAGGCCTTGCAGTGCCAAGTAGAGCAGGGCAATTACCTCCTATGTCTTACATGTGACATTCCTGCTAATACATCCGAGAATAGTAGCTTTTTTCGCAACTGCATCACATTGTTGACTCATATTCAATTTACTTTCCACTATACCCCCTAGATCCTTTTTGGAAGTGCTAGCATCTAGCCAGATATCTCCCATTTTGGAGTTGTGTATTTGACTTTTCTTTCCTAAGTACAGTACTTTGCATTTGTCTTTATTGAATTTCATCTGTTGATTTCAGATCAATTCTCCAATTTGTCAAAGTCATTTTGAGGCTGTATAATGGAGCCACGATCTCAGTTGGGGCCTGTAGACATTACTGTAATGTAGATATAAATGAAGATAGTTCTATGTCTTTTACACTAGCATTTAAATAGTATTTTGTATGGGGGGGTGTTTGTTTATATAAATGGTAAAGTTTCTTAGTGTGATCTTAGATGTGGCAGGAACAGTGAAAGAAAGGGAATGAAGGAGTGACACAGCAGAAAGGTGGCTCCCATGATAGAAATTCAGGTAACCATAACTGGTCATCTTGAATTCAAGTGAAATGTTCCCAAAATCAAACTTTACATTTGTGATAGCTGTACTCTCCAACATGCCAGTTTTCATATTTTTTATTTGCTGTGAAAACCACTTTTGCTCTCATAGTTTCCCAGTCAATATCATGATGATAAACCTTTCATAAACCACAGGGGGACTTTTCATTTTAAATTCAGTTGACAAACATGCCTTCAATGTCTGCGCATTGCACAGTGTAATTACTTGCACTCTGTGAGCTGTTACTGTCACCTGTTGCCAATACCATGAATGTTTAGATGTATATGAACTAAGACTTAAATTAAATTAAATTAAATGGAATCATTGTCCATGGACAGCAAGTGAAGACAATGTTTGGCTATTGAGTTTAAACCAAAAAGTGCTGTACTGTAGATTAGTTTCCCTTTCAAATAATTGCATATTGGCTATTGCATAACTGTCAGGTTTCAAATGGGTTTTTTTTTCCATCACACATAACCAGGACCCCTTCATGTTGAAGATTCCCATTAACAAATTCTGTTCAGGTTCTCTAATCTTTTCTTCATATAGCCATTCTAAAATTGTTTGGTAACAGGCTGTATACTTCTTTCTCAGACAAAGGAAGTGCACTAAAATGTGGACAGAAGTCAAGAGATCATATAGGAGAAGAATGAATCATTCAAACTCTGGTAACTACAGAACACTTTACTGGGTAAGACATTTCATATTCTGATAGAGTTTGATGGAACTTCATTAAATTCAGCGGATGCCTTCAATAACCAAGATGTGAACTTTGTGGTTGACCCTGTGTCAATCAATTCCATAAATTATAATCAATCTTCCCTAAATGCACATCAAGTAGACAGCTGGAGGAAGCAATCCAAGATTCTCTGGTTTTTTTCCTTCAATGATTGAGTCCTATTAGAAATCCCTCACTTTTATCAACAGAATTTTTTGTAGTTTATTAAATTATATTTAAGTGTCCTTGAAACTTACAATTTGCATAATACATAGCACATTATTTTTAACAACTATACATATATATATTTCTATGCCTGTGGTTTTATTACAGATTTAACATATGTAATAAAATCCCAGGCATAGAAATGTACACAGAGCCCAATGCTGAATGTTGGACAATGCACAGATAATTCCATGATGGATATTCAAGGCATATTGTATTTGTCATCATCTTTGAAGGAAGATTTTGTTTCCTATTGATGAGGGACATTCTATGCATCCAGTTTCAATTTTCATGACACATTAGAGCCCCAAAGTGACATTTTCAGTGAAGTAGCATTAATATTTTAGTGCCATCTGTAAATTAAATTCCACAGCATCATCTATATAATTCCAAATGCCTTAATGCTTCAAAGCTGTAAAGCTGTATTTCTTGTAATATTTTGTTAATATTTTAGAATTTTATAATTATTAGAAAGGATGTCATGTAGATAATAAACCTTTTAACTTCACATCCAGTAAACAGGAGCAAATGTTTGTTTAGTTTGAGAATTAAGACATTAATCTCTTAGGCACTCTAATGAAACCCCTTTGTATTAAAGTCAAGTCAGTGCATGCCTCTGTGTCTAAACATTTGTTGTAGTGAAAGCTTTTACTGCAAACACACTAAAGAAGCTTAGACAGTGATGTAGTTCCAACATACTTGTTTTTCAGTGCTGTAATTTGAGAACAGTTATAGGAAAAACACAGTATAGAACAGATAGTCTCAAACATTTTATCATTAAACAGTGAGACAAAACAGACATTTTCTGGGTCTTAGATGATCATATCAGAACAAATCCATTCATTTTCCAGAAATTTGGTTAAGACTTTCTCTAGTGTATTACCTCCATTTAGCCTGAATTCTTATTGTTTTAGTATACATCGAAGTACTAAAGGGCCAATTTCTGCCCTCAGATATTTGCACACAACGCCCATTGACATCAGAATTTGACCTGAATAGTTTCTGATTAAATATATTGTACTGCTGAGATCTTTATTTTCAAGGCTTTATCAGAGAGTTTTGGTGCTACATGTTGATTTCTGTGTTAATTGTTGTAAAGCAGCTCTGGGCACGCAGCTCTTCACCTTATTGTTTGGTAAAATGGGAATCTGTTAACATGATAGATTTCAGAGTAACAGCCATGTTAGTCTGTATTCGCAAAAAGAAAAGGAGTACTTGTGGCACCTTAGAGACTAACCAATTTATTTGAGCATAAGCTTTCGTGAGCTACAGCTCACTTAATGCATCCGATGAAGTGAGCTATAGCTCACGAAAGCTTTTGCTCAAATAAATTGGTTAGTCTCTAAGGTGCCACAAGTCCTCCTTTTCTGTTAGCATGATGACCTCCTTTTGATAAAGTGCTGTTTTAATAGCCACTGCACTGGATAACCTCCAAAAGCATGAAAATGACTGCTTCTTAGTGATTGTGAGCAGTCTTATTAATAGTCAGTCTTGCTTCTTCACTGTGTGCATGTATCATGACCTGCCATATTCTGCAAGGAATCAGAGTGACATGTGAATTCCTATAACCTGACCTGTGAGCCCCAGAAGCCATTTTTTCTAGCCATTGTCATATCTCCACTTCACATCAACTAAGGCTTTTAACTGAGACTAGAAGGCTATTTTTTTCAAAACTGGCCACCCAAAATTGGTTATAAAAATCACGTACTTATATGCACAAACTAGCAAGTGGGAACCCCTCATGGGAATTCTGTACCCAACTACTCATTTGTACAAACAGGATTTTGTGTGCAAAGATCAGACAAGCAGGTCTGAAAAATGTGGCATTGTTTGTTTGTCAAATGTTTCATGATGACATAAGCGAATTCTTACCTTTTTTGTTTAAAATTTGAGAATTCATTTGTTAGGGCTAGTTTTTGCTGATATTGTGGGATAATTCATTAATTTGGGGCCTGATTATGGACACAGAATTTACTCACATGAGTAAATGTTGAATATTATGTAATAATATGAAGGGCCTAGAGTCTGCAATAGGTGCCAAAAAAATTGAAATAAAAATATTTTTATTTTCCTATTTAAAAGATACATACAGAAAATAAAGGGATGTGTGAGAATGTTTTCTCACTAATTTTATTTTAATGGGCACCAGGTTTAATATAAACAAGGGGAAGTACTTTTTCCACACAATGGCAAATTAAACTGTGGAACTCATTGCCACGGGATGTTGATGGCCAAAAGGTATAACTGGGTTCAGTGAGGAAAGAGATAGAGGATGGTACAGCTAGATGTCTAAATATAAAGATATAAGGAACGGACGCATGAACTAGCAGCATTACTGCAAATCAAAGTATATTAGCATATAAATTAGAAAGGTACATCTATCATATTATTACATTAGTAACTCTAAAAATACGGACCAAAGTCATTCAGAAACAAGGAGTATGGGTACATGTCAGTGACTGGAGCTAACAAGGTTTGTTATAAATTAAAGGGGCTTATTCTTAATAAGGATTTAATCACATGTTTCTACTTCAGAGCTAAAAATAAACAGGTGCCTCCAGTACTTGTTTGAATCACTGAAAGTGCTGGTTTTTAACCCCAGTTAGATAAGCTTTTACCTGGCTAAACCAAAAAGTTACTTTGAGATCACCTTATTCTAAACCCAGATTAATCATCACGCCTCATGATTTACAGTTTTGTGGCCTCAATTCAGCAACGCATTAACCCACATGCTCCATCCCTACACAGCATAGCAGGTAAGCACATATGTAATTGAAGCATGTGGTTAAGTGATTTGCTGAATTAGGAACAGATTGATGAAAGAGGGCCTGAGTGATTAACTTTCTCTTTCCCTGCATACCTTATATTCACTCTTTGCTTAGAAAAATGACTAGGCGCTCAAGCCTGACAAGTGTTGAGAACTCTGTTCCCAATCCAGGAAAACACTTGGATATCTGCCTCACTTTGAGCACTCGATAGACCCATTGACTTCAACAGGATTACTCACATGCTTAAAGTTAAGCATGTACCTAATGTGCTTTGCTGGATTTAGGACAGACTGCTCAGCACCTTGCAAGACTGAGCCATAAGCCACTATGGAGAAGAACCTTAAAAATCACCATTCGTCCTTAAGTGCAAAGCTTTAGTGTAAAATGAAGTTAGCCTCTTGAAATCAGACAAATACTCTAGCGCTGACATTGTAAAGCATGAGACTGAAGACTAAGTGGTTGTAATAATCTAAAAAGTGTCAGAATGTGTTACCTAGAAGATCTTATTACTGTTATTAAGTGGAATTTATCAATAAATACAGTCACATTCTGTCACAAATAAACACCATGCATTTAATGGTCATGATTGTCATGGGCATAACATCATGAATGACACTCAAGCCTCCAGTTCTGGCAAGAGATTTTAAGCCCTTTTTTTTTAAATATACCAAATATCATAAATATGCCAAAAAATTAACTTAACCTTTTAAGTTGTGCCCACATATGTTGGGTCTGACTTTCCAATAATTTATTTTCACTGGAACAGCATTAAGTAATATTCAAGAAAATATTTCCTTCTCCAGTTCTGCACCAGAATTTTTCTGCAGTCCTTTAATGAAGAATGCAAGTTGTACATTCCTTTCCAATATATGTAACTTCAGAATGTTTATCTGGGCTACATGCTTTAACATTTTTTATCTCATAGGATTAATTTTGTGCTTCCTATAGGACTATTTTCAAAGATAAGATAGCAGATGGAAAATGGCATCTGATCATAAATCACAAGAATTTTTGTTTTAGCTCTGAGACACGAAAGCTTTGATATTCTGTTTATGACTAAGAGTTCTATCCAGTCAGACAAAATTCCCATTTAAGTCTGTCAGCCAGATTCTGATCTCACTTGACCAGATTCTCATAGCTTTACTCAGGCTGTGTAGTACCTTACTCTGTAAGGTGTCCCACTGAAATCAGTGGGACAATTTGTGAAGTAAACTAAGTATTAATAAGGATAGCAGACCCATCTGACCCACTGACTTCCATGGAGTTACTCCTGATGAACTCTGATGTGTATGAGATAAGAATCCTGGTCTATTTGGACTTTGAGATCAAAGTCTGGCCTGTTGCCTGACTGAGAATTGGTCAGAATAAGAACTATAAAATATGTACAATACCATTAGTACAGTAAATGCAACCTCTGTCATAACAGTGGAAATGTTTAACAAAAATTTTGAAGAGAGTAGGAGACTTGACTATTAACAGATTAATATTCTGTTTTCTGATTCATTGATCTAACTTTTCTGAGTTAGTGCATATGGAATTTCAGTAGGTAGGTTTGAACTTACCTTGTAATTACATAAGGTGCAAAACAAAGTATAAAAGTACCAATAAAGGTACTGATTTTCTTTGTTGCTCGTTGCCTCCGTCTCTTTTGTTCTTCTAGACAACGCTCTCGTACACTGTGTAACATTTAATACAAACAATAACATGAATCACAATACCAAATAGCAGATTTTAATGGTTTTAGTCCTGGAATGATTTATAAAAGCCTTCCCAGAAAACATTCTAGTCATACAGGACACTACTATCTATTAATTCATTGTATCCCTTAACTTATATTCCTCCCCACCCCAACAATAATTACTGTAAGAATTGTTTTCTTTTCTTTTATAATGAGATTGGGTCAAATTCAGTTCTGGTGAAAGTAGCTATAACTCTCATTGGAATCAGTGGAAATTGTACCTGCTTACATCAGGCCTGAATTTGGCCCTTTCTGTTCAACGAAATTTGGAAAAAAACCAAAATGGTATATATGGAACACTAGTCTATAGAAAGAACGTTTTAAACAACATATTACAGGGAAGGAGAAAAAAGGAGATTTGAACTTCCCAAAGCGATAACCAATAAATATTTAGTATATTAATACCTTAGTTAAAGCAATAAAAATGTAACTGGAAAAATACAACATACTGTGAAAGCTTTGTGTGACATTAGAAAGATCATTCTATCACATAGATATGAATTGTATGGCCATACGCTTTGTAATTACTTGTAAATTTCTGTGCATAGTACTAGAAAAAAGTTGATGTAACTTTGCAAAACAGACAATTCAATATCAAGTCTAAATAGCTATAACATCCTTAACCCTGGACTGAAACCTGCAAACTTGTTTACACAGACTGACTAGACAAATAGAAAGAAATTAACTATATATTTACTTCAGTATAATATTTGCCATTTTAGCACATGAACTGCTCCTTAAAACTCACATTGGGCTGGATCTGGAGGTGTTTTCTGAAACCCTGATTCTATGAGCCACCTATGAGTTGCTAAGGAGCTCGACTCAAATTGAAATTAATGTGAGTGAGGATCCTCAGCACTTTCTGAAGTGGACCCTCTGTTTTACTTGGCAAAACTTCCTCTGAAATCAGTATCAAGTTACCTAAATTAGGTGTGAGTGAATTTAGGATCCAGTTGAGGCTCATTCTGCACCTCTATACATGGAGAGAAGAGCACTTTCTCAGGGCTGTTACATCTGCACTGTGCATGTGGGTTGAAAGGGGCAGTGAAAATGTCCCATCTCCCTCAATGTCCCAACTAGCACGACTACATATGCTACGGCAGGTACAGGGCTGGCAAAGGTACGTTCCCTCTTGAGCAAGGGAAACCAGAAGGCAGACTGGGGCTCTGAGTCAGTCTGTTCCCTGCTCTGCTCCTGGGGCAGCAACTGGAAGCTGTTCCATGCATAGGACTAACGGCAGAGCCACTACGGATCCTAAGTTAGGACCTCACAGTTTGAGCCAGGAGCAGCATTTCTGTAGTTGTTGTTTCTCAATAATTTTACTGTAAATGCATTACTGGTTCTCAGTTCCAAACATGTATACAGTAACAGGCATAGGGCCTACTACCATCTCCTCATTCTGGTATAACGTAAGTCTAATGGAAACACAAAGATTTTCATTATCATCTAAGTGTCTAATCCTTTTTTGAATCGTACCTAAATTGTGTGCTTCATTGCTACCTTGTGGCAATGAGTTCCAATGCTTGCCCATGGGTTTTGTTCGAGAAAAAAGATTTCCTTTTATCCATTGGAAATGTATCCTTATATTGTCAGCTCCCTGGGCATCTTCGATCACTGTTTTTTAAAACAAACATACCAAAAAAAAAAGGTTCTTTCTCCCCTGAAATATGTGATCCCCACCCCTATTCCTCGAAAAAATAGTCCTGCCTAGGTCGGGGAGAATCATATCTCAACAATGCCACATGTTCAAATTCTCTTTTTGTTTTATTTTTTGTTCCTATTTTTCATCTCTTCAAGGGTAGAAGTGGAATTTTTATACCTTTGGGAAAAGGTTCCACTGGAACCTAGGATTTGCTTTCAGTCCTGAAGGAACTGGGAAATTGGATTTTAAACATGTGGCGTTTTAGATTTTGACCATCCATTTTAGGTTTGTAGAGGTTTTTATTGCTTCCTCTTTGCCCTGTACAGCTGGACTCATGGCAACTGAGCCACCTGGCTTTGTAGGTGAAGGGACATAATCCAAAAAAACCACAATTCCCATCAATTTTTTTCTCTCTAAAATATATTTTCTCTGTGCTAGGTAGCATATTTTGAATGATTTAGTATTCAGGTTTTATTAGCACTCAACTGGGACACTGCACATCTCACTCAAGACTTCCACACTGGTGATTAACACAACCATCCCAAAAGCATGCGATAAACACATAATATATTTTCTTTCACTCTTTTTCTTAGACACATATACATGTATTTATGTGTATATGTATATTTCCATATGAAAATACACTTATATGTATATTAGGGCTGTCAAGTGATTAAAAAAATTAATCATGATAAATCGCACAATTAAAAAAGTAATTGTGATTAATCACACTGTTAATAATAGAATGCCATTCATTTAAATATTTTAGATGTTTTCTACATTTTCAAATATATTGATTTCAATTACAATACAGAATACAAAGTCTACACTGCTCACTTTATATTATTTTTATTACAAATATTTGCACTGTAAAAAACAAAAGAAATAGTATTTTTCAATTCACCTAAAACAAATACTGTAGTGTAATATCTTTACCATGAAAGTTGAACTTACAACTGCAGAATTATGTAAAACAAATGCATTAAAAATAAAAATGTAAATTTTTAGAGCCTGCAATTCCACCCAATCCTACTTCTTGTTCAACCAATCGCTCAGACAAACAAGTTTGTTTACATTTGTAGAAGATAATGCTGCCTGCTTCTTGTTTATAATGTCACCTGAAAGTGAGAACAGGAGTTGTAGCCGGCATTGAAAAATATTCACGTGCCAGATGCGCTAAAGATTCTTATGTCCCCTCATGCTTCAACCACCATTCTAGGTGACATTCATTCATGCTGATGACAGGTTCTGCTCGATAACAATCCAAAGCAGTGTGGACTGACGAGTGTTCATTTTAATTATCTGAATCAGATGCCACCAGCAGAAGGTTGATTTTCTTTTTTGGTGATTCAGGTTCTGTAGTTTCCACATCGGAGTGTTGCTCTTTTAAGAGTTCTGAAAACATGCTCCACACCTCGCCCCTCTCAGATTTTGGAAGGCACTTCAGATTCTTAAACCTTGAGTCGAGTGCTGTAGCTATCTTTAGAAATCTCAAACGGATATCTTTTTTGTGTTTTGTCAAATCTGCAGAGAAAGTGTTCTTAAAATGAACATGTGCTGGGTCATCATCCAAGACTGTTATAACATGAAATATATGGCAGAATGCAGGTAAAACAGAGCAGGGGACATACAATTCTTCCCCAAATAGTTTGGTCACAAATGTAATAAACACATTTTTTTTAATGAGAGTCATCAGCATGGAAGCATGTCCTCTGGAATGGCAGCTGAAGCATGAAGGGGCATACGAATGTTTAGCATAGCTGGCATGTAAGTCCTTGCAATACCGGCTACAAAAGTGCCACGTGAACACCTGTTCTCACTTTCAGGTAACACTGTAAATAAGAAGTGGGCAGCATTATCTCCTGCAAATGTAAACAAACTTGTTTGTCTTAGTGATTGGCTGAACAAGAAGTATGACTGAGTGGACTTGTAGTCTCTGAAGCTTTACATTGTTTTGTTTTTGAGTGCAATTATGTAACAAAAAAAATCTAAATTTGTAAATTGCACTTTCAGGACAAAATGATTGCACTACAGTATTTGTATGAGATGAATTGAAAAATACTATTGTTTCTGTTTATCACTTTTAAATATGTGTAATAAAAATAATATACATTTTTATTTCAATTACAATACAGAGTATGAAAATGTAGAAAAAAATCCAAAATATTTAATAAATTTCAATTGGTATTCTATTGTTTGAGTGTGATTAAAACTGTGATTAATCATGATTCATTTTTTTAATCTCGATTAATTTTTTTGAGTTAATCGCGTGAGTTAACTGCCATTAATCAACAGCCCTAATGTATGTGTATACACACATATACATATGTTTTGATAATGATAATAGAACTGCACTCATAATCTACCTTTCATTAATGTTTCTTCAGATCACTGAGATCATTAATTAAGGAAATTTCACAACTATGTTATACTATGTTGGAAAGCTGGTATAAAGCACTTCATTCTAGAAAGGAAAGTTTATGAGATACTGGACTTTCAAATAATCACAATGTGATATATATCGAAGCTAATTTGTTGGGGGTGGGGCGGGGGAGGAGAGAGAGATTTCTAAATTTTCTAGCCGTCTACTCCGGCATATAAGGCAACATGGCTTTATGAGTAGAGAGATGAAAAACAATAATAATAAAAAATGTAAAACATTTTTTAAAGGTGTGCCCTAAACAAACACATGATCATATGAGGTGTTTTAAAAGTTTTTTTTGGCACTCATTTTGGATGATCTTCAAAGATTACCTGTTGCTTTACAATTCAGGAATAATGTGACCATCCTTTCCAGCATTATACATACTTGCGTGTATATATATATACACCAGATATATATATTGGTACATAAGGTCCCGATCCTGAATTATGAACCACAAGCGGATGTGCAGACATATTTCTCAATGCAGGATTGTGGTCTAAATATATTCCATCCAAAAAGAGGAATTGGGCACTGGCAAGTCAGGAAATGCTAAGTGAAGAACAGACACTCAGCTTGATCTTTGCACCCCCATTCACATTCCTTAACATATAGTCTCAGATAATGCAATAAAAAATGGGCTTTCGTATAAATCTCATATGCAGGCCATATACTCTACCATATTGTACTGCTGTATGACACAGATGGTCCAAGATTTTCGGAAAAGGACTGAGTGGGAAGAACCCCTTTGTATACTGGTGTTCACCATCATTTTCAGTACAAAAAATTAACATTTATAGACCAGATTAAGGAGGCAGAGGGGAAAATGAATATTTGTTATGGAGAATGAGAGGTAGAGAGAATAGGAGGGGGACAGAGAGAGACTGTGAGTAAGGGGAAAGAAACTGGAGGATAGACATTATGGGGCAAATGTAGGTAGAAACGGGGCGAATGGGGGCATGGAGGATGGAGAGTAACTGATTGAATCAAATGAAGATTGAGAGATGTTGGGGTTACGGTATTAAAAGAAATTGAAAGGTCTCTGTGTGTAATGATTGTGCCTTGTATTGTGCCTACATTGTAGCTGTCTGGAGCTCATACTGTCTTTTTGTTAGTAGTTTGTACAGTGCCTTATAATGGTCTCTTGAGTATGTGGGATGTTTGAAATGACTGTATTTTCCATATGTAGTAAGCAACAGGTGAATTATTCAGGTCTTGCCAAACAAGTGGCAATTAAATATAAAGACTAGATGACACCATTAAATCTTTGTGCCTCCTATTTAACGTCTTTTAATCATTTCTAAGGAACTTCCGTTCTGTGGTGGGGGAGTTCTTGCTTTTCTTTCCTTCTCTGTCTTTATTCCCTTTTGTTCTCTCATTCAATTGTCTTCTCAGATCCAGGTATTTCCCACTCCTATATTCGTGCTATATTTTTTCATTTCCCAGTTTCTGTATATTGTTTTTTTTTTCTCTTCCTTACTTGCTCTACATATCTGTTTCACCTTACATGTGTTGTTGCTGTTAATAGAATTATTACTGTTATTAATATTGAGCCTAGGACCCATAACCATGGATTCTTGAAGTTTATACGTGTTACAGTAAGAATAATAAATGAGTTATCTAGTGGATGAAGATTAGCTGGAGATACACAGTATATTCAGGACAAATTCAGAATAAAATTCAGAATAATATATTCAGGACAAATTCAAATAATAGGGGTGAAAAGTAGTTCATGGCTATGTGTGTTATAATTTGGTGATATATCAGATATTATTGAAGACACTTGATTTCTAACTGTGGACCCAGAATCCTATGTTAAAAACTGCAGTTCAAAAGAGTTCATTAAATATATGATGTATTTATATTGTTTTATTCCAAAAAGAGTATTTCCTACCTCTGAACCTTTTTTAAACTGTTAGAAAATAACTACCATATATTATTTTTAGTTCACCACTGCATAAACTGTCAGAATATAACTGCTATATTCTGTATTTCGTTTTTCAATTTTCTTAACCAACTAAATAGCACTATTTTGAGGAGAGTAAATAATAGTGTTGTCCCTTAAAAATTGCAGATTGCTTTAGATAACTGTAAAGCAGTTGCAGTATTCAAGATATTTCCCACAATAAATATCAGAAAGCACAAGGGAATATGCCTGATACTAAGGTAACCCTGTCCAATTATCTTGCTAGAACTGGAAGATTTTGGGGATTTGGAATTCTAACTCCCATAGACTCCTTTAAAATCCCATCCGACTTTCTTAGGTCTTGATCCACAAGATAAATCAATAAGAGAACTTATGTATTTAAAGTTATGCATCTGCTGACGTGCTTTGCTGGACTAGCACTTTATAGACATATGCGAAGATAAGAGGGGTTTTTTATAGGCTTCATATCATAGGAGCTGTTCCAGTGTATAACTGATTCATATACAATAATTCATCCATTTGTTACAGCAGTGCTGGACAGCACAGCTACAGATCAAAGTCAGCCAATGTTTCTGTTATTTACAACAGGATTTTTTCTATGCAATGTACAGGAATTTGATATAGTGAATGGATTATAATTATCACTAATGGACATGATGTTCTCCATGTTATCCTGTCAGTTTGCAAGATAAGGTGTGTAACATGCTCAACCACTTTGGATCAACCCCTGGTAACTAGAAACCATTGTTTCAATGTTTTAGTGCAGAAACATCCTCAAGTTAACCTAGGCTAGAGAAAATCACAATAAGTTGTATTAGCAATAAGAAAATTTTTCACAAAACAGAAAATGCTTTGTTTGGACACTTTTTTTTTGTCTTCTAAATACTGTAGAAACTATTTCAGGGCCCAATACTGCCAAAAAAGTCAAGAACAGTGATGACTATTTTAATTGGTCCCAATGTTTTCTACGGCACTGCTCATGGATGTAACCATTACATCTGGTAGTGTTTGCAAGAAATAATACTGAGAACTATTTGGCTATTTTTTATCAACCAAATGGCACATATGGTAGGGGAATCCTTATTCACAGAATCATAGACTTTAAGGTCAGAAGGGACCATTATGATCATCTAGTCCGACGTCCTGCACAACGCAGGCCACAGAATCTCACCCACCCACTCCTGCGAAAATCCTCTCACCTATGTCTGAGCTATTGAAGTCCTCAAATTGTGGTTTAAAGACTTCAAGGAGCAGAGAATCCTCCAGCAAGTGACACGTGCCTCATGCTACAGAGGAAGGCGAAAAACCACCAGGGTCTCTGCCAATCTTCCCTGGAGGAAAATTCCTTCTTGACCCCAAATATGGCGACCAGCTAAACCCTGAGCATGTGAGCAAGACTCACCAGCCAGACACCCAGGAAAGAATTCTCTGTAGTAACTCAGAACCCACCCCATCTAACATCCCATCACAGGCCATTGGGAATATTTACCGCTAATAGTCAAAGATCAATTAATTGCCAAAATTAGGCTATCCCATCATACCATCCCCTCCACAAACTTATCAAGCTTAGTCTCGAAGCCAACATGTCTTTTGCCCCCACTACACCCCTTGGAAGGCTATTCCAGAACTTCACTCCTCTGATGGTTAGAAACCTTCATCTAATTTCAAGTCTAAACTTCCTGATGGCCAGTTTATATCCATTTGTTCTTGTGTCCACATTGCTACTGAGCTTAAATAATTCCTCTCCCTCCCTGGTATTTATCCCTCTGATATATTTATAGAGAGCAATCATATCTCCCATCAGCCTTCTTTTGGTTAGGTTAAACAAGCCAAGCTCTTTGAGTCTCCTTTTATAAGATAGATTTTCCATTCCTCGGATCATTCTAGTAGCCCTTTTCTGTACCTGTTCCAGTTTGAATTCATCCTCCTTAAACATGGGAGACCAGAACTGCACACAATATTCCAGACGAGGAATATTGCTATGAAGCTATGGATAAGGGAGTGATTTATGCCTGAGAGTCTCATTAATGTCAGCAGGAGCTACTCCCTTATCTGTCCTACATCCTTAGTTGAAAACAACCCTTAATTGTTACTTAAGTGGAAAAAGAAAAGATTTTCTGAACTAAAGTTTCCATTTCTCTCTCTAAATCAACTGCAACTAAAGCAGGCACTAAAGATAGGTGAAATCCTACCCCTTCATCCCTTTGGTGCTTGGGGACCCAAGGCTCAGCAGTACCAGAAATCTGACTCATGTTCTTGTCCCTATGAAGGGAGGTTCTTCACCAATGGGAAGAAGCTGACTCGTCCTTCTGGAGCTCAGCTGCTAGCTAGCTGCAAACTGAATATCCTCTCAGCAGGGGGAGCCCTGATGTTTGTCTTGCAGGGATAGAGGCTGAGGTTGATCAATAGAAAACAATATCACTGCAGATGAATGGACTGGAATGGAACCCTTTCTCCATCTCACCCAGAGCTCCCCATCCAGACCTTCTCACCCCCAGCCAGCTCTTCTTCCCTCCAACACGTTCCCAGACTGATGACCTCAACTCAACCCACCCACAGCCAGATCTCCCAGAAAGATCTCTTCCCTTCCACCCCACTCCCAGCTCCTCCCTTTATACACCTCCTCCCCTTGTCCACCTCCAGCCAGAGACTCCCAGTCAGACCTCCTTTCCTCACCCCAGCCCCACTCCAACCATTTTCTTCCTTCCCCCAGCCAAATGTAGCTCTAGACAGACCTGTTCCCCTTCAATCACTTACTGCAAATAGCCAGACACACTTCTGCTAGATCCCCCAAGCCAGACCAGTTCCTCTCGGCCCCCCAAGCCCAATCAGCCAGATCCATTCCTCCCTACTTTTCCCCTTCCAGAACTCACCCCTCCATCCATTCCCACTCTCCTCAGCCACCCCACTCAACCAGACCTTCTCCCCAGCCCCAACTAGCAGGACTCCCTACATCCTAAACCAGGACACTGTCAGCCAGACCTGTTCCCTTCCACCTCCACCCACCAGATCCATGAGGGCCCCCAGACAGACTTGAATACCTGTCCCCCTCAGGCAGATCAGTCTAGCCTGACCTGCTCTCTTCCATCACTCCAGCCCCACACCCATCCAGCTCCAGCCAGACCTGAACTCCTCAAGAATTTGGTCCTCTCTTTTCCATCCTGTCTGCCTCCTCTAGCTAGATCTGTTCCCCTCCACAGCCTCATCCTCTCTGATCTCCCCAGGGCCAGGCATCTGCCCCTCCGCCAGACACACTCACCCAGCCAGCCTCATTCCCTTCCTGACTATTGTCCATGGGCTTCTTCCAACTAGGCTCCCACTCCGCCAGCCTCCCCTCCCCACTCCCCTCCCTTTCTTACGGACCCAGGAAGAACCCCCAGCAAAATCTGCTTCCCTCCGGACTTCTCTACCCGGCCAGATCCACCCCCTACCATCCTCTCACAGATTCCCCCCCGAACTACTCCTTCCTCACACGCTGCAACTACCCTCGTCTGAACCTCCCCCCCCCCACACCCACTCCTTCAACCCCCCATGCTCATCTAAGAATCATTAGCCCCCTGTATTCCAGAGTCCCATTCCTCCCATACCTAGGCAGGGTGGGCTGATGGAAGGTCTCTGGGGCAGATTTAACTCACGTTCCCTTTGCTTGTCAGATGAAGGCTGGCACTGAATGCTCTCATGTGTGGATTTACACCCAGGTATTCACTCGTGTTTAGTTGGTGCCTATTACTTCCTTCGAGGAGGATACAGTTCCTGACTCCGCGCTGCCAAACGCAATGCTCGAGCAAAGGAATGACATTCAGGGCAGCAGTTTCTCACTGCACGGTGCCAAAGGTAAAGGGCGTGCTGATGTTCAGTTTAATCCACCCCCGGTGGTCCCCAGGCACATTTTAGACTGTCGTTAGCAAAACATCGGCACGTGCTCATCGCTAAGTCCGTTTTCGGAGCCAAAAGGGCAACATCCAAAGAACTCTTTGCAGTGAAAGTGCCGTCCTAGCCAAAGCCCGCTACTCCTGTTAACTCCACCCCAATGCAATTCCCTGGCCATAACAAACCAGGGTCGTTAAATGACATTGCTTGCCATTATCCCATCTCAGGATTTGTTGGCAGCGAATTTAACAGCAAATGTGCGCGCAACGCAAACAAGCATGCTGATTATAAGCAGACCAGAGCTATATTTTAGAGATCCTCCTTCTGTCCTCCCCTCCCCAATACCCTCCTTGCCTTCCTTGTGATACAGATCGGATCCTATTACGAGGCTGAACCCAGTCTTGCACCTGATCTGGCTTCCTTTTCAGTGGGACCGCCTCATTCACTGAGCATACAGACCATCTCCTTACCTGGGATGGATGTCCACCAGCAGCACCAGTGTCTGCATAGTAATCACGTCAATCCTCTTACAGTGAAACCGTGCCACCTTCAGCACTTTTAGATAGGTGAAACACAACACTATGAGGGAGAGGAGGAAGCTGAGGATGTGAAAGACCCCAGTGAAAATCACAAACTGTGTCCTCTCCTCTGATCTCTTGTTGCACAGGGTGCAGGAGGCATAAAGGTGATGGAAACCCACCCAGGAGAGAGAAGCTGCCACTATAGGGAAGGACACAGAGTGTAGCCAGGTGTAGCTCAGTATCAGAGCAGCATCTTTGTAACGCATTTTGGAGTGGTAACTTAGAGGGAAGACCACAGCTATCCATCTGTCTATGCTCAGCGCTGCCATGCTCAGCATGGAGTTCGTGGTCAAGAAAGTCTCCAGGAATCCCACCATGTGGCAAAACTGATCTCCCCCCGGTTGATTCTTGTAAATGATCCCAGCCAGGGTCAGGGGCATGTTCAAGACAGTCATCAACAAGTTGGAGAAGGTCAGGTTGAGGATAAACAATCCCGGGACCTGCTTGCGGATGTCGGCGCTGTACAAGAAGCAGATCAGCACCAGCACGTTGGACAGCAATGACACGAGGATCAGGACCACAACCAGGAAAGCCAGGATCACTTCCCAAATGCTCATGGTGCGTCCATTCACAGGAGGAACGTTTCCCAAACTGCACCCAGCGGGCACCCAGACAACATGGTGCGAGGTACTCTCACCTCCGCCTGCTCACACTCCGGCATGCCCTCAGTATTTTTAGAGGAACTGCAGTTCCCTCACCCCACCTCCGCTGCTTCTTTCCACGTCAAAGCTTTCAGCGGCGCGCACAAAAGCACTGGGAATGCCCGTCAAACGGCGAGGAGGGCTTAAAACAACCATCAGCAGGACTGAACCACTGTCTCCACTCCTTCCATCCAAAAGGGGCAGGTTGTTCTGAGAAGCGGTTCTCCTGAGATCCCTAATTATTAGTCCCAACAATTCACCAAGTGCATCTAGAGTCTCCCCCCACCCCCCAGCCCTTTCAGGCTGAAGCTAACGTGCTTTTAGGCTCACAGGTAAAACCCCGATTCATTGATTAAAGCATGCACACTGCTGGTGCTTCGCAGACATTAATGGGTCTCTCGTCCCCGCCCCCCACTCCCTCCTCGCCCCTTAGAAAGCTGCAAGAGTGACTAGACTTTCCTCAGGAAAAATCCCATGCTTCTATGTAATCGATTTAGCCATTAATTTACAAACAACAGACACTTAACTGAGTTCCTAAACTCCAACATTTTTCATGCATTTCACTGCATCTGTTTGCACAATCACTAGTGTTCGGCTAATGCACAGGATGGATTAGCTGTGCTCAAAAGGAGGGTCAGAATAATGTATTCTATTACTATTCTTACAGTGTGATAGGGATACAATAATAATTGTATAGCTTATACTTCTTTTCATTCCTGGATGTTTGAGCAGTGAACATCTCTTTCCCCCCTTTTTAGAAAGGGGGAAACCAAGACACAGAAGGGTAAAGTAACCTGCCTCAGTGTCACAGAGCAGGTCAGTGGCAGAGGAACAGGATCCAGGTCTCCTGACTCTTTGATAACATTTGTTTCATCTTAATGGTCACCAGCCCCCTGTAATAAAAGGTGAATGACTCCTGTGTGCCTGTAAACAAGATGCAGCTTGGCAAAGACAAACGGAACCTGGTAGGAACTATATGCAATTAATTGTTAAAATTAAACCTGGTTTGTGTCCTGATTTTTAAATGGAAGGAATTAAAAGAATTTTCTGGGTAGAGGTTTCCTTTCCTATCACTTTAAAATTGTTCTAATTAAAATGCTTAAATGTTGCAAGCAAGCAGTGCTGCATTCTGAACAAGGCAGTCAATTCTCAATACTCCTGCTATAAGAATTCAAAATATAGCCTGCTGCAGGTTTATGGTGGCTTAATAAGCGCATAGTACAGTACATGTGTGCAGGGACTACATTTTTAAAAGGATTTTTTACCGCTTACTTCTATCACATGCACAGTACAGTTCATGGTTGATTTACAGTGTCTATTCATTTTAAAAATACCCAACCTCTAATTCACACAGTAGAAGAGCTGTCTCTATCTATTGTATCAATGGCTTGTGTATTAGTGAAGGGCCCCGTATTCTTCCGTCCAGATGTTTCTTGCTTAACACAGATCTTAAAAAGAGAAAGGAAATTAACCTACTAAGCCACGTGAACGTGCCATTAAAGTTCTTGGACTCATTTACCTCTAACATTGGGCAGAAGACACAGGCCCTTTACCTAAACAAAAGGCAAACTGGGAATCAAATGGTCCAGAGTGTAAAGAGGCCTTAATTTCAAAGTGGTCTCCTGCACACCAGGACAAAAGTCTAGCATCCTTGTCACAGGGTGAACTGTGCCTGTAAGGGAGTAAGACTCCAGTTTCAGGTCTGTGCCTGAGTCAGATGAGCAAGGTCAAGTGACAGCAGCTTGTAGGTAGTGCCTCCTGTCAGGGGGACTTTTGCTCAGTTAGGGGGATAGTAGGGACTGGGGAAGACCTGGCATAGATGTCTCCACTGCGGCCCAGGGTGGGACCAGCATACCTCCCTGTCTGGCTGAAGCAGGAGAGTAGGAAAAGACTGATGGAGTATGACAGCAGGAGACCCAAGATGAGCAGGACATTTCAGAGTGTCTCCATAAAGAGACCTGGAGAGACTCCTGGTGTGAGAAACCTGGTGTCTGAAGCTGGGGCATTCGAGGTAGGTGCTGTAGAGCCTTGGGGAAGGGGCCAAATGGCCTGGGGACGTGCTGTTACCAGGCTGACTGGGAAGGAGTTAAAGAATGTGGGAATACATTCAATTGCTTCCTCCCCTGAGTCAGCCGCTCATCCACCTGCCACGTGTGCTCCAGGATTAGTACTGCAGGGCAGCTCCACAAAGCAGTGTCCTCAACTTCTGTGCCTCAGCAGCTGCAATTCCCCTTGGTTTCAGAGAGCTGTGGCAGGTGGGTTGATTTCAGCACTGAAGGAGGAGGAGGAGGGGTGGGAGGGTAATGGGATTCTGTGGAGCAGAGGGAGGATACCACAGGAAAGAGGGTCTTTCTGGGAGTGATAGAAATGGGAAGATAATGTGTTGGGGCTACATGAGAGACAGAACAGGGACATCAGGACCAGGTCTGGTGGGAAGGCCTGGATGCGACCAGGTCTGGCTTGACTGGAGAAAGATGTTGTGTCAGTCTGTCAGGAGAGGCTGAGTGGGGGAGTGGGTTTGGGTGTGGGAGACAGAAAAAGAAAAGGGACTTGGGTGCTGATGGTGGGGAGCATGTATCAGTCAGGGTAGGGTGGGCTGGCAGTGGTAGGGGACAGTAGGTCTGCAGTAAGAGTGGGGTTGGAGTTTGAAGTAGGGTTTTCTTTTCAGAGATTATGGCCTCAAATTTTGGAGCAGATACACTCTTTCATACCAGGAACAAAGATTGAACGCTTGCTTTAATTGCAAAATAGAACCCCGCCTTAACTGTGGAATCACTGCTGCTGCTCCTAATGTATTCCGCAAGAAAGAAACAGAATTCCTAACAGCTTCTAGGAGCTATTAATATTAAACAGGGGGCTGCAGTGTTGGAGGGAAAACCTTTGGATGAGACATTAAATGAAGCTGTCTGTGTAGGTGCTACCCATATGGCACAGGTTATAAAGTGCAGAGGAGAACCCCACTGACCTGCTGACATTCCCTCTGCTGGTAGGGTACGTTCTAATGTCCAAGGAAGCGTAGGCCATTACCACTATTTAACTTGATAATTCAGCTAATAAAGGTTAGTGGGCACTTCAGGAGTAACTTAGAGTGAGGTAAATCCTACCCCCACATCAGCAGACCAACGTGTAGAGGGACCATGATGCAGGGAGTTCACCTGGAATGGGGGTAGTGTGAAGTGGATTGATGACTATAGGCATCCACTCGCCAACCCTCACCCCATGTACTGGGGGCACAGAAGCCATGCAGGCTATTGAAAATGAGAGGCTTCTAAAGCAGGTGTGGATTGGCTCTGTGGCCTTTCTCTGGCGTGGAGGGGAAAAGCACATCATTCCCCAACCAACCAGAACAGCCTCATTTGTAGCACACTTCTGAGTTCATAATTGCTTTCTGCTGGCACCCCCACAGGTGCGAGACAATCCAAATGGGCGAGGAGAGGGTGGGATAAGGGCCTCATCTCTCTCTGCACCAGCTGACGGACCCGACCACCAGCAGAAGATGAGTGCATGTTAAGTGGTGTGGTAGCAGGCTCATTCCTCCTTCATGCCCAAGAGTTCTTGGGGGTCTTGATTCTTGGGATCAGAACCCAGGTCTGCAAAACCTGGGAGAGCTTATATTCCCACATCACTACTAAGAGGCCTTACAGTGCTACCTACAAGGGGCACTGTGGCGCTTAGGTGCTGCATGAAGTACTGCCCAAAGGGTCCAGAGGGAACCTGCAGGTGCTGCAGGAAGTTGCCATGATTACTCAGGCAACTTCCTGCAGCACCCTCCGGCCCTCTGAATGGCCCATGCTCGCTACTGAACCCTGGAGGGTGCTGCAGGAAGTTGCCTGAGTAATCATGCAGATTTCTGGCAGCCTGACACTCCAGATTTCATCTTTTTCTGATCTCCAGCCTCTGACCCCAACCTAACTTGGATCCTGACTCTTGCATCGTGATTCCAGCCTAGTAACAATCTCTGATCTCTGGCCTCTGACCCCAGCCTGACTCTGACCTGGACTCGTCCTTAACCGTCCTGGCTTTAGTGATTACTATGATCCCTACTTGCTGACTACTGCCTTGTGACCATCCTTGACTTGTGGACACCAGCCCAGATGTGACTGCTAGGCCAGGCTGCCTGTGCCCCTGTCCCTTACATTGTGTCTCTGATGTGTTCCTAATGAGGTAGTTCATCTCTGTGTCTACCCACTAGGGCAGGACTTATCAAGCACAAGAAAAGCCCTCTGTGTCTTATCTTCTTTATGCTGTGCTCATCACTATGGTATCTGAGCTCCTTATTACAAACCCTAAAGTTATATGGATCCCTGATTCTCTTTCCCTACCTCTCCCCATTGGTAAGTTGTTACTATTATAATGTAGCTATTATTATTGTTGTGGGAAAGCTACACTGACCAGTGAGTCTTGCATTTTGTCTGAAAGCGGTGAGGTAAACATTCCCTCATGTGAAGTATTCCTAGGTTTACTACTTCAAAGTCTACTGAATTCACAAACACATTCTTTGTTATAGCAGATTAATTGTTTGGTTCCAGAGTAGAGAAACCATCCTTATGTGTAAGGTCTAAATGATATATATTTACAGCAAAGCTATTGTACTCCAATTGAAAATACAGATTTCAACAAAGAGCTGAGGTTTGCTGTCTATCATTCACTCAAATTCCAATACATATCGACAAATTGCTGAAACCTGGATACTGTGCATACCTGTTCCCCCTTTTAGTTATCTCTGCAGCTGTGGGGTTATTATTTACTGTCTTTGGATTTAGCAGTTTATTGCTAAGAGGCAGTGACAGGATCCACAAAAAAGTTCATATTACATGTAGAAGGGGAAACTGTGCTGTGACTATCCTGTTATTGCAGAGGCAATAATGTGCTGTAAGACATGACTGTAAGTTCCTTAGGGTAGAGACTGTACCATTTATTCATCTGCAATATATCCATACTACCATAAAAATATTATGAATATCTAGAACTATAAGCCAACTATTTACCAGTGACATCTGAAAACATGGTAGACCTTGATTGAGGGGAATCAAAGATCCATTGGCATTTAATATATTATAATAAAATTATAATAATAGAACAATGTCTGTAGCTATGTGTTTGTACACCGTGAGGGTCTGATCTCAGCTGGAGCCACTAGTTCCTATTATAATACCAATAAGTAATCATCATTAATGTGCAGTCCATAACTGTACACCACACATTTTTTTCTTGTGATTGGCATATAATTAATACCTTTGCTATGTGACAATATATCATAATTATTCTGAGGGTCCCACATTCTTTACCTAGACATCACCTTAGCTATATAGTAGAACCACTGTAGTATTTTGAAACTTGCCTGGGCAAGAGGTTAACTTCTCAGTCTTCACAAAACCATTTCCATAACATTTTTGTCTATATTAGGCACTGGTCTAAGGCATGAGGCTAATTAAATCGGTGTTATTTAGGGTTCATTACTGGCATTTAAATGTTCTTTGATCTTCAAAAGCCTTTGGGGGGAAATGCAATTGGATTATATCACTGGTAAATAAATTGCTCAATGCAAATTAGTGAATTTGGGTCCTTAATGGTACAATTTAGGAAACTCTTTTTTGAAAATGTGGCCCCAAATGATTAAAACCTCTAAGCCACTTCTTCTACAAGAAACTAATATTAAGTGTCTAAACAATTAAAAAAAAAACAAATTAGGGCTCTACACTGAAGAGTTCTTTAAGATTAGATGTATTTCAGTAGGAATGACCATTGCAACTTGGAAGTTCCTTTTTTTTTGTCCCACTTTCATGTTCCAAATACATTTTGTCCCACCACTTCTCCTCCTCCACTAACAATGTCAGAAACTTTACAAACAGATACCTTATATTTTTGATGAACAGAGGCGATTGCTTACCTTATAGCAGCAGCAGTATCTTTGCCAGTTCAAATTTCGCTAGCCTCTCTCAGACATCAGCATATCTGGAGATGGTGTATGGGCATTTCCTCTGGCCTCTGTTTATGATCAATTAAACTGCACTTGTTGTCAAGTATCAAGGGGTAGCCATGTTAGTCTGTAATTTGCACTCCATGCATCTAAAGAAGTGGGTTTTTTACCCATGAAAGCTTATGCCCAAATAAATCTGTTAGTCTTTAAGGTGCCACCGGACTCCTTGTTGTTTTTGTAAACTGTATTTGAGTAATAGTTTTATTATTCTGATCATATAATATCAGATGATGTGTATTAACTCTTTTCAAATGAGCTGAGTAAGATCCTGGTTCTGTTGAGACAATGTAAACTTCCATTAACTTCAATAGGGGCAGAATTTTCACCTTTGAAATATATCTACAACAGATAACATGAGTACTGATTTTCATGATGCCTCCATCTTGCTTGGTGATGGATAGATTTAATGGGGCAGAGAGCACAGATAAATATTCCTTTTCTCAGATGAAAGGGTCAGAAGCAGTGAAGAACCCTTCCTCGTCTGTTTGTGCAAGGACCTACATGCTGGGGAACTACAATAGTGGAAGTGCTGTGAATCTTCTGAAAAGCACTGGCAAGTGTGGGAGAGGAAAAGGCACAAGGAACCTCCTCTCTTTGTATGCTCTCTTCAGCTCGACACTGCACAAAACCTACACAGCAGGTAGCCTGTTCAATGGGGATGGAAAGGTGAAGAGGACATGGTTCCTTGGTTCCCCTACTACTGTGACCAGTACAGCTAGCATGGGGCAGAGGTGAATGAATATTGCACCTTCTTCAAGTGTGTTGTACTGGCCACAGTCCCTCATACTCCCCCAACTGGTGCCTTTATAAACTGAAATATGTGTCTTAAAAAGAGATGCATGACTATTGAGTAGAATGATTTCCATCCTATTTCCCCTTCTCCTATGTACTGCATTGTTCTGAGAATATCACTTGTGGACTATAGCCTGCATTTGAAATCAATTTTTAAGTTCTCATAAGCCACTGCTTTCTCAGAAGCCATTGCTTTCTGAAACTACATAGAGAACCCTTTCTACGTTTCACTACCCAGTTCTATACTTGCACGATTTCAGACATGCTAGTGCAGTGACAATTACTACAATGTTATTTACTGAAGCTCTTCTACTGAATGATTAATGCTCAGGTTGTCACTAACTATTAGTTTGCTTCATGGAATTAAAAAAAAAACCCATCAAGTCTTCAGGCACACGGATGCTGCTTCTGGCTGTTCTGCCTGCTGCATAGATTTTTTTTTAAGGGCTCTTAGGGTAGATTAAACAATCAAATCAATCCAGCAGCAACCCACATGAATCTTTGACTCAGGAACTTTCTGTGGGTGGATGTACGCGCGTGTGTGGAAGGCACTGCTCTTTCTGTGGTCTGTTTTTGAATAATTTCTGAGCTTTATTCCCTATAACGAAGTCAGTGGCTGAATTGTGCTCAATTCCTTGGTGTGCCTATGGCAGTAAATGTAGCTGTCTTCATTATCTATGTAAATATGAGCGATGATACTGACACAGAGTTTTGTAGCATCAATGCAATATTTAGTTTTTAAATTATACTTTCTAAATCTCATGGGTACAGTACTGTCAGTATCGTAAATATTGCCAAGTCATACCTCTGCTTTATTTCAAAAGAGCATTGTACACAATTATTGCAATTTTTGATATTTTGTTTCAAGAGTGAACTGCATTCTGTTATTTCTTTGAACGTTAAATTCCATTTTAACATATTTTAAATGAGATGATGTAGCAAGGATGACTGCATTAGCTGGCTTATCCCCAAACATAATGTACCATTGAGAGATGGTTGAAATTTTCTGACCATATTTTTTTTTCATTGAAAAAATTAGTTTTGTCAAAATTGAAAATGTATTCGTATTAATATTTCACTTTCTGCCTAAATTATTATGAAGATGAGAACAAATGCCAATGTTTGTTTAAAAGAGGGTTGGTGAGGGTCTGAGGTACATTCCCCATGAGGAAAGATAGCGAGCGTGAAATACTGAAGTTGACTCTACAGTAGAGTTGGAATTCAGCTGCCGGAAGTGGTGCAGGTGCACTTTCATTTTGTCGGGCCTGCCACTCATGTAATGCATTGGGGGCTCTAGGTGACGTGTAGCACTTTCATATAAATGGATCTAACAATATGAGCTGTATTAGGGCTTTATTTTGAACTTCAGGGACTCAATCCTGGCATAATTCCTACTCTATTTTATGTTTGCTAAACATGAGTACTGATGTTATTGCTATTACAGTAGTGGGAGAGGCCCCAAATAAGATCAGACCCCATTGTACCAGGCACCTTAGATACTGTGGCAGAGCTCCGACCTCGTCCCCGTGCGTCCCACGCTTCAGGCGGTTTATGCTAGCTTCAGAGGCTCACTGCAACCCTCCACATAGCCTTTCTCTCCCTAGGGCCAGGAATACAGCCTACTGAGCTCTTTTCATCATAAGCCAGCAATGGAGGTTGGTGAGAGAGTTCCCAGTCTCTGTTGCTCCTATGGCCTCATGCCAAAACAGTTTAGCCTCCAGCCCCTTGAGGGGGAGGGCTGCTGGTCTGCTCCCCAGATGGGGGGAGTGAGAGACCCCTACCCCAGCCGTTGCTACTGCTGTGGACACCACCACCACCTGTGAGGGGTCCTCTCTGCCTGCCTGGCCACCGGGCTGCTGCCTGGAGCTGCTGCTGCCTTTGCTGCCTGGGAGCTGCTGGATCCCGAAGGAGGAGGGGACAGGGCGGGGCCATCTGCTGCTGGGGGAGCGCACAGGGACTCTGCAGACCACTGTGGAGGGGGGCCTTAAAAATGAGTGACTTATGAACTGTGCTCTTGTGGTGGGGGTTTTGACTGTGTTTGTGGGGACACAGGGGGGTGTGGTGTGGAGCCTGCCCCCCAGTCCATCTGTGTGTCTCCCCCAACCCCCACCACCACCGTCATCGCTGACCCCTCCACCCCCCCCCAGTGGACGCTTACCATCTGCCTCAAGCTCCTGCCTCTGGGACTCCGCTGCTTGCTTGGCCTGCCGCGCCCTTTCACCACCTTTTGGGCCTGAAGCAGCAGCCAGCCCATACTGACATTTTTGTGCAAGCGCAAGTGGGCGCATGTGCCCCCCGCCCCAGACTGACCCCCTTCAGCAAGCCCCCAGCTTTGTCCCTTGCTACCTGCCCCATTTCGCCCCTTGCAGCCTTTTACCCCCCTTTTACCCCAGCACCTCGCTAGCTTCAGTTTGTTTGCCTGCCCCGCCCTTTTCCCTCTGCAGCTTTTGTTTGTTTGCCCCGCCCCGGCCTCTGAAGCTAGCTCCTTGGTTCCCTGTCCTACCTCCAGCCTGGTTCTCCCCCCCCTTCCCCACGTGGTTCCCCTGCCCTGATTGGCCCCTTACTCAGTGTACCCATGCCCCCTCCCAGGTGCTTGTGCTCTTCCCTTGTTTGAGTTTGCCCCCTCTCACTGCACCCCCCTAACGTTGTTATGACCCCGCCCTCCCCTAGTGCAGCTAGAGGAGCCGGATTTCTATCCTGAGTCGGAGACTGCCCCCCACGAGCCCTTGATTGTCCCCCTGTCCAGCCCACCCCTTTTGGCGCCCTCCTCCCCTGCCTGCAGCCTAGCGGGGAGGAGTGGTTGACCTGCCTCCCCTTTCCTGTCCTCTCTCTGGTGTTTTTCCCCTCCCTCCCTGCTCATTATGGCAGGGACACGGCGGGTGGGGCCCCTCCAGCAGCCCCAGATGTCCCTCCCCCGCCTGCCCCTCTGTCACCCCCCGCTCCCAAGCCTCTACCTTAACCACTACTGCCAAACCACCTGCCACCGCCCCTGCTGGGGCGCCGGCAGCGGCAGGCACCGGGGTGACCTCTGCTGCTGCCACGTCCCTTGCCCCCTCAGATTCTGGGGGGAGGCCTCCAGCCAGCAGGAAGGGCCAGAGTAAGAAGAAGGGGAAGGGCCCCGTGAAAAAGACCAGGCCCTCCATGGCACGGACTGCTGCGGCATCCCTCCCCGCCGTTCCCTCCACCAGCTCTGCGGGTGTCCCTCCACCGTCCCCCAGGGCGTTCGCCCAGGTGGCGGCAGCCCGCCCCGCCTGCCGCTACGTCATCTCTCCCGCCCACCGCCTCCGCTACCAGTTATAGCGGCCAGGGCCCCTTTCCCACCATGACCAGGAAGCATGGCGTCTGTTGCCTCCTGGTGCCCGCCTTGCCCCACGTGGAGACCTACCTGCGGGCGTTGGCGAGGGTGGTGGGACCCACGGCCATTGTGGCAACCTCCAAAATGTATGGCAAGGTCGTCTTCTTCTTAGCATCAGAGGCCGCCACCCAGGAGGCGGTGGAGAAGGGCCTGGCAGTGCGGGGAGTGTTCGTCCCCCTTGAGCCGCTAGAGGACCTGGGCGTCTGCCTGGTCCTGACCTCTGTCCCTCCCTTTCTTCCCAAGGCCGCCCTGTTACCCTCCCTTTCTACCCTGGGGAAGCCCATTTCGGTCGTGAGCCCCCTCTCACTGGGCTGCAAGGACCCCACCCTCCATCACGTCCTCTCGTTCCACTGGCAAGTGCCGGCGGCAGCGCGTGATGGAGAGGTGCTCGAGGGGTCATTCTTGGTCCCCTACCAGGGGGCCCATTACCGGGTGCATTATTCCATGGGGGAGGCCCGGTGCTACCTCTGCTGGGCGATGGGGCACATCCGGAGGGACTGCCCCCTGGCCCGTCAAGGAGGGGCATCCGGGACCCCCGAGCCCTGGCAGGGCACAGGCCCTGTCATCGCCGGCACCCCAGCTGCCTGGCACCCGGAGCCACCCCTCCTCCTCCTCCTCAATCCACCAGTGCTCCCGCTCGGGCCCAAGGGGTACTTCCCCCAGTGCACCCAGATGAGCGGGAGAGCCCCACCTCTGCTGCCTGCAACCCGGCGGGGCCCCTAAAGGAGGGTGCGGCAGGGATACAGCCAAGCATGGGAGAGGGCCTGCCCCAGGGGGAATCTTCCCTCCCTCATGCCGCCCCACCGCTGCCTCCCACAGTCCCTGAGCCATCGCCCCCTGCCCCCCGACCCGACCCCTGCTAGCTAGCCCCTGGATGGAGGGCTGGGCCATGGAGGGCTGGGCCTGAGTCCAGAGGAAGTGGGGCAAGCAGAAGGCTCGAGCTCCGCTCCTTTCCACTGCTGCGGAAGCCCCCCGGAAGACCAGAAAGGGGAGCACCGATGCCGAGCCTTCTGCCTTGCCCACGGGTGTGTTCCATCCACCAGTACAGGCTGGGGAAGACGTGGCAGCATCGGAGGGAAGTACCACCCCCCCATTGGAGTCCCTTCCCTCCAAGGCCCCCGATGGAGCCCCTCCTGCCCCGTTACCATCTGGAGCCCCTGTGAGCCCCGAGGCGAGAGAACTCCGGGGTGGTGGAAGGAGAGCTCCCTTCCATCTATGAGGAGATCGATGCCCTGGGTCTGACCCCGGTCACCCAGGGGGAGAACAACCCTCTGCCAGCGGGCCTCGATCTGAGCGACCTCATCCTGGCCCCCCTTCTCC
The DNA here is from genome assembly GCF_965140295.1 of Lepidochelys olivacea. Taxonomy (NCBI): domain Eukaryota; kingdom Metazoa; phylum Chordata; order Testudines; family Cheloniidae; genus Lepidochelys; species Lepidochelys olivacea. The sequence goes on from NC_140417.1 coordinate 105,957,641, forward strand.
ATGCTCCCTCCCCCTAACCGCTGTTTCTGCTCCCGCCTCCGAGGGTTCCCTGGGCTCCTCCATCTGCCTGGCCATGGGTGGCACCCTACTGATGGCCGCCGAGCCCACTGAGGCGACGGCCGGTGCCATGCAGCTGGGACCCGAGCCCCATGGGATGTCCCTCGTGGGCGTGGAGCAACCTGCCTCCTTCCCGGGCGGAAACCCCACTGAAGGCTGTCCACCTTTCGATGCCAGAGGATAGCCCCCAGGGAGCGGCATCTGTATTTCCCTGTCCCGACTCACCAGGGGCTGCTATCTTCCCTCCACCGCCCCCAATTGAGCCAGGGTTTGAGGGAGGCCGCGTGGCACCAGCCCATCGGGCGCCACATCGGGGGTCTGCCCCTTGCCTGCCTGTCCCAGTGGGCCACGGGTCTGTGTCAGTGGTCCCTCCGGAGGAAAGCCTGGGGCTAGTGACCCCGGGCCCCCATATGCTGCGAGAGGAGCTGCAGGAGTTCCTTGAGGACGTCCATGGCTCCCGTAACAAGGTGCAGCTTGCTCTCCAGTGGGGACTTTAATACTACCCTCGAGGAGCGGGACCACTCGGGGACCAAGCAGTGCCTGGCCGCCGCGGACGTCTTCTGGGAGATAGTCGACCATCGTTCTCTGGTGGATGTCTGGCGCGACCACCATCCGGACGATGTCTCGACGTTCACCTTCGTCCAGGTGGAGGCCCATCGGTTGTGCCACTCCCGGTTGGACCACATCTACTTATCACATTTCCACCTTTCACAGGCCCACTCCTCCAGCATCCGGCCGGCCCCATTCTCCGATCATCATTTAGCCACCGTGATGGCCAATCTGCGCAGAGAGGCCGGGGCTGGCCTATTCGCATTTTAACAACAGCTTGTTGGAGGATGTGGGCTTTGTGGCGTCCTTCCAGGAGTTTTGGCTGGCCTGGCAAGGACTGTGGCGTGCCTTTCCCTCGGCGCAGCGGTGATGGGACCTGGGGAAGGTGTCCGCCTGTCTCTGCTGCTGTGACTATACCCAGGGCGCCAGCTGACAGAGGAATGCGGCGATAGGGCAGTTGGAACGGGAGGTCTTAGAGCTGGAGAGGTGTCTGGCTGCCAGCCCCGAGGATCCATCCCTCTGTGGGGCATGCCAGGAGAAGCGGGAGGAGCTCCGGGCCCTCGAGGACCATCAGGCCCGGAGTGCCTTTGTTTGATTCCGCATCTGCCTCCTTTGGGAGATGGATCGCGGCTCCCACTTCTTCTACGCCCTGGAGAAAAAGATGGGGACCAAGAAGCACATCACCTGCCTCCTAGCAGAGGACAGCACCCCCCTCACGGAACCAGCGGAGTTGTGTGGGAAGGCCAGGGCCTTCTACGCAGGCCTTTTCTCCCCGGATCCGACCGATCCTAACGCTTGCAGAGTGCTCTGGGACGAACTCCCAACGGTCAGCGCGGGTGACCAAGACTGGCTAGAGCTGCCTCTCACTCTGGCCGAGTTCTCGAAAGCCCTCCACCGCATGCCCACCAATAAATCTCCGGGCATGGACGGGCTGACCGTGGAGTTCTACCACGTGTTCTGGGACATCCTCGGCCCAGACCTAGTCACTGTCTGAGCCGAGTCTTTGCAGAGTGGGGTCCTCCCTCTTTCGTGCAGGCGAGCCATGCTCGCCTTCTTGGCGAAGAAGGGGGACCACCGCGATTTACGAAATTGGCATCCCTTCTCGCTCCTCAGCATGGACTACAAAGTCATAGTGAAAGCAATCTCGCTGTGGTTAGCGTCTGTGCTGGCGGACATGATCTACCCAGACCAGACCTACATCGTCCCGGGCCGCACCATCTTCGACAACCTGAATCTGATCTGGGACCTCTTGGAACTCGGGTGTAGGGACGGTCTGTCGTTCGCCCTCCTGTCCCTGGATCAGGAGAAGACGTTTGACAGCGTGGACCATGGGTACCTCCTAAGCACTCTGCAGGCATTTGGCTTCAGACCCCAGTTTGTGGGTTTTCTCCAGGTGCTATATGCCTCCACAGAGTGTCTGGTTAAGCTCAACTGGACCCTGATCGAACCGGTCAGCTTCGGGCGAGGAGTACGGCAAGGGTGCCCCCTCTTGGGCCAGCTGTATGCTCTGGCGATTGAGCCCTTCCTCTGTCTCCTCCGTAGGAGGTTGATGAGGTTGGTGCTGTGGGAGCCGGAGCTGCGGCTGGTCCTATCGGTGTACGCCGACTATGTGCTCTTCGTGGTCCAGGACCCGAGCAACTTGGCGCGGGTGGAGGCTTACCAGGCCATCTATTTGGCAGCCTCCTCCACCAGGGTAAATTGGATCAAGAGCTCTGTCCTGGTGGTAGGGGACCGGTGGCAGGTGAGCTCCCTTCCACCTGCGCTTCAGGCCATCCGATGGAGTGCGGGTCCGCTGCTCTAACTCGGCGTTTACCTTTTTGCCACGCATCCCTCTCTGCCGGAGAACTGGCACAGGTTAGAGGGCAGGGTGATAGAGCGACTCCAGAAATGGACAGGACTATTCTGGTGCCTCTCCCTTCGAGGGAGAGCACTGGTGCTTAATCAACTAGCCCTGTCCACGCTCTGGTACTGGCTCAACACCCTGGTCCTGACCCTGGGATTCCTGGCCAACCTCTGGGCATCAATTCTGGTGTTCTTTTGGTCAGGACTGCACTGGGTCTCTGCAGGGGTTCTCCATCTACCCCTGGAGGAGGGAGGGCAGGGCCTGAAGTGTCTCCACACTCAGGTCCATGTCTTCTGCCTCCAGGCCCTGCAGAGGCTCCTTTATGGTGCAGGTAGTCCGGTGTGGAGCGTACTGGCGCATGCCTTCCTGCGTCATTTCCAAGGGCTCTGATATGACCGGCAGCTCCTTTATCTCCATCTGAGAGGTCTTCTGCGAGACCTCTCCGGGCTGCCAGTCTTCTACCAGGACCTCCTCTGGACCTGGAAACTGCTCTCAGCGACCAGGTCCGTGGCAGCCACCGAGGGGGCAGATCTCCTCATGGAGTCCCTGCTACACCATCCCCAGCTCCATGTGCAGGTGGCAGAGTCCCCCTCGGTGCTCCAGAGGTTTGTCCTGGCAGAAGTCACCAGAGTCGGAGACCTTGGGGACTACAACTGGGGAGACGGCTGGATCCCCTGATGCTTGCTCAGCTCATGGGGCTCTCCAGGCCTCGTACTCCCTGGTGTGTACTTCAGGAGGTGAGGGCCGCTTTGCCGCCCGCTGCTCGGGTTTACCTCGACCGGGTCCTGCACGAGGGCGCGCCCCGCCCACCCTCCACCCCAGGCCCTCCGGATCATTTCATTGGGCCCCTACCCCATGGACCTGACAGACACCCCTCCCCTTCACAGTGAGCTGGCTGTATGATTTGCAGCCAGTCCGTTTCCAGACCGCGCCAAGGAAACATCTATACACACTTGTGCTCCACACCCTTCACGTCCCCCCATCCTCACCTCCCGCCCTGACACAAAGTGGCGGGACCTCCTGCCACCTCTAGAGGGTGAGGAGCCCTGGTGGGCCAGCCTATATTCCACCCTGTCCCGAGGCCCGCCGGGGATATCAGTTGGCGGCTCCTTCACGGGGCTGTTAGCATTGGCGTTGGTTCACCCCATCCCAGACACCTGCCCCTTTTGCGGCGTGAGGGAAACCCTGGCGCACATATACCTGGAGTGCGCCAGGCTGCAGCCCGTTCCGGCTCCTCACAAACCTTTTGTTAAGATTTTGGTTGCACTTTTCCCCTCACCTCCTTATCTATGTACTCCCTATCTGTGGCCCCACTAAGTCACGGGACGTCCTGGTCAACCTCCTCCTGGCCCTGGCTAAAGTAGCCATCTATAAAACCAGGGTGAGGAGGTTGGCCGATGGAGTCTCCTGTGACTGTGGGGCCTATTTCCAATCCTCCATCCATTCCTCTGGGCAGCGTCCATTGACTCCCTTGATGCCTTCGAGGAGCAGTGGGAGCTGTCTGTGATTCTCTGCTCGGTGTCCCCGTCTGGTTCCCTTCGTTTGACCCTTTGACCTCACTCCTGTCCCTGTTCTTTCAATAGTTGTCCCCCGTAATTACTTGGTTTCCAGGTCCTGTGGACCCCCCTCTTAGGCTAAGGGGGGATCCTTTAGCAGTGGGCGGGCTTTGCCCACCCACTTCCTGGATCCCAATAAGGCTACTCTGCTGTACCTAACTGGCCTGGGTCTATCACAATACATATATTACCAGGCGGTCTTTGTCCTGCATGGAAGGAATTTTCAGAGGCATCTGAGAGGTTTAGGAGCACAAGTCCCATTGAAAGTCTGTGCATAAGGAAATGTTTACTTAAATACCTTCAGTGCTTTTAAAAAACCTCTCCTTAAGTAGACAGAGTCCTGTCCAACATCACACAGTTTGTTATTGGCAGAGCCAGGATTAGAACACAGGTCTCCTGACTCCCATGCCAGTGTACTGTCAACTAGATCGTGCTGTTTACTAAATGTCAGTAACTCTGAGATTCAGGTTATCCACAGAAAGGAGGGTTTGCTATTTTGTGGGAGGGGGAATATAATAGGTAAGAAAAAACCACTATCTATAGAAAGATCCAGCAACTGAAAAATGGTACAAAAAGACAGATAAGGCCAAATTCATATCTGTAGTGAATGGAGTTTCACCAGGGATGAATTTGGAACATGACTGCCAAGTATTATATTTTATATCATTTCCAGTTTCTGATAACAAAGCAATATCTGTCACATCCATATTTCTTGAGTCAGAATCTATGTATTCCTGTTTGCCCCATAGTTTTTCAAGATGTTACAGCATAAATCACATCTGTCATCCTTGCCCTTTATAGAAGTGTTTCTGGTATCTCTATTTAGGCTTATTTTATACTGGGAATGCTTTCTGCCAATCAGAAGGGCTAAAATGGAGGCCCACAACAAAAAGTCTTTAAAAATGATGCCTAGATTATGTGCATTTCTTTATGCAAACTACTACATAAAGTACCCACACCTATAGACCTTTCCTTATCCATTATCTTTTTACTTTCTTTTTAATACCTCTATCAGACTATATCTAACTGAATGTTCATATGTATCGACCTGTATAGCTATCTTACATTTTCATTATAACATTGGAGACAGGAGTTACTTTGTGATTTAGCTAGATAACTTTGGATTTTACTTATTTGTTGCTATGTTAATTGGGACTGTTTGGAATACAATTTTTGTTACAAGTGCATGGTGTGCATGTGTGTTGGGGGGGAATACTTTAGCTGTACAGTGCACCTGCTTTAAGACAGGATAGGGTGTAGGAGACCTTGGACTCACAAAGTTTGCATACATGATGGGACCTCATGAAAAGATACTGCCACTTTTTTTTTACTGCTGCTATTCATTGAGCAAAGGTTTTCACTTATCTGTCGACAATGACTAGTTCAGATTATTCTTTCCAATGTGGTTTGGTTTGCACTTGTCATATTGTCCACTCGCCTAGCTTTCTTTGGTCTCCTCTCAACTTCAGGATTCAAATAATTGTGTGCCACCTGCAAATTTTGCCACCTAACTGTTTTAGCTCTCTACCATCAATATACAATATAAGTGATATCAGTTCTTTTAGAGAAATTTTCCATTTACTTTTACCATGTCGTCTGTCTTTAAACCAGTTTATAATCCATATCAGAACTTTACCTCTAACCCTGTCACTGCTTAGTTTCCTTAAATACCTTGTTGTGAGGGACTTTGTCAAAGGCTTTTACAAAGTCCAAAGTCCAACTTTTTCTCTATTTTGGATTATTCTCCTGTATTTTAGATAAAGAATTGAAATAGATTAATGAAGCACAATTTATCTTTGTAGTAGCCATGCTGGTTAGCCCCTCTCATACCATGATCTTCTAGATGTTTTATAATTCTATTTGTGGTTATTGTTTCACCCAGTTTGCCTTGTACTGAAATAAGCCTTTACTACTCTGTAATTCCCAGGATCAGCCCTCCTCCCTTTTAAAAATAGGTAAAATATTTGCTTCTCTCTGGCATAGTAAGTGATTTTAATGAGAAATTTCATACTTTTATCAACTCAGCTATTTTATACTTAAATTATATATATTATTTGGATGTTGAAAGGTGCTCAGTTTGAACCAAGCAATTCTCTTGCATTGAAAATTGAGCTTTTTTTTTCAGCGTGTTTTATTTTTACATCTTGGGATACTAAGCTCGTTCTGAGTAAGTAATTGCCCATCCTCTGCAATCAGCAGATTCTGGGACTGAACTACACCTGTCACATTGTATTACAATACCTGCAGCTGCTCCTGCTTTTATAAAAGGAAATGCAACACTGAGACTTGTTGAAGAAAGATCTTTTTGTTTTCAGGTGGCAACATTTCAAGACTAAAATACCCCCTAAGGTCCAATTCGCTCACCCTTATTGACGCTTAACAGATCCTTAATGCTGTTAATACTCCCCTTTTCTTCAGTGGAACTTCTCTACAATGGAATGAGTAGAGGGAGCAACACCAAGACACTATTATGGTTTGTATGTATTTATATTATTGTAATGCATGGAGGCCCCTACCAGGGATTGGGGGCCCATTGTGCTAGGTACGGTACACACCCATAATGAAACATGGTCAGTACCCCCCAAAGAACTTATCAACAAATACAACTAATCCGTTCACTTCTCCTGCTTTAATTTTCTTCTGAAACATTGTGTATGGCTAGGCTGTTAAATTGTTGTCTTGTTCACTTTGTGGAACCACAGTACTTTAAGGTATTTCTAGTCAGATTAATTTCCATATACAGCATTCCTTTTTCTGCCCTCAGTCACAGTTTCCCTGTAAGAAAGAAACCAGAAGTAAAAGAAAAATAAATAGTACCTTTAGATCCTGTCCTGTTTTGCATAGAGAATGTGTTCCAGAAAAAGAACTGAAATTAATTGGAGAGCAACTGTGGGTACAGAACCTGAAATATTCAGATGCTATGATCTGGCTCAGGGAAAAGCAACCATACCTGACCTATAAGCCCTGATGGAGGAGTTGGAGTATAAAAGTCAGAAAGCACTGTGGCACTGAAAATGAATTAAAGCAAAATCAAAATCATTGGGCAATAAAAATGCCGGTGGCATATCAGCCTAGATGGGAATATCACTGAGCAATTAGGAGAGTGCCCCTTGGACTTCTTTGACAAAGCAAACACAAAAGGCAACCTCTAAAGTTGATCTGAATATCCTGAACAAAAAGTTACAGATCAAGCATTAATTTAAACTGCCTGAAGGCTATTGTCTACCAAGGAATTCGATAATGGCATCAGAGTAATTTCTTTAAATTCATTTTGCTTAGCTTCCTTTGGTTTATAGAATCATAGAATATCAGGGTTGGATGGGACCTCAGGAGGTCATCTAGCCCAACCCCCTGCTTGAAACAGGACCAATCCCCAATTTTTGCCCCAATCCCTAAATGGCCCCCTCAAGGATTGAACTCACAACCCTGGGTTTAGCAGGCCAATGCTCAAACCACTGAGCTATCCCTCCCCCCGAGAGAGATCAGTTATGTGCCATTTGAGAAAGGGGATAAAGTTATCAATTATGCATATGTTTTTACCATGTTAACTGATGTTCTCAAAAAACACACAACAACGCAGGAAGCTTTTCAATTATTAGCTCTAATCTTAAGGACTGCCCTGTGTCCTAAAGGCAGGGCCAACCACCTGCTGGGGAATTTGAAATCCTTCTTTCTTCTTGGACCTCCTGATGTCCCAAAGACACAGACTGATACTCAAGAGTCTGAGCCATTGGCACCACCCATTCTTAGCATGGGTCTCAGTCATGAAAATTCAGGGTGGGTCTAAATCCCTCTTTTACTGAAGTCAGTGACCAAAACTCTCACTAACTTGAGAGAGTCAAGTTTGTTTGTGTTATTCCTGAAGACACACGGGTTTTTATAGGGGAGAAAAGAGACCAAGAATAATGCACTGAGACAAGCAAAGGGTAGAACTTACTCCCCTTTTTTCAAGGAGGCGTATGGGGAGGGGAGCATCTCGCCCTTTGTGCGAGTAGGCGTACACTAGACATAGGTTTCCGTACCTCTTACGCTACAAGCTAGGGCTGTGATTCCCCTGCTCACGTGCATATATTCGCTCCAGCTCTCATCCAGCTAGTGTGAGTATAAATAGCCGGTATCAGGGATGGCAGCTGCAGACACATAGCTTAGCTGGGCGGAGGACATACCCAGGAGTTTCAGGCAAGTTTGTACTTGGGAGAGCTAAGCCAGGATTCTGTTGCCACCGCCTGTGCTACTGCGGCTACACTACTGTTAGCACCTTTTGCCGAGCTGGGCCAACTAACTGACAGCAAGTAGGGAGCACGACCTCCTCCTGATAACTCAGGCTACGGCTACACTACAGAGCTCACAGTGGCGCAGCTGCATCAGTACCAATGGGAGAGAGCTCTCCTGTCGATTTACTAGCTCCAGCCCCTGCGAGCAGCAGTAGCTATGTCATCTGGAGAAGCTCCGGGGTGCCTTAGGTCATTGTAATTTACATTGCTCAGAGGGGTGGCTTATTCACACCCCTGAGCGACATAACTTATACTGACGTAAGCTGAGCTGTGTACGTAGCCTCGGTAATGCATTCCCCAGACATGGGTGGCGGGTGGAAGCCCCCAGCTCTGCCCTTTCTGCTCACACCCCTCCCCCCCGTGGCTGGACCCTTGTCACCCCCTGCTCTCCTTGCGGCCAGAGCTACGAGCCCCATCCTGCCCAGAGTATTCCTGAGTCCCCTCCCTTGGCCAGAGGAGCCCCAGGCCAGCTGGAGCCCTGAACATCCCTCCCCTTCCCCCCTGCCCCCGTGGCTAGAGAAGCCCTGGGCCAGCCGGAGACCCCCAGCATGCACCACACCTCTCCAGACCCCAAGCCACCCTGCGGGAAAAACTCTTGTTTCTTCTCTTCTCGGAGAAGAACCTGAGCTTTGCTATGCCCCATGCAGGTTCCGGGGTGGCTGAGGAGGTGGTATGTGTTTCTCAGCTTCCCAGGTTCATCAGGAATCTCCCTGGAGTCCAGGAAGCTGAATAGCAGATACCACCTCCTTGGCTGCCCTGGAACTTGCATGGGGAATAATAATGTGCAAAAATTTCACCGGCCAAACCTGCAGCTAGCGTCTGGCAGCTGCAACTGTGCCAGGGCAGACTTAGGGCTTGTCTACATTACCTGCAGGATCAGCAGGCAGTGATCGAGCCAGCGGGGGTCCATTTATCGCGTCTAGTCTAGACGTGATAAATCGATGGCTGAACGCTCTCCCCTTGACTCCGGTACTCCACCGGAGCGAGAGGCACAGGGGGAGAGTCAATGGGGGAGCATCAGCTGTTGACCCACAGCAGTGAAGACTTTAGGTGAAGATCTAAGTAGGTCGACTTCAGCTACGTTATTCATGTAGCTGAAGTTGCGTAACTTAGGTCGATCTCCCCCACATAGCGTAGACCAGGCCTCAGCCTTTCCTGGCCTATTATACCTCCCTGAAGGCTTTAATCCTGACAATGTCTCTGATACATGGCCTGGAGGGGCCATCTCTGGAGTGAGATGATATTTCACCTTCCATGCCTGTACCGTGCTTGCCCTCACTACTGTGGTGCCAGTTGTGGTGGCTTTGGATGCCTGCTCACTGCTGTTTATACTGAAATTGTCAAACTCTTTTCACACAGGTCATCCATTTCCAGATATCTGTGAGTGGATAGCATTGCACTCTGGAAAGCAGCGCTCTGAAGATTTACTTTCACTGCATGAAATCAGGCTAGTAGACATCCTTTGTAAGTTGGGAATGGGAATTCTGAATGTTAGTTTCATTAATGCATGGGAAATAAAGGCACAATTGCTAAACCTGAGCAAGCATAAGGAGGAATGGGAAAGCTTCCTATCAAATTTGAAATGGAAAGCTTGAGGCTGCAATGGACAGTGAGGCTCATCTTACATTTCTTTTATTAAAGATCAAAGGCCAAATTAATCCTTGGTGTAACTCCACTAATTTCAGCTCAATGAGGTTACACCAGGGATACATTTAACACAACAGGTACAACATACAGCAATTTACAAGAAGGCTCCTTTGGGGAAAATTTGCACTCCACAAAGCTGAGTGGTGCCCTTTTTAATACAAAAACTTTAAACGTTGCCTTACATACTGTTCTGTAAATATTTTCCATGTGACAAACTACTAATGCACATTAAAGTAGAACAACATAAATCTCAAGTTTCTATCATTTATGGTGACCTCTAAAGCTTGAAATATCAGGTAATGAGAAAAATGTTAGCTGCTATGGTTTTTCTATACACAAGGCAACTACATACTTTCAGTCAGAGGACTTTTAAATTAAGGAACATAATCAGACAAGAAAGAACAAAGATAAAGTCTCCACAATTAAGCACAATGTGTATGACTTATTCCAAAACAGCAGTCATCTTGACTTGAAAGGGCGCTCCGACATGGAGGGCCTCACAGCTGGACCATTACAAACTTAAATATGCAGCATGAAATAACAGACATAGCAGATACAGTATATAGCTTACATGCCACACTACCATTCTAACCAAACTAGTTTGGGAAATATCCATTTGGTGCAGCCTTTCTCTTTTTATGTAGCTTATCCAAAAATGTGCTGCAAATAATATCTTTGATGCACTGCATCAGATTTATTCAAAATTCTTAGCTGCCCCTGCTGTCTTGGTCACTGTTTCCTCTCAGCTGTGCGCGTGCGAGTGTGCGCACACAGATCCTAAACCCCGTGCACATGGTGAAACATCACGCACACAAAAATTTGCACAGAAGCACAACAATTTGCACAGAAGACCTTTTTTGCGCACACGGCCTGTCAAAAATTAGAGGGAACACTGGACTCTCGGTTCAATAAATTGACATGGTTCCTCTACCTCCCTTTTCATATTCATGTAAAAAAAGTGGATGGAAAATAAAAACTGTCATATGATCTTGGCAGTTAGCCAGTGTTCCAGTAAGCTATTAAATATAATCTCACTTGTTCTTGAATTCTTTTTTTAAACATAGAAACAGTTTAAAATAATTACAAGGCACGAAATAACAAACAAAATCAACAGCAAAGGAAGTGAGTGTCTACTTAAATGAACAGCATCAGGGAGTGAGACATTTCTAGACATTGTCTTTTCAGCCCTAAAATACTAAGTAAGAATTGCCAAAAACTAAATGAAAATTACTTCAACATTATGCAAAGACCCAGACCAGCCACCACAGTGGTAAAATAGATCACCTGCGGAGCAATTTGGAGAGAGATACAGTTCACAGTAGCACTGGAGAATCATTAGTTCCCGAAGACTGCTCTGAATAGTTTGGGGTAGCCTCAGTTTATTTTCCCTATGGATATGCTGCCACACATAAGAATGTTCTCCTGGAGTGAAAAGAACAGGAGGACTTGTGGCACCTTAGAGACTAACACATTTATTTGAGCACAAGCTTTCGTGAGCTACTCACTTCATCGGATGGTGTTCCAACCATTCCGATACAGTTACTGCAATGACAGAGGTTTTACTTCATAGTCAATTAAACAGCAGCTAGATCTAAACAACTCTTTCGAAGGGTCTTTTGCCTGTTTAAGACAGTCAGTGACAGTCAAGACACTGACATTTAACTCTATCCCCTGACAGTGTATGTTAAAAGTTTTTCTGAGCACAGCACATGTAATTTATACTAATTGGATTGAGCTTCTATTCTTACCATATGTTCTCCAGTTCAACTCATTTTTAATATTGTTTGCTTCCTTAGAGATAATATTGAAGAGGAGACAGATTCTTAGACTGTAAAAATTCTATTTAAGCAAAAGACAAGGAGAATTATCAGAGGTCACCCTTAATTGTTTCCCTCCACTAAAGTGCAGGGCATGTTAGGAAAAAATGTTATAGAAACCAGCATGAAGTTACATGTTGGTACCAAATTAAGGAGGCTAGTAAGAACTCTAAAATGGCAACAGTACCCGGCAAATAAGGTTTTATTGCAATCAAAATAACTCATCACAAAGAATTTCTGGTGATTCCAATTGTAAAGATTTTTTTTTAAAAATAGTTTTTTTCATTTTGCAGAAAGTGAACTCCAAAGAGAGGGAAACATAGATAAGTACTTCCCTTCCATCTGTATTCAGTGACTGGGGCCACTGGCTTGATCCTGACAGGTGCTGAACGCTTCCTGAGGATTGCTGATCTCCCTTATCTCCCATTGGCCTAGAAGTGAAGCAGAAATAACTCCATTAAAGTCAATGGAATTGTAGTGGTTGTCAGACTGTTAGGAAAGAGAGGGCAGAAATCTTTTTCCCCCAGAGGAAAATTTCAACTTTGTATCAAACGCCAAACAATTTTTTTGTTTGTTTTAGACCAAAACCCCATTTTTTTAAAGTTTGGTTTTCCAACAAAAGATTTTTTTAAAAAAAGGGAAAAGCAGACACCTTCTGTGAAAATTTTCATTGTCAAAACCACAGTTTTCCAGATGAGAGCTTCATTGAGAGCTGAGGATTCTTACCATTTTGCAGAAAGTATTCAGCAACTCACAGACTCCCTGCCTCCTCCTTTCCCCAAAGTCCTCAGACCATTGACATACAAGATAGCAGAGGAGGTCTCTGCATGAATTCTGCTAACACATGCCAGAGTACTGTTATAGAGGTTATCAAGGGAGCCACCAGCCCCTTCTAGAAGTACTGATCAACACCACAACTTTGGACTCCGTTTTCTGTTGTTGAAGAAGCTGGCTCTTGGGCCGTTTGGAGTCATGGTCATTTGTGAATAGGAAGGCTTCCCTGATATATGCTGCTGAAGTTGAATCATTACCCACAGAAAATGCTTACCGTTCCTCAGGGTGACAAAACTCAATCATTGAGTAAGGAAAACAAACAAAACTTTTTCATTTTCTTACTTTCTTTATCATCTGATTTTAGAGCTAGATTGTCAACTGTCAGGGGAAATTAAATATTTGAAAAGACAAGACATACACTGTCAGGGGATAGAGTTAAGTGTCAGTGTCTTGACTGTCACTGACTGTCTTAAACAGGCAAAAGACCCTTCAAAACAGTTGTTTAGATCTAGCTGCTGCATTGCACACTAAACACTCTAGGCCAGATGATATTGACTGACATATTTATTTGCTCTTTTATAGGAAGGTATTCTGTTGAAAGACTTTGAACAAGAGCCACCATTTTGAGAATGGTTCTTATTCAAGTTTGACAGTGCAGAAGCGTGGCAACAGTGTCCAGAGCACACTGATATTTGGGATAATCCCTTAAGGCATCTCAGGCTCTCAACCAAGAGAGCTCAGGTGCATGTGGCTCAGGTGGACACATGGAGTATGTATTTTCGTGATAACTTCTGCCAGATGATTCACAAAGCAGTACTGATGCTAACCTAAGACGAAGCACTTGGGGTGGAATCTGCTGATTTACGTGTATGAAAGAGGTTGTCCTCTGGTGTCTGGCACACAGATCTGCTACTGTGACCAACTAATGATCTTGTTTAAGGTTTACAGGGGGCTATTACACCACTCAGAGGTCACTGGAGTACAGCTGCACTCTGGACATCACCCTGACATGACCCCTCTGCCGGAAGACTCCTCAGCTGTCAGCTATGGCAGCTTACAGCCCTTTGCATTGCTAGCACAGAAAAGAGACTCTGTTGGGAGCCAGGATCTGGCCCATACCATGTAGGGGGGATGTTATTTATATCACACGTTTTAGTTGTCTTCATCCACATGTCAAGCCTGGAGACCATGTTTAGTAATATCTGTCTTCTTAGAAGACACGTAATTATGCTAATGGCTTGGACTCTGTCTAGCAGTTGACGATTTATAGCAGCTACACTACATGCATGTATATTGTGACAGGGTCGGGCCAGATAGCTACAGGAGAGTAATTTTTTTTTTGAAGCAGAAGATGTTTTTATTTGCATAACACACTTACAAAGTAAAAGCAGCATATGCACTGTGTAACACAGCAACCAATCGTAATTGTTTTCTCATTAGCTTCAGGGGAGGGAAGTGTTCAAGCTTGCCCGGGCCCAGAGAGGGGGGCTTCCTTGACTCTTGTGGTCTTCCACCCTTCCGAGTTACCTGGTGGCCCAGAGCAAGGGGGCATCATCGACTCTGGTGGTCTTCCACCCCCTTGAGTTACCTGGCGCCATGCCCGAGTGTCACCAACAATTCCCTCCTCTGAAAGCACCCAACAAGAGGGGCAGGCTGTGGGGTGGACAATCCGGGGGGAGGTCACGTGCACCCACGTGTGAAAGGACCCCTCTAGGATGGTGGTGTCCACAGAAGCAATGGCTGGGGCTCCCTTACTCTCTCCCCCAACCAAAGGGTCAGACAAAGAGACCTGGACGGGGACACCGAGCAGAGAACCTCAGAAAGCGCCCACTGCTCCTCAAAACATCAAGGGAGTCGGTGGACGCTGCCCCGCCCGGATACGTGAACGGACCGAGGATCGGAAAATGGCCCCACAGTCACAGGAAACTCCATCGGCCAACCTCCTCTCTCTGGTTTTATAGATGGCCATTTTAGCCAGGGCCAGAAGGAGGTTAACTAGGAGATCCCACGACTTTGTGAGGCCACGGATGGGGAGTGCATAAATAAAAAGGTGAGGGGAAAAATGCAACCAAAAACATAATAGGAGATTTGTGAGGAGCTGGAACAGGGGCTACAGCCTGACGCACTCCAGATATATGTGCGCCAGGGTTTCCCTCACACCACAAAAGGGACAAGTATCTGGGATGTGGGTGAACCGCGTCAAGTACGTGCCCGTGCTCACAGCTCCGTGAAGGAGCCGCCCACTGATGTCCCCGACGGGCCTTGGAACCAAGCTGGAATATATGCTGGCCCACCGGGGCTGCTCACCCTCCAAAGGTGGCAGAAGGTCTCACCAATTTGTGTCGGGGCGGGACACTAGAGTGAGGGAGTGTAGGGTGTGGAGCGCAAGCGTGTATAGATGTTTCCTTGGCACAGTTTGGAAGCATACCGGCTGCAGTTCATGCAGGGTGGTGGTCACTCCAGATGTTCACTAGGGAGCGATGTTCAGCTATCTCCCAGAGGGTGTCCGTGGCGGCCGGTCACTGCTCGGTCCCCAAGCGGTCTCGCTTCTCGAGGGTGGTATTAAAATCCCCTCCCAGGACCAAGCACTCATGAGAATCTAAGGTGCCGAGGAAGGCGGACGCCTGCTGATAGAATTGCAGCCACTCCGGGCCCAATGTCGGGGCATAGACGTTAACAAGGTTAACCACGAGCCCCTCTATACAGACCCGGAGTTGCAGCAGGTGACCCTGCATGGCCTTGGTGACCCCTAGCACCTCGGGCCATAGGTCGGGGGAGAACAGGGTCACCACTCCAGCCTGCCGAATCGTGAAATGGCTAAAGTAGACCCTATGCCCCCACTCCAGCCGCCAACTATCTTCGGCGGTCAGATCTGTATGGGTCTTCTGCAGGAAAATCACAGAGTACCCTCCCTCCTGAAGGAAGGAGAGCACCTGGGACCTGCGGAGAGCCATCCTACAACCCCAGGTGTTCAAGTTGCGATGGTGAGAGGTGTCATGGGGAGGGCCAGGGGGGATCCTCACTGGCAGGGACGCTTGCATCCCCCAGCGGGCCGCGCGACAGTCCCTGACCCATCCCATAGGTGAGTAATTGGTCACGGAAGACGTGGACCCGCCAGTAAGCCGCGGCATCCTGCTTCCCCGTCCCTTTACCTTCCCCGATGAGGGCCCTTGTGGCCCGGAGGATTTGAAAAAAAAACCCCATCGCTGGAAAGCAAGCTGTACCTTGTTGCAGGAGCCACGAACGTCCTCTAAAAACTTCCGCAGCTCTCCTCGCAGCTCATGGGGGGTAGGGTTACGGTTTCCTGGTTGTTCCCCAGCAGGGCCCTTGGTGCAGCCCTGTGGCCCACTAAAACGGGCAAGCAGGATGCGGACCCCGGACGGGGTGCCTGATGGGCTGGAGCTTCTTGGCCCGCCTCAAACCCTGGGGCGATAGGGGGCGGTGGAGGGAAAATAGCAGCCCCTAATGGGTCGGGGCAGGAGAACGCAAAGGCCGCTCCCTGGGGGTCATCAGTTGGAAAAGGGAAGGGGACAGCCCCGGGAGTGGCGATAACATCGCAGGAGGTAGACTGGATAGGGGTAGAGGCAGGGGCAGAGGCGAGGTTCTGGGAGGCAAGCAGCTGGATGGTGGTGCCTCCTGATCAGGCTCGAGGGTTAAGGGGGTAGGGAGGGAGCTCTCAGTGATACCGGGCGCAGGCTCTATGGTGGATTTAGCAGCTACAGCATCAGGAGGTGGATTATCTTCTGTTGGGCCCCCGCCCGGGAAGGAAATCAGGGCAAGCAGCTACGTCCAGAGGCAGGTGTTAAACAGCCAGCAATGACAATAGAGGGGGCAGTGATGAGGATAGTAGTGGGGGGGGCACACAGATGGATCGGGGGGCAGCTCCATGCCACACCTCCTGTGTCCCTACAAACACAGTCACAACACAGTCGAGGCCTCCCCCCACACAAGAGCTCAGTTCGAAAGTTACTCAGTCTTGGGCCCCCTCCACGACGAGTTGTAGATTCCCCGGGAGGTGTTCCTCCGGTAGACGGCTGTTTCCCTTCCTTGTCCGGACATTCTTTTTCGCAGCTCCAACATTCCAGGGATGCTGGAGCAGGTGATAAGAAATTCTCTCAGCCAGAGACGGGTCCACAAACAAACAGCAAGCGGCTGGGTCTGGGGGCTGGGTCCCTCCACTCCCCCACTCCGGGGAGTGGGTCAGCAGGCCCCCCCTCTCTCAGGGCGGGAGGTTGCAGCTGGAGCGGCAGCAGCATCCGAGGGCGGGCGGGCAGGGGGGCTAACAGCCGGCCGGCAGCTGGCCAGCACTCTAGCAACGGCAGAAAAAGAAAAAAAAACAACAAAAAGAAAAGAAAGGGGGAGAGCATCTGGCCCGGTCGGGGGGGGGGGGGGGGGGCTGAAAGCAGGGGCAAAAAACAAGAAAAGCCCAGGCTAGAGGGCAGCAGTAGGAGAGCAGGCTAAGTAGGTCCCTTTTCCCTGGGTAAGGTAACGGAAGGTTTCAGAACAATCAGGAACCTTCTGGAGACAATTAAGATAGGCTGATTAGAACACCTGCAGCCAATCAAGAAGCTGCTAGAATCAATTAAGGAAGGCTAATCAGGGCACTTGGGTTTTAAAAAGGAGCTCACTTCAGTTTGTGGTGTGTGTGTTTGTGTGAGGAGCTGAGAGTGAGAACATGGACTGTTGGAGGACTGAGGTGTACAAGCATTATCAGACACCAGGAGAAAGGTCCATATGGTGAGGATAAAGAAGGTGTTGGGAGGAGGCCATGGGGAAGAAGCCCAGGGAGTTGTAGCTGTCGCACAGCTGTTCCAGGAGGCACTCTAGACAGCTGCATTCCACAGGGCCCTGGGCTGGAACCCGGAGTAGAGGGCGGCCCCGGGTTACCCCCAAATCCTCCCAACTCCTGGTCAGACACAGGAGGTGTCAACCTGGACTGTGGGATCAGAAAAATGGCCAAGCTGAGGGCTGCTGTGAAGCTCCAAGGCAAGCAAATCTGCCAATAAGCGACAAACCCACCAAGGTAGAGGAGGAACTTTGTCACGATACATTAAAAGTATTGTATTTGAATATGCTGTGAAAAGCATTATATTTCTCCTTGTCTGTATTTACTTAAAGAGAACATGCAAGTTAGCCTAGAAATCACCCACATTCTTGTGTAAAGTTGATATAGCAAGTGATTTTTCTCTGCTAGTGCTTGTGTGGATTTCAGAGTGCATTGGAGACATTTTGGGAAAAATTCTCCCCTGTGCCAGAGTTCCACTCAGCACAGTGTGCTAGGGGCATTGGGAGGTTGGTTATGATAAGCTCCCTGATTCTCCGGGCTCTGCCAGCCCCAACAATGCTTAGAGTTACTCCTGGGCAGCTCTAAGTTCTGTCACCAACATGCTTCCTTAATGATGGATGGCCATGGTGGAACTCCTTCATGTCTCCTGCCTGATCCTGACACACCTGCCTCAACATACCCCCTCCACCCACCATCACTGCAGGGAGGGGGCAGTGGAATCCAACTCAGGTGTGCTTGCAGTGAATTATCCTACATTGGGGGACTTCTCTGCTAATCATTTGCAGCTGGATTGCAGCTTCTTGGTGCCTCCTGAGTGGCACATAGGGTTCATAAGCCAGTTTGAGAGTTTGGCCCAAGATTTATTTACACATCAACTATATTTGCTCATAATTCAAAATTAGAGGAGTGGTTTAAATAGAGTAGGGAACTGTCTGAGTGTTTGCCTGTCTCTAGAACTGAACATAAATGCTTTTGTAAGGTTTGGCAAGGTTAGAGTAAGCTCCCACCCCAGTCACATTTCTCTGTCTTTTTTTAAATTTCTGTCTGATGAATATGGTTCCCTTTTTAGGCTTACTTTAAATTAAATCTTGAGGTTCCCATTCAGTCTAAAAACCCATGGGAATTTACCTGTGGTAGGGCTGCGTAAAAACTGAGTTAGACCTGACCGCTCAGGCCATTATGCTGAAAGGGGATGATAAGACAAACCCATGACAAACTTGTGTGCATTAACAACAAAACAGTGTGATCGGATTAATTTACTGAGGGTGCAACTCTATAGGCAGCCTGCATCCATTAGCAGTAAGCAGATCCAAACCAAATATTCTCAGGAACCCAGAATCCTGGATACATTTACGTTTTTCCACTGAGCTATAAAGCCTCTGAAACAAATATTTTAATTTTAATGACATTTTACAATAAGAGAGATACCCCATGGGCTGAATACCAAATCTCTCAGCCTTAAGAGTAATTTTTCTGACAAGAAATATGTCACTGAAAATAAGGGCTCACAATGAAAATGCTGACACAACTTTGTAGCGTCACAAACATGAAACTTCAGTGACAGCAACACTGAACAGAAACATGTTATTGAGACAAAGTTTTTACATGTGTGTCATTCAAAAGCAAATTAGATTTTCTTAGTGAAATCCACTAAATTTGTAATCTATAATTTGAACAAGGGTTCTATTCTTTTTTCAGAAAATACATAAAATGGTTTGAATTATCAATGCCTGTAATAAGCATCAGGCACAATTGGATAGAATGGGCCAGATCTTTGGTCCTTCTGCAACTGCTCTAGTCACGCAAAGGGGATTAAATACTGACTTAACCAGCTCCCTGAGGATTCTACATCTCTATGAGCGGTAGAGCTGGTGTTTAGCTGTTCATCACCCTTTCTGAGATCTTGCCGTGGCCAGTGCAAACCCGCACTCTGCTGATCCCCTGCTGTTGGAATATCCCTTGGAGACAAAGTCAACAGGGTTTAATTTCAAACAGCTTCTGGCATTGCTTTAATTTGTTTTAGGGACAAAAATCAACCAATAATTGGTCCTAGGATTGGGGAGCCAGAAAGGTAGCCTGCAGCCATTTTTTGCCATCACCTCCTTTCCAGTCCTGAGCTGAACCCCATGTGGCTGGACCAGAGATACTTGTCTTTTCCCAAATTGTACATGCTTCTTGGACCCCTCTATTTTATGATAAAACTCTGTTTCTTTCTTGAACATAATGATTTCCTTTGCTTCTCTGGCCTTTCTTGGTAAATTGCTTTTTTTTTTTTTTTTTCCAAATATAGTCAGTTCCAAGGATAATACCTTTATCTTCTTATTCTCTAATAGATAAGATTACTTGCTGTGAGACTTTACTAAGCACTATGTTGGATAATTTTCAACATGGGAAGCTGTATTAGATTGTGGGTGGGTGGGTGTGGGGGCTAGATCCTGAGAAAAAAATTGAGACGATATATTATCTAAATTGAGCTTTTAATCCTCTTTAAGAAATTCTAGTAACAAAGTGCATTTTCTCGTTTCCTCAAATTTCTTATTGACCCATTGAAAAATGCTGGATTTTGTATATAAAAGCTTTGGATTGCCCTTTTCTAGACAGACACTGTTGGACAAAACTACAATGGACTTTTCACTAATCATGTAGAGCAATACTGATCATTATACAATGTGATTTTTGGAAAGTAACAGCTGCTGCTAGACTCAAAGAGAGAGAATGAGCAAAGATGTAACAAAAGGAGAGCTGGGTAATTAATTTTAAATAATTTGAGATGTGATTGAAAGTCAGCTCACATGCTTATGAAGTTACATCCTCTCCCCATTGAAGTCAATGGGAGTTTTGCCATTGACTTCAGTGGGGCCAGGATTTCACCCAGGATTTTTTTTAGCCTTGGTTTTGTGATCAAATCCTTTCAAGTCTCATGCAAAACAGGGTGAGGCTTGGTACATAGCTGAATGGAAGACCTCTAAGAAAGACCCAGGAATGATACCTAGAAGAGGCATTTTCCCTTTGAGTCAGCACTGAGCCTCCAGGATCTCTGTGTTGAGGAAGGAGGGGCAATAGACAATGTGGTCTTGGACACATTATCTTTCACATGAATCTGAGTCCTGACCACTTGACATTAAACACTCCATGGCATTTTTCAAAAGCTTAGGTGTGTTAACTCTAGACAAATAATCATATTTTGCCTATTTAAATTGCCCCTTCAATTTCAATTGGATAAGGTGTTCTTCCTTGCTGTCTGTCACAATAGTTAAACAGCTGCTATATTCCAAGTTTCAGAGTTGGATGAAAGATACTGTTTTGTGAGTCTTAACCAGCCTTTAAAGAAAGGTACTATAGAAATACAAAATCCTATTTACTGCAGATAGACATGGTCTGCAAGGTTTGAAGTTGAATTTTTAAATCCCCAAAATGTTTTTTATTTATTTTTATTTTGGGGAGGGAAGTGAGAGGGTTGGATCTGGGGTTCTGATTTGGCCCACAACAGGGATGGGTCCTTCTGTGAGATTCAGATCCAGGTCTGGATTCCACTCACCCTGAGCCCAAAGTTCAAGGATGTGCAGGTGCAAGGTTTTGATTGAGATCCATTTCTATTTACTATACAGTTTTCTAAAGGGGATAACAGTCCCTCTGCAGGTATCAGAATGCCCATGGTTCTATGGTAGTTTCATAGGTATCTTGGGTTTGTGCCCTTCTTCACACTTAAACAGACATGGTGTATCAGGATGTTTCTCACTTTACTATGGTCTGTGCAAAGCTTCCCTTGCTGTCTTTTCAATGTCAGTACTACTTTTATTCAGACATTATTATTTTAGACTTCTCTGTGTGAGGCTGTAAAGGCAAAGATGAGGAACAGAATATGGATAAAGTAACTTTTTCTTGACTTCCCTCAATTAATTCACAAGCATATCAGGTCAGGGTCAAAAATGGCAAATGAGAATGTTGAGGAAAAAGTTTGATCTGTCAAGATATGCTTCTCATAATACTAACATGCATGATTTTTAAACTACTATCCATGTCAAAAATTGCTTGCCTATTAGAGGTGGGTTTTAGCTTCAAAAGTCAAACAACATTTATTGAAAACTTTGGGCATACTTTAAAATGTAAGGTGTAAATCAGGGCACACCTTTCAATGCTGTTTTTAATGTATATGTCATAAATATAAACGGAAGGGTATCCACCTTTCTGTATACAGTGCTATAAAATCCCTCCTGGCCAGAGGCAAAACCCTTTCACCTGTAAAGGGTTAAGAAGCTAGGATAACCTTGCTGGCACCTGACCAAAATGACCAGTGAGGAGACAAAAAGAAAAAGAGGACTTGTGGCACCTTAGAGACTAACAAATTTATTTGATCATAAGCGATGCTGTGAGCTGTAGCTCGTGAAAGCTTATGCTCAAATAAATTTGTTAGTCTCTAAGGTGGCACAAGTCCTCCTTTTCTTTTTGCGGATACAGACTAACACGGCTGCTACTCTGAAATGAGGAGACAAGTTACTTTCAAAGCTGGAGGGCGGGGGGAACAAAGGGTCTGTCTGTCTGTATGAGGCTTTTGCCAGGAACAGACCAGGAATGGAGTATTAGAACTTGTTAGTAAGTAATCTAGCTAGAAATACGTTAGATTTCCTTTTGTTTAAATGGCTGGTAAATAAGCTGTGCTGAATGGAATGTATATTATGTTTTTGTGTCTTTTTGTAACTTAAGGTTTTGCCTAGAGGGATTCTCTATGTTTTGAATCTGATTACCCTCTAAGGTATTTACCATCCTGATTTTACAGAGGTGATTCTTTTACTTTTTCTTTAATTAAAATTCTTCTTTTAAGATCCTGATTGCTTTTTCATTGTTCTTAAGATCCAAGGGTTTGGGTCTGTGTTCACCTATGCAAATAGGTGAGGATTTTTATCAAGCCTTCCCCAGGAAAGGGGTTGTAGGGCTTGGGGGGATATTTTGGGGGGGAAGACATCTCTAAGTGGGCTCTTTCCCTGTTCTTTGTTTAACACGCTTGGTGGTGGCAGCATAGGGTTCAAGGACAAGGCAAAGTTTGTACCTTGAGGAAGTTTTTAACCTAAGATGGTAAGAATAAGCTTAGGGGGTCTTTCATGCAGGTCCCCACATCTGTACCGTAGACTCCAGAGTGGGGAAGCAACCTTGACGGTATATTTAACATTTCTGTCTCATTTCAACCAGGAATAAAGCCTTTTGGATTTCTGTTAAAAATTCCAACATCGGTTTCTCTGTCTATTTTGTATTTTTAATGTGGATTACAAAGAGTAGTGGGAAGAGATACTATATTTTCAATGCATAAAAGAAGAAAGGTCCTTCAGTACTTTATTATATTTGGCTTCATCCTATTTCTGCTAAAATTATTTTATTTCAGTTCTGGGGGTGTTTTCTTCCTAATCCCATGACACATCACCACCACTACTAAGAACAATGACTTTTCCCTGCCTGCATTCTGTCATAAAGGCAGTCAAGTACTGCTGGGGGGAAAGGGACATCATAAAAAGGAGGAATGCAAAATGTGGCTACCAGATGTGGGATATGTTTGGTGGTTTTAGGGCCTGATTCTGTCCCCCTCATCTTTACATGGGAGGTTTGTGTGGCTTCACTGCACAAAGAAAGGCTTCGGGTAGCGGAGCCAGAAGGAATGCACTCCCCATCAAAGCAACTGTAATAAGAGGATGTTAAGATTGCCCAGCTAACACCCTCAGAAGTCAGGAAATGCCGGAGTTAAGGTTCATGCACAAGCCTAACCCTGCCCCCTCGTGTGTGATGCATAAAAAAAAATAGCCATGATCACACACACAGCTGGCATAAATCAGTTTAGCTACTTTGAGGTCAATGGAGCTAGGCTGATTTACACCAGGTGAGAATCCATCCCCCTATTTCTAATACAATATGTAATAGCATACTTTTTTCTACAAGTCTAGTTACACATGTATAGCACCTTCCATTACTATGTATAGATTCATAGATTTTAAGAGCAAAAAGCACCATTTTGATCATCTAGTTAGTCTGATTTCTTACTGAACACAGACCATAGATTTCAGAGTAGCAGCCATGTTAGTCTGTATTTGCAAAAAGAAAAGGAGGACTTGTGGCACCTTAGAGACTAACAAATTTATTTGAGCATAAGCTTTCGTGAGCTACATGCATCCGATGAAGTGAGCTGTAGCTCACGAAAGCTTATGCTCAAATAAATTTGTTAGTCTCTAAGGTGCCACAAGTACTCCTTTTCTTTTTACAGACCATAGAATTTCCCTCAGTAATTCTTGAATCAAGTATATCCACTGTGGATCCCACACAAATAGACAATGACAAATTCTCTACACAAACAAAACAAATAAAAGAAACATGTTACATAATTCGAAGTGAATGGTAGGTATGATTTTTCATCACTACCATGTTACGTTTAAATATGAGATGTTCATAAGTAAAAAGAGCAATTCCCTCTATAATTCCTTTCTGAAAGGTCTCTCACTTTGGGCTGGAGTGCCATCAGTATACTAAGGACATGCAGCTCCATAACTTGTTTTCTTCAAACCTAGATGATGCAGTTCTTTTTTTACAAGATTCTGCTTTCTCAGTACCTGGGATGTAGATGAAAGCAAAGTAGCTTTATATGAATCTGCATAAAACATGAAATTTATGAGTTTAAGTTGAAATTGGGTAAAATTTGGTGGGTTCAGCTGATTTCACTGAGGATTTGGGTATGTTCTAACCACAAAACTTCAAACTGCAATGCAAGGCATGGAAACCCACGCAAAACAAGATCAAAAAGGTTTGCCAAGCTCCCTGCAAACTGAAAGCACCAAATTTCACACTTCTGCTTCCCAATCTCCCTAATAGCGTCTCTCCATGGAGTATGAAAGAGAGATGGATTGCAGCCACTGAAATTGGCTTTAAAGGCTTTTTCAACTCCTAACAAGTTCCTTCTCTGCTAGGTTCTTTGCCAGCCTGAAGGATTTTCTTCAATCAATTTTCTCCTCTCTCCTTCATAACTGAAAATCTTCAACTAAGTCCTGTCAAAATCTTTCCATTTCCACAGGAAATAAGTTCTTAATCTTGTGTTATAATTCAAATCTTTCAGGCTTCCACTATTGATCATCTTTGCTGTACCCATCTAAAGTAAATGCTGATGCATCCTTCCTGAAGTAGTTTAACCACAAAAGATACTATACTGTACTTTAGATAAAGTGTTGCCAGTATGCCTTGCACTGTAGTATATGATATTCATCTCATTAATTAATTTTATTTTATTCCAGCAATGCATCTCAACAGCCAGTTCATTCATTTAATACAGATGTGTGTTAAGTGGAGATTTTAGGGACTTTAATTTACTACTTGTTTTTGAGACATTGTGAGCTTTGTCTCTTTCTTCCTCTTCATCTACAGGTGTTTGTGCATTATCAGTCTACATTCAGTCGCACATGCTATCTCCCATGTCTGGTATTTGAACAATTCATAACTGCTTGAACCCGACTGCAAAATCTATTGCTCTTTTCTGTGTTCAGTTTCATTGTGAAAGCTAGAAACTGAGACAGACAGAGATAAGAATGTGCTGGCAAATGCAAGCTGTTTAGCCGCTCAGGAATCACTGAGTCTTTGCATGTTTCCTCCCATGTAATTCCATCACCAGTGCTTGTGTTTTGAATTGTTAATAAACTTAAATATAATGGGTCTAACTTCCAGCAGTATACAACAGGATGATTTGTGTTTATAATTTTAAAAACAAACATAAATGGAAACATTCATTTCAGTGCTTTTACAACATAAACCAGGGGTTTATACATGTCCAGTTATCTGGTAAATCTCAAATTTACATGTGGCTTGTAAATCTCAAATTCTGTATCTTCAGATTTTGCCTCTGATAAAATGTACACTTCATTAGAAGAAAGGAAGGGAGTCATATTTACTATGCTCACTACTGTTTCATTGAACGTGTCTTTTTCCTTACTTCTATCCCAAATACCATGGTTATGAGTGGGGTATAAGTGTTTATATTGATAGGTCCCCATCTCCAGTAAAGAGGAACAGGTTTTATATAATTTTTGTGTTTGTAGAAAGTCTCATTTTGTTACTGTTCATTGTCTGGAAGTTAACTGGATCTGATCTGATCTTTTCTCACTGACCTTTTCTATACTTTGTTGTTGTGTAACAGTGGCAGTTAAGATGTAACATACAGATGCTGGCCATAACATAGCTGCACTGATTATAAATCTAGATTGTGCTGTTCTAAGGACTAAATTGAGGCTTTGCTATAAGCCCTCAAAAAGGTTCAGTATGTAGCTGTGCTGCCCCAGAGGGAATCCCCCGAAGGAATCCAGAAACCAGATTGTCTCAAAGTCAGTTTGGTTTGTTTCCCTTTTATTCAATAGGGTGAGGGAGTCATTTGCACTAGCCTTTTACCTAGCACAAATGACTTCACCTGACACACCAGCTCAGCTGTGCTGGCCAATATGTTGTGGGGATGTGAACAAGGCTCCATCCACTCCCTGCCCGTATGGCTTGGAGTGGGGAGTAGCAGCTCCACAGTGACTGCTCTCCCCTCCTTCACTGTTATCTGTAATCCACACAGGTACCTTATGCATCCTGGGGAGCAGACCCTTGGGAAGGTATCAATTGACTTCAATGGAGCTATGACAGTTTTTACACCAACTCAGTATCTGCTCCTTGGTCCCCTGTGGGGCAGACCATGATCTATCCTCTATATTTGAAAGCTCAAGGTAAACCATAGCCTAAAATACAGCACAAATCACATTGTCATTAGGGTTCAGAGTAACAGCCGTGTTAGTCTGTATTCGCAAAAAGAAAAGGAGTACTTGTGGCACCTTAGAGACTAACCAATTTATTTGAGCGTAAGCTTTCGTGAGCTACAGCTCACTTCATCAGATGGAGCTCTAACTCTCAATTAAACAAACATTAAGGAGTCCTTGTGGCACCTTAGAGACTAAGGGTATGTCTACACTACGAAATTAGGTCGAATTTATAGAAGTCAGTTTTGTAGAAAGCATTTTTATACAGTCGATTGAGTGTGTCCCCACACAAATGCTCTAAGTGCATGTAGTCAGCAGAGTGTGTCCATAGTACCGAGGCAACCATCGACTTCCGGAGCGTTGCACTCTGGGTGGCTATCCCACAGTTCCCGCAGTCTCCGCCACCCATCTGAATTCTGGGTAGAAATCTCAGTGCCTGATGGGGCGAAAACATTGTCATGGGTGGTTCTGCGTACATATCGTCAGGCCCCCATTCCCTCCCTCCCTCCCTCCCTCCGTGAAAGCAAGGGCAGACAATCGTTTTGCGCCTTTTTTCTTGAGTTACCTGTGCAGATGCCATACCATGGCAAGCATGGAGCCTGCTCAGCTAACTATCACCGTATGTCTCCTGGGTGCTGGCAGACGTGGTACTGCATTGCCTCACAGCAGCAGTTTATTGCCTTTTGGCAGCAGACAGTGCGGCATGACTGATAGCCGTCACTGATGTAGTCCTGGGTGCTCTTTTAACCGGGCGCCTGGGCAAACATGGAAGTGACTCAGTCAGGTCATTTCCCTTGTTTCGTTTCATGGAGATTGAGTCCTACCGGCAGTGCACTGTCTTTTAATCTGCAGCTAGCAGAAGACGATGGCTAGCAGTCATACTGCACCATCTTCTGCCGAGCACCTAGGAGATGACGATGGCTAGCGGTCGTACTGCACAGTCTGCTGCCAGCAAGATGTACAAAGATAGATGAACTTGCTCAAAACAAGAAATAGACCAGATTTGTTTTGTATTCATTTTCTCCTCCCTCCCTCTGTGAAATCAACGGCCTGCTAAACCCAGTTTTGAGTTCTATCCTTGAGGGGGGCCATTCAGTTTCTCACAAAGCCACCCCCTTTGTTGACTTTAATTCCCTGTAAGCCAACCCTGTAAGCCAAGTCATCAGTCGCCCCTCCCTCCGTCAAGGCAACGGCAGACAATCATTCTGCACCTTTTTTCTGTGCAGACGCCATACCACGGCAAGCAAGGAGTCCGCTCAGATCACTTTGGCAATTAGGAGCACATTAAACACCACACGCATTATCCAGCAGTATATGCAGCTCCAGAACCTGGCAAAGCAATACCGGGCGAGTAGGCGATGTCAGCGCGGTGACGAGAGTGATGAGGACATGGACAGAGACTTCTCTCAAAGCATGGGCCCTGGCAATGTGGGCATCATGGTGCTAATGGGGCAGGCTAATGCGGTGGAATGCCAATTCTGGGCCCAGGAAACAAGCACAAACTGGTGGGACCGCATAGCGTTGCAGGTCTGGGATGATTCCCAGTGGCTGCGAAACTTTCGTATGCCTAAGGGCACTTTCATGGAACTTCGGGACTTGCTTTCCCCTGCCCTGAGGCACAAGAATACCAAGATGAGAGCAGCCCTCACAGTTGAGAAACGAGTGGTAATAGCCCTGTGGAAGCTTGCAATGCCAGACAGCTACCAGTCAGTCGGGAATCAATTTGGAGTGGGCAAATCTACTGTGGGGGCTGCTGTAATGCAAGTAGCCAACGCAATCAAAGATCTGCTGATATCAAGGGTAGTGACCCTGGGAAATGTGCAGGTCATAGTGGATGGCTTTGCTGCAATGGGATTCCCTAAGTGGGGTGGGGCCATAGACAGAACCCATATCCCTATCTTGGCACCAGAGCACCAAGCTGGCGAGTACATAAACCACACGGGGTACTTTTCAATAGTTCTGCAAGCACTGGTGGATCACAAGGGATGTTTCACCAACAACAATGTGGGATGGCCAGGAAAGATACATGACGCTCGCATCTTCAGGAACTCTGGTCTGTTTCAAAAGCTGCAGGAAGGGACTTTATTCCCAGACCAGAAAATAACCATTGGGGACGTTGAAATGCCTATAGTTGTCCTTGGGGACCCAGCCTACCCCTTAACGCCATGGCTCATGAAGCCGTACACAGGCAGCCTGGACAGTAGTCAGGAGCTGTTCAACTACAGGCTGAGCAAGTGCAGAATGGTGGTAGAATGTGCATTTGGACGTTTAAAGGCACGCTGGCGCAGTTTACTGACTCGCTCAGACCTCAGCAAAACCAATATTCCCACTGTTATTACTGCTTGCTGTGCGCTCCACAATATCTGTGAGAGTAAGGGGGAGACGTTTATGGCGAGGTGGGAGGTTGAGGCAAATAGCCTGGCTGCTGGTTACGCGCAGCCAGACACCAGGGCGGTTAGAAGAGCACAGGAGGGCGCGGTACGCATCAGAGAAGCTTTGAAAACCAGCTTCATGACTGGCCAGGCTACGGTGTGAAAGTTCTGTTTGTTTCTCCTTGATGAAACCCCCCGCCCCTTGGTTCACTCTACTTCGCTGTAAGCTAACCACCCTCCCCTCCTCCCTTCGATCACCGCTTGCAGAGGCAATAAAGTCATTGTTGCTTCACATTCATGCATTCTTTATTAATTCATCACACAAATAGGGGGATAACTACCAAGATAGCCCAGGAGGGGTGGTGGAAGAGGGAAGGACAAGGCCACACAGCACTTTAAAATTTTAAAACTTATTGAATGCCAGCCTTCTGTTGCTTGGGCAATCCTCTGGGGTGGGGTGCCTGGAGGCCCCCCCACTGCGATCTTGGGCATCTGGGTGTGGAGGCTATAGAACTTGGGGAGGAGGGCGGTTGGTTACACAGGGGCTGTAGTGGCGGTCTGTGCTCCTGCTGCCTTTCCTGCAGCTCAACCATACGCTGGAGTATATTAGTTTGATCCTCCAGCAGCCTCAGCATTGAATCCTGCCTCCTCTCATCACGCTGCCGCCACCTTTCAGCTTCAGCCTTCGCTTCAGCCCGCCACCTCTCCTCCCCGTCATTTTGTGCTTTCCTGCACTCTGACATTGTCTGCCTCCATGCACCGTCTGTGCTCTGTCAGTTTGGGAGGACAGCATGAGCTCAGAGAACATTTCATCGCGAGTGCATTTTTTTTTTTTTTTTTTTTTTTTTTTGCCTTCTAATCTTCGCTAGCCTCTGGGAAGGAGAAGATCCTGTGATCCTTGAAACACATGCAGCTGGTGGAGAAAAAAAAGGGACAGTGGTATTTAAAAAGACACATTTTAGAGAATAATGGGTACACTCTTTCACGGTAAACCTTGCTGTTAACATTACATACATAGCACACGTGCTTTTGTTCCAAGCTCACATTTTGCCTCCCCCCAGCGCTTGGCTAGCCCCTCCACCCTCCCCATGGCTAACAGCGGGGAACATTTCTGTTCAGCTACAGACAAACAGCACAGCAGGAATGGGCACCTCTGAATGTCCCCTTAAGAAAAGCACCCTATTTCAACCAGGTGACCATGAATGATATCACTCTCCTGAGGATAACACAGAGAGATAAAGAATGGATGTTGTTTGAACGCCAGCAAACATACACTGCAATGCTTTGTTCTGCAATGATTCCCGAGTATGTGCTACTGGCCTGGAGTGGTAAAGTGTCCTACCATGGTGGATGGAATAAGGCTGCCCTCCCCAGAAATCTTTTGCAAAGGCTTTGGGAATATATCCAGGAAAGCCACGAATGCCAGGGCAAATTAATCATTAAACATGCCTGCTTTTAAACCATGTATAGTATTTTAAAAGGTACACTCACCAGAGGTCTCTTCTCAGCCTGGTGGGTCCAGGAGGCAGCTTTGGGTGGGTTCAGGGGGTACTGGTTCCAGGTCCAGGGTGAGAAACAGTTCCTGGCTGTTGGAAAAACTGGTTTCTCCGCTTGCTTGCTGTGAGCTATCTACACCCTCATCATCTTCCTCGTCCCCAAATCCTGCTTCCGTGTTGCCTCTATCTCCATTGAAGGAGTCAAACAACACGGCTGGGCTAGTGGTGGCTGAAACCCCTAAAATGGCATGCAGCTCATCATAGAAGCGGCATGTTTTGGGCTCTGACCCAGAGTGGCCGTTTGCCTCTCTGGTTTTCTGGTAGGCTTGCCTCAGCTCCTTAAGTTTCACACGGCACTGCTTTGGGTCCTTGTTATGGCCTCTGTCCTTCATGTCCTGGGAGATTTTGACAAATGTTTTGGCATTTCGAAAACTGGAACATAGTTCTGATAGCATGGATTCCTCTCCCCATACAGTGATCAGATCCCGTACCTCCCGTTCAGTCCATGCTGGAGCTCTTTTGCGATTCTGGGACTCCATCATGGTCACCTCTGCTGATGAGATCTGCATGGTCACCTGCTGCTTGCCACACTGGCCAAACAGGAAATTGAAATTCAAAAGTTCGAGGGCCTTTTCCAGTCTACCTGGCCAGTGCATCTGAGTTGAAAGTGCTGTCCAGAGCGGTCACAATGGAGCACTCTGGGTTAGCTCCCGGAGGCCAATACCATCTCATTGCGTCCACAGTACCCCAAATTTGACCCAACAAGGCCGATTTCAGCGCTAATCCCCTTGTCGGGGGTGGAGTAAGGAAATGGATTTCAAGTGCCCTTTAAGTCGAAAAGAAGGGCTTCGTCGTGTGGATGGGTGAAGGGTTAAATCTATTTAACGCTGCTAAATTCAACCTCAACTCCTAGTGTAGACTAGGGCCAACAAATTTATCTGGGCATAAGCTTTCGTGGGCTATAACACTCTTCATCAGCTGCAAGCATTGTCCATTACTAAGCAAGGAAAATATATATATATTTATATATAATTACCCAGTGGAAATCATATTTTCACCTTTTGGCTTCACATTTCTTTATGATTTGTTTTATATTCTTCAGAAATATGAATTACCTTCCTAAATTGCAAATACTACTTTGACAAAATAAGTATTCTGTGTGTGTGAATTTGTCACTTTTTTCCTTCTACTCATGAGTTTTGAACATAAAATAATCAACAATATAGTATATACTAGCTAAGACACATTACAAAGTTCAGTGTTAATTTAAATACTCTGATTATACATTTGCATGTTATTCAGCTGCTTATCCTAAGTTTATCAGCCTCAGGATACTCTGTAGTACAGGTAATGCTTCTGTATTTAACAAACCTTGTAGGCATAGTGTCAGAGGGATAGCCATGTTAGTCTGGATCTATAAAAGTGGCAAAGAGTCATGTGGCACCTTAAAGACTAAGAGACGTATTGGAGCATAAGCTTTCGTGGGTGAATACCCACTTCATCAGATGCATGTACTGGAAATTTCCAGAGGCAGGTATAAATATGCAAGCAAGAATCAGGCTAGGGATAATGAGGTTAGTTCAATCAGGGAGGATGAGGCCCTCTTCTAGCAGCTGAGGTGTGAACACCAAGGGAGGAGAAACTGCTTTTGTAGTTGGCGAGCCAGTCACAGTCTTTGTTTAATCCTCATTCTCCCTGACTGAACTAACCTTGTTATCCCTAGCCTGATTCTTGCTTGCATATTTATACCTGCCTCTGGAAATTTCCACTACGTGCATCTGATGAAGTGGGTATTCACCCATGAAAGCTTATGCTCCAATATGTCTGTTAGTCTATAAGGTGCAACAGGACTCTTTGGCGCTTGTATAGGCATAGACAGCCATTAGAAATTAATCAGAAATATACTTCACAGAGCATTTTAAATATGGGCTGATGCATTTCCAGGGTATTTTGTGTTATATAGACATATAAGGAAAATTCTTCTGTACTGCATAATAGAAGGTAATTAAAATGTCATGACACAAACAGGGCACACTCTATGGCAGGAGTTCTCAGCCTTACTCACCGCACAGATCACATTTAGTACAGAGATTGACTTGAGGATCACTGACTCTCCCATGCACAGCCATGCTGATTTTCCCCTCCATTTTGTGATTGCACTACACCCTGGTAGCAACTACAGCAATTGCTTGCGTGAAAAAAGTACCATTAGAAAGAAGTATTTGGTGTGGTTTTAGCTGACTTTTAATGTGGTTTCCTCAGCTCAAAGCAAGAAGGGATGACCTCAGGGTGACCATCCAGATTTCCAAGAACTACTATGGGTTCAGACACATAGTATGAGATGACAGGAGAACTTTTTGCCTATGCTATTTTCTGTCTTTTTTAGAATTAGTTAAAGTGTCAGATCCTTAGCTGGTATAAACTGATGTCGCTCTTTGAATCCTCCATCTTCGAACAGTGAAAAACAAGGAGTGCCAGAACAGGTAGTTGCAGGGATCTCTCAGCGCTGAAATGAGGGGTGAATCCTGACAGATATTTTCCTCTTCTCTTATAAGTTTGTTTGCCAGGCAAATATGAGGACACAGGAAGGAAAAAAATGTATTCTAGTGGGTGTTTCTGGAAACTAAATTTGGTATGTACTGAGCTAATATTGGACAAGTTCAAATCTGGGCTCCCAGACCGAACTACATCTCACAGGATGGAACCATGGTCTCCCATCTGGCTGAGTGGACTCCCATGACCATGATACATCATAGAAGATGCAGTCTAGCTAGAGACCCTGGCCCATGGAGGAATGGGATCATGAGACACCCAACTTACCACTCCAATGAAGCACCCTGGTAGCTCAAGTAGACAGTTATATGTCAAACAAACCTGACATGAAAAGTTTGTTTGGTTTGACAAATCCAAATTAAACATCTTGATTTGGGAATGTCAAAACTTTTTTTTTCAACAAAAATGTTGAAACAAAATGTTTCAGCATTTCTGAATTTAAACTTCTCAGAACTTTCTGTTCTGGAAAAAAGAACCCAATATTTTGACTTTTTGTCCCAATCCAAAACAAATGTTAAAGTATCAGAATTTTGCACAGGGTTAAAAATGGGACTAAAAATAATGCTTGTATCAACGCCTTTTGGAGTGGAGAGTAAGGTATGGTTGGACAAAAATGTGTTTGTGCACCTGGACCCTTGTTGCTCAATTGATAGGCATTTATAAATTCATAGATTAAATAATTTCCTTACTCTTGGCTTTCCCAACGAAAATGACATTCATAGAGTTTAAGGCCAGATGGGACCACCAGATCATCTAGTCTGACATCCTGTAGATCAGAGATCACCATCATCACCCAGCACCCACGTACTCTACCCAATCACCAAAGTTAGTCCTAAGTATTGTGACCCACAAAAGACTGAGTTATTATGTGCACAGGCAAAGCATAGAAGGAACCAAGGAACACCAGTGCCCGAGTGGCATGGATATGATGACAGCAGTACAGTACAGAGGAATTGCATAGAACATTGGGCTGCCAGTGAGGAACATAAGAATGGCCATACTGGGTCAGACCAAAGGTCCATCTAGCCCAGTATCCTGTCTTCCAACAGAGGCCAATCACAGGCGCACCAGAGGGAATGAACAGAGCAGGTAATCATTGAGTGATCCATTCCCTGTCACCCATTCCCAGGAGTCCTGGATTCTATTCCCAGTTCTGCCATGGGCCCTCTGAGTGACCTTGGGCAAGTCATTTCACTTCCCTCTGCCTCCATTTTGCCACTTGCAAACTGATGATCATGCTACATGCCTCCTCTATAAAGGGCATTGAGATCTATGGATGAGAAGTACTGTTTAAGTTCAAAGTATTATTATATTTTCATATCTTTTAGTTGAGCAAAATGATTTAATATGGCTATCTCTTCTACACCCTCAGAGCCATCGTACCCCCCCGTCTATGTTGTAAAAGTGCTGAAATTAATATTTTAAATTATGCTTGTTTTTAAAATTATAAACACAAATCAACACTGGAAGTTTTGAGAGAGTTTCATGCAGAGGAAAAATAATGAAGTTTGATTTTTCATACAGTTTGTGTAAAAGAGAAACTTTCACTCTGGCTCTGATTTAGCAAGGTACTGAAGTGTGTGTCTAAGTGTACACATGTGAATAGTCCAACTGACATATATACTGAAAACTAGGCACTTGGTTGGGCACCTTGCTGAAGTAGGGCCATAGGGCCCGATTTACAAAGGTATTTAAATGCAGATGGGGATCTACTGAGCTTAACAAAAGTACCTAAGTGAGTGAGTTACCTAAGTTCCATTGAAAATCCTAAATACCTAAATCTGATCCTTATTCATTACTACTTATAGTAATATTGTTCACAAGTTACAATATCTGTGCTCCTTTAAGTAAAAACAGCTCAAACCAGTTATGGTTAGTAAAATTTTGAATGGCCCTAAATACTAGGGTATTTGGATTGGAGAAATTACTTGGGTAGGTGTTTTGTTTACATTGTCACAGTTACAGGACTAACTACACTTGTTGATGCTCCTTCTCCCTTGGACTCTGAGTGCACCCCCACTTTTGTTGGGCCTTGTACCTTTACTGTTTCTGGGGTGAAATTCCATAACTCTTCAATTCATAGACCAGGTGCTAAGCAACAGTACCTTCTGGGCCAATTGCTCTCCAGTTGTCTTGTAACAACCTCTTAAGTGTTTGCTGAACTATGCTATGGCCTTCCTGTTTGTTTCCAACAGGCTGAACCAATACAGAGAGACAAGATGGGTGAGAGAATATATTTTATTGGACCAACTTCTGTTGGTGAGAGAGACAAGCTTTCAAGCTACACAGAGCTCTTCCTCAGGTTTGGGAAAGACAGAGTGTCACAGCTAAATACAAGATCGAACAGGTAGTTTAGCATAAGTAGTTAGCCCAGGGGTGGGCAAACATTTTGGCCCGAGGACCACATCTGGGTATGTAAATTGTATGGCAGGCCATGAATGCTAATGAAATTGGGGGTTGGGGTGTGGAAGGGGGTGAAGGCTCTGGCTGGGGGTGCAGGCTCTAGGGTGGGTTTGAGGGTGCAGGAGGGGGTCAGGGTGCAGGTTGGGACTGAGGGGTTCAGAGGGCAGAAGGGGGATCAGGGCTGGGGAGGGGGGTTGAAGTGTGGGAGGGGGGTGGGGTTCAGGCTCCAGGCAGTGCTTACCTCAAGCAGCTCTCAGAAGCAGCAGCATGTCCCCTCTCTGGCTCCTACAGGGAGGCACGGCCAGGCAGCTCTATGTGCTGCCCTGCCCACAAGCACCGCCCCTGTAGCTCCCATTGGCTGCGGTTCCTGGCCAATGGGAGCTGTGGGGGCGGTGCTTGGGGTGAGGGCAGTATGCAGAGCCCCCTGGCTGCCCCTACCTGTAGGAGCCAGAGGGGGGACATGCCACTGAAGCATATTGTTGAAGCCAGTCATCTTGTCCAGGAAGTTTGATGCTAGGGTGGAGTGTTCTAGGGAGAGTTTAATGGACAGGTGGTGACTGTTGAAGTTGTGGTGGAAATTTGAGGGATCTTAAGTCATCTGTCCAGAGGATGAAAATATCCTTCATGTATCTCTGATATATCACTGGTTTCATGGTGCATTTGTCCAGAAATTCTTCTTCAAGGTGGCCCATGTGCACCCACCTTATAGTAAGTTTGTCTAGGCTATATTTCCCTAATTTGCTTATAAGATGGCCATGTGAGAGTATCAAAAGCCTTACTAAAGTTGAGCTATATCACACGTGCTTTTTCTCCCTACCCCGCTCCCCCTCCACAGGGCTTGTTACCCTATTGTGACATACCTGGGTACAATCTAGACTAATGAGGAACTGTGTCACTCCTGCCCCGCAATCTTCCTTGTTGAAGTAGCTCCCACTTGGGCTGCTCACACACAGCCTTCCACACCCATATACCCTTCCATGTGAACCACACCCTGAGTGTCTGCATGTAATTGCAGATTGCCAGCCACACTTGGGTTACACTCCGGCTCTCACCAGCCTCGGTTATACTGCAGAGTGACCCCAACACACCTCCAGTCTTAGATTTCCATCAGAAATATATGCTGTCTACTGCCAAGCCCTCTCCTGGACAATACAAGTTATAATAGGTCCATTATCTCTTTTTAAAAATATCACACAACTTGTCATCCCAAATGGTTTCCCAAACACTTCAATTTAAACACACTGGATTAGATAAAACAAGTTTATCAGCTACAAAGAGATTTTAAGTGACGAGTAATGAGGCATAAAAGTCAGATATGATTACAAGAAAAATAAAGATGTTTACTAATGCCTAACTTAACAATATCAGATTCAAGCGAAGTTTCTCACCATATGCTTTCAGCAGTCTTAGTGAACAAACCCTGTAGGTCAGGACCACTTCTCCCAGAATCCAACTCTTCTTTCCTTTTTCACTTCAGGTACAGTGAATATGATGGATGGGGGAAAAGAGACAGGTGTCTGCCCCTTCTTTTTATAGTCCTGCCCCTGCTTTTATAGTCCCCTCCAGTTTGAGGAGCATTTCCAGCTGGGAGAAAGGCAACAGGCAGTCTGTGTGGAAGGAGTTCCCTGCTGCTTTTTCTCACCTGTTTGAGCTTTCTTTTTTTCCTCCTCCCAGTCTGATCACTCTGTTTACTGCTTAAATGCAAATTAAGCACAGTGCACATTCCTTTGTTTAGGACCGACCTTCTTTACAAACCTCAGTTTTGGCAACATGTGGGTTTTGGAACATGTGTTATCATACAGTGAAATCTTATAACTTCATATACAATGTTGCCACACACATTTTATTAGGACAATAATGACAAGCAAATTATGAGTTTGTTTGTCCATTATTGAAAAAGATTATCACAATACTGTGTAGGGTGTGAATACATGGGTATATTCTGTCACCCCGTCAAAGAAAGATATTAGGTTCACTGAAGGTGAATTTATTCACAGCACTCTGTCAAAGCAAAATTTACAAGTGAAAAATTAATGTGAAAGACTTAGAGAATTCCTTTTGGGTTCTCTGGTTTCATTTTTCTCCTTATTTAGCAACAGACATGGAGTCATTTAGAGTTAGAAATCCTTTACATTGTGACTAATACATACAAAGGGCCAAATTCACCTCTTCTCTTTATTGAATATAGTGGACTTACACCAAGGATGAATTTGAATGCAATTCAAGGGAACAGTGGATTCAAGGGAACAGTGGATGCATAGATTTTTTTTTCTGATGTCAATATCAGTATTAGCTTTTGGGTTAACTTCCTGTCTTTCAGAACCTCTGCAGTTTCACTTGAAGTCAGCAAGCTCAGGTCCTCACTGGCTTGCAGCCAGGTTCTTGGTGTGTGACTCTGCTAGGGGTAAGTGTTCTCTAGTTCATTTTGAAAGCTGAAATAAATGGAAAGTAACGATCCATGGGGTGATTTGATGAGAAGTATAAGGTAAAGGGATCCACTAGTACAGTTAACACGGGAGTGTAGAACTGGTCCAAATATTTTCAACAAAACACTTTTTAAATGAAAAATGGCTCTCTAAGTAAAACAAACATTTTCATTTTGCTAAAAATTTTCATTGACTTTTTAACAAAAACAAAATTATCTGGGGAGTTTAAAATATCCTAGACATTTACCGGCCCTGAATTACGGTATCCATGTAAGTCAACTGTTTTGTGAACACTATACTTCACAGGGGCTGGGCTCAAACACACACTCCATCCACTAAATACCGGTTGAACTTTTGAATTACATGTTCTATTCATATTGATAGTCTTTGTTTACTGTATTGAAATGGTGGTGGTGGAGACTTTACATCTGCTGTAAACTACTATTCACAAGTTAAAGGCTAAAGGCCTGTTTCAACTCCTATTGAAGAAAATGGAAAGATTGCCATTGATCGTAATGGGAGCTAGATCTGTGCCCTTATGAAAAATGATTGAAATTTGATCCCCAAGAGATCTGTGGTGCAGTGTTCCCCCTTTAGGGAAGGCTGGGAAAACAGATACTTCCAAGTGTCTGAAATGCTCAGCCTTGCTCAAAATTACCCCAATCAGGGTCTCTCCAGAACCATCTTTTTCTCCAAGCTCCAATCCACCATTCTTCCAGTCTCTCTGGGATCCTGCGAACTCTCCACAACCATTTCCGGTCTCGTTATATGCTCTTCTATGTGCCACAAAAATCCCTTCCCTTTCCCACCCACCTTAGCCTTCTTTGAGTTCTATGGTTTTGAGTTCTAAAACAGATCCACCAGGTACTGAAACAGTACAAGTCACAGAGCAGGCAGCGTAACACTGAGCAGAGTCCTGCACCATGTCTGACTGCTCCATGGCTATGCACTGGAAGAAACAGCAGTATTGAAAATTGGGGCAAGTAGCTATGTGTGAAATCGATTTTCTGTAACTTTCAGACATGATTTCACAATCCTCACATTAATTTTCCATCTGTTAATTTTATTACGGAGAAGTTTCCATTCTTCTCAGCTTTTCCCTTTTGCTTAAGTGATCTTTTAAAGAGACTTCCATCCTGTATAGGATTCCAATTTACTTTCCCAAAAAGAATGTAAGAAGAAAAAATACTCAAGCAGCACGCCTAAGGGGATACCTGGTATAATTTATTTATCTCTCCCTATCCCGTGTGTCTGTCTAGGCTTTAATATTTTAAAAGATGATTATGTTGGGGCTTTTCCATCTGATGCAGCTTCTCTCACATCCTTAGGGTTTGGTCTTCTGTATACAGTGTGCAAGTATTTTTTCAGCTCAGTAAGCAAATTGTACAAAGCCTGAGAGCAGAAACATTGAACTCACAGCTTTGACCTTGTTGCTAAAGCAATGTAAATATACAGTAAGTAATGTCTGGATTTAAGCTCTCTCTAAATCTTCTTAGATCTTTTTAATGGAGTATGTACTGCAATAAAATTCCAGATCTACTTTCCCCCGGTCCCTTCTTACTTTTACCATGTGTAATTGTATTAATAGATTATACAGATACTCACACAATTTTTAATCCCCTAAAAGCTATCCACCACCATCTCCTTTCAGTCTCCAACAATACACTGGGGAGACTTCATTCCCTGCCTTTCTCCCGTCCCCACACCCCTTGCCTGATCACTCACTCTCAGAGGCAGTCTTGATTTCTTCTCAACTTCCCTTGTTTACATATAAGGTCTGTGCTATTTCTCTTGCCACTTTCCACTGCATATATGGTTAGTGCATTTAACAAAAATACTGTTGCAGTCACTTTCATCTCTTCCTCCTACATCACTAACCATGAAGGAGAAGGGAATGCTGCTTACTTTTTCCACATGAAAGCACATATCCTGCAAGATGTTTTGTGGGCACTCTCCTGAATCCACTGTTGACTTTGGTGGAGCTCGGCAATGAGCACTGAGGTCCACAGGCACAGATCAGTTTGAAGAGCAAATCAGCCCACACAGTTTTTAAATTTCAAACTACTCTAATTTCTCCAGTAAAAACTGGGAAAGGTGTTATCTTCCAAAATAAGTCTTAGAATGCTGTGGGATGCCTTTAAAATAGAATACAGTTTAATATTCTATGAAAGTTAATCACTCTGGATCCACTGTGTTCCTTACATAGTGAGAGCTCTTCTCCCGCAGTTAATGTTTGTAAAACCCAGTGCTTTTCAACAGGCTTTGGTTCAGGAACACCAGCTTAGCCACACTGCTGCACTGTTTATTTGGCCCCTAGCGGGGGAGGTAGAGATATGTGGTGGGAGGAAAGAAGGTTGGTATCTGTGACTCTCTTAAAGTGCCCTCTGAGGGCTGATCCATAGAACTAGCAGAGTGAAAATTATTTGAAAAAAAATATATTTAAACAATGTGTAAAGTGCAAAATTATAACAGAAGAGAAAAAGAAAATGTAATTTTTGGTATTCTAAAAATCAGCATTTCAATTAACAGAGTTATTCAACACACTTTTTTTTTAAATGCAAGATCTCCTTTAACATGTTAAATAGATTGAGGTGAAAGAAATATGTAACTTCCACTAAAAACATACTTATCAAATTTTGTTGAGTAGCTTTTTGTGCTGTGATTACTACCAAACCCCAGTGTGGTATGCTGGGTAGCACTGCCATAGAGCAAGCTGTTAAAAATGTATCATAAAACAGTTGTTTTCCCCGCATTTAAAAAATTCATTTAGAAATACTGGTGACGGATATATAGAATTTACCTGCAACATCTTTGAAAAACCAAATTGTATTAAATGTAAAGTTTATGCATTATTGTGGGCCAGGATTGTATGTAACCTTTCCAGGGGTTAGATGTGCTGAAAGACCTTGAGTTCAAAGGAATGGGCTTTTTGGGACAATCAGTGTGAAGTGGGTTTCCTGGGAAATACCTAGCAAGAGTTTAATGCAAATTCCCCACCTCTGGTTATGCAAAAACCCAGACATTTGAAGCTACCCTGAGAAGAGGGCAATTGTCTGCTGATTACTGGTTCTCAGGGATTGAACATCAAGCTTGAGCTATATAAAGAAACAGGACAATCTGCCCAGTCTGGGTTACAGTTCTGAATCTGAGACAGTTATGAACTTGTAACCATGGGGAAAACCCAGTTGTGGGTTTTGAAGGACTGACACCTGCCAGAACCTGAGGTTGGAGTTGGGGTGACTTCTGGAAAACTTTTTAGCATGTGTGTAGGTTCTTTAATTGTTTTAATGTTTTCTCTGTAATGCATTCATCTTGGGAATAAATGTGCTTGGTTATAAAGAACTGTGTGTTAACTTCTAACTTTGAGCAATACCCTGGGTATAGCCTCTGGGGAGAGAGAAAAGTGCACACACTGGCCTTTTAGGGGTCTGGCTTGCGGGCAATATCATAGTATCAGCAGAGAACTGTGCAGCTTTTAAAGATCCGCTTGTCAGGAGGGAGAGAGACATGGGTCTCTATCCAAGAATGGTTATGGCTGAGGAGCCAGGACCCTAGAGTGGGTGTCTTCAAAGGGACCACGTATGGGAAATACATGTGTAGTTGCCTTGAACATGATAATATTCACTGAAAGATTTGATTTGTTCCCTCTGACATAGGAGATTTATAAATTGCCTTAGCTCATTATTATTTACTTTTATAATCTACAAACAAATAGAAAGATGTGATGACTGAAGTCCAATGGTGCTACAGATGAGGGTCTAGTAATAAGCAAGGATAACTAATAGGAGGGAATGGAGGGGTTCAGGAAGATCAAGGGTTACATACAGCAAAAAAGTAAATATAGTAACATTTCACCTAATTTGGCAACATGACAAATACAAGCATGCAGATTAAATGAATGGCATTTAAAAAAGGCACTGGATGTGTCCAATATCCAGTAAATAGGACATTGAATCATCTCAATATTTGTCATGATTCAATTGGTCTTAGAACTGCTGTCCCTAAAAGACTAGAGATGGGTCCAAAGTAGTACCCCTGATCTGCACTCCACCGACTGAGCCCATTTCATAATCAGCCATCTCCATGGGTTATCAAAGTAATAAGCAAAATGGAATTTAAGTTGCATAATATGTTGCCCAGATATGAATCAGGTAGGCATGGGTTACATTATATTAACTGCTATAAATGGTTTTGTTGATATTATATTAAGTCTTCTGATTCTTGGAATCTTACATTTCTGGAATGTGTACGTGGTATGATTATCAAGTGTCAACTAAGTGGTGCTCAGAGCATCCTAAGAATTTGATTAGCTGAAATTTGCCAGTTTAACTGAAGCACTAGAAATTTTTGGCTTTGGTTATAAGAGAAGAATTTGCATGTCAGTAGCTCATGTCTGTCTCTCAGCTCCTTGATGGGTTGTGTGTTCACCCTTGTTGCAGGTAGCACACCAAAGCCTTCTCTCAGATCTCAGTTATGCTAGTGTAAATTTGGAGTAACTCCACTGAAGTCAGTTTAATATATGGGTATAAAACAGTTGAGAGGTGTGAATCAGGCCACACATTTCCTTTAACTGCCTGCAGGGTATGTCGAAGGTATGGGACAGTATATATATACACACCCACACACACATACACACACTATAGTAATAGTTTAGTGCAAGAGAGAACCACAAGAAACGTGTGCAAACAATGTAACTGATCTGATACTGCAGTCTTCAATGTGTAGTTCATGTGTGCTCTAAATACGGATACCTAATGAATAGGTAGAATTATTTATAGTTATTAGTAACTTGCTGTTACATATCGTTGGAAGCTTTTAAAATACTATGGTGATGGAAAACCCATAAATAGACATATAGATACTTAAATAGGAAGAAAGAAGTGGATAATTATAATCTCTTGTCTATCTGTTGATCTACTTGCTCTTTATGTGACAGTTCACTTTAGTGAGAGAACCTAACTATTTGTGTCATTCTGCCTAAAGGGAGGAATTTATGAAAATTGTAAAATGTCAACCACTAATAAGGAATATGTTATCCCTTGTAAAGGAGAATGAAGTATTAATCACCCAGGGAAGAATGGCAAGTAAAGCTGTGTGAAAAGCTTTACACTGGCAGTAGCTTTTGCTGTTGGCTATTTTTGAAAATTTACTGTAAGGTTTTCCCCCGTACAAATTGCTTTTGGAGCACTTGCTTCACAATGTACTGAACAATGCATCATAGCGGGCGGAAAGCTAAAGATCAAGGGCTATTTTGGGATTGCCATGGATAAATCATACAGGGGATGTCTAAACATCTCACGGCAGCAAAATTCCCAGCCTGGGTTGACAGACTTAGGCTCATGGGCCTCGTGCAACCAGGCTAAAAATAGCAGTGTAGACAGCACTTTGAAGTTGCAGCCCGGGCTAGAGCTTGGGCTCTAACGCACAGGGCAGGGGGTGGGCTTCAGGAGTCCAAGCTCTAGCTTAAGCTGCAATGTCTCCACTGCTATTTTTAGCATGGTGGCATGAGCTCCACAAGCCCAAGTCTATCAACCCAGGTTGGGAGGTTAATTTCCGCAGGCTCTGTAGATGTACCCACAGTTTTTAGATTCTCAGCTATGGGTTAGGATCCTCTGCTGTTGGGAGTGGGGGACCCGAGTCTAGTACGGCTTTAAATCAGTGGTTCTCAAACTATTTACCATTGTGGGCCACATCCAAGACTACCTGTATAGTCCTGAAGATGTCTCATGGGCCGCAGCTATGTGCTGATTGGGCCGCAGGCGGCCCATGGGTCACATGTTGAGAACCACTGCTTTAAATCTACAGAAGCCCTCTGTACCTGTGTATGCAGAGTAAAGTATTCTCATATAACTTGAGAGAAAGTGTGGTCCAGTGGTTAGGGTGCTTCAGAGACCTGAATTCAATTCTCTGCCCTTCCACAGATTTCCTGTGTGACCTTGACCAAGGCACATAAGTTTCTCTGGGCCTCAGCACTTCATCTTTAAGATGGGGATACCACTTCCCTGCAGCACAAGGGAGTTGTGAGGATAGATATATTCAGGAGTGAGGTACTCAGATGCTATGGTAGTGGGGGCCTTAGCTAGAAACTGTAGTGGGCATGGAATAAGAACCTGGGAAGACAGAGATCAGGGAGACATTTTCTATTTACAGTCAGTCAGATGGGTCCATGGGTGGTGAGTATTATAGGTTGGGGGAGGCTAGGCATAGCCAGGCATAGCCCCGCCCATGCTCCACCCTCAGTCCCCCCTCCCCGCACTTCTGCTTGGCACAGCTCCAGTCTCCCTGTGGGGTTGCCCTGGCTCTGGCCACACTGCCCGCCCTCCCTCCCAGGGCTGCAGTGGGGGAGAGCTCTAGTGGGGGTGCAGAAGAGGCAGGGCCTCAGGCCAAAAGGGTGGAGCTGGGGGCTAACCACCCTGAGCCAGTGGTTCACATGCCGCCCATGGATGGATCCTGAACTTGCAATGAGCTCTGTGTTTGCAGACCCCCATGAAAGTCTGGCTGTGTGCAACTGCAGAGGTCTGCACCAATCTGACAGTGTGAAGGGGCGTCACAGTGGGTAGAAGCTGACCCCTCAGAATACCTCCCTCCCCCCATAGAGGAGCCCTCTCCACGCAGTGTAAGAACTGGTTTGAGGACTCTATACTAGCCCTGATCCCCGTCCCTGAATTCAAGGGCAGAGGGTTGGTCAGAGTGCACTAGCTGTAGCTGCTCTGTGCTTTCCAAGGCCTATTCGGGACTTGGGGAAGCAGAATATAAGTTAGAGCAGCTCTGAGCCATAAGGCTGCTCTAATTTACACTGAGGGCTGGGCAGGCCCCTCCATAGCCTCAGCTTTCCCCTCTCATCCCTACCTCAAGCACAAGAAATGAAGGAACTAGGAATCAAGCCTAAATTTTCTGTTCATCACACTATAAGTATTAGCAATAAGCCAGCAAAATCATTGTCAGATCTACATATTTTAATGAGAAAGATAAGTTATGGCATACCATTCCTTTCTGAATGGAAATCCAGATGACAATATGCTAAACCTGCCAGTCATGTTGGATATAGTGAGAGCTACGCTTAATGCCAAAGGTTTAAAAGGAGTGTGATTCTACTCTGAAAGTGACCTGAGAATAACACCTTGTTGTTCAATAGATCTGTTACCTGGGTGGATTCAGAATCATAGCTGCTTATTTTAGTGAAAAAATTGTTCCTAATTTTTTCTCCAGTTGGCACTGCTATTCTGGCTGGCCAGCATATGACTAAGAGTCAGTTGGCTTCCCATACCTGCTTGTGCATCACCAATAGAACTAATTACTAAAGTTTCAATTGCAGGTCCAATAGGTTACTCTCCAGGCAAAGGGTTTGCAGAGTTGTAACTAAAGGAAAAATTTGGCCTGCAGAGCCCATATCACTGATGATGATCAAAAAAGAAAACTCAGTTTGACTATCTGGTCTCAGTCTTAATGGCTGGCAGGTAGAAAAGAGCAGCTTTTTACTTGCAAG
This sequence comes from Lepidochelys olivacea, assembly GCF_965140295.1. Classification (NCBI taxonomy): domain Eukaryota; kingdom Metazoa; phylum Chordata; order Testudines; family Cheloniidae; genus Lepidochelys; species Lepidochelys olivacea. The sequence goes on from NC_140417.1 coordinate 106,002,436, forward strand.
CAGACCCCAGTTGATCTGGAAACTATTGAGAAATGACAAACATGGAACCCAACATGCCATTTTATAGTCACTTTTCAGAACAGAATAATGCTTTTGTGTTCTTGCAGCTGCCAATATTTCTCTACAAGTCATGATTTTCTTTTGGACCCTTATGCATGAGAGCATACACTAGGTAACATTAAAGCAATTATGGGGAGGGATGAGAGAGGAAGCAACACGTATGCACACGTAATGAGATAGGAAAGGGGAAGTCCGATTTTTTTTCCCTCTAGCCCTAATTACATTTTTGACTTGTATCCCATATAAAAGAATTATGGTAAATATGCATCATGCCAACAGAAAAACATAATAAGGCATGAGACAGGAGGGCTTTGCTGTTCTTTACCTCACTGAAAGTATCTTTGCTTCCATAGCTTTCCCAAGAAGCATATACAATTATAGATCAGAAAGTTCAGCTGTCACTGGGCATGAGACTGGGGAAGAGACTGCCTCACCACTGATGTGACAATTAGTTCATAAACAATAGATTTCATGGCTGTCACTGCTCATTGGATTTTCATCTTTGCCTCCTACACCAAACAGCAATATACTGAAAGCCTGACATCCCTTTGCATGAAGAGCTTTGGCAAAAGTCACACTGCAGGCACTCAGGTGGAGGAAATGTGAAAATGATGAGTCTAATTTCACTGCCCCAGATGAGTGAAATGTGTACTGGGCAACTGCCTCAAAGTACATTAGGTTTTAAAAGTTCTTTCCAGTTTAATAGTTTAGGTGCTATTAGCAACACAGGCAAGCAGTTTATTTTGACTAATTGCATCTAATGTGTATTATAGCTGCATAGCTTTAATCTGAGCTTGTAAAATTTAATTTACAAGGTGCTGTGCGGTTACTGTAACACCTCACATGGCCATCATGGCAATTGGTAGCTTATAACTGGACTCACATGTCAGGATACCAAGCTCTGGAAGAGACTCAAAAAACCTAAAAGTTACATTTAAAGATCCCAGTTGAGTAAATTATTTAAGCACGTGCCTAGATTTAAGCCTACAAGTGCTCCTATTGTATTCACTGGGACTGCGCACAGGCTTAAGTGTCTCGCTGAATTGGAAACAGGATGTTGAAACTTTTAGAAAAAAGAAATGGTTTTAAACACAGTAAACTGGCTCTTCTTGAAAATATTTAGTTCATGTGTTTTTTAATTATCCCTTTTTGAGTATTCCCCATTAGACCTATTCAGGGACATCTTGTTAGGCTGATAAGTGAAGCAAGGGAGGGTTCTGTATCATTGAACAAAGCCTAGTCTATGATATGCTTGGGCACTTTTTAGGAGTACAGGATTACTGGCGTCTGCAATTGCATTGCTTTACCCAGGAATTCAAGGGAGAGGGAGGCTATCAGTGTGGCTGGTGCTGCTTACATGAAGCAAGCAGTTGGCAAGGTTTATTTTTAGCCTGGACAGGGTCCAAGCATCTTCCAGGAGAATGCTTTAGTGGGAAAATATTTTTTCCAAGCAAAAATAACACAGACAAAGAAAGAAATGAGAGGCTGAAATGGAAGTGTAAGAGATGAATGATGGAATACACTCACAATGGGCCAGATTGTCACACTCTCACTCATGCTGAATAGTACCATAACCAGAAGTAGTCTCACTGAATTTAACAGCACCACTTGTGGAGTATAAGATACTATTCAGTGTGAATACATGTATCACAGCCTGGCCCAATGGAAGGAGCAGCAAATACCAAAGGCTAGTGAAAACAATGGGGGAACAAAAAGCTACTGCATTATCATAGCCTAGTACAAGAATGCTTGTCAAAGACTTAGTAACTGAATGAGTGAAACTAGACAGACAATGTCCATCTTGCATCTTTATTCTCCTCACCCTCACACCAGCCTAAATCAGGAATGACTCTATTCTCTTAAGGTCATAATGATGAGGCACTCTCAGAGGACAATGTGTCAAAAATAGGAGATGCTGGAACAAACTGATACATTGGACAGCAAAAAGTCACCAAGATCAAATGTCAAGTAGCAGGGGGTAGCCGTGTTAGTCTGTATCCACAAAAACAACAAGAACTCTGGTGGCACCTTAAAGACTAACAGATTTATTTGGACACAAGCTTTTGTGGGTAAAACACCACTTCTTCAGATGCATGGAGTGAAAATTACAGATGCAGGCATTATATAATGACACATGAGGGGAAGGGAGTTACCTCGCAAGTGGAGAACCAGTGTTGACAGGGCCAATTTGATCAGGGTGGATGTCGTCCACTCCCAATAATAGATGAGGAGGTGTCAATTCCAGGAGAGGCAAAGCTGCTTTTGTAATGAGCCAGCCACTCCCAGTCCCTATTCAAGCCCAAATTAATGGTGTTAAATTTGCAAATTAATTTTAGTTCTGCTGTTTCTCTTTGAAGTCTGTTTCTGAAGTTTTTTTGTTCAAGTATAGCTACTTTCAAATCTGCTATAGAATGTCCAGGAAGACTGAAGTGTTCTCCGACTGGTTCATGAATGTTATAATTCTTGAAATCTGATTTTTGTGTCCATTTATTCTTTTATGTAGGGACTGTCCGGTTTGGCCAATGTACATGGCAGAGGGGCATTGCTGGCACATGATGGCATATATAACATTAGTAGATGTGCAGGTGAATGAGCCTCTGATGGTGTGGCTGATGAGATTGGGTCCTCTGATGTTGATAGAGTAGATATGGGGACACAGTAGGCAACGAGGTTTGCTACAGGGATTGGTTCCTGGGTTGGTGTTTCTGTGGTGTGGTGTGTAGTTGCTGGTGAGTATTTGCTTCAGGTTGGGGGGCTGTCTGTAAGCGAAGACTGGCCTGCCTCCCAAGGTCTGGGAGAGTGAGGGATCGTTTTCCAGGATAGGTTGTAGATTGTTGATAATGTGCTGGAGAGGTTTTAGCTGGGGGCTGTACGTGATGGCCAGTGGTGTTCTGTTATTTTCCTTGTGGGGCCTGTCCTGTAGTAGGTGACTTCTGGGTACCCGTCTCACTCTGTCAATCTGTTTCCTCACTTCCCCAGGTGGGTATTGTAGTTTTAAGAATGCTGGATAAAGATCTTATAGGAGTTTGTCTCTGTCTGAGGGACTGGAGCAAATTCAGTTGTATCTTAGGGCTTGGCTGTAGACAATGGATCATGTGATGTGTCCTGGATGGAAGCTGGAGGCATGTAGGTAAGTATAGCAGTGAGAAGGTTTCCGGTATAGGGTGGTGTTTATGTGACCAGTTTATTTGCACTGGTCCAGGCTAAGGTTGATGGTGGGGTGGAAATTGTTGAAATCCAGGTGGAATTCTTCAAGGGCCTCCTTCCTGTGGGTCCATATGATGAAGATGTCATCAATGTAGCGCAAGTAGAGGAGGGGTGCTAGGGGACAAAAGTTTAGGAAGCATTGTTTTAAGTCAGCCATAAAAATGTTGACATACTGTGGGGCCATGTGGGTACCCATAGCAGTGCCGCTGACTTGAAGGTATAAGTTGTCCCCCAATCTGAAATGGTTGTGGGTGAGGACAAAGTCACAAAGCTCAGCCACCAGGTGTGCTGTGGCCTCATCAGGGATACTGTTCTTGATAGCTTTTAGTCCATCCTCATATGGAATATTGATGTAAAGAGCTTCTACATCCATGGTGGCCAGGATAGTGTTTTCAGGAAGACCACCAATGCATTGTGGTTTCCTCAGGAATTTGGTGGTGTCTCGAAGATAGCTAGGAGTGCTGGTAGTATAGAGTCTGAGGAGAGAGTCCAAATAGCCAGATAATCCTGCTGTAAGAGTGCCGATGCCTGAGATGATGGGGCGTCCAGTTTATGGATCTTGGGTAGCAGATAGACTACCCCTGGTTGGGACTCTGTGGGTGTGTCTGTGTAGATTTGTTCCTGTGGGGTAGTAGGGAGTTTCTTGAGCAGATGGCGTAGTTTCTTTTGGTACTCCTCAGTGGGATCAGAGGATAGTGGCCTGTAGAATGTGGTGTAGGAGAGTTGCCTGGCAGCTCCCTGTTCATAATCCAATCTGTTCATTATGACTACATCACCTCCTTTGATTATAATGTCAGAGTTGTTTCTGAAGCTGTGGATGGCGTTCCGTTCTTTATGGCTCAGGTTATGGGGCAAGTGATGCTGTTTGTTCACAATTTCAGCCTGTGCATGTCTGCAGAAGCACTCTATGTAGAAGTCCAGTCTGTCATTTAGACCGTCAGGAGGAGTCCACGCAGAATTCTTCTTTTTGTAGTGTTGGTAGGAGGGTTCCTGTGGGTCAGTGCACTGTTCAATGGTGTGCTGAAAATATTCCTTGAGTCAGAGATGACGAGAGTAGGCTTCCAGATCACCACAGAACTGTATCAAGTTCGTGGGGGTGATGGGGCAAAAAGAGAGTCCCCGAGATAGGACAGACTCTTCTGCTGGGCTAAGTGTGTGATTGGATAGATTAACAATATTGTAGGTGAGTTGAGGGTACCACTGTTGTAGCCCCCTGTGGCATGTAGGAGTTTAGAGTGTTTACTGTCCTTTTTCCTCTGTAGAGAAGTGAAGTGTGCATTGTGAATGGCTTGCCTCGTTTTTGTAAAATCCAGCCACGTGGAAGTTTGGTTTTTTTGAGAGTCTCCAGTTTTGAGAGCTCATTCTTGATCTTCTCCTGTCTGCTGTACAGGATCAAATGGTGTCCATCGAAGAGTTCTGAAAGAACTTTAGAACAAAGAGCCAGAACTATTAACAAAAGTAAGCCCTCTCATTGGAATCAGCATCTATACTAGAGAACTGGTGGGTATCAAACGTTGAGTCTACCTTCAGGAAAGTATTGTAATGCCTAACTTCTTTTCTTTGTCTACCATGCCTTTCCACCCTCATAATTGCTCTTGCCTAGAATTCATACTGTCAATCTCAAATTCCTTATTATGTCCTTATTGATAGTCTCTTATTGCAAGGCTTTTAAAAATAATGTAAAGTATCAGCTGTTTCAGTGTAGCATCATGAAGTTTTTCTTTGTTCCTTCATTCATGGTATAACAAAATATTAAATGGCTTTACCATAAAAATCATTGCACCTAAAGTACGTGCTCTATTTGCTCTGGTCAAATGGTGCTGACGCAATGGTGGTACCGTAAAATGAGTCATGCTGCACCAGAACAGATGAATGCTTGAATGAACACGGCAGAGATACCAATTAATATAGACACAGAAATCATGTCTATTCATCTAGCTCAAATAAGTATGTGGACATCAGAACAATGGGCCATACTGCCCAAGTATAAGATTGCTAATTATGTTTCCCCTGTGTTTGTCAAGTTGTATTCAGAGAAGAGGGCTTCCTTTCATTGAAAGAATCTCTGTGTATGGCAAACACAACACTTATCCATCAGGAAATTAGTAAATACTGAGAGCACTCAGGAGTTCTTAACTCTTGCATTTGCAAGGAAAAGCTGTTCTCACAACTGTTCTGTTTTCTTGGTGGCTCATGGATGGGAGGTGCTATGTTATGCAGTCCTTTGCCTCTGCTGGCTGCTGTGCACCAGTTTTTACTCTCTCATATCCATTTAGCTATGCAGAACCACACTGCTAGGAGATAGTGTGCTATAGTCTATTCTTTCTGGTAAATCATTGATAGGATTTTTTTCTAAATGCCAGACTGTGACATCTGAGCAAATCTTATCATGGCACAAGTGTCACTGAGACCCTAAACTGGCCAGCAGAACTCTTATTATTGGTAATGGTGCATGAGAAAGGGGAAAAAAACAGCTTGTCTTTGAAAGACCAAGATGGAGATGCAGGGCTTGTAGTTAGAAAACTATATCTGTTTATTTGTCAGTCAAGCTTATTTGATCTGGAAATCACTGGGAACAAGTAATCCCATGATGCCACTTTTTACAGGATAGAACCACATCTTAAAACATACTATTTCCATGGTAGCCTCTCAACCCTAGTCTAGTAGTGATCACAGATACACACTTTGTTCTCTAATATTTAGATCAAACTTGCCCATGAATGCATTAAGGGTGTATTGCTTTATATACTTTGGAGTGTAAGTTTCTTGGGGACTTAGACTGTCTCTTTATCTCTGTTTTGTACAGCACTAAACTCACTGTCAGCAATCACTAAATAATAGTAAGAGAGACCACATCTCCCTCTATTCAGCTACCTGGCTTCCAGATCTGGTTTCTCAGATCACAGGCTCTGCTTGTATCGGCATCATGACATGATTACAATGGGAAGCAAATGTCTTGTTACAATCTGAATCTGAACTGGGAGACTTGAATGAAACTGATTTTAGTGGGCTGGGATTTCTAGCTGATTTGAACTGTTTAAATGAACCCTTGAGTAGTCATGTGAAAATAGAAATATTCACTCATTCATAGGTTCGATACACAGTAAATGCTATTTTTTTATCATGAAAAAATGGAATTTCACAGCAACAACAACAACATTCAGTCCCTGAGCAAAATCAGGATTTTTAATGAATTTCCCCTCAGTGCAATATTCACTATTCAATATTAAATAATTTTTAAAAAGATTAAATGTTGTCATTCCCATAGATCTAACAGCCTCCAGAAATAATACTTTTTGACTTGTGGCAACTGCTTTTAATTTTGGTGATAGGTTTCCAGCAGCAGCCTTCATTCTATCTTCTGATCATCATCCACCTGCCAGATAAGTGACCCACAGAGAAGCAGTTCAACACCCAACAATATGCCACACCTCATGCATGCGTCTTCTAAAGACATACCCATGCTAGTACTCCCAGAGTGAGCATCTTTAGTAGACTCTTCCTCATGTCTGCTGCGGAAGGTGGTATTCATGAGCCTGTAAATGACCGCGTTGCAACCCCAAATCCCTTTTCCCAATTTTGTAACTCTAAATCAGGTGGCTTAATTCCTTCCAAATTTCCAAAAATTGATCCTGAGACTATGTATGAGGATTTCTTTTGTGTTCTACATAGCCATGGTACAAGAATTCCAAAAGGCTTTCTGATGCAAACATTTAGCTTCAGCTGAGCACTCCTACCCCTGGTGTTCACACCATTTCACCCAGTTTTGTTTTTATTTGAAGTTAAGTAGTCATATTCCAAAGACTTTTTTTTTTATTGAAAATGCCACGTTGCTAAGTACTGGCTGTTTTCATTTTTACTGGAAAGGATTTTTCTAAATATCAGCATTGGATTTGCAAATTTTCAGTAACTTGTGCTCTCAGCAACACACTGATATTAAAATTGGATTTGGGCAATGGGTATTCCCTGAGCTACTTTATGTTCAGTATAATGACTTTACCTGGAACTTAAGCATTCATCATTCTTCCATTCTCCCCATTTATAGTCAGAATCAGCTGCACATTTTGGGCCTAATCCTGAAACCCTTATTCAAGATGAATAGCCCTTGAAAATGGGAGCAGAACCACTGATTTGAATGCCATAATATTTCTTAGTAATAACTACTCTGGGTAAGGCTTGTAGAATTGGGTCCTTGGTAAACAGAGATCATAGAATCATTCTTCATATCTTTAATCTTGTTATAATAATCCTGTTAAAATTGGGGATGGAAGACCCTTGGGTCTGTGTTCTCCTCTTGATGCATTTAGGTACCTCTGGAGCACTTGTAAACTATGTGCTCATTCCATGACAATGACCCCAATTCCCTTTTAAAATGCGCTTCCTTCAGTGGAATATTTCTTTGGTTGTTATACTGGTAGTTTAAAATAGCATTTGAATGGCCACCATTAAGCCCTAAAGGTAACCTTTACTGGAAATGAGGGATTGCACTTCACCCATCTGCTGCCAATGACTGGGGATTATTTTCTGCATAGTTGGGTTCATATGGTATTAGGGTGACCAGATGTCCCGATTTTATAGGGACAGTCCCGATTTTTGGGTCTTTTTCTTATATAGGCTCGTATTACCCCCCCACCCCCGTCCCGATTTTTCACATTTGCTGTCTGGTCACCATATATGGTATCCGTACATTCTCTTACATCGAGAAGGCTGCTACCTTCCCAACAAAAAGGGCTAAAGGTTTCATATAAAAAATTAATATATTGGATTACATTCCAGTGTCTCCGCTCTGGAGTTGACTGATGATTTTTCAAGTTAACAAGCTAACTTTAAAAATAGAACCTATTTAAAGATCATTTTTTATCCACAGTCCAGTGTGTCTGTTCTGCAAAAATTGAATTTTCTGCCATAAAAAGATTTCTGAATCTCAGATATACTTGTCTGGAATGCTTGAGCCAGCATTCTTCAGCAGGTGAGCATCAGGTATATACACCAAGCAAACTGTGTCCAAAATATTGGACCTGAAGGTTCCTGTCTGTGTCTTTTTCTCCCCTTATTCCCTAAACCTAATCTGTCAACCACAAAAGCCTGCTGCCTGGTCCTTTAAACTACAAATGAGAACAATATTGCTTGGGCAGGCATGAATCCAGCCAAATTCTCAGCTAGTGTAAACTGGAATCACTCCACTGACTTCAGTGGAGTCATTCTGATTTACATGAGCTGAGAATCAATGTTTAACATGCATAGAACCACTCCATCCCACAGGTGGTGGCTTCATAATCTTCAGAACACCAGCTCCTGGGCCAGATTTGGACACCTTTCCTCACATTGAATTATTTTGCAGATAGTCCCAAAAATTAAATCCAGAATATGGACCCATTTGAGTGTCTAAAATACTCCTTCCAGGCGCTTAAAGCTCAAGATAATCTAGTAGTTCTAACAAGGCTTTCTTGGTTGTGTAGAAAACCTGTGAAAGAGGGAGGAAACATTGCTCCAGCTGCTTGTCATGTCTAGGTAAGAGAAATAATGCTTTCTCCATCTCTTTTAGCCACCTAATTTAGGTTACTTATAGTTCTGTTTAAGGTGATTTGTGCAAGCTGCCTGGCCTCCTCAGCCAACCTGCCCCGCTAAGATAAGCAAACAAGCTCCTGCTTCTTGTATACACTTTTGTTAGCCGGAACATGAATGGAGAATTATCTGTTTGTGCTTAGATGTTGCCTGGCACATGTCAAAATCAACTGACCTGCTCATTCCAGATTGATGTAGGAGGGACTGTAGAATCTATGCCCTTTTTCTCGGAAAATTAGTGAATACATCTGATAGCAGGGTCTAGTTTGTGAAGAGAGACTATCAAGGGAGTAGAACGCAAATGGTTGTCAGATGCAGTGATGAAAGATCTGTGGTGATATAATGGGAGAATGGCATTCAAAGCGTCCAGAGCTAATATGCCTTCCCATTCCTTATGTAAAGACAATCATACAGTGTAAATAGTGCATTATAAATAGTGAATATTCAATGCAACAGTTGCAGTAAATGGTTTGTAAACAGTCTCTAAGGTAAAATGTGTTCAGACAAACCCTTCATTGAATAAGGAAGTCTAGCATCACTGGCTATGAGAAACATTTCTGGTTGGCCAGAAGTACAAGTTTGGAGTTATGTCTGGCACCTGTTCATGGACACAAAGGCAGGGTGAAGGCTCCTACCACTTTCCCCAGCCCTACACACACAAACACACAGGGTTAGGTACAATCTAGCCCATAGAGTATACAATGGCATATTAGTACTATTATTTTATCTTATTTTGAGTTACTTTTCACGTGTGAATTTTCACTTGTCTTCATTGTAAGAGTGAAATGCTCTAACTTCCCCCCTCCACTACTGCTGTTGACAACACCACAATCCTCCTGTCACTCAGGCCTCAGAGTTATTTTGACTTCTTCCACAGAGACCATACCCAAATTCTGCCCCTTTGTCATCTTCAACATCTCTGAAATCCATTCCTTTGATTCCATCCCCACCAGATCCTCATTATATCATACCTGGACTACTGCAACATCCTCCACGCTGGCTTTCCAACCACACACACAGTGCCCCTTCAGTCCATACAAAACATGGCTGCTGCTAAAGATGTCGTTGTTGCCCATCAATTTGATTGCCTCTCTCACGTCAGATCCCTGCACTGGCTCCTCATCCACAATCACATCAAATGTAAGCTTCTTGTCACCACCTTCAAAGCTCTATATACCTCTGCCTCGCCCTTGAGGTTGGGCTTTGCATTGCCCACACCCTCTCCACTCCATCCATTTTCCTCAATTAGTCTCCTTGTTTGTCAGCCTCTTCCCTGCTCCCACAATCCTCCCATAGCAAGAGCTAAAGCAGATAGCACTGAGGACTAAGACTGCGTGGAGAAATGTTGGCACCACACTTCAGCACCAACCCATCTGCAGTTGACTCACTCACCTGTCTCCTCCTCCTCCCTGGAGATGACCTGTGTCTGTCTATGTTGGGGAGGGGTATGGCAGAGTGAAGGCAGCTGGCTTCCAGTGTTACTGAGCATGCTCAGTAAAAGCCAAGCAGCAAATTTGGGGTGGCATGTGACCCTGCATTGTCTCTGCTCCTATCTCTGCAGACCAAACAGAAAATCTTAAAAATGCTCCATCTAGCAGGCAGACCGTCTCTTTCTGCATTCAGACAAGGAACAATGGTAGGGGCACTCTTGTGGGACATTGACATAGTAATAACAATATTTTGCATTTAAATAACACATTTCATGGCAAAGGCTCACAGAGCATTTCCCAAGTTGCTTATACAGAGCACCAATCCAATGAAGGGAGCTGTAGCTCATGAAAGCTTATGCTCAAATAAATTGGTTAGTCTCTAAGGTGCCAAAAGTACTCCTTTTCTTTTTGCGAATACAGACTAACACTGTTGCTACTCTGAAACCTGTCAATAAAATGCAGACACTTCTGGAGTGGATGGTGGAAACCAACAAACAGGAAGAGGAAATTTCTAGACAAGAAAACTGAGGAAACTTTTTTTTTTTTTTTTGAAAAAATTACCAAGGGATCTTTAAGGTCCCTGAAAAAAGAACAGGACATTGGTATCTAATACCTCATCTCAACAATCCACGGAGTAAACTGCATGGAACTCAGTGAATCTATTTCCAAAGCCTGTAGAACAGAGTGCTTCTAGGAAGCCTTGATATTTCTACCCTCAAGCTTAGACCACTCTATAGAAAAAATGAGAAAAAATGTCAAACAGTTAAAGATGCAATGAGGAGGTTGGTTAGAAGGAGGTGGGTGGGGGCAGGGAAACAGATCTAAATCTGAATGGTTCCATGGGATATCAGAGTGCAAAAAATTGATCCAAAATCTTGAAAATATAAGAAGTTGTATACAAAACCAGATAGGAGGGAACATATATTAAAAGGAATGAGTAAGTATAATACTAAACTAACTACTAAATGCTAGCATTTAATCTTCATGGGTCATTGAATGTCTGTCTATCAGACAACCATAGAAACTAAATTGTCAAACATTGGAAGGCAACTTGCACAACAATAGCCAACTCAAAATATGGAGACAGCCAACCTAGAGTGGGCTTCAAAGTGTAAGTGTTAGAATAAGTCAGTAGACGAGACAATAACAAACCTGATATAATAAGCCTTGCTTCTTTTGGAATTTTTTTCCCCTAACAAAGTAAAAAAGCATTAACTAAGATAATACATTCCCTACATAACTTTGACATGTGGTATAGAAAAGATGTTCATTTATCTTTTTGAGGTGCAGTAATTAATCCTGCCTCATGAATAGATTTAAAATTAGCCAAAGCTATTTGTAAAGCTGTTTTTTTTCCTTCCCCAGAACTCATAATATACAATTTACTTTGACAAGAACAGGTGGGCGATGCACAAAAAGGCTGCTTGTACTAATGAACTGCTTTTTTGGCTTTATTAGCAATGTACTTGGCTGTGAGTGCTGGAAACCCAGGTTCTAGCCACAGCTCTGACTTCTCACAGTGAATTAATGTGTTCATTTGCATGAGAGCCTGTTTATATAATGTGGTGTGTGGCAACCTCTACTTATGTATTTATGCTTTGCCACTAACAAAATAGCAACATAAATTCAATTAATTACAGTTATCCACACTGTCTATAACCAAGAGAGGCCATTTTCCAGTGGGTTCAATTAGTTGTTCCAAATAAAAAGGGAATAGAACTAATTTATGATTCTAGAGCAACTGAAATAATAACGTTATAGAAAACTGTACTGATGATAAGAATTTCAGGTTTTGGTATTGCTTAATGAACTTTATCTTATTTTAAGGGACAAGTGCTGTGTAAAATTCAATCACGAAGGCCCTTTGTTAAGAACAAAGAGATGCTGATCTCTGGTGTAAACTCTTCCCCTCAGTCTTCCTCTTCCTGTCCCCAAAAAGGCAGGAGGTGGTGAGGATATTTAAGATTTTTCAGTAGAGAACAAAAGAGATTCAGAAATACAATTAAAAAATACTCACATCAGAAATGATATTAGGAATTACTGTCCCTTACACTGGATTTTGCACTTCAGTTTTTTTTCCTACGAGAGTCAATAGAGAAATCTTCTGTTGGGTAAAATGAATAATTTTGTCTCACTTCTTAAAACCAAAACAGCATCCCCCAATATTTATGACACTTCAGGAATTCCCCCCTTTAATGTCATTCAGGACTAAAATCCAAAAGGCCAAAAGCTTTATTAGACACAAGACAATGCTTGCACTGGTTACAATAAGTGTCACAATCTGTGTCCCTGTCATCAGCAGACTGTAGGAAGTAGCTGCCTTTTACAAAGGAAAGGAAAAGGAAAGCAAAAAGTAATGTATATCTTTTTTGCCTCCTGAATTAAATCTCATCTCCCATCTTTCCTAGCAGTACATGGCTGAATTGTTGCTGTCCTTTTATTTTAAGTGCAAGATGAGTTCCAGGGCTCATACAAACATTTATTTCTGATTTCATCCCAGATCAGCCTGCTACCTATTCTCCCAAAAGCCAGATACACATTAAAAAAAAGCACAGAGGAAAATAAAATTAAGACATTGATCAAACTGAAGCATTATTGGCTTTAATCCAAGGATTCTTTAAGTAATTAACAATAATTTCTCTCTGTTGTCAAATTAATTAGTAATGATGGGCCAGGTTTATAATGACATTATAAAAAGCTGTGAAACTACACTGATAGCCAGAATTACCATTATTGCAATGGTATCAAATGAGCATGTCTATCACAAATTATATTAGCTCATGAGAGACTTGATTGTTTATCTGGTCCTGAAGTCCTTATACAGGTGAAGGGTAATTAGAATCTTTTACAAAGTTATTTAAAAGTGAATAAAACGCATGCTCACTGTCAGGACATTTTAAGTACTTTTACTGACAGTTTTTCTTTCGAATACACAAAGAAACAATGTAAGCAAGCACTTTGGATGATTTTTTAAAAAATAAGTAGACACCCCTATCCATTTGGCCCATGCCAGTGGCTTGGTGCAGGTCAAAGAGGCATGGCCTTGGAAAAGGTAGGTGTTTTGTGTCAGAGGACCAGCCCCTGACAGGCTGAACTGCAAAGGTAGCATAAAACTAAATCTTTCAATATTTGTGCTGAACTTCTACCAGCAACATGGTAGAATGAACTAGCTTGCAGAATGGTCAGCCTTGCCTTGCAGCTGATGAGGATGCAAGATTTTAGGAGATGGGAGGTGCATGACTGCCGGGGCAGTCCAGTGAAAGCTCAATAGTAGATAAGGAAGTTAGCAGTAGATGAGGAAGCTAGAAGGGTGAAGGACAAGAGAGCCAGAGGTAGACTCAGCATGGAAAGACATCATAGATACATCATAGACATCCAACTATTTCTCTCCATGAATGCAGAAGAAATTTGTATTGGGAAAACAAGTGAACGTTTTTTCCCCCACATGTGAAAAATGCATTAAGGTTAAAGGTTAGTACCACATTAATTTTATTTCTATAACTGTATATTAGTGTGATATTGAGCCTTTCATGCCAAAGACCCCCAAACTGCTATACAAACAATATGTTTACAGCATTGTTAAATTGCAGCTAGATCTCAAATGGAGACCCCCAGTCAGCTAATGCAACAATGGAAGGAAAGGGGTTTTTTTTGTTTTTTTTTTCCCCAAGGAGAAAAAGGTTCCCCTTATGAGAATTACCGTGAAATCTTTAATGTTAGTGCATAGCACACAGACCTTGGATTTTTAGAACTCACAAGATGTCTGTCTAAAACACTCCCCTCCCCACACACACTGTAAGCCTCTTTGGGTATGTCCACACTGCATCTGGAAAGCAAGGCTCCCAGCCCAGCTTCACAGACTCATGCTGCTCGGGTTTGAGCTAGCATGCTAAAAATACAAGTGTAGACATGGCAGCTCAGGCTTCAAGCCTAAGGGAGAGATGGGCTTGAGAGCCCAAGCTGCAACGTCAAAGCAACATCTATACAGCCATTTTTAGTATGCTTGTGTGAATCCCACTAACAAATCTGTGGACCCACCTTGGAAATTTCACTCCCACATGCAGTGTAGATGTACCTATGGTGTCATTTTGTCTGTGTCTGAAGTGTGGAAGGTAAGTCAGTCTTGCTGGATTTTAAACCTGTCATTGTGAGGAGTCTCAGAAAGATTAAATCTGAATTTAGGACTCTTTTAACACACCGAAATACAGAACCTGATTTTTCAAAAGTGCTGTGCACCCAGAAGTTCCCATTGGTCCCACCGTCCCAGTCTCCGCAGGTCTACTCCTTTCCCTCCACCCCAAGTCTGGCTCAGATTCCTTCCATGCTGCCTGAGCACCAGCAGGTGGTGGGAGGCCTCACTGAGATCATAGCAGAGAGATGCTCCCTGTCCTCAGTTCCAGTGTCACCCCAGCCCAGAGCTGCAATTGCAGGGAGAGTTTTATTCTGAGTCATTATATCTGTGCTCATCACTCTGTGGAGATGGTGCATGCACAGTCTGGTCAGCAATAGGATCTGAGAGGCTTTGGCACATGCTCATTGTGGATGGACTCTTGGGAGATTTTTTAGCTGCAAAATTCTAAGTTTTTACTGAGCATGTGCAAACTGATGTTTTTCTAAAGCTTAGTGCTTAGCTAAATTTGGGTACAGTTCCACAGGAAAAGCCAAAGGCACACCCTGATACAGGCCACTCTCCAGACAAGTTTCAAATCACTGCTACAGGGGGACTAGAGCTTCTCAAGGAAAAGGTCTTTTTTTTTTCCATTAAACATTTCAAAGCAAAATATTTTTCCTTAGCTTTGTTCTCAGAAATGGCTCAACTGCTTTGGTTGAAGTTTCCAAAATAATTTAGCCTGAGCCAGATACCCAGCATGAAAAATTTCAGTACTGGTGGTTGACATTTGGCTTAGTTATAAATGACTGAAAATAAGCTCTTATAAGGGGCAGTCTCAGGTACTTTAATAGACAGCAGTACCAGCTCCACCTATGATCTGGTCCTTTTATCATGGCCTTCTATGGGAAAACCCATAGAAACGTAACATTTTCTATAAAACTGTGGGAAGTTCTCTCTGCTACAGCTGTGCAACCTTACCCCTTTGGTGAACTGAAGACTGAGGCCTTTCAGAAAGTGCAGGAGGTCTGTAATATCCATGTAGGCTTAAAACCAGTGCTTCTGTAGCTAATGTGCCAAACTCCTGGGTTTCTGTCCCTTTTTGCACCAGGGCCAGTTAATGTAACATCCTGACACTAATTCCCACAACACAGCTACATGTTGCTACCTTCTCTCCAGGAGTTTTAATGCTCTTTCAAACACTAATTAGTGGCAAAGAAATTGGTGACCTGTCCCAGGAACTGAAGACATGTTAAGTTGCTGCTCCTTGGCTTCCCTAACTCTGACTAGGCATGCTGTTCCTACCCCTACTCCCAACATAGCCCAAATGTGCAATGCTCATAAAGGGCTCTCAGGGTGAGAATGGGAGGCATGGTGCATAGCTTCACACCATTTCTCTGGATGTTGGCTCCCATCTACACCATGCCACAGTGGGTAATGTTGGTGGATATATTTTGCCAAGAAGATACAGGATAAAACGTTGAATTAAATGTTGGGCCTACAACTGTTGGCACTGTCCCATTAAGTCCTCTTTGCAGTCAGACACAGATCATAGCCAAAAGCAAAGGTATCAAACGAAAGTCAGAGGAGATTAAAGGTATTAGTAAAATCACACAAAAACATGTTCAGTCCTTATAACAGTTTAGAGATGTATTCTTTTTCATATACAAGGAACATTTCAGTACAATGAAAATTTAAAAAAAAAACCCAAGGAACTAAGAAAAGTTGGAAAAAGAAAAATACAGGGGAAACAATTTACTTATTTTGAGAAGAAGTGACTAACAGGTGACCTCACTGAAGAAGAATAAATTCTGTTGGGAAGAGGAAAGATAGAGGCTAACGGATTATTTGAGCTTGTGACAAATACAGTAAAAGAAATACACAGCCCAAACTAATGCTAATAACCATTATGACCCAAAGGCATTTAAGTGCCTAATCTTTAAAAAAGTTTAAGAGATAAATATATTACTCAGCATTAGGAATTGTAAACCATAAAGAAATGCTGTACATAATGTATCCTTGAAACATACCATTTGGAAAAATTCCTCATGTTAGAAATAGAAAATAATTGAAAAAGGCATAATCCTTCAGAGTAGTAGAACTTTTAAAGTATATCTGCTGGCAGTCATGCAAATTGACAAGGTCTTGGACTTAAGCCCAAAATATTTTCCCATCTTAGTCAGAAGTGACAGAACCCCACCACGCATGCCACTGCTCAGCTACACTCACACCAGCCGATCATTCATCTCACTCTTATCTTCTTGTGAGACCATCTTCCTTCCCATCCACTGCCCACATTCTCCCATGTCTTTCACTCCCGTCTCCAATGAAATCCTTCCATCTCTTCTGCTACTTTTGTGTGTGCTGTAAATAATATATCAAACTCATACCAACGTTAAGCAAATAAAAATCTATGGCAGATTTTTCTGAAAAAGAGTTTTAAATTCAGCGGAATGGAAGAAGGTGAGGTAATACTATATTAATGGATAGTGACCCAAATTTAAAGACAAGGCAGGCTATTTTTTGTTTGGTTTGTTTTTAGAAACAAGGACCAACCACTATGGTACAAAAGTTCAAGATATATTAGGACAGATCATTAGTAATATAAAGTGGTGAATTTAATTGACTTCATTGGAGCTATACAGAATTATGCTAGCTGAGGATCTGGCCAATAGTATCCACTCATCAATGGAGCCAGGCTTTTCATGACCCAGATTAACTATGATTTCCACCTGAAATACTATTTAAATATTGTTTTTCAGCTAACATATCAGCAGGTCTATATACAGCTGTGTTCAGTTTCTTATTGTTAATGATGGTGATATCTTCCTATACAATATTTCTCATTGCAACTTCCAAAAAGTTGGATGATATTTTTTTCAAGTAAACTGAAGTCATTTGCTATTAGTTCACTATTCTCTGCAACTACTGTTCAAGTCACTGACATCCTCCCAGTGCCTGAGGGATCCTGCTAGCTTCAGTTAAGTTTAAATTTAATTTAATTTTATATTTAAAGCTTCCATGACCTTTTTCAACATATAGATGATAAAAATACTTTCACACATGGATATATCAAATGACATGTCTACCTAGGCATGCTAATAAAACTACATTGCTCTGTTACTGCTTGCCTCTAGCTATATTAGCTGTCTGCTTGCTTTGTTTGTGAGTTATAAATAGCCACAGATTGCATACTCACTGTCTGGTTACATTGAACAAACCAGGATTTTAATTCCCTTAAACAAGACTCTCTCAGGATGCCAGTTTATCCAGAAAGTTAGTGTTACTTGTTTATTTTCTTATATAGATTTAAGATTACTAAAGCCTGGTCTACACTACAGCATTAGGTTGACATAAGCTGCCTTGCATCGACCTATCTGTGGAAGTGTCTTCACTTAAATTTGGCTCCTGCTGATGTAACATGTCTCTCTCTGCTGATTTAGTTATACCATCTCCCCTAGTAGCATAGAGTCACAGTCAATGTAATTAGGTTGACAGTGTCAGAGTAAACACTGTATTGCTTACATCAACTGTTATTGGCTTTCAGGAGCCATTCCACAATGCCCCACACTGACAATACAATCATACTCTGTGCTGACATAAGTTAGGTTGACATAATTTTGTAGTGTAGACATGGCCTAAGGAAAACACCCAAATCATGAAATAACTGAACATGAAACAAATAACGGTGCAATTCAAGGGGCACTTTCATGTAATTAGGAAACCCGCTTTCACAAAATAATCTTGCACATCTTTTGGTATAGCTAGACAAACTATTTTATGTTCTGATTTGATAGCATTTTACAAACATATGTCTGACTTGTATATAAAATGAAAGGCAGCAATGAATCTGGCCCAATGTTTGTTAAAAGTTGGTTAGTTTGAATTGATTATTATTTGTATTAGTAACCTAAAGGTCCTAACCAAGACCAAGGACACATTGTGCTAAGTGCTGTTTACACACAAAAATAAAACATGCCCTGAGCCAAATAATTTAGTTTAAATAGATGTAAGCAGTATCAGGATGAGCTCCACCCTGACATCTGGTGATGAGGTGTGGCAAGTTGTGGAAAAGAACTTCAGGGGCCGATCTCATTTGCATAGGCACACCCACCCCGCCTAGAATGAGGCCATAGCTGCCCAAATGGTCACTTTGGCTGCTGTGGGATCCTCAGTGTCTCTGTTATTGGGGCAGGAAGAATAAATTATTATTACCCTGATTATGGGAACTATGCTTGGAACTGTACTTGGCCTTTTGTTATGATGGAGGGAATCACCATCAACTAAGTGACACTTGCTAGGCAAGGGTCATGGGTTCCAAAACTCTGTGAATTGAGAAAGGCTGGGGACAAGTATTAATACTTGGTGGCATGGGCCCCTTGGTGAGGGCCTTACATGCTAATTGCACTTCCTCCTCTCTCCACTGTGGAATATGAGAGCTAATTTTGATTTCATTAGAAGTCTAGTTACAGGCTGCTGAGCTCACTTTGGGCTAACAGTGCACGAGCACTGAGGCTCCCCTACTACAAGCTGAATTCACCAAAGAGCTGAACTGACTAAGAGCTGAAATCACTGAGCATTGTGTTAAGTAGTGGGGGAGCCTGAAGATATATTGTGGAGCAGTTTGCCGGATGGCTGGAGTGCCTTGTGGACAGGCTGGTGGAGCAGTTTGTAGGATGGCGGGAGCTGCTGGTGGGACGTGGAGCAGTTCGTGGACCGGCTGGTGGAGCAGTTCATGGGATGGCGGGAGCTGCTGGTGGGCCGCGGAGCGGAGCTGAGCTGAGCGAAGCAGTTTGTGGGGCGGCTGGTGGAGCGGAGTGAAGGTCTATGGAGCTGTGGGGCGCTCAGCTTCAGATCATGTAAGGTGCCTCTTACCCCCGTCCCATCTCCACCCAGATTGGGAGGTAAAGCTCCGCAGATAAACTTTCGAACTCTGGGGCTGCCCTGACCAGGGACAGAGACTTTTGGGTCATTGGACTTTTGGGACTTAGGGTGATTTGGAGTTGCTGGACTCAAGAACCAAAGGGAAAGAGCATGCCCCAATTTGCTTGGGGTGGATTTTTGCTCATGGGTTGTGTTATGAATCCTGTTGGTGGTGTTTCCCCAACATAATGCCACTTTGTTTCTCTCTGTTATTAAAAGGCTTTTTGCTACACTCAGACTATGTGCTTGCGAGAGGGGAAGTATTGCCTCTTGGAGGCGCCCAGCGGGGGTGGTATATATTTGTCCCAGGTCACTGGTTCCTTGAGCCGGTTTGCATTGTGTTATTGGAATGGATCCCCTAGATATTGAACCCGGCCCTTGTTGCTGCCAACTCTGACGGGCAGAAGGGTTACATAGACAAGAAAAAGGACGGGGGTTATCCCTATTGTACAGATGAGGAACTAAGGCACAGAGGGTTTATGGCCCTGATCTACAAAGATATTTAGGCTTCTAAACCCCAGGCAAAGGCCTAAATTTGGGGGTTAGGCACCTAAATCCTATTGTTAGGCTCCAGTGTGATCCACAAAACCCCACTGAACCCTGTGGGTGCCTAAATTCACTTGGTGCCCATGTTTTCAGGGTAAAATTTCCCTTGGTGCCTATGTTTCTGCCTCTGGGCTTGCACGCTGTTGCCTTACTCTAGGTTTTCCAACACCTATCTTCTGCCTAAACCCCAGAGTGATCCACAAAGATAGGCTTTTGTCTGCCAAATTCACATGTAGGGCCTAACTGATAGGCATGCTCAGAGGCCAGCTACATGATTGGATCCCATTCAAAATGTAACCAGAGGAGGAAAAGATGGTAGCAGCTGTGGTGCCCACCTTGTAACTTTTTGCCCAGTAGCTAGAGCACTCACCTGGGAGGTGGGAGACCCAGGGTCTAGTCCCCCTGCTCTAATCACCAATTATTTATCCATAGCGAAACAGCTTAAATAGGAGAGATTGAGGGATCACCACATCAGAATGTCCCATAGTCAAGTAGAGCACTCTCCTGAGAGGTGGAAGACTCCTGCTGAAATCCTTTCTTCCCCTCAGATGGGGAGGGGGGAATTGTACCTGTCTCCCACATCCCAGGCAAGTTTTCTAACTACTGGCTAAAAGTGGGCACCACCTCCTCCTCCCACCA
The DNA here is from genome assembly GCF_965140295.1 of Lepidochelys olivacea. Classification (NCBI taxonomy): domain Eukaryota; kingdom Metazoa; phylum Chordata; order Testudines; family Cheloniidae; genus Lepidochelys; species Lepidochelys olivacea. The sequence continues at coordinate 106,022,914 of NC_140417.1, forward strand.
TTTTGAGTGAAGTGAGGCATGTACCTAACTCATTCTCACGAGACACTAATTAGGCCTAAACCACCTGACTCCAGGAGATGGGTTCCTGTTCCTGGATCACTAAGCAAAGGCAGGCCCTTCCCTACAGACCAGATTTAGGCACCTATCTCCATGAGAGGCACTGGGGTTAGGACACGGACACCCCTCTTGTCAGCATCCCCACTGGTTATCCTAGGTGGGTCCCCATGCTGTTTTTGGTGGATCTCAGTCTAAGGCACCTATTACTCTCCAGTCATTGTATGGGGACCCTGACTTTGTGGATTGCAGTGTTGTTCCTGTGATTTTCTAGGCATGGCAACACTTAGCCTTGTGCCAGCTAAGTTCCTTTGTGGCTCTGGGGTCTAAGTAAATTGCCCACAGTCATGGAGATTGTCTGTGACAAAGCTGGGAATTGAGTCTAGATCTCCTGAGTCACAATTAAGTGTCTTAAACACATGCTCATCCTACATTTTTCATTAGAATGGTTTGACTGAAAATGTAGTGTCCATTTTAAAAAAAAAAATCAGAATTTCAGACAACGTTGATTTTTCCAGAATTTTCAATTTTCCTTTGGGAAAAGTTAAATGGAATGTTTAATTTGAGGTCAATCTGAATAAAAATTGTGTTTGGGTCAGTTTAATATTAATCTCTATAACTGCAAGAGCAGCCACAGTGCCTCTTGGGAGTTGTAGTTCAATTGGTTTATGCCACATTGTCCCATATGGGCTGGGATTCCCAGCTAAACAATGCCTCTTATGATGCCCTGCAGTGGCTCAGCCAGGGGAGAGACTGCAGTCCATCATGGGAGATGTAGTCCAGCCAGGTAGCCCAGCTCATAGGGCAAAATGGGGGCATGAAGCACTTGAACTACAACTCCCATGTGGCACTGCCATGGCTCAGGCAGCCTTGGAGATAAATGTTGACCCAAGGTGAAATATTTTGTTTTAGGTCAAACAATCCAAAATTAAACATTTTGATTCTGAAATGTTTTGGTCTGGTCAAATGTCAGCATCATTTCTGAATTAAACATTCAGAATTTTTTGTTCTGTGAAAAATTGATATTTTTGAATTTTCATCATGATATGGGACAAAAACAAATGTGAAAATATCAGAATTTCCCACATGAAAGTGGGTAAATCTTTGATATTAAAGAATATTCATAGAGTAGTTTTCAGCCTGTTGGTTGTTTACAGATTATTCACTTTCAATAGTCAGTAGCCTGTATTCATTATTTGTGCTGTTTTGCTAGTCACCTACATCACATTATATAGTTTTCTTTCAGAATATATGATTGAAGATTTTTTTAAGTTAGGCTAATGAATGTTAAATAATAAACTGTATTCTTTCTTTGAGTTTGGAGAAAATAATTATTTGTGCTAAAATTCTTAGCATGTTCTGAGTTTACATGTACTCACTGGTAATCTGAATACTAGTGAATGATGTATAATATGACCCTACAAAGTAGAGCTGAACTTGTGATCATATTTGTGAATCAGCTTTAAAACTATTTAACCTGCTCAGATGGAGCATAGAGTCAGTCTACTGAATGGCAACAGTATGAGAGCCAGTATTATTTAGTGGCTAGGTACTGGACTGTGGCTCCATGTGGCTGACATGAAATCCAAGCTTCACCGATATCAATGCAGCCAGGATTTCACTCCTGGATTCTATTCCCTGCTCTGCCACTTAGCTGCTTTATGACCTTGGGCAAGTAATTTCATCTCTGTTTTACCTCTGATCATTTGTCCATCTTGTCTAAATATATTCAAGGCAGGGACGGTCCCTTACTATGTAGACAATGGAGTGCAGATCTTGGTTGCGATCTCTAAGTGCTGCTATAATACAAATAATGCAGCAGCAGGTGTAAATGTTGAACAGGTCCATTCAGCTGGCTCCTCAAGTAGGGTACTTAAAAATTTCATGGAGTGAGGTTAGTCACAATTAAGTGAGATCTTGGTCCAGAGACTTTCAAACCTAAATGCTCTGCTTGTTGATTTGGGAGTTAAGGACCTCTTTTCCTGCTGCAGAATCTCCTTAGACTCCTCAGTGTCTAAAAGGAGTCACATTTCTGCCACCAGAAAATGAGCTACCTTCACAGAAAATTATGGGACTCAGCACTGGGGCAGTTTACATTTAGGACCAGATCTCTGCAACCATAAGATCTACAAAAATTATTTGGTTAAAATTGATATTGCATCATTATTCTGTTTCATAGAAATGACAGTACTGTAGTTACACAGCAGTTCTGCATTTGGATACCAGTAAATATCACTAATTCACATGTAACTGAAAGGTTCACTATATGACATAACTTATTAGTACTTCTTTGGTTTCATATTGAATGTATATAATTTAAAAAACCCAAGTATATTAACTACATAGTATTTATACTATAAGCACTCTGAGTCATGCAGTAAAACTTCCTGTCATATGGATTAAAGGTCTCAGTGAGGAACCACAATGTAATTACTCTTTAAATGTGTAACTATGGTGTAATTGGAGTCACTATATTAGTAAAGTGTGACCTTTTAAATTAGAAGCTTAAATTCTGTAGAAAGCAATGAGGCTACCAGGGAAGTCCTGGTTTGTTGAACCACCATGAACCAGCTCAGTGCAACCCCAAGTGTAAACTAAATAATAAGACCACATTGCACTGCAGCTAACTGTACTGTGTTTTCTGAATGCAATGTGATCAGAGAAACAGATTTTTTCAATTTTTATTTTGCTACAGATAATAGAACGTTTTAATCTGTCACAGATTCATTATTTTGGTGTTACACCCTCACAGTATCCTCTTTAAGAAGTTCATTAATTTTAATTTATGTAGCTGAGATGAGGGATTTTAAAATTTAACTTTCATTTTTCTATTGCCTTGATCAAGGTACAAAACCCTTCCCTTCTGCTCCGGTCAGCAATTTGTTTCAGGTCTGTTTGAAGCCATTCATAATACAGTAAGAGTAGGGCAGTTCTAGATCAAAACCAAAAAGTTATAGGTAGATCTAGGTTTTCTTTTGGGAAATAAATTACTGGGTTTCACTGAAACCAATAGAATTGCAGCAGGGATGTATTAGGACCCTGTACTATATTTTTAATTTCTGTGTGTGCACGTACGTGCAAGGATGTTGAGATATGGGAATTGTATGATAGTCTTCTATTAATATATAGGATAACCATTTGTACATTACTCAGATTGTAATGTATTAATTTTTGCTATAAAAATAAATTGTGTTTTAATTAGTATGATGGTGTAACTGATTTGATTCTTAATGAAGTTACACATATATAAAGCTAATTTCTAATTAGAATTACTAACTTGGCTAGACGCAGGTATAAAGATTTCTAATACAATCAAGATCTTATAAAGTCTGCTTAAATAGCTTATATAATGTCCAGGAACTTTTTCCCCATAGTTGATTAACAGTCAAATATTAAAGAATGCGATGTAAAATGCTATGTAGATTTGTAATTGATATAGATTAACAAGTAATATATAAAAGAAAGTCAATCTTTAAACAACTGGCATGATTGACAGCCTTTTGAACAACTGGAATGCTACTCACTCATCTTTCTGATAACTTTTCTTCAGGTAAACACAAAAACAAGGACCATCTGAGCAAACAAAAACTCTTGCCATCAGTAATAAAATATATAAGCTCAAGTGACTAGCAAACCTTTGCTATCAGCACGCAAATGCTGAGCTAAAAGATGGTTTAACAAACGCTTATTGTTAAATGGAAAAAAGTGCAGGAGATTAATGTACGATGGCATGTAGCCTACTTCCATAACTTTATACATGCCAGTCATAAATGCAATAGTCCAGTTCGATCTGGAGAGTCACTATCAAGATTCTGGCAGTTTAAATGAAATAGTTGAGCATGATTACTTATTGTGTTGCTTTTGATTGATAGCAGTTTCTCATCTTAACTCATGCTAAGTACACAACTATTAGATATTAAACTTTGTAAACTCATTTTTGTTATCTCAAAAGGAGTTTAACTGATGTTCTAGACATAATTCTGGGTATTTTCTTTGAGTCCCCTGGTAATTCAGTTAAGTCACTATCTGTCATTGTAACTGCTGACACTAGAGACTAAATTAGAGTCTGAGTAAAAAAAATTGGTCTGAAATATCTCTTCTTAGCTTGCCAAGGGTTTGTATACACAGCAACTAGACACTGACAGCCAGCCTGCACTAGCTGACTCTGGCCTGTGGGGATCAGGCTGCAGAGCTGTATCATTGCTGGGTAGACTTCTGGGCTCTGGCCAGAGTCCTGGTTCTAGGAGGCTGTGTGGTGGGAGGGTCCCAGAGCTTGCGCCCCAGTCCAAGCCTGGAAATCTGCACAGCAATGAAACAATCCCACAGTCCAAGCCCTGCAAACCCAAGTCAGCTGGCATGGGCCAGCTGCAGATGTCTAGTTGTGTAAACATACTCCCAAAGGACCTCATGAGCCCACAATTTATTTTAACTAATAAATTAAGATGTGGCCAGATCAAAAGTTAGTCTTATTTTTCAACCCTCTCTCTTTCGCTCTCCATCAACGTTAAAAGGCTTGATCTTTTATGAGCATAAATATTCATGAAAGCCAAATGTTATCCTCCAATACTTGCTAAAATTATTAGTCATTATTTGACTTTTGATAGTGCCTAGGAGACCCAGTCATGGACCACGGCTCCGTAGTGCTAGTCACTGTACAGACAGAGCAAACCATTTACTAAGTGTAAGATGAGACAAGAAGTGGATGCAACAGGCACAGAGGGGCACACAAGGTAACAGTGAGACAACCAGTAAGCATGACAAACAATGGTTTCAGCATGCCAAGTGTTTTGTAGGCATCACAGCACAGGAAATTTTTAAGGAAGGATTTGAAAGAGGACAATGAGGTGGCTTTGTAGATGTTTACAGGGAGCTCCTCCCATGTCTGAGAGGCAGCATGGGAGAAAGCACAGAGGTGCTCATTTGAAAAGGTAACAAGTGGGTGACAATGGCTGGAATCCCTAGCAAAGCAAAGGTGAGTTATTTCAGTAGCACATGAAATAAGCTGGGTGGTGATAGGCTTTGGAGGGTCTTTTTGCCATTAATATTTTGAGAAATTAATTTTATAAGCCAATTCCAAACTTTTTATTCAGTTGCAAAATTCATAATTTTCATTCTTTATTCAGTGTGCTACATTATTCCTGTTCGGGGGGGGGGGAGGGGGAATATTTTTTGGTTTAGATTCATGATCCTCCTTGGGTTTGTTACCCTGTTTTTCCTTTCTTGTGGCTATCACAAATCAGTGCAGATTGTGAATGATCTGGAATCTTAAATATTATTTGCTGAAAAATTTTCATGAGTAAATTAAAATAATGAAAAAAAAATCAAGAATTTTGCAAACTGTTCATGGACATTGTTAAAAAAATAAATGGAGGTCAAATTTGTTCACAGAGCTCCGCTGCAGTATTTCCATATCCAATACACTCCCGTTTATCCAAATGGCCTGGAGAACATCTGAAACTTCCAGGTAACTGGACATTTGGATAAATGGAAGTGCTGTTTTGAGTGCACAGACAGGTAGTCCCTTGGATAGAAGAAAGGAATGCATGTCAGGCACAAAGGTATCAACCATTCAGACATGGAAGATCTCAGCATTCATCCATGGTGTTGTCAATGTTGTATCGCTGGGTGACATCAGATTTTTCTCCCCTTTCTAGGTCTTCAGGAATCTGTAGTTTCTGCTTGAGATCCAACACAGATGTTTGGGGTTTTTTTCAGTGTTGTCCTGCCTGCTGCTGTTGGTGAAACGGGATTAGGTCTCGGTAACTGCTCAGAAGGGCTATACAAGTACAAAGCAGTTGATTAGCCTCTTACAATCTGTTAGAGCTAATTGAGATGTTTATTAACCAGTGATTAACTGACATAGGGATGCACTGGATTTGGATAATAAGGATTTCCAGATCAAGGGAATTTGGATAACTGGAATTATACAGTCATTAGAATCGGAAATAACTGTTATCAGTTATTGCTGTTTGATAACTGGTAATGTAATAATGAATTTGTGACCCACATAGGAGGTCTGGTAAGAGAATGATCTTTATTGTCCAGTCCCAGTCATATGAAATGGGCCAGTGCTACAAAAGGTTAAATGCCTGTCACATGACTGGAGTCTGTATCTATTGATGCAAGCCCTTCATCCCTTAATTATGCCAAACTCCTGCTGATGCTGAAGTCTCAAGGAAAGACTTCCAGACCGAGTCCTCAGTCTGTAATTTAAAGCTGGCCTTGGCCTTATATCACTGGCATTTTCCAGGCTGCCAGCCTAAGGAATATTTACGTGGTTGTATAGTTATGACCTCAAATCCTCAGTTCTAAAAAAATTAAAGTCTCTGATCCTCATTTGTGCAGCTTGTTGCTAAAGAAATTCCTAAGGCTGAGAATTCCCCCTAAGCTTCCCTCTGCAGTCACAAACAATCACAGAAACATTCATACAGTTACAGGTCCCTCCATTGTTCTCTTCTCGTAGCTTCCCTGCCCCCTCCCCCTCCGAAAAAGCAAACCATATAATTGTACTGAAGTAGTAAAGAACTGAAAGAAAAATGTAAGGTGTTTACCAATATAATGACAAAACAGCAACATCACTGCACTGCAAATTACTGTGAATCAACTACAAAATGAAAAATGCCATGTCTTCTTATGAAATAATGGTAGGTATGAGGCTTACATTCGTAAGTCAGGAAAAACAGATACAATTGAGATCATTTATAGAGTGCCTTCAGAATAGTAAAACCTCCAAATGCATAATAAACAAAAGATGATAATCCTTTTGCCCACAAAGGAACTGTGGCCACTTCTGGGGTATAAAGTGGCAGAATTTAACAATGAATGTTGCCACTGCACAGCAGTTCACAGCAGGAATTTAGCAGGGACATCAGGTTTAACATACCCTATACTTGTGGAAAATGCCATGAGATTTTTAATGACCAGAACTAGTTAAGATTGTTATGTTTGTCACCTCCAGCAATGTAGCACTCTAACACAGTGTTGGGCACTGACTGAGAGCCAAGGAAGGTACCATCTATTGAATCATCATCCCAGTACTGATGCAGCCTAACCCCACTTAGATTATAAAAACGGACATAACTGCAATCCATACAGCAACACTGTCTTGAGCTAAGCCTGCTATGTTTAGGTGCTGAGCATCCAACATTCCACAAGCCTCAGAGAGAAGGACCATGTCGTTGGCTTAAAAAATACTAAACTCCCTAGTTCACATTATAGATAAATGGTTTGCTATATTTCAGTTCAAAAACTGCAGTACAGTCTAACAGCTGTCATGTCCCCTTGCCTTACTCAATTGCACATGGGAGTATGGCTCCTATCTCCCGGGTCAGCTGGGTAATACCTGCCTGGGCCTTGCATCCAGGTCTAGTGTGGAGCATGGCCCCTGGTCTCTGTATGCTCTCTTCTGAGAGCAAGTGGGCAAGGAGAGTGTGAAGAGCCTTGGCTCAGTCTTCTCTACTTGCTGACCAGCAGCTCTGGGCTGGTGCAAGGAGGAAGTAAACTAAACTCCTTTCTGAGCTGCAGTGAGTTACTTCCCAGTAGAAGCAAAGGGGAAGCAAATATCTCTGTGGGGGCAGCACCTCTTCTCAATCTCTCTCGCCCCACCTTAAAGCAAGCCCAAATATGCACCACACTTATCTGTACTTTAATCACTGAAATGACTGGACATGTTTTCTTTCCTGTTGGGTAAATTGTTTTTCTAGACTACAGCCTTGGTTGTGAGGTTTGAACCCAAAGCTTATATTTTTAAAAACTGGACTGTGACCCTAGGCACAGCCCTGAGCAACAGGCACTGCTTAAAACAGAGACACCTCTGGAGTAGATCCAGGAAGGCGTTGTGCCTTGGAGATGCAGCCCTCCAATGTTCCCCTCTTGGACTAGGGGGTGTTTTGCTACAGTTCTTTACTAGATGTAGCATATGCCCCTCTTAGATACAGCCATCTCTTTTGGCCAGCACTTATGGGGTGCCCACTCTCTTCCCTTCCCTGCCGTCTATTGGGTGGAGCACAAGGCACTCAGTCCCTGCTCTCCATCTCCTGTGTGCGCGCACACAGAGCTGCAATACAGTTCTAATGCATCTATATGGACAGAACTTTGCCCCTCTTTAATCTACCATATGGGCTCCTTAGTCCTAGTTGCAGTTTAACTCTTAACAAGGAGTGGTGAGTAATGGAAATACCGATTAGCTTTAATGTTCTAAAGGTGCAAATGTAGTACTGCATATATACCTTTTACAGTGAAAGAGGTAGCCTTGGTAAGTCTCATAGTGGTGTATCTTAAATAACTGTGGGCCAAACCCTACCCATGTTGAGTATGTTTGTACTTCCATTACATTCAATAGGACTACCTGCATGAGTAGTGAATTAAGATTTAGCCTTGTGTTTACTGAAAACTTTGCCATTTGCAACAGGACATGTCAGCAGCTCAACCTCTGAAGAGAATCCTAGAAAGCAACATGTATCCATAGCATTATGATTTTGTGGAGTCCTGAGTGCCCTGTTCACATCAGTGGAAGCTGTGGCTGCTCAGTACTTCTGAAAATGAGGCCTCTGGACAAGGTGACTAAATATGGATGAAAGAAAAGGAGTACTAGTGGCACCTTAGAGACTAACCAATTTATTTGAGCATAAGCTTTCGTAGCTCATGAAAGCTTATGCTCAAATAAATTGGTTAGTCTCTAAGGTGCCACTAGTACTCCTTTTCTTTTTGTGAATACAGAGTAACATGGCTGCTACTCTGAAACCTGTGAATATGGATGTAGATTCCTAACTTTAGGTTCCCTGGTTTGGAAAATGTGACTGAAATTTCCTTGAAAATAGGCAAAGGATTTTTATTGGGTAAAGATCTTTAATAAATCATTAAATTTCTTCTTAAACAACAACAAATTATTTAAAACAACAGCAAATAAAGAATCACAGATTCAATTGTTCCAAGAGATCTGTAGGAGAGAAGTTATAATATGCCATTGACAGTTCAAAAGCACCATCAAGTGGTGGATTGGATTAAATCACCTCCAGACTATTGTTCAGAGTGGTAGAAGACACTGAAAGGTGAGTAAAATAAATCAGTTGTTTGCTGATTTTATTGTATCAAAACATAATCCTGCACCCAGCATAGTTTTGCCATTGATGTAGACAGCAAATGTTTGGCTTAATGGGCCAGATTCTGTCTGGCCCTCTGCAGCTGGGCAGCATGCTCCTTCCCTTTTGCATGTCCCTTTGAAGGGTTAGGAATATCTCCAGTCCCTGCACTCAGAGGAAAGCAGTGGATGATGCTTTCCTCCTTCCCTGGGGATGAATGGCACCTGAACATGAATGCCAGGAAGACCCCTCAAAAGGAGACACATCCTGTTCCTATAGAAGTCACTTGTCATTTTGCCACTGATTTATGATCTATGGCCTGCTGACTTGTGAGCCTAGGAGGGTATAGGTCTGGGACTGCTGTATAACTGTCACCGTTTCAGAGTTAGCTGCACCTTTGCCTGCCTACCCCTTGGCCTGCTTGGGGTACCCACTTAAGGTTTCAGGCTCACAGCCATCACTTCTCTTGGATGGAGACCCACATCTCTCTCTCTGTCTCCAGACTGGGGATAGGCTTGAATCCCTCTGCACCTCACTGTGACTTTCCCAACAGGTCTGACTGGGGTCAGCACCTCTGGGTCACTCTTTCTTCAGGAGCTGCAACAGCATACACCAGTGATCAGCCAGGCTTCACAAAACTAACTACATTCATTCTGATGACAAAAGCATCAGCGAGAAAAAAAAAAAACAACAACAACAAACAATAAATGGCCCTACATGCCTGTTAAAAGCTTCGAGGTCACCCCCAGCTCCAATATATGTAGGCTTGGCAAGATTTGATTTTAATCAATAATTGTTAGCAAATATCAGGTTTAGGTGACACACTGATTCCTCCCCCCATTTCAATTTTTTACAATCAGCATGCATCCAGGGATCGAGTGTCATAGAATATCAGGGTTGGAAGGGACCTTAGGAGGTCATCTAGTCCAACCCCCTGCTCAAAGCAGGGCCAATCCCCAATTTTTGCCCCGATCCCTAAATGGCCCCCTCAAGGTTTGAACTCACAAGCCTCGGTTTAGCAGGCCAATGCGCAAACCACTGAGCTATCCCTCCCCTAAGCCCTGCAGCTGTATAGGGAGCTCTCTGCAGCCCTGCTCTCATGGGAGGGAGGGTGCCAAGCCAAGACAGCGGAGCTGCAAAGGGCTTCCTATGCTGCCTCAGGGTCGGTGACACCTGATACCTGCAGGCACCTGGTGAAGGGGAAGACTGCAGTCCTGGTGGAGCAGTGCAGAGACCCCAGCCAGGACTGCAAGGAGGAGGAGAAGTTTCCAGCCGCTGGGGAAGACACCCCATTGCTGAATGGCTTCTGTGGCAGTGCAGGGAGCCCTCTGCAGCCCTGTGTCACAGACCTGTGCTCTCACTCACCAGCTAGGAGTGCCGGGTTCCCGAGGAACTCCACTAGTAGCCTGCCTCCAGCCTGGCAGGTCACCATTCAGTATGACCTATTGTAGTCTTTAACCAGTTCCTTATCCACCTTTCAGTTCTCCTATTAATCCCCATTTTCTCAAATTTAACTAATAATGTCCCATGTGTAACAGTATCAAACGCCTCACTGAAATCCAGGTACATTAGATCTACTGCATTTCTTTTTTGGGGTGGGGGAAGGGGGAAATCAGTTATCTTCTCAAAGAAAGATCAGGTTGATTTGCCACGATCTTCCTTTTGTAAAACCATGTTGTGTTTTATCCCAATTACTGTTAACTTCGATGTCCTTAATTACTTTCTCTTTCAAATTTGTTCCAAGCCCTTGCATACAATTGAAGTCAAACTAATGCCTGTAGTTTCACTGATCACTTCCCCCGCCCTTTCTTAAACTTATAAGTTATATTAGCAATTCTCCAGTCTAAGGTATGACCCGCCCCGAGTTTACACATCCATATGCTCACCAGAGATTCTTTCACTAGCCTGGTGCACCTGATCTTGGCATCTGGAATAATGTGATCTGAGTCTGCAATCATCTTTACATAGCTGGAATACCACCCTAGAGACTGTCAGTGCTGTTATCTGCCGATATAGCTATAGACTTGGTCATAATAAGTCAGCACTGGGGATGTGGTAAATGGAATCTTTAGATATTCAAAGGCGCACAAGAGTGCGATCCCAGATCCACCCAGAGTGTGTTTTAAGTAATTCATGAAGGACCTGATCCAAAGCCTGAAAGATTCCCATGGACTTCAGTGAGCTTCAGATCTGGCTCAAACAGCTTGTGGGAAGATTTTGAATATCCTCCAAAATGTTATACCAAGGAACTGCTTCAACTGCCTTCAAAGCTTGTTGTAACCTTACATTGTGTTCCTTCTGAACTAAAATGCTATCCACATACATTCCCACTCCTTCCAGGCCTTGCAGAATCTCATTCCTTTTGCTCTGGAAGATTTGTGGGGTGCTTATGATGCTAAAGTGGAGAAGATGAAAACAACTTTCAAATTAAACTGCAAAAGGGGAAAGCAGAACCAGTCAGAATCCACAAGATGTGAGGAGAATATTGTTCCACCAGTTAACTTGGAGATTGTGAGTGAAATCCTAGCACCATTGAAAGCAGTGGGAGTTTTACCATTGACTTCAAGACAACCAAGACTTCACCCTTTGTCTTCTATGGTAGGCAGAATATACTTTTCCCTCCTTGTTGATTCATTGAGCTTCTGTAGGCCTATATGGATATAGATGTGCCCATTTTCTATAATAGGTATCATACACCATTCTTCACCATCCCATCCAGCTCTTCCTTTGCTTTGCAGGCAGCAGAATTGACATCTTGTGAGCTAAACACATAGGACATGACCTCTTCTCTAATAGGGTCTGCACCCATTCTCCTTTAAGCAGGGCATTTTGCTGAATGCCATTTTGAGTTCCTCTATGCATATTTTGAGGCTATGGTTCAGTTTAGGAGGTTACTTTTGGTGGCCTCATTGATAACTAAGCTATTTTATTCAGTACAGTCTTTGAATTAACTCTCACAACTTATTTGCTACTCCATGGCTACTGAGCAGTGCCCTGGACTGTTTCTCACTTAGGGCTAGGTCTCATTGCTTGTAAAAATCTCTTTCCATATTATAGTTAACTCTATCCTGAATCAATTATTAATTTAATCTCAGGATTTGCAATGCTGTTAACAGTGCAAGCCTGTTCATGATGGCTTTGAACATAAAACCCAAGACATAAGCATCCCTCACCCTTGCCTGAGTTATCTCCCTGATTCCTTTGCTCTCACAGACCCATTGCCAGTGTTCTTCATATACCCCCTGCAAATGTTTATTCTGGACACTGGCTCTAGACTGTACTATATAATCCCTTGTTGTATCTGCCACTCATTTCTCTGAAAAGACACCATGAAATGAAGACTTCCTTTCCTTTGGAATATTTTCATGTATTATGTTGTCACGACATTTGTGATGGGTGACTTGGATTTTAACTCGCCTATCTTGGGTACACCTATGGCCCTCATTACCCTGGTATTTGAACACTTCACAGTCTTTAATGTATCTATCCTCACAACCCCCCTGGTGAGGTAGGAAAGTGCTATTATTCTCATTTTATTTTTACAGGTGGGGAACTGAGGCACAGAGAAGCTAAGTGACACACAGGAAATTTGCGGTAAAGCAAAGAATTTGAATTCTTGTTTCCCAGGATCTAGGCTAGTGCCCGCTAACCACTGGACCATCCTTCCTTCCCCTACAGGTAACTCTAAAAAGGGGTGATCCTTGAGAAAAAAAGGTTGGAAAACCCTACTATACAGGAAACAACAAGGAGTCTGGTGGCACCTTAAAGACTAACAGAGATGTATTTGAGCATAAGCTTTCGTGGGTAAAAACCTCACTTCTTCAGATGGGTTTTTACCCACGAAAGCTTATGCTCAAATACATCTCTGTTAGTCTTTAAGGTGTCACCAGACTCCTTGCTGTTTTTGTGGATACAGACTAACACGGCTACCCCCTGATACTTGACACCTACAATACAGGATAACTTCATACTCCTGTAAGAATAGAGTTCAGCTAGAAGGAAAGAAATCTTGGTTCTGCTTATGGATAGGATGGACTTGACTGAGAAAGTGATAGTCTTAGGAAGCCTTGATACTAGTAAGAATGAGCTATTTGAATTCGTATACTACAGAATGGATTCACAAACTATAGCTATACAAACCCCTTCAACCAACATTTTTCTTTGCTTACTTACATCTCGAGCCACCCAAACTTATTCCTTTCCCTCCTTGTGTCTGAACCCTTTGTATACACATACATATGTAATAAGTTGGCAGATCTGTGGAACTACTTGCACAAGTAAGTGTTAGTCAACATGAATGAGGATTGCAGAATCATGCCTACATTAACAGGTGACCAAGTCTACCCCTACCAGTAGTCCCATGGAAGTCAGTGAGATTGCTCATGTAAGTACACAGCCTGTGTAAGGGTTGCAGGATCAGACTGTAAGAGGATTATTCCATAATACGAACTCTCTCAAATTCTCTCAGCTATACCACTGTTTCATGAGAAACAGGAATATTTCCCTATCAATTTCACAGTAACGTTGTGTTTTACATTGTTATGGCAATCTTTCAATTTTTAGCATCTGCTTTTCAGAATGTTTCATACCTTGACTGAAAAAAATGAAGCAATAGTATAAATCAAACTAAAAATGGACTGTACCTTTCCTTTTCAGATATGTCTGTCTGTTGAGCTGTATTGTAAGTTTGGTGTTACTGATCTAGTAGTTATTTTAACTGCTGCTTGGCTTCAGCCCTGTTGATATATTGGTTATTTTTATATATGGTAGGCTATTTATGTGACTGATTTAAGCAATTCATGCTGCCTGCTGAAGGACATCCCTTGAAACAGACCTCATCGTTGTATTCTCAAGATGAAAACAATTGGATAGAAGTACATTTCTGAAAAGAAGAACCTCTATTACATTTTTTTTTTCTGAATTGCTTGCACAAGCCAATTGGTTGGGTTATTGGAAGAAATGAAACAGGGAAAAATTGATGGGATTCAGGTGTCAGTGTGTGGCATTAAAACCATTTCTCTATACTTAGCAAATGGTGACTGTTGGATCAAATTCCAGCATACGGCCAAAATAGAGAACAAGGGAGAAAATGATTACGTTTATCATGCTAGCACAGGGTTCAGAGAGGTAGGTGCAAGAGACACCAAAAAGCACAACCAAATTACTCAGGATTGTTATTTTAGGAGTTCACTTGCTCAGTCCCTGTAACCATAGAGAAAGATGCTGTGATTGTGAGTAATCTAAAACATGGAAGGTATTTTAGGGGTCTTGAAGATCTAAATAGGAAACCTAAAATAAAGACATAGGTAGAAAACAAGCTCTCATCAGAGCTAGACTTTAAATTGTCATGAAAAGAGATGTGTTTTAATCCTCGCAGAGATTTTTCCCTCCTCAATCTTCAGCAACCCAAACGGATCCTAATTCAAGATAAACCAACATCAAGAGTCTTTTAAAAAATAATAATAAAAAAAGACTGTTAAACGTGCAGGGCCCTGATTCAGCGAGATACTTGAGCATCTGTGTGACTTTAAGCATTAGTCTCTGACAACTAGGCAGGTGCTTAAATATCTAGCTGAACTGGGCCCTATGTGAGGTGACTGGGGGGAAAAAAATCCTGATTCCTTGAAGTGCTGAACACCTGTTGTAGCTTGAGGACCTGCTTCATTCCCTCACTGAGGATTCTCAGCACAACCCATAGAGATGTTTAGGGCTGTGATGTTCCCAATAGGTAGATGGCATGCAGCTCTATGCATTTTTTATTTTTCAGTCAAACCTGATCAGGAATGAGACTGGGACTTGGATAACAGGCAGCAGGCTGAGGATGAGTTCAGAGAAGACTGAAATGATGCTGGTTGGCTATGTTGAAGCAGTCAGAGAATGTGCTTTGATTCGTGTCTGTACTTCTGATCAATGGGGTTTTCCCATCCATTTTGCTAATGAGGTTAGGAATTGATGGATGTCTTAATTCCCAATGGCTCCCAGCATCCCAGGTAGCATCAGTGGTCAGGAAATCATGTTTATCTCTCCTCAGTTCAGTGACTGACTGTTTAGGATGTGGACCTTGCAACAGCTATCCATGCCTTTAATGGCCTCCAGACTGCAACTGCACTCTGTATGGTGCTACCCTAGGACAAATCTCAGAAGCTAACGTAGATGAAGAACGTAGAGGCCCGTTTTCTTAGCAGGCTGGTCATTGGGAATAAGTTACAATAGAGTCCATAGACAACTCTAGCATTTTTTGAACTTCTTGGTACAATTAATGGTGTTGATTTAAAGCTGTCATAAATATAAAGGGAAGGGTAAACCCCTTTGAAATCCCTCCTGGCCAGGGGAAAGCTCCTCTCACCTGTAAAGGGTTAAGAAGCTAAAGGTAACCTCGCTGGCACCTGACCAAAATGACCAATGAGGAGACAAGATACTTTCAAAAGCTGGGAGGAGGGAGAGAAACAAAGGTTTTGTGTGTCTGTCTGTATGCTGCGCTTGCCAGGGACAGAACAGGAATGGAGTCTTAGAACTTTTAGTAAGTAATCTAGCTAGGTATGTGTTAGATTATGATTTCTTTAAATGGCTGAGAAAAGAATTGTGCTGAATAGAATAACTATTTCTGTCTGTGTATCTTTTTTGTAACTTAAGGTTTTGCCTAGAGGGGTTCTCTATGTTTTTGAATCTAATTACCCTGTAAGATATATACCATCCTGATTTTACAGGGGGAATTTCTTTATTTCTATTTACTTCTATTTTTTTATTAAAAGTCTTCTTGTAAAACACTGAATGCTTTTTCATTGTTCTCAGATCCAAGGGTTTGGGTTTGTGGTCACCTATGCAAATTGGTGAGGCTTTTTATCCAACATTTCCCAGGAAAGGGGGGGTGCAAGTGTTGGGAGGATTGTTCATTGTTCTTAAGATCCAAGGGTCTGGGTCTGTAGTCACCTAGACAAATTGGTGAGGCTTTTTACCAAACCTTGTCCAGGAAGTGGGGTGCAAGGTTTTGGGAAGTATTTTGGGGGGAAGGACGCGTCCAAACAGCTCTTCCCCAGTAACCAGTATTAGTTTGGTGGTGGTAGCGGCCTGTCCAAGGTGTAATATTTTGTACCTTGGGGAAGTTTTGACCTAAGCTGGTAAAGATAAGCTTAGGAGGTTTTTCATGCAGGTCCCCACATCTGTACCCTAGAGTTCAGAGTGGGGGAGGAACCTTGACATGGTGGCACAGTGGTGGGATTAACCTGAAATCATTTTGAGATCCAGTTGAGATTTTTTGAACTAGAAATACAGATTTTAAAAAGGAATTTTTAGGAAGTCCAGAAAGCAGCTTTGAAACTGAAAGCAGCTTGGTTTCTCTCTGCTTTGTGGCCAAGCAGAGACAAAAGGGGATTATCTTGTGAATTGCAGGTTTTCTTTGCCTAGAGGCAGGGTACTTAACTCCTGCAGGGAAATTCACAGTCTTCCAACCCAGAGGTTTTTTTTTTTTTCTTTTCTTCCTAAAAGTAAATAGGGGGTGTGTGCTCTACCCATTTGCCTGGAGACAAAAGTGGCAGGGTTTTTTTTTAGGATTTTGATTTTTTTTTGTTTTACAAGGAGCACAGGTTTGAAAAGAAATTTTTTTTCTTCTTTGGGCTGGGTAAGCAGGTTTCCAAGTAGTTGGAGGTTTTTTGCTTTAATTTGGGCCCAGAGCAGAGACAAGGGAATTGTCTTTTTCTGTAGGCTGACAATCACTATCAGAGAATAGGTATTCTATTCCAGCACAGCAAAATTTTACAGCCAAGTTTTGTTTGTTTATTTCTAAACCTCGGGTGTAAAGTTAGTTAAAAACAGAGAGGTTAGAATGGCCAAATCCTCAGCTCGACTACAGCTGGAATTAGCCAAATTTCAGGCTGAAGAAAAACAAAGGGAACATGAAAGACAGATAGAACTCATGCGGCTGAAGGAGGAGGAGAAGGAAAAAGAGAGGAAGCATGTGGAGGAGATGGAGAGGATAAAGGCCCAGCAGAATATACCAACAAACCCTAGCAATCCTTCTCCAGGTACCACTTCCCATCCCAGAAGGTTCCCCACCTACAAGGCAGGTGATGATACTGAGGCCTTCTTAGAAAACTTCGAAAGGGCCTGCCTTGGGTACAACATCTCTACTGACCAATACATGGTAGAGCTGAGGCCGCAGCTCAGTGGACCCTTAGCTGAGGTGGCAGCTGAAATGCCTAAAGAACACATGAACAAGTATGAACTGTTTAAATCCAAGGCGAGAGTCAGAATGGGGATAACACCCGAGCAGTCTCGTCGGAGGTTCAGAGCCCTAAGGTGGAAACCAGACATGTCATTTACCCGACATGCCTACCACATTGTAAAACATTGGGATGCCTGGATATCAGGAGCAAGTGTTGAATCTCCAGTAAATTTGCCCTTCCTAATGCAAATGGAACAATTCTTAGAGGGTGTTCCTGAGGAAATAGAAAGATACATCCTAGATGGGAAACCCAAAACTGTAATTGAGGCAGGAGAGATTGGAGCCAGATGGGTGGAGGTGGCAGAGAAGAAGAAAACTGGTCGCAGTTGGAGCGGAGACCAGAAGGGACCACCCCAGACCACACCCTATTACCGGGGGCCGCCCAAAGCCCCACCTACCTCCCAAAGAACCCTCCAGACCCCTTATCGTCCCACCACCCCGTTCTCCAGCAACCCTCCTCGCCCCAGTGACCCGTCAGCTGGACGATGTTTTAAGTGTAACGAGCTGGGGCATGTAAAGGCCAACTGCCCCAAGAACCCCAACAGATTACAGTTCATTGCACCGGAATCCCACCAGAGGTCCACAGGCCCAGATACCTCCCAGATACCCTTGGAGCGGAGGGAAACTGTGAGTGTGGGTGGGAAGAAGGTCACCGCGTGGAGGGACACCGGAGCACAAGTGTCAGCTATCCATGCTTCCTTAGTGGACCCCAATTTAATCAACCCAGAGATCCAAGTGACGATTCAACCCTTCAAGTCCAACTCTTTCAATTTGCCTACAGCCAAGTTGCCTGTCCAGTACAAGGGCTGGTCAGGAATGTGGACTTTTGCAGTCTATGATGATTATCCCATCCCCATGCTGTTGGGGGAAGACTTGGCCAATCATGTGAAGCAGGCCAAGAGGGTGGGAATGGTCATCCGCAACCAGGCTAAACAAGCCGTGAGGCCTAGCTCTGTTCCGGAAACTTCTATCAGGACCCAGTCAGAGGTGATGGACCTGGACCCCAGGCCAATGTCTGCAACAGCAGTAGTAGATCCAGTCCCAGAGACCCAGACGGAACCAGTCCCAGAACCGGAACCAGCCAAACAACCAACACCAGACCCCGTGTCAGCACTGAATCCAGTACTTGCAACCTCAACACCAGAGGGCCCCACCGAACCTGAACTGGCAGCAGCCGATAACCCTACACAAGAGGCTCAGCCGGAGCCTGAATCCCAACATAGTGCACCAGCGGAGAGCGGTTCACAGTCAACAGAAACAGCTCCATCCCCTATATCGCTTCCAGAGGGACCAAGCCTAGGTCCACAATCCCATGAGGAACTGATGTCTCCAGCATCAAGGGAACAGTTCCAGACCGAACAGGAAGCAGATGAAAGCCTCCAGAGAGCTTGGACGGCGGCACGGAGCAACCCACCGCCTCTCAGCTCTTCTAATCGATCCAGGTTTGTTGTAGAAAGAGGACTTTTATACAAGGAAACTCTTTCTGGGGGACACCAGGAAGACTGGCATCCTCAGAGACAGTTGGTAGTTCCAACTAAATACCGGGCCAAGCTCTTGAGCTTAGCCCATGATCACCCTAGTGGCCATGCTGGGGTGAACAGGACCAAAGACCGTTTGGGGGGGTCATTCCACTGGGAGGAAATGGGCAAGGATGTTTCTACCTATGTCCAGTCTTGTGAGGTGTGCCAAAGAGTGGGAAAACCCCAAGACCAGGTCAAAGCTCCTCTCCAGCCACTCCCCATCATTGAAGTTCCATTTCAGCGAGTAGCTGTGGATATTCTGGGTCCTTTTCCGAAAAAGACACCCAGAGGAAAGCAGTACATACTGACTTTCATGGATTTTGCCACCCGATGGCCGGAAGCAGTAGCTCTGAGCAACACCAGGGCTAAAAGTGTGTGCCAGGCACTAGCAGACATTTTTGCCAGGGTAGGTTGGCCCTCCGACATCCTCACAGATGCAGGGACTAATTTCCTGGCAGGAACTATGAAAAACCTTTGGGAAGCTCATGGGGTAAATCACTTGGTTGCCACTCCTTACCATCATCAAACAAATGGCATGGTGGAGAAGTTTAATGGAACTTTGGGGGCCATGATACGTAAATTCGTAAATGAGCACTCCAATGATTGGGACCTAGTATTGCAGCAGTTGCTCTTTGCCTACAGAGCTGTACCACATCCCAGTTTAGGGTTTTCCCCATTTGAACTTGTATATGGCCGTGAGGTTAAGGGGCCATTGCAGTTGGTGAAGCAGCAATGGGAGGGATTTACACCTTCTCCAGGAACTAACATTCTGGACTTTATAACCAACCTACAAAACACCCTCCGAACCTCTTTAGCCCTTGCTAGAGAAAACTTACAGGATGCTCAAAAAGAGCAAAAAGCCTGGTATGATAAACATGCCAGAGAGCGTTCCTTCAAAGTAGGAGACCAGGTCATGGTCTTAAAGGCGCTCCAGGCCCATAAAATGGAAGCATCGTGGGAAGGGCCATTCGTGGTCCAGGAGCGCCTGGGAGCTGTTAATTATCTCATAGCATTCCCCACCTCCAACCGAAAGCCTAAGGTGTATCATATTAATTCTCTAAAGCCCTTTTATTCCAGAGAATTAAAGGTTTGTCAGTTTACAGCCCAGGGAGGAGACGACGCTGAGTGGCCTGAAGGTGTCTATTACGAAGGGAAATGTGCTGGTGGTGTGGAAGAGGTGAACCTCTCCATGACCCTTGGGCGTATGCAGCGACAGCAGATCCAGGAGCTGTGCACTAGCTACGCGCCAACGTTCTCAGCCACCCCAGGACTGACTGAACGGGCATACCACTCCATTGACACAGGTAATGCTCACCCAATTAGGGTCCAACCTTACCGGGTGTCTCCTCAAGCTAAAACTGCTATAGAACGGGAGATCCAGGATATGTTACAGATGGGTGTAATCCGCCCCTCTGAAAGTGCATGGGCATCTCCAGTGGTTCTAGTTCCCAAACCAGATGGGGAAATACGTTTTTGCGTGGACTACCGTAAGCTAAATGCTGTAACTCGCCCAGACAACTATCCCATGCCACGCACAGATGAACTATTAGAGAAACTGGGAAGGGCCCAGTTCATCTCTACCTTGGACTTAACCAAGGGGTACTGGCAGGTACCGCTAGATGAATCTGCCAAGGAAAGGTCAGCCTTCATCACACATCTCGGGCTGTATGAATTTAATGTACTCCCTTTCGGGCTGCGAAATGCACCCGCCACTTTCAAAAGACTTGTAGATGGTCTCCTAGCGGGATTAGGAGAATATGCAGTCGCCTACCTTGACGATGTGGCCATATTTTCGGATTCCTGGGCAGACCACCTGGAACATCTACAAAAAGTCCTTGAGCGCATAAGGGAGGCAGGACTAACTGTTAAGGCTAAGAAGTGTCAAATAGGCCTAAACAGAGTGACTTACCTTGGACACCAGGTGGGTCAAGGAACTATCAGCCCCCTACAGGCCAAAGTGGATGCTATCCAAAAGTGGCCTGTCCCAAAGTCAAAGAAACAGGTTCAATCCTTCTTAGGCTTGGCCGGTTATTACAGACGATTTGTACCGCACTACAGCCAAATCGCTGCCCCACTGACAGACCTAACCAAAAAGAAACAGCCAAATGCTGTTCAGTGGACCGGAAAGTGTCAGAAGGCCTTTAACAAGCTTAAAGCGACACTCATGTCTGACCCTGTACTAAGGGCCCCAGACTTTGACAAACCGTTCCTAGTAACCACAGATGCATCCGAGCGTGGTGTGGGAGCAGTTTTAATGCAGAAAGGACCTGATCAAGAATTCCACCCTGTAGTGTTTCTCAGCAAAAAACTGTCTGAGAGGGAAAGCAACTGGTCAGTCACTGAAAAAGAATGTTATGCCATTGTCTACGCTCTGGAAAAGCTACGCCCATATGTTTGGGGACGGCGTTTCCACCTGCAAACCGACCATGCTGCCCTAAAGTGGCTTCACACCGTCAAAGAAACTAACAAAAAACTTCTTCGGTGGAGTTTAGCTCTCCAAGATTTTGATTTCGACATCCAACACATCTCAGGAGCTTCTAACAAAGTGGCTGATGCACTCTCCCGTGAAAGTTTCCCAGAATCAACTGGTTAAAATCGTCCTTGAGATGTGGAAAATATTGTTAGTCTTTATGTACTTGGTAGTATATTTAGAGATGCATGTGTCTTATTAACTCTGTTTTCCTAGAGCTCCAGGAAGAAATCCCAGCCAGTGTTTCACCCTAGCTGAGATTTGGGGGGCGTGTCATAAATATAAAGGGAAGGGTAAACCCCTTTGAAATCCCTCCTGGCCAGGGGAAAGCTCCTCTCACCTGTAAAGGGTTAAGAAGCTAAAGGTAACCTCGCTGGCACCTGACCAAAATGACCAATGAGGAGACAAGATACTTTCAAAAGCTGGGAGGAGGGAGAGAAACAAAGGTTTTGTGTGTCTGTCTGTATGCTGCGCTTGCCAGGGACAGAACAGGAATGGAGTCTTAGAACTTTTAGTAAGTAATCTAGCTAGGTATGTGTTAGATTATGATTTCTTTAAATGGCTGAGAAAAGAATTGTGCTGAATAGAATAACTATTTCTGTCTGTGTATCTTTTTTGTAACTTAAGGTTTTGCCTAGAGGGGTTCTCTATGTTTTTGAATCTAATTACCCTGTAAGATATATACCATCCTGATTTTACAGGGGGAATTTCTTTATTTCTATTTACTTCTATTTTTTTATTAAAAGTCTTCTTGTAAAACACTGAATGCTTTTTCATTGTTCTCAGATCCAAGGGTTTGGGTTTGTGGTCACCTATGCAAATTGGTGAGGCTTTTTATCCAACATTTCCCAGGAAAGGGGGGGTGCAAGTGTTGGGAGGATTGTTCATTGTTCTTAAGATCCAAGGGTCTGGGTCTGTAGTCACCTAGACAAATTGGTGAGGCTTTTTACCAAACCTTGTCCAGGAAGTGGGGTGCAAGGTTTTGGGAAGTATTTTGGGGGGAAGGACGCGTCCAAACAGCTCTTCCCCAGTAACCAGTATTAGTTTGGTGGTGGTAGCGGCCTGTCCAAGGTGTAATATTTTGTACCTTGGGGAAGTTTTGACCTAAGCTGGTAAAGATAAGCTTAGGAGGTTTTTCATGCAGGTCCCCACATCTGTACCCTAGAGTTCAGAGTGGGGGAGGAACCTTGACAAAAGCCCTATATGATTTGGATCCTAGGTAACTGACAAAAGCTCACTTCCAGGGCTCCCCCAAGAGAACAGATGTCAATTGAAGTTCTGTCATGAACAGTCTTGCGGTCTAAACACATGGGGTTGGAAATAGGTGTAATAAGGGTCAGACTGTCAGGATTGCTGAGGTCATTATTTCTTGACCTCAGTCATATTAACAGTCAGGTTTCTGAAGCCAAATATCCCTGTCACATGGTACACTCAGTATTCATGGTCTTGCGTTAAGGTGTTTTGGTGGAAGAATTTGCTCTCTGGAATTCTCTGCCCTATTGCTCTGATAGTGCTCAAATCTGTTAACTGCTGGAAACATAAAAACCAATTATTTCCTTAAGCTATTGTTCAAAGATGTGTTTTTGGAATTTGGTGTTTGAGTTCTAATTTATTCATTTTTCATTAACAGACAAATGTGATAGCTGCATCATCATCAATTGCTAAACAAATGAATAAATAAAATGAAAGTGGTCTCAAAGGTTTGGACTTTTATTGTTGCAGACTCAGATTTTTACATCCCAAAGTTTTCTTTCCTCATTCATTCTGTGCAAAGAAAAATCAGATTTGTATGTTTCAATGGCATTTGTACACAAATTGATGTTAGATGTCTAGCTACTTGCTTTGTGCCTGCAGTTTCAGTCTTCCCACACAAATCTTATAATGAAAAAGCTGTGCCTGCAAGAACAGAGATATGAAACCTGCAAGTGCAATTTTGGGTCCTGATTCTGCAACTTAATTTGTGCAAATATAGGTCTCTGCCTGTGTGGAACACTTTGCAGGACTGGAGCCCTGGAAATAATATTTTTAGTTTGACAGCCATGCTGGTCAATGTTTCTTTAGAGTGCATACTCTCCCCCACCCTGGATTCTGTATCTACCTGAGGACATGCTCATGGTTGAGCTTTTGGAAATATGAATATTTCCTCCTACTCTCAGCACCCCTCCCATAATCAGGAAAAGTTTGCATGACTGGAGGTGTGGTGGGTTGCTCTACTTGTTACATGTAAGGCGCCTCCTCCTGCCCATTCTGGACCTTGTGAACTATTCTCAACGCCTCTCCCCACAGTTGCAAGTCATCCCTCCACCTCTATCTCTTTGTTTGCAGCCCCTCTCTCACTCCAGGAGCTGCTGCAGCCTCTTCATGACTCAGCCCTCTGGCTAGGGGGCTTCTAGGGAGACAAGGGGGTAGATAGTCTTCCTATGTGCTGCCCTGCCAGTATCACTTCCCCATTGGTGGGTAGGGGAACCCAGGCCCACTCTCTACTCCAGGTTCCAGCTCAGGGACCCTCTAGTCAGCAGTCCAGGACCAAAAACCTTCCTGCATTTCCGTGATCCCTTTCCTAACCTTCTAGCTCTCCCTTCCTTCTCTGGGTCTGTCAGGTTCACTGCTCCCTCCTAACACTCCAACTTCTTCCCAGAGAGTGACTGCAGCCTTTCCCAACAACCCCATCTGTTGCCAGCTCCCTGTCTTATATAGGCCCCACCTGTTCCTGCACAGGTGAGCTTCTTCTAATTAAGGCTTTCCTCTCAGCTTTCAGCCTAATAGGTTAATTGGCCTAACTGGTCTTCATTAACCCCTTCAGGGTGAGTGTGGGGTGGATACCCCATCACAGGGGCATACAAAATCAAGACAGAAGAGTTCTAATACATGAAATGTATATATTTAACATTTGCAATATCAATACTAATAATTAATAATACATATTTGAATAATGGGGGTATATGAGGAGGATGGTTGGGGGTTTAGAATGGACCTACATTTTCATTTGATACCTTGACCACTCTTTTTTAATGTGGAAAATATTCAACACTATATATATATACACACACACACCAAAGTTATAATTATAAATATAATTTTAACCAAATACTTCATTTTGGAATAATTAAAAATGATTATTAGTGTTCTTTCTCATTCAAACTACAGTTGTGTCCTAGTATGAGTAATACAGGTCACTATTTGTCATTGCTGTTTTCACCTGCAAATGCTAAAGCTAATTTTGGTGGGTCATTGCAATACACCACACCTCCTGGGCATGCACAGACTATGGTACATGTGCATTTGGCAGTGTTACATCCACATCCCATAGGCTTATAAGGTGCATCACCCTCATAAGAGCACTAGATTAACTTCAGAATATCTGGAGCAGTAAGCCTGACATTGTCTGGTATGGTTTCTGGAAACAGAGACTTGAAACTGTTATCACACATCTATCCATACTGCACTAGATCAAGTGGTGATGCATCAAAATCCAAAGCACTGTCTCACACACGTGCCTGACGATATGTGTGTTGTTGGTGATAAGGAACTGAGCTTTGATGTCTCATGCTGCCTTTCCCAGTTTTTGCTGCCCCTGATATCTACCATGCTTCTGATATGGTGGCACAATTTTATTGTTGGTAGCATGCAGCTATGAATTTGGGTGGATGTTCAGTGATATCAGGAATTACTGTAGTGATGTCCTGGAGCAAAGAGAGAGAGAATGTCCAGCTCACAGGACCTTCAACACCGTGCCTTTGCAGAGGCAGAAAAAGGAAGCTACTGTGTCAGAGGCTGAGATTGCATGGACAGATAACAGTTCTGGTACAATGTTTTAGTGTTGCTTTGCAGGAGCATGAATGTCTATTACAGCTTTCTCTTGGACTGGAGATTCCACAGTCACTACAGATGTTAGGCCCTGTGCCAGGTAATGGTGCAAGAATAAGACAAATATGTCAGTGTTATGTGATAATATTGATATTCCCACTGGTTTATCTTTTGCAATCATCCTCATTTGCTGTACAAAGATGTTGTCGGCTTCCTCATGCAAGGTAGCCATATCTTCTTTGTTAATCACCTTATCTCCCTGGTTTATTTGAGCTGGGATGTTGTCTCTGTCTTTGACGACTGGCTTGTGCTTTAGTGTGTGTTGATGGTGAAACTTCTAGTCTTGAATTAGTTCTATAAGAATGCCAAGCAACTGTTTCTGATTTTCAAAACAACTTTCTGTTGAGGTAGCTGTGTACTTCTACTCAACTTATGCACTCTGTTTGCTTCTGTAGCTCTGCTAGATCTTGTGACACTCTTTATGCTGAAGTCTTCATACGTGTCAAAGACCAGGTATACATCACCTGCTAACTTGTGTTCAGTGTAGACTTTGAAATTGGTCACAAAGATCTTGATATTACCACCTGATGACCAGTATTCTCCCCAAAGAACTATCGAACCATCAATGACTGTTCAGATGACACCTTGTAAAGTAAATTTAGTTGACAACTCAGTCTTTTACTGCTTCTTTAGGTTAGACTTACCCTTGGCAATCCTCATGTCACCAGAGTCAGTGGACATTGACCTTGGTACAGGAGCCAACTCTTGTGACAAAATATTATTGATGTCAACCTCTTGCGAACTTGCTTGTAGGCCTATCACTGTTTAATAGCTAACAATAGTGTCATATACCTTTGGACCAATCTGTACATGCTTTTTTTTGTCATTGCCAGTGTCTCTACTGTCCTTGGTATTGTGTCATACAACCATGTGGGCCACCTATATTCAAATTCTTGCATTTGGTGAATTCCAATTATAAGTGCATTGTTTACATTGATGGTGGTGCCGCTGTACCTCTGACAATGTTTACTATTGCCTTTGAGTGCTTAGTGGGCTCTAAGAAGGTCTAGCTTCTTACTAATGGTCTCTCTGTCCCTTGTAGCTGCAGCAATCCTTGACTTCTTTTCTTCTTTGTGGATGTCTTGTATTTGTGCCTCATTGGTGTCATTTATGTTTGCAATGTCTTCCACCAGCCAGCAGCATGTGCTGAGGCTAAGAGCCCAAGACCCGACACGCTCTAGTTTTACAGTGATCCAGTGATGGCCCCAGCCAGACTTCATGAAGGTGATTTCAATTTATATATAACTCCAGAAGCATTAAAAAGGGAAAAGGTGAATGAAGAAAACAGCTGACAGTGTGTTTTGGTTTATAATCTGTTAATGTCTATAATCATCCAGTGTTTGAAAATTAATTCGTATGAGTGAATATGTAAGAATTTGTTAAGTGAGCATGCCCAGAGGGCCTTGTGTCTCAATCTGGAGTGGGAGGAGAGGGCATATTAATAAGGTAGACTGCTAATGCAGACACTAAAACAGACATATGTACCATGTGGCTAATTATGTTCCATAACAAAATATTAGTGTGAAGTTTTCATGAAAAATAATTGAAATTCAATGAAAGCGATTTCACTGTCACCCGTCTTGTGAATCAGGAGGTGGTAATATGTGCTCATATTTGAAAATGCTCAACAGTGAGAAGGTGTCATCAGGCAGTTTCTTTGAATTTAGGCTCTTGAAATTCATAATCCACCAAAAAAAAAAAATATTGTATAGACACTGTGACAGGATGAATAAAATCTGCACCAGTGACTGGAGCTGCTGTGGGCAAGACTGGCCCAGCTCCTTTGGGTCTGTCACTCATGTCAGGGGTGGAATAGGATTTAAAAGCAGGAAGTTCCAGTCAGTTGCTGGGGAGCTGTGGGAGAGATCAGACATCAGCTCTACAATTCCCAAAACAGACTCTTGGAAGGCTTCAGGGAAACTGCCCTCAGGAAGTTCATACTGATCCTACGAGCACACAGTAGACTCTAGTATACTAGTTGGAGAGAATAGGTTTTTCAAGCCCCTAAACAAACCATCAAGCAGTCGGTACTACTATCCTCAACCCTCCTCCCATGGTTAGGAAATCAGGGAACCACCCTGAAAAGATTTGGGGAGAGAGAACATGGATCCCCATCCCCTTCATATACAGTCAGATTATTTGGCACTGAGACTCATGTTTATATAGACATGGATGCTGTACGGGTTTTGCACGGCTCAGGCAGCAGGGGGCACCCATCAGTGAGATGAGAATTGTGACAGACACTAAAACAAGGTATTGACAAAAATCTTGCATTTGGCTACCAGACTATTTATAAAATTCAACCTTGCAAGTACACCTGGAGCCAGCATTTCTTACAAAAATATATGCACTAGTGGAATCCTATGGCAACAGTCATTAATTCATATCAGTCGTCATTCTATACTATGAAGTCCTTTTTATTTTTTTGCCTTAACTATTTTGGAAATTTCATCAGTGGTATGTATATATATATATATAATGGCAACACCATGAAGAATACTAGTAACAATATAATAGAAGACAATAAATTGCTCTTCTATAGCACCAGCCACCTGAGGACTTCAACACGGTTCAGTTCACAGACTTTAATCAGCCTCACAGTACCTTTTGCAGGTAGGTAAATATTATTATCTCCATTGTACAGCTGGAGAAACTGAAGCACAGAAATATTAAATGATTTACCCAAAATTTCACAGGAAGTCTGTGACAGAGTTTGGGAATAGAATGTTTAGTCTCCTGACTCCCAGCCTTATGCCTCAACTACAAAACCATCCTTTTTCCCCAAGACATATACACACAGGAAAGCTCTCAAAGGCTCACTTTTAAAGGGAAACATTCATATTTCTGAAAATAAGCACCATAGCATTTGCATGCTTCAAGGAAAGGAGTATATATTCTGATAGGTTCACTTCAAAATACAGCACGGTCCCTTCATTTTTTATGCGTTTTGCCAGTCTCCACTAGAGATAAGCCCGAATAATGAATTTTGTGTATGAATCTGAATGGTCACAAATTATGTGGTTTTGGTTTAGGCCCATATCTGGGTCTCACATGATCAGAGATGTTTTTCAAGGACAAACTAAATGAGAAAGCTGGGCAAAATTCACACTTGTAAGGACAATTTCCTGCTGCTACACCTATGAGAAACCAAGCTGTAGAATAAGTTCCCAGAGTTCCATCCTGTTGACCCAAGCATACAATTACACTAGGCAGGTTGCTAACTTCTCCAGTCAACTGAACTTGTTTAAAAGCCTCACTTCATCTGTAAAATGGGGATAATTGTACAGAGGATTTGCAAGATTTGGTTAAAATAGACTGAAACAAGATGGGGTGCTCCCTCTCCTCCAGCCCAGGAGTAAGGGCAGCCACAGGAGAGTGCTTCTTATCCAAGCCAGAGAGATATGGGGAGAGCTCTCCCTCTTTTGGCAGAGGATGGGGAGCTGTGCTGCCCTCCGGTCCCCCTTAGTTTAACTCCTTATTGGAAGAAAGAAAAGGAGTACTAGTGGCACCTTAGAGACTCATTTTCCACTGAATGCATCCGATGAAGTGAGCTGTAGCTTCACGAAAGCTTATGCTCAAATAAATTGGTTAGTCTCTAAGGTGCCACAAGTACTCCTTTTCTTTTTGCGAATACAGACTAACACGGCTCCTACTCTGACTAACACCGCTGCTACTCTGAAACCCTTACTGGAAGGTTCATGAAGCTCTCAAATACTACAGAGATGAGGTGTCAGATAAGTAGGCTAAGTATCCATCTCATTATCTTTTGACCATGCATGGAGAGTGCATCAGGAATTTTTTTAAAGAGGCTAAACTCTATCAACCAATAAAAGAAGTGTGCTATATACAGTTAGTGCTAAGGACTGGAATAAGGCATGTATTTATTAATTCATCTTTGGATTAGTTTAGTCAGTTATAGTAATCTTTGCTTGATTTTGTCTTTAAAAAAACACACAGCCCTGCAGCTGGGTATGAATTGCCTTTTAAAAAATTGTTTGGGATATTATTGGCACTTTTGGGATGCTGGCTGCTAATTAATTTCCACGCCATGAATATTTTATCAACTTTATAAAAGTGGCCAGTATGTTGCAACAAAATAACACGAATTTATAGGAGCTTCAATACTGAGGACTTTAAAGAGAAGAGTAACTGTACGGGAAAATGGTAAACCACATCTTAAACAGATCAAAATATTCATGGCATGGAAATTAATTAGCAACCAGCATCCCAAAAGTGCTAATAATATCCAAAACAATTTTTTAAAAAGCAATTCATACACAGCTGCAGGGCTGTGTGTTTTTTTAAAGACAAAATCAAGCAAAGATCACTGTAACTGACTAAACTAATCCAAAGATGAATTAACAAATACATGCCTTATTCCAGTCCTTAGCACTAACTGCATATAGCACATTTCTTTTACAAAGCACTTCACAAATATCACTAATTAGCTTTTCACACAACACACTGTGAGGTAAGGAAATATTGTTTCCCCCTGTATAAAAAGGGGGATAATAGAGAGAGATGAAATGACTTGTTCAAGTCACAGAGGGAGTTAGTATCTGCATCCGATGAAGTGAGCTGTAGCTCATGAAAGCTTATGCTCAAATAAATTTGTAGGTCTCTAAGGTGCCACAAGTCCTCCTTTTCTTTTTGCGAATACAGACTAACACGGCTCCTACACGGCCAGCATGGATTCACCAAGGGAAGGTCATGCCTGACTAATCTAATCGCCTTTTATGATGAGATTACTGGTTCTGTGGATGAAGGGAAAGCAGTGGATGTATTGTTTCTTGACTTTAGCAAAGCTTTTGACATGGTCTCCCACAGTATTCTTGTCAACAAGTTAAGGAAGTATGGGCTGGATGAATGCACTACAAGGTGGGTAGAAAGCTGGCTAGATTGTCGGGCTCAACGGGTAGTGATCAATGGCTCCATATCTAGTTGGCAGCCGGTATCAAGTGGAGTACCCCAAGGGTCGGTCCTGGGGCCGGTTTTGTTCAATATCTTCATAAATGATCTGGAGGATGGTGTGGATTGCACTCTCAGCAAATTTGCGGATGATACTAAACTGGGAGGAGTGGTAGATACGCTGGAGGGGAGGGATAGGATACAGAAGGACCTAGACAAATTGGAGGATTGGGCCAAAAGAAATCTGATGAGGTTCAATAAGGATAAGTGCAGGGTCCTGCACTTAGGACAGAAGAACCCAATGCACAGCTACAGACTAGGGACCGAATGGCTAGGCAGCAGTTCTGCGGAAAAGGACCTAGGGGTGACAGTGGACGAGAAGCTGGATATGAGTCAGCAGTGTGCCCTTGTTGCCAAGAAGGCCAATGGCATTTTGGGATGTATAAGTAGGGGCATAGCGAGCAGATCGAGGGACGTGATCGTTCCCCTCTATTCGACATTGGTGAGGCCTCATCTGGAGTACTGTGTCCAGTTTTGGGCCCCACACTTCAAGAAGGATGTGGATAAATTGGAGAGAGTCCAGCGAAGGGCAACAAAAATGATTAGGGGACTGGAACACATGAGTTATGAGGAGAGGCTGAGGGAGCTGGGATTGTTTAGCCTGCAGAAGAGAAGAATGAGGGGGGATTTGATAGCTGCTTTCAACTACCTGAAAGGGGGTTCCAAAGAGGATGGCTCTAGACTGTTCTCAATGGTAGCAGATGACAGAACGAGGAGTAATGGTCTCAAGTTGCAGTGGGGGAGGTTTAGATTGGATATTAGGAAAAACTTTTTCACTAAGAGGGTGGTGAAACACTGGAATGCGTTACCTAGGGAGGTGGTAGAATCTCCTTCCTTAGAGGTTTTTAAGGTCAGGCTTGACAAAGCCCTGGCTGGGATGATTTAACTGGGAATTGGTCCTGCTTTGAGCAGGGGGTTGGACTAGATGACCTTCTGGGGTCCCTTCCAACCCTGATATTCTATGATTCTATGATTGTGCATCAACTACGAGAAAGGGACCAAGAGACTTTTTCCATTGGACCATATGAACTGGAACCATAAACTTACTGAACATTAAATCTCACCAAATGAGGGTAAATCCTTCCTCATCATCATATCCACTCGTTATACTCCACACCTGAACATAGCCATTATATGAACAACATACCCTCATATCTCAATGTCTGTACTTTGACCCATTAACCTTTTACCTCAATTGGGGATATTGCAGATTATGTATTCCTTACGCCATCCGATCCTAAACCAAACTTCACACCCCTTGATAATCTGTATGTTATTCCCTGAAACTTCTATGCTTAAACTCTGTACCATTTTCTTTTTATTTTAACATCATCGTAAACTTCCCAACTTGTCCCCAGCCCACACACAGATGGATTTCTCACCCAGGGGAGATACCATGGAGGTTACTGACCATGTGTACAAGAAAGTGAAGATCCACCCACAGATTTGGGCACAATCAGGGCCATTTGGCACATATTTAACACCTGGCCCTCCTATTCAGTTCACAGTAAACAGAAGCTTCTTTTGGCCTTTTCCCTGAGGGCTTACTAAGTGAACTCAGAAAAGAGGAAAGAAGCAGCAATCTTATTAGAATGTTCTTTTCCAGTTTCCTGTCTGAGAGGCACTTTGACCCACTCTCATATTATGTCCAGTTATTAATTGTTTTGAATCAGGGACTGTGTCTTCTATTTGTAAAACACCTCACCCACTTACAGTATGGCATAAATAAACAAATTACAAAATGCTATCAGTGGTTAAAAACATGAAGGGAGGCATTAGACAGAGCTGTGACTTTTGATCCGGGCACAGTAATTGGAGCCAGTAACTTCTGGCTTCTAATATCAGTTCTGATACGTTTCAGAGTATCATAGAATCATAGAATATCAGGGTTGGAAGGGACCCCAGAAGGTCATCTAGTCCAACCCCCTGCTCAAAGCAGGACCAATTCCCAGTTAAATCATCCCAGCCAGGGCTTTGTCAAGCCTGACCTTAAAAACCTCTAAGGAAGGAGATTCTACCAGCTCCCTAGGTAACGCATTCCAGTGTTTCACCACTCTCTTAGTGAAAAAGTTTTTCCTAATATCCAATCTAAACCTCCCCCACTGCAACTTGACCCCTTGACCTCATGTGTTCCAGACCCCTAATCATTTTTGTTGCCCTTCGCTGGACTCTCTCCAATTTATCCACATCCTTCTTGTAGTGTGGGGCCCAAAACTGGACACAGTACTCCAGATGAGGCCTCACCAATGTCGAATAGAGGGGAACGATCACGTCCCTCGATCTGCTCGCTATGCCCCTACTTATACATCCCAAAATGCCATTGGCCTTCTTGGCAACAAGGGCACACTGCTGACTCATATCCAGCTTCTCGTCCACTGTCACCCCTAGGTCCTTTTCCGCAGAACTGCTGCCTAGCCATTCGGTCCCTAGTCTGTAGCTGTGCATTGGGTTCTTCTGTCCTAAGTGCAGGACCCTGCACTTATCCTTATTGAACCTCATCAGATTTCTTTTGGCCCAATCCTCCAATTTGTCTAGGTCCTTCTGTATCCTATCCCTCCCCTCCAGCGTATCTACCACTCCTCCCAGTTTAGTATCATCCGCAAATTTGCTGAGAGTGCAATCCACACCATCCTCCAGATCATTTATGAAGATATTGAACAAAACCGGCCCCAGGACCGACCCTTGGGGCACTCCACTTGATACCGGCTGCCAACTAGACATGGAGCCATTGATCACTACCCGTTGAGCCCGACAATCTAGCCAGCTTTCTACCCACCTTATATTGCATTCATCCAGCCCATACTTCCTTAACTTGCTGACAAGAATACTGTGGGAGACCGTGTCAAAAGCTTTGCTAAAGTCAAGAAACAATACATCCACTGCTTTCCCTTCATCCACAGAACCAGTAATCTCATCATAAAAGGCGATTAGATTAGTCAGGCATGACCTTCCCTTGGTGAATCCATGCTGGCTGTTCCTGATCACTTTCCTCTTATGCAAGTGCTTCAGGATTGATTCTTTGAGGACCTGCTCCATGATTTTTCCGGGGACTGAGGTGAGGCTGACTGGCCTGTAGTTCCCAGGATCCTCCTTCTTCCCTTTTTTAAAGATTGGCACTACATTAGCCTTTTTCCAGTCATCCGGGACTTCCCCGGTTCGCCACGAGTTTTCAAAGATAATGGCCAATGGCTCTGCAATCACAGCCGCCAATTCCTTTAGCACTCTCGGATGCAACTCGTCTGGCCCCATGGACTTGTGCACGTCCAGCTTTTCTAAATAGTCCCTAACCACCTCTATCTCCACAGAGGGCTGGCCATCTCTTCCCCATTTTGTGATGCCCAGTGCAGCAGTCTGGGAGCTGACCTTGTTAGTGAAAACAGAGGCAAAAAAAGCATTGAGTACATTAGCTTTTTCCACATCCTCTGTCACTAGGTTGCCTCCCTCATTCAGTAAGGGGCCCACACTTTCCTTGGCTTTCTTCTTGTTGCCAACATACCTGAAGAAACCCTTCTTGTTACTCTTAACATCTCTGGCTAGCTGCAGCTCCAGGTGCGATTTGGCCCTCCTGATATCATTCCTACATGCCCGAGCAATATTTTTATACTCTTCCCTGGTCATATGTCCAACCTTCCACTTCTTGTAAGCTTCTTTTTTATGTTTAAGATCCGCTAGGATTTCACCATTAAGCCAAGCTGGTCGCCTGCCATATTTACTATTCTTTCGACTCATTGGGATGGTTTGTCCCTGTAACCTCAACAGGGATTCCTTGAAATACAGCCAGCTCTCCTGGACTCCTTTCCCCTTCAAGTTAGTCCCCCAGGGGATCCTGGCCATCCGTTCCCTGAGGGAGTCGAAGTCTGCTTTCCTGAAGTCCAGGGTCCGTATCCTGCTGCTTACCTTTCTTCCCTGCGTCAGGATCCTGAACTCAACCAACTCATGGTCACTGCCTCCCAGATTCCCATCCACTTTTGCTTCCCCCACTAATTCTACCCCGTTTGTGAGCAGCAGGTCAAGAAAAGTGCCCCCCCTAGTTGGCTCCCCTAGCACTTGCGCCAGGAAATTGTCCCCTACGCTTTCCAAAAACTTCCTGGATTGTCTATGCACCGCTGTATTGCTCTCCCAGCAGATATCAGGAAAATTAAAGTCACCCATGAGAATCAGGGCATGCGATCTAGCAGCTTCCGTGAGCTGCCGGAAGAAAGCCTCATCTACCTCATCCCCCTGGTCCGATGGTCTATAGCAGACTCCCACCACTACATCACTCTTGTTGCACACACTTCTAAACTTAATCCAGAGACACTCAGGTTTTTCTGCAGTTTCGTACCGGAGCTCTGAGCAGTCATACTGCTCCCTTACATACAGTGCTACTCCCCCACCTTTTCTGCCCTGCCTGTCCTTCCTGAACAGTTTATAACCATCCATGACAGTACTCCAGTCATGTGAGTTATCCCACCAAGTCTCTGTTATTCCGATCACGTCATAGTTCCTTGACATCACCAGGACCTCCAGTTCTCCCTGCTTGTTTCCAAGGCTTTGTGCATTTGTATATAAGCACTTGAGATAACCTGTTGATCGCCCCTCATTCCCAGTATGAGGCAGGAGCCCTCCCCTCACAGACATTCCTGCCTGTGCTTCCTCCCGGTATCCCATTTTCCCACTTACCTCAGGGCTTTGGTCTCCTTCCCCCGGTGAACCTAGTTTAAAGCCCTCCTCACTAGGTTAGCCAGCCTGCTGGCAAAGATGCTCTTCCCTCTCTTCGTAAGATGGAGCCCGTCTCTGCCCAGCACTCCTCCTTCATGGAACACCATCCCATGGTCAAAGAATCCAAAGCCTTCTCTCCGACACCACCTGCATAGCCATTTGTTGCTCTGGCTCATGCCTCCTGGTACTGTTGGTGGCCGGTGATGTGTTCAATGTAGATGTCCCTAGACCATCGGATGGTGTCTGAGACCATGAGGATCTGCATGAGCTGTGCGTAGCGTCAACCGATCCTACAGGTCCGCAGCACACACTCATTGCAGGGGTTCCAAGCGCCCAGGGCTCTGACGATCAGGGTGTCCATCTGCACCTCATAGCCCTTCACTCTCAGGGTGTCGGCCAGGGGGGCGTATTTTTCCAGCTTATGAACTTGGGCTTCGCGGAAGGCCGGGGTCCTTTTCTCAAAGGAGACCGTGATGTCAATGAGGATGATCTTTTCTGGGCCTCGTCGGTGATGACCACGTCAGATCACAGCTAGCTGTCGGTACCGGGGATGGCGCAGTTCACAGTGACCTTCCCCAGGTGCAGTGCGATGGCTTTCACCAGGCGGTTCTGGATGGTGTTGTGGTGCAGCTGCCGGGCTCTGGAGTGGGGCTTGCAGCTGCACAGGACGTGGGGCAGGGTCTCGTTGGAGTAGCCCAACTTCCTGCAACGCTTGTCTCAGTTCCCATGGCAGACAGCTCCGTTGTGTGGGATGCAGTTGAGCTGGGCATGGTGGATGAACTGCCAGTCGGCGAAACGGGTGAAGCCGCCCCCGGCGAGGAAGTGGTTGCTGGCATCCCACTTGCTGGTCAGCTCGAAGGCTTTACCCTGGTCTGGTGTATGCTTCAGGGTTTCCACGTCCAGTGAGTGGATGGCTGCCTTCAGGGTCCTCTCCAGCATGCCCCTGGTGCTTGGAGTGATGATGGTGTTGTCATTGGACCTGATCTGCGGCACCAGGACTCCCAGCTCCTGGCACTCCTCGCTTACCACTCCTCACACTACACCTGACTGTACTCCTTGTGAGCCTCACAGGAAAACTGCTAAAAAGTTAATACAACAGAAAGTTGTTTGACTTTTCCACGCAACCTTTCCATGCTGAGGAACCTCGATAGAGGGACCTGGTTGATTTCCTAGATACTGTGAGGGGAGTAGCGTGGAGATTTCCCCTCTTGTGGCCCCTTCTAAATGTTTTCTTATGGACAACAGGTACTCTGGCCCCAAATATCCTGGTGCTCGGAGGATTTGTTGCATTGCACCTGGACTGACCTGTTCTGAAAAAATCCCAAAGCAAAACCCTTAAATGCCTCTATTGTTGCCAGCATTTATCACCTTTTCATAAACAAGAACATTTAAAGTGTTATAAAACCAAATGTTTGTGAATTACAGACTTGCCCCACCCAAATTTTTTCAGACATGTTTGAAGTAGCTACAAAACAACCCCTACATAGTAACACTCCTGTCAAATGTATACCTGCTAAAGTTATCAAATGTAGTACTATGTTTTGTCTCCAGATGGCCATCTTTAACCACTGAAGAAGTATCAGAGAGGGTTGAAGTTTTAATCCCCTTCTTTCAGCACTTACCTTTTACCACAGATTCCAATTTATGCATTGTCATCAGTGGGTTACTATCGCTGTATGAATTAGCGATTGTTATGAGCCAGAAGCAAATGTCCTTTGAAAGGAGACTATTGTCTGTACTGTAATCTTTTGTTTATATGATGTTATACAAGTGAATCAACAATACATAAGTGATGGTTAATATTAAATCCTACTGGCATTCTGCATTTAGTCTCAGACCAATGAAAAATATGGGGTTTAAGTCAGTTTTAACAGCTGAATGTTTCCACAGCCATCTACTTCTGAAGGATAGTGGCCATTCTGATATATATTTTACTGTGTAAAATAACTAATTTATTTTAGTAATCTAAATATAAGAACTCAGGCTACTATAGTGAAGCTACAATGTAATTAGTGTGTGTGTGTGTGTGTGTGTGTGTGTGTGTGTTATGATGAAAAATCAAGAAATGAAAATTCAGGTAGAGAGTTACAATTGAAAATTCAACCTTAACTCTATGTCCGTGTGATTATGCCTTAAAAGCAACACCTTTATTAATTATATTATATTATATATTATATTATTTGTCAACTGGCAATATATAAATAGATAGCAAATGGAATTTTCTTACCTTACATTTAGAGTTTACAATATAGTATATACAGTCTTCAGTTTGCTTGACTTTTTGATCTTAGATTGCTTAGATTTTTCAGTTGTTCATAACTATCTAAAATGTATTTATTTTGAGCTGAAAGTTTTCAGAGGTGATTTTTTAAAAAGTGTGAGTAAACATTAAAAATAAAACAAAACAAACAACCCTGCCTTTAGATATGTTCGAATGGGGAAATTTTGTCTTTAAACAAATTTTGTTCAAAGTTGTTTCGTTCGGAGTTAATGATATTGAAGAAACAAACTCAGGTTTGTTTGTTTTTTAAATGAATTCAGTAGTTTTAAAGTTATGAAGATAAGACAGGCAGGAAGTTGAAACTTTTTATAACTTGCAGCAAACTGTACTGTTGTGCCACTCCATATTAATAAAGCAATAAACTGAATGGAAATCAAAACCAAAAAACCCAAACAAATAAACCAACAACAACACAACCAACAGCAACTATCTGATTCTACTGCACATGTGAAAAACTGTAACTGTTCATAACTTCAAAACCGATTTGATCAGTCCCATTGGAATCTACCAAATAAGCCACATTTGAGCAAAATCTCTTTGGTGGTTGTTAATTATGGTATGCTATGGTAATGCTGGCTGCTGTCTTTCTACCTTTTTTATTAAGAATACATTATAGTATGGAGTGATAGAAAAGTATAGATATGCATTTAGAATACCCACATTGTTCACAAGTCGAAAAGCTAGGAGTAAATTGTGCATGTCATATCAAGTTGGTGTCACGTACATAGATATTAAGGCCCAGATCTTGAAGCTGAATTCAGTTGTTTGGACTCCTGAACCTATGCAGAGCCCTGTGGACTTCAAGCTCAGGGACCTGCCGTAGCAGATCCCATTGCAAAGCCAGGACCTGTATAATTATTTTTATTCTTAGAAATTTGTGAGTGAAGTTAGGGTTCATGAAAGTGAGGGCTAATTGCTGGAGTTAGGAATCCAGAGAGAATGCAGTTTTCTTCACAAAGTTCTGCTGATCATTCATATCCCTAATGTGCAACATGCATAGTGCAGTCCTAGATTTCTCCTGAGCAGAGCTTCTCAGTACCCACCATACTCAATATGTTTCCCTTTGTGAAATTAATAAGGGCTCGATCCTGCACTATGCTGAGCACTCTGGCTTCAATCTGGCAAAGTATCCAAGCACATGGTTAACTTTACACACATGACTAGTCCCACTGACCTTGGAGGATCAAGCCATAAGTGATAAATCTCACTTTCACTCATTCCCTCTAGGTACAATTTAATCTCAGGTTTGTAAATGCCCAAGTCTAATGTCCCCTAACCTCTCTACAACTGAGCTAACTCTACAGTAATTTACAACTGTATAAGCAAGTTGATTTATATGCAACATTCATTAAGGTAACATACAAACAACTACA
The DNA here is from genome assembly GCF_965140295.1 of Lepidochelys olivacea. NCBI lineage: Eukaryota > Metazoa > Chordata > Testudines > Cheloniidae > Lepidochelys > Lepidochelys olivacea. The sequence continues at coordinate 106,061,449 of NC_140417.1, forward strand.
TATCATTTAACCAAGTACCATCAACAGGACAGTTTATAACGCGTAAAAAAAAAAGATAGCATTTATTAAGCTGCTCTGATAAAATATAGTAGAACAATCAAATACATTTCCTGGCTTAACTGAGCATAGAATAGTATATGATTTCTCCAAGCACTGTCACCAGTCTTAAAATAGGTGATGGAATCCATATCAGTAAGAAGCATCTTCAAAGAGGATTAAAGGGTTCCAAATTTTTTTTTATTAATTTTGTGTGTTTGAGGCAATAATATATTGAATTCTTTTGGAGTAATTAAACTTGAAAATGATCCAGCTTTTTTTTTTTTTTTTGTACAATGCTTCTTACAATTTATAGCTAATTGGCAGGTGAGCAAGATAAGTAGCACTGATCGCCACTTGATGCTATTACTGCCTAAGGGAGTGAGGGGAAGCCTGTCATACACGAAGAGGCTGTTCAAATAGACCTGGAAGATGAGCATAATGAATTTTCACCTGAGGAGAGACTGCAAGTGACTTAACCTCCTACACGAAATAAGATCTTGGTGTCGCAGGAAATGTCTTATTGAGAGAAGATGACAGTAAAGCTTCTTTGCAGCAACCTGAGCACTATAAAGCCTGTAGGTTGTGTTGCTTCTTGGTTGAAATTACAGAATCAGACCATTTGGCTTGCATTCAGACTTCACTAATCCCTGTAAAGATTGACCCCCCACATATGCTGTTAGTTGGTTGCACTTCCAGACTTCCTGCCCCTTTCCTACTTGCCCTTTCCAACCAAAACAGCAACAAACCCCCCTTTGCATAAAAGAGAATTTTCTCTCAACTTCTATCAAATTTCTTTTGGTAGGTTGTGACACTTTTGGGGTTACCTAAGAGGAATGCAATGGGAATCACTATCACCTTCTTATAGCATGGGGGAACCTTGTCTTTGCTCACTGGGGGCAATGCACCCAAAACTCCCAGCTGCTGGCAACACAAGCCCCACTTTGGGCTCTGCAAGCTCTGCTCTTTCCCTCTGGAAGCCAGCAATTTGCACACCCCACTCCCTAGGCTTCCCAAGTGACTCATTGGGGCAGAGCAGAGACCAATAGGTGGAATCTATGGAAATAGCTATCCCCCAGAGTTCAGCTCTGTCCCCCAGACACAGTTCCCTCCAATCTGTGTGCATCCCACTTTGTTACACTTGAATGCCCAATCCTTGACTTTTGGGCACCTGCAATGCCTCTATGGATGCAGTGCCCCCAGTTCACTAGTTTCATCTCAGACTCTCCTTAGCACATAGCATGTAGTCATGTCTGTAGTAAAATCAAATAGAAGTTTATTGGACAAAGCTAAAGATTCAAATAGAAGTATAAGGACTGGAAACATATGGTTACAAATAAAAGAAATATAAAAGTGTCTAGAGCCTTAACTTATTAACAAGTTCCTTTCCTGTCTACTAAGATATTTCTTACAAAATGGTCAGACCATGTGATGATAGCCCAGTTGGGAGAGCTAGGATCCACTTTTCATGAGATACACTATAGAGTATTACCTCCATAACAGATACTGTCCTGTACCCTTCTTTTTCCTTTTACATAGATCCAGATCTTTTTTCTCTTTTCAGGGTGTTTCGTTAACTTCAGTTTGCCCCAATGGTCCCCCATTCAAGGTCTTTTTCTTAGGCTCTTTTGTGCTTTGTAAAGACCCAAGCCTGCACTTTGTCTAGATTGTAAACACTGGGCTGGGCTGGGCTGGGTCAAAAGATGTCAATTGTTCTCTTTTGATTGAGTAGCTCTGAGAAACCCAAGGATGCCCCAACCCCAACCCCATCCCCATCCCCTACCTCTCCAGCTGATCAGTTTCAACTCCAGCAGCTTTGGAACACAATAGTCTACATGTTATATAACTCTTAAAACATTTTCTATACATACCTTCTGAAATAACCCTGACAACCAGAGAGCTTTTAGCTTTCACAAGAGACCACACATGGCCCCCTTCAGTGAAATATCATGAAGATGGTGATCATAGAGGAAAACGCCCATCTGGACATGTATTGGCAAGTCCCTGGGTACAGACTCATAAATATTTACTTCCTCTCTGTTGCCACCATGTGATGCCTGGGTTACAGAGGTTACATTCAATCTTGTTATGAGAAAATGTGGGTTGTGTAAGATTATTGCTATTACAGTAACTCTAATTAAAATTAGAGCCCATTCTGCAGGGTGCTACACAGACACATAGCAAACATTCCTTCCTGAAAGAGCTCACAATTTAAATAGTCAAATAATGGAAGTAACAGCAACTTGCCCTTGCTGGGACTAGAACCTTTCTTTCCTGACTCATAGCATAGTGCCTTATCCACTGGACTACATTACCTCAGTAAAGTTACTTATTGTTCTATAATGATGAATATAAAAACACTAAATAAAACAAACATACAAAGCAGAGATGTGATAGATGACTCTCCTCCAGCCTTATATTCACAGATATATATATACACACACTCTGTCCCAGCTGGGCGTCTGCCTCCTCCACGCATAATACCAATGTGAAAGAGCAGTCCATTACAGAAAGCATTGAAGCCCAGTGGGTTGGTCTGTGTAATGATTAAGGGGAATGTATGTTATTGTTATTCAAACTCTTTAAAAGCTCCACAGGAGAGAGAGGGATGTAGAATCCAACTGCAGGATTGGTTTCTCCTTTCCTCCTGATTGCACTTTCCTTGAGGGAATTTTAGGAGTTTTTACCATGAGGTAATGTGCTGATGGAGTTTTCTTTGGAGTTAGGAGAGACTGCATTGTTTGCAGCTGAGTTGGAGATTCCCATTGGGTGAGGTGGTGGAGGTTGATTGCTCAGAACCCCTGGGGGTGGGGTTAATGGACCACAAAGCTGGTCCCTAGGTTTGAGGCACTCACTTTCCAGTCTGGGAGTTCAGTCTAGCTATGCTTTCTCTAGTTCTGTACAGCTTATTCCATCTTAGGGTTTAGTATGATACAGGAAGTTATTTTAAGAAGGGAGTATGGTATAGCTCAGAGGCTTTCTGTAGCTTGGCATTTTGGGATCACTCACAAGCTTCTTCCTTGAATTTTCATTTGCAATTTGGGAGCTTAGGTGAGCTCAGAAGCTTGGTCTAGTTTTGGTGCCTACTCCAGACTTGACAACTCATTCCTGTTTTAGAAGTTTAATTTGGGTTAAAAAAATTCAACTCAGATTAAAATTTATAGCTAGTAGATTTCAGTTAAGGGCTTCTGTTCTGTGTCTGGATCTTATGACCCACAAATGTAGCATGACTAATAATAAAATTCTTAGTTCCTGTATAGGGGTCTATATCTTTAGCATTTTACATACCTCCTCACAACCCCCCTGTGAAATAGGAGTATTAACCCCATTTTTCAGCTGGTGAAACTGTGATACAGAAAGATTAAATGACTTGTCCATGAACCTACAGAAAATCAGTGAAGAAGCTAAGATTAGAATTCAGCAGACTTTAGTCACTGGCCCTGTGCTCACATCTCATATCCTTCTAACCTACAGGTGCCACAGCCCTGTGGAAACTGCAATCAGATGAAAGCAGTATGCCTTGAAGGGTTGGAACAACTTAAACTTCTCAGACACCGTCATGAAAGTGCTCTGGATTCTAAAAAACTGCAGTAAAAAGTGCTATACTATGTTGAAATGGACTCCATGCAAACTCACAGTACTGATGCTATAAGAATGGTATAGCAGTTGTCATATGTACCTGGGTGGGATCCATTTATTTTTGATACTAGTGTAAGTCAGCAGCTCCAGTAATTTCAGTAGCTCTACCGCTGTGTATAGCTGCCATGATAGCTAAATATGACATTATGGGCCTTATTCCTGGTAGTGGTGTGGCCAATTTGTACCTTGTTGCAAACTGCATGACTCAGGACCTTCTTGAAAACATGCACAAATCAAAATGATTCAAGAGCTGCCTGCCCTTCATGAAAAGTGTGTTACTGAAACATCCAGCAAAAGCAACAGGCATGAAAGAATGCCCTGTCAACATCCACATGAGAAGAAAAGTGCTGCAGCATGACGTGAAGCTTGTTAAACCAGGGCCCCGAGGGCAAGTTCTGAAGGCACTGCCTTCAACTGAGATTGTCCAACCATCAGTGCCGGGAAGCTGAATCCCAGGCACCAATAGCCAAGGTGCTGAGAAGACCTCAGTTTTTGTGACAGAATACAGGGATGGAATCTGTATCTTAAAGAGCTGGCTCCCAGATCTTGTTGTGCTTTGAGTCAAGGAACTCCTGTGGCCTGTGGTATATATGAGGCCAGACTAGATGACCATAATGGCTACTTCTGGCCTTAAAATCTATGAAAGATTGTCTAAAAGAACTTGATTTGCACTTGGAACTGGATAGTCAGAGTTGAGTATAGACCAAGGAGTTTTGTGCTCATGGTGTAAAACACACCTAAGAATGTGCTGCCTTAGGTACCTGTTGAAGTTTCAGGAAGCTCATCAAAAACCATCTCAAATACAGTGCATTAGAGTATTTCAACCCAGAGTGACAATAGCATGGTTAGCTATGATAAAACCTGCATCTGAAAAGCAAGATTGCAGTCATGTGGTCAGCAGCAGATGGGAAATGGTGCTATGAGTCTGTTTGCACATCCCAAAATGGCAAGGGATCCAATAGGGATCACACCATCATGGAAAAGGAAGTATCTTCCTTATTAAAAGTTTAGGCAAACCCACAGTTTATTCTTCCGAAGTAGATAACTCACCAGCTTCATTTATGTCTTGCCTGGATTCAGTCTGACCAATTTCTTCCTCTTCAGATCCAAACTTTAGTCCTGCTCTGAGAAACCACAGAAACATCAGAATGTATTCTGATGAAAAGAAGACAGAGTAGAATGCTATCCACATACTAGTGACACTGAAGCCCACAATCTGTCTGTTGCATAATATACAGCTTGATCAGGAAGGATGGAGACAAGATACAGTATGCATTAAAATAATGAGCCATCCTCTTGAATTAGCTTATGTATTCATATATCCAATAGAACTGCAGTATGTAGCCTGATATCTGTTGAAGACATTATGAAAAGAGTTAATAGACCAGGTTCTGAGGGTGTGATAAAAAAAATAATATTAAACATATGAAGTGTTGAGAAATAACAGTCCCCATTTTTTTAAAAAAATGCATCTATGTTTCCAAATGAGTACTTGGTTTGAAATGATGTAGCTAAATAAAAGCTTTTAATTTTCCAGAAGGTATCAATACAGTGAATTATCCCTCGGGGGTGTCTGGAGGACAATAGGAAGGATTATCTTTTTCTTCTCCTGTGCTTAAAAGGTATCACATCAAACTCAAGATGACATGAAGTTTAAATGGATCACTGCTTAGTCATTTGAGATGCAGTATGCCTGAAAAATGTCAAGTGTAGGGCAAACACCTGCATAGTTCAAGACTGTAGGAGTTACTCATTACACGCCAGAATAATAAAGTTCAGAGCAAATGGGTGAAACTTAAACTCCAATAAAACAAAATAAATATGAGGAATACTGTAGATCTGCAATGTAAATAGAAAGGGATTATTCATTAATCAAAGAATTAGGCATGCACTCGGTACCAAATATTCAGGAATTACAAGAAGTTTGCTAGAAGGAGGTTTTCAAAACAGTTGCCCTGGAAAGCTGAAATTTGTTTTGTATGAAAAGAGATTTGTGCATGTTGGTTATTATTCTATTTTCCTCTAAATACTTTACTATAGTATTCTAATCTAGACTAATGACTCCAAACACTAGAGTTTATGGGACTCATCCAAAGCCTCCTGAAATCAATGAATGTCTTTCCATTGTCCTGAGTGATCTTTGGCCCACATATGCTATTGTGGGAATGCAGCGTGAATATGCAGGGGAATTTTTGAATGAATTCACTTTCACTGTGCTCCTGCCCCTCTTGTGTTCACTTTCCAGAATTAATCTAGTAAATTAACTTAATGACAGGAATTGTTCACTGATGGCAAAATTCACCAGCATAAAACCTGAGCATTCCAGCTCTGGGTGGGAGTGTAGAGTGCCTGAGAGGTGAAAACCCACCACAGACCCATCATTTATACGTCTTCAATCTTTGTATCATCCACTAACTTTAGTGTAATGATTTAACAAAAAATTTTAAAAAGTATAAGACCAAGAATGAATCCCTGCAGAACCCCAATAGAAACACACTCCCTTGATTCCCCATTTACACTTACTTTTTGAGGCCTATCAATAAGCCAGTTTTTAATCCATTTAATGTGTCGGGTTGATTTGGTATTGTTCGAGTTTCCTAATAAAAACATTGGTACCAAGACCAATGCCTCACAGAAGTCCAGGTATATTACATCAGCGCCGTTACCTTTATCAAACAAACTTGTAATCAAATCAAACAAAGATATCGAATGAGTTTGACAAGATCTATTTTCTATAAACCCATGCTGATTGGCATTAATTATATTACCCTTCTTAATTCTTTATTAATCAAGTCCAATATCAGCTGTTCTGTTGTTTTTGCCCAGGATCAATTTAATGCTGAAAGGCCTATAATTACTTGGGTCAACCAGGTAACTATTTTTAAATATTGGCACAACATTAGCTTTCTTTCAGATTCTGGAACTTCCCCAGTGCTCCAAAAGTTATTGAAAATCAACATTAACAGTCCAGAGAGCTCCTCAGCCAGCTTTTTTGAAACTCTCAGGTGCAAGTTATCTTGACCTGCTGATTTTAAAAGGTCTTGCTTTAGTAGCTGTTGGTTAACATCCTCCTGAATGACTGTATTTCATTTTCCTATAACATCATCTGATGTATTCCCAAATACAGAACCAAAATATTTTTTGTGTAGTCTTTATGAAAGGCCTAAGTGGTTTGGGTGGCCATGTACTGGCCCTTTCCACCCTGAAGGAGCAATTTTCAAGTGAAGACTGCAAAATATTTGTGTAAAGTGAATGCTGAATTCCTAATTACGTGTGTTTGCCTGGAAACCTGACTCTAAGCATTATGTCCATCCTGAAAGCAATGGAAACACATCATGTCCCATGTAAGGGCCAGTCAGAACTGCAGTCTCTGGTCCATAATTATGCCCCTGACAACAGGGCATTAGGCGTCCCAGATTGGGGCAAGAGTAGGTGCCCCCTCCAATGCCAGCTACTAGTACAGGCCTCTGTGGAGGGGGAGAGGAGTATGATGCACCATGCACAGGTGTAGCAATTTGCAGCATTGCCCATACCCCAAGGAGCTGTGGGAGGCAGGATATTTCTAATTCTCCAAAGAGCTCTGATGTGGCATTGCAACACCTCCACTGCAGTTCTGGGCCTCAGCACACAATCTAGCCACTGATGAGAGTTCATTAAAACTGAAAATCAAACTAAATGGAATAGTATCTTCTTATAAAACCACTGCAACAAAACAGGATTTAATAAGCTTCCTCTCCCCCCACTCCTCAGTGCCTCACACAAATGTCTAGCAGAGCTGTAAATATAATATATAAAATGAGTAATTAGGAACACTTAAATGAAACATTAAGCATATAGCTTGTCACTTTTTAATGTAGAGTTTGACTAAGAATCATGAATGGGAGTGGGAAGAATATTCCACAGGTTAGGGCATAGCTGGAAGAAGTCCTAGCTCAAACTGTCTGAGGATTATACTCAGGAAACATAAATACTCAATTTATCCTGAGTGGAGAGTATGGTTAACATAGATGCAAAGATTAACTAAGTATATTGAGGCTGCACCTTAAAGAATGTTAAAAACCAGAACTTAGTGCAGAGCTAGCATAACGACTGCAAAATAGAGTAAGATATGTTGTGATTGCTTTTTGCTTGCTAGAATATGTGCTGCTATGTTTTGAGTATGCTGCAAACTAGATATGATATAAAGGATGTCCTTACAAAACAGAGTGTTCCAATAATTCTATCTAGCAAGGTCAAAAACATTTACCAAAACCTGCAAATTATTTTTACTGGGCAATGGCCATACCTGGTTGTAAGGTCCTGTCTAAATTATATGGGCATATAGTCTATACTAGAAAAAATATAGCTGGATACTGGACAACTCCAACAGTATCAGCCAAATAAAACATATTAGCCCAGATTCTCAGTTGGTGTAAATCAATTTGTCATTATGTTCATGTATGTGGCATATAATAAACATGATTGTGGACAATAGTGCACACGCCATTAATCCAACATCACACTTTGAGATATGTCTTCTCATGCCATGTTGAGTTGGATCACTGAAGAGATCACGCTAGAGCACTGAACTCTGTGATATCTCTAGAATGCAGTAACCTTATCTTTGTTCTAATAGCTAAAACCAGGTTATTTTGTAAAACAGGAAGGCCTGGAGGTCTTCCTCCTTAGAAATATCAGGGTTCTTTACAGAAATGCTTTCTTGGGTCCAACCCTTGAAGTCAATGGAAGTAAGATACAGAGAAGCTTGGAAGTTAAACACATACACACATAATATAAAATTCTAATTCACATAGACATATGTCCTTCCATGGTCAGTGGACATTTCTCCATAGAGCCACAGGGCATGATTTTCCTCTTAAGCCAGTGTAACACCATTGACTTGGTAGTTAATGACATTCATTGAATATGATGGAGTTATTCCTGAATTACAACTGAGTCCAAATGAGAGGAAAACAAAGCCCAATGTGTGAGAAAGATTTACATGTTACTGAAGAGACAATATTAAATATTTTATATTAGAGATTTTGTATCACATATTGCATTAATGGTATTTCTGTACAAATTCTAAAATGGAAAGAACACTATTATTCCACTTAGAGTAGGTGATTATTTCCAATGCAGAAGAATGGTCAATGGTTTTCCTATCATCCCTATGATTGCCCTCTCATACAATACCCAATAAAGTTATACCGCTGTCAAGTACTAACACTGTCAATAACAAAATTATTCATTAGTTAGTAAAAGTGGTTTCCACATCCACTCAGTTTCATCCTGTTTTGTTGCCCACAGTTTAATATGAACATTGAGTGTTACTCATTTACAACATGCATGGGACTGATTAATTAGAATCCTACAGCCATAGAATATAGAGTGATAACCAATGTTTTGTGGATAAAATCTGGGTCCCTCACACAAAGCCAAAAGACAAGAGGCTTACACCAGAAAGCAATTTGTGGTTTGGGTGATGAAATCCCCATCTTCTCACACCACTGGTGGAAAAGCTGTAGCTTTCCATCACACTGACTGGCTTCTCTTAGAAATCACAGAAATGTAGGGCCTGGATGGGATCCCAAGAGGTTATCAAGTCCAGCCCCCTTCTCTGTGATATGACTAAGAAAACCTAGACAGTTGTTTGTGCAATCTGTGCTTAAAAACCTCTGATGATGATGGCAATTCCACAACCTCCCTTAGAAAACTATTCCAGAATTTCAACACCATTATCATAAAAACATTTTTCCTCATATCTAACCTAAATCTCCCTTGCAGCAGATTAAGTCAATTATTTCTTATCCTCAATATACATGGAGAACAATTGACCACCATTCTCTTTATAACAGCCCTTAACATATTTGAAGATTTAAAAAATTTCTCCCCCTCAGTCTTCTTTTCTGAATATTAAACATGCCCAGTTTTTTTAATCTTTTCTCATAGGTCAGGTTTTCTAAACCTTTTATCATTTTTGTTGCTCTCCTCTAGACTTTGTCCAGTTTGTTCACATCTTTCCTAAAATGTGGCACCCAGAACTGGACACAGTTCCTGATGAGGCTTCTCCAATGCAGAGTCAAGCAGGATAATTACTTCTCATGCCTTCCGTATGACTCCTGTTAATACACCCCCAGAATGATATTAGTCTTTTTTGCAACAGCATCATGTTGTTGACTCATATTCAATTTGTGGTCAACTATAACCTCCAGATCCTTTTCAGCAGTACTATCACCTAGCCAGTTATTACCTATTTTGTAGTTGTGCATTTGCTTTTTCCTTCTTAAATTAAGAATTTTGTATTTGTCTGTATTGATTTCAGACCAATTCTCTAATTTTTGAGGCTGTTTTGAATTCTAATCCTGTCTTCCAAAGTGCCCTCCCAGCTCAGTGTCATCTGCAAATTTTATAAGCATACTCTCCACTCCATTACCCAAGACATTAATGAAGATATTGAATGGTAAACAGTTTTGTAAGATTTGTCTCGATTAATTTTCCCATATTTTTGCCTAGCATAGTCTAACAGTTGAAAATACTCATCAAGGCTTTGTAGATGCCTAGTGGTTCAGAGTCTGCGCTATATCTAGCTCATGTTCAGATCAGTAAGGGCTGGGCTAGGTTATCAGGGAACTGTTATAGATCTCCAATTTTCCTCCCTGACCCCACACAGTTTAGTGCATCCTGGGAACTGCTCTAAAATGTACCAGTTGGCTATGGAACCCATACAGATCACAGACTAGATTTGGATTGCCAGAGCCATTTGTACTCTGGCCACTTCCCCTGTCTGTTGTGACTCACCCCCAAAATGCCCCCTGTGCTTCCACCAGCAGACTCCCTGGTGTTGGGCTTATGGAAGTAGCAACAGAAGTGCAAAACACCCACCAGTCCCATTCCACTAAGGGGCCCACAGCCAACCAGTGCAGTCTAATCCGTCAAGTGGAAAGTGGAGGACATTGAGCAGTAAGAAAGAATAGCCAGACCTCCCATGCACTGATTCAACATATTTTCCAGCTGCCATGTCTGGGAATCCAGGTGAAAAGTAAAAGCTGCTGTCCTAGGGCAGAATGCCTGAGGAAGAATGGCAATGCAAACATCCCCTACCCTTCTTTAGAGCTGAATCCCCTGTGGTGCAGCATCCTCCTTCTCCAGCAGGTTTGAATCCAGCTGGGTGTATGCAACAGGTTTTGTGACTAACAAAATTCTCCAGTTCAGATACTTTGGTATGTTTAGGTTTTATAGTCAAGTATCTGTTCAGGAATATGGTCACCTTTCAGACTTTCGTTAGCTTGCAACATGCCTGGTTTCTCTCATTCCCAGATTTGAACTCTAATAGTTTGCCTCATGAAGTGTATATGTAGTGACACCAGGGCTTTGAATCTGACAAAAATGTTATTTTAATTTTAAAAGACAAGGCAGTGAAGTAACATGTACATTATTGAATCCATTTCACCTTTCCCAGATGCCAGTCAAGGAAAACAGCATTTAGTTGCACAAGTCATTTTTTGTTTTAACTTATCTTTTCATATAGGGTAAGTGGTTTAAATGATTAAGTTCTACAATGCCAGCTTTAGACAGGGAGCCTTCTTCTGCAGCATGGGGCACTGGTTACTTGCCACAATCAGCTGGTAGATCTTATTTCATTTCCCATCATTGCAGGGACCTCGGGAACTGTGCACCTCAGTCCCTCCTATTCTCTGGGTGTGGCACACAATAGTTTAGTGTCCTGAAGGCTGTAACACTTTGGTCTAATTTTGATTGTTGGGTTTACTGTGTGGGTGCTGGATGGTGTTGGTGGCCTGTGATATACAGGAGGTCAGACTAGATCATCTGGTGGTCCCTTCTGGCCTTCCACGCTGACTCTAACCTTTCCAGGATGCACAAAGAGTAGAACATGATTGTTGAGAACCTGAGAGTAGCCCTAGATTTCTTTTTGCACCTCATAATAGCTAGAGATCTCATTAGAAGGTGACTGAATGAGGTTCTGTTTATTAAGGCAATCTGCTATTTACAAGCATCACTCTTGTTAAATGTAACAGAAGTCACCTACATAACTCTTGCATGCATCCAGAGTAGATTAAACTTCTAATGATTCTTCAGTTTCACATTTCTCAAATCACTGTTTCTTCCAGCTTCTCCTCTACTTAAAGCTGGAAATTCTTTCCCAGTAAACTGTTGTAATCGCAGGCACCAACCTCCCTCCCAAGCTCTTAATGTTTCTCTTAGGTTTCCTGTTGCATTACCTCTCAGATCTTCAAATGCTTCACACTTCAGTTACAGCTCCCCTAACTGTAACTGTTAGTTGATGGAATACAACTGATGTGACCATTCGTTCTCATTGTGGACAAGGGTAAAAGCTTTGCTATTGTCCCAGACAAAGGAGCGAACATAACTGTGTTGTCGCTATCATCTTACATGCAAATAGTGTCTGAGCTCCAGCAGACATACCAGGTGAATTATTAATGAAAAAATACATACAGAGGCACTAATATGTGTGTTAATATGCCTTGGCTTCAGAGCTAGAATAGAAGATATGGAGAGGTGATTAGACCCTCATTTAAACACCAGTACCTTCTTCAATAAATTGTATTTGGCCAATGAAAGGTTAAATAGCCTTGATAACTGAGGCTCTCTCTTTTTTTTTTCTGAACATGTGTGTGTCAATCTCTTTCTCCCCTTCCCCCCCCCCCTCCTTGCACCCCCCTACTGCAAGTTTAATAAGCCAAAATCAAAACCATATAGGCCTGGAGCTTTCAAAGATTTAAGACTTCTAAATGTGAAGCACCTCATTATATTTGACTATTTTCAATAAAAAGGGAAGATAAGACATTGATTTGACACCAGTTATCAGTGATATTTGTTTGCACATTTCAAATAGAAGTCACTGCTTAATTTATTTTTTTCTTTTGTAATGGAATCAAGCACTTATGAATTGTACAGTATAAGAATGTGTATCAGTTTTCAAGTAAGAACATTAAAAGGAGACCTGTCTGTTTTTCACTTTGTAAAAATAAAGAACTATTGTACAGTAGAGCATATAACATTTGCAACATGGCCAATTGACTTCCTTCCTATTAATCAACTACTCTGTTTACCTTCTTATTCAAACCATTTCAAAACCATTAAAACTAAGAGGATTAGCATCACATTTCTGGCAAAATGCACTTTTATTTCAGCAAATACTACTTTCACTCTTTTGAGGAGATTAAAAAGAACCCTGAAAGAAACAGCTTCTTTATTGCTGCACATTCAGCGAAAGAGGCATAAATTATATCTTCCTTCAAAAGAATATAGTCTTCTTGTCCAATTAAAGAGGATTGCAAAAGAGTTAAATTACCACCAAAACAGAAAAAAAGCCCACCACAGTAACCTTAAAATGTGAGTTAAATCCTGACAATATGAATTAATAGTTTGTCTTAAGCATATATATAAATAATGCTCACTTTTGTATACTATTTAGGAAACCGAAGGAACATTTTGTGAGTTGGGAGTTTATTAAGACTAAAAGCTTCCTTTTCTTAAAAAAAATAAACACTGGAATTGGCAAACTATAGAATAGCAAAAGTGCTTATGCCAGTATTTCCATCCTATGTATGTTTAGCTCCCAGTTTTCCTTTCAAAAGGTTTCTCTTTAAATAATTATATGAATAAACCCAATTCCTCCCAGTAAATATATATACACTGAGGAGTTACTATGTAGCATCTGTAAAAATGTGCATGAGATGCCTTGCCAGTCATGCTTCCTGCTTTATGAAACTCTAGGTGTAACAGAAGTACCAAATAATGAGAGAGAACATACTGAGGACAAGCTCAATAGACATAATGCACAGGAGGAAAAGATAAATAATAGATAAGACACAGACAACACTAAAAAAGACACACACTCTACCACAAAGACAAGGCAAAAACAACACTCACATAAGCTATCGCAAAAGGAAAAATTCACCCCTTTAGAGGTGTAAAGAGAATTTCTTTTGCACAAAGAGAGAGAGTATGAAGAGTACACAAGCATTTCCCAAGATAGTGAAAGAAAATAAGGCAACACCAATTGTCAGTTCTAAGGCATCAGATTCACATATTATTGCATGATAATATGTGATAGTCTCAGAAAATAGTAAAAAATGACATTAAACACTAATACATAATAAAGTAATAACTCACCAAAGAGATGTTCAGTTTGTCAGATCTATAGGGTTTATTTAATCTACTGAAAGGTAAAGTACTTTCTCAGGTGTATCACTGTCCTATAGTATCCATCACTGAAATATAGTCTTGGCTTAGCAGTTGTGCTTTTCATGTGGACAAGATACATTTTCGGTAGCTGTAGGGGAAGCTATTCAAATGGTTTTAGTAACCGAATCAGATCCTTATCTCATTTACACCAGTATAAATTTGGAGAAACTCCATCTTATAATAAAATAAATTATAAATTATATAAATTATAAATAAGGTCTAGAATATGATCCATTGGTCCCTTCTGGCCTCAAGCTCTGACTTTAGGTAAGAACCTGGCCTACTGAGTGTAACCAGCTCAAAGATTCTGAACCGAGTTACCTATCTCCTCATTCACCCTGATTTTAACTAGAGCAGTCGTTTTCAACCTCTGGCCCGTGGACCCCGGGGATCCACAGACTATGTCTAAGGTTGCCCAAAGGGTCTGCGCCTCCATTTGAAATATTTTAAGGATCTGCAAATGAAAAAAGCTTGAAAACCACTGAACTAGAAAGTATTTCCACTGAATGGAGTTATACCAGCCTAACATTGATGTAAAACAGAATAAAGTCAGGCTTACAATGAATATCATGATGTAGGTGTAAGTGGAGGTTGATTCTCACCATAATTTTGAGAAATATTGGAGGTGAATTTCACTCAGAATTAATATAATCCCTACATTTTTGTACATTTTCAAGTCTGCCTATTAAAATTCCACACAATTTTTTTTCAAAGCAATGGACACATTGTTTACATTACAGTGAAACAGAATATACAACAAAATACCTAGGGTTAGTTTAAAATCATGAATCCTTCCTTCTGATGGAGTCACTAGAACTCCTGCACCAAAATATTACTGATGGCTACTTCACTTTAGTTTGTTTCAGCACGGATAAGAGAGATGACATGTTTATTGGATATGATTGTTCAGAATATTTTAGCAACATATAATTTATGTAATGCTTTACCTCTGTTTAATATATACTATATGAAATGAAAGCCATTGAAAATGATCCAGGCATTATAATGGGGTTTTAAGTTTGGTATAAAATTTCATTGTAAGAGAAAAATCAAAACATATCCTTTATGGCATTAAGTAATTTTTAAGTTACCTATCATATTCAGAATCCCCCTTTTTGAAAACAAAACAAAACACAAGCCTTTAGTAACCAAGGTGCATACCAAGGGTGGTGATTATTTTTAGCTAATGCTTTTGTTGATGAGCAAGCAAACACTGACCATTTCCCCCAGTGTTGGCTACTCTAGCACACTGCTGAACTGAGTTGGTATAGAACAGCACTTTGTGGGCAGCATGGTTTGGAGTAATGAGCAGACATGTACTCTTTCTTCTGCTTCTGTGATCCTACTCGCTACCTCTTACAAAAATAGAGTTGGTTGGAAAATTGGGGGTGCGGGTGCTGAATTTGCAAAAAGATTTAATAACCTCAAAATTGAAAAGTTTGGGGTGGTTCAATGAAAAGTTGAAATTTTCTGCAGAAAGCAAACACTTTTTGTGGAAATTTTCATTGGGTCAAAAACCAGAGTTTTCAACAACCTTATCTACAACACAAAAACATGAAGAGCATCCAACACCAGGCTTTCAGTGGCAGAACCACCTGCACAGCTCAAGAGGCCTTTGAAGAAGGAACTGTTTCGAGAAGTGGCCATGTGATCAGAAAATCACTGAGGCTCAGAGACAGTAGTTGTAATCATCTATCCTAACCTCCATCTTGGACATCCCTACCTGTGTTGTACTAATTTTCCATTTTCTGTCTTTATGGTTGCTGGTTTTGGTTGATATTGTTTTATTTATGTATTTATTATTTTTATTTATTACTGTAGTGCCTATGAGCTCTAGTCCTGGACCAGGACTCCATTGTGCTGTGACACATAAACACAGATTTAAAAAAAGACATTCCTCTGCATTTGATTTTAAAAAGAGAGGGAGAATGAGAGAGAGAGAGAGAAGGGGAGACATAACATTGGCCACTGGAGTCAGGGAATACTGGCCTTTGCTTTGGCAAGGAATATAATCTTTTGGAACCCTGGTTCACGTCATGTGACATGGGCCAGGAAATAAAAGATACACTTTGTCAGTAAAAAGATATACTGTGCCTACATATCCAGCTTTTAATACAAATGGAGTCCTGGGCTGCTAGACAAATAAATTGTTGTTCCTTGAGTTACCATGCAAAATCTTTTCTGGCGAATAACTAAACACAATCCTCACCAAATGATGACTTGGAAATATCCCCCTTATGATTCTTAATTACAACAAATTCAACTCAAGCCTCCTTGTTCAGAAGTAATATATACTTTGAAAGACAAATTTGACATCAGTAAGTTTCATCAGTTTCAGTTTCCTAACAGTGTAGCTGTCATCTCAAACATGAATAACCAAGCATGAAGGAATTTTCCTCTAGGTGCAGGAGAGCTAGAATTCTGGGTCTCGAGCAAAACATAATCTCTTTTAAAACAAAACTATTTATCTTCAGCAGTTTGAAAATCAAATTGTTAGACTGGTTAACCCAAAGAAATCTTCTAAACAGAAGGCCCTACATCCAAATTTTATCTGAACAATTTGTTCAAAGCCAAGAATTCCCACATTCGATCTTTCTACTTTGTAAAAATCCTCAAAGAACCAAGTTCTTACTGTTGTCATGTAAATCCAAAGTTGATTGATACAAAACTTTCCTTTGGCTGTTCTGTTAGTACAAAACTTCCCAATCAGTGCTTCTCAGAACATTTGTTCGTTGTCCATGGGAAGTGGGCCGTTCACATGTGGTTGGTTGCTTCTAGCTACTAAATTGCATTAAGACAAAATGCATTAAATACTTCCTTAATATTACTCTTACATGTAAGTAATTTCTGTATGTACTGCAAGGATGTTATGAGATTACAAATAGGAGTGGAGATGGGCAAGCAGTCTACAGGACTAGATATGAATTGAGATATGAACTACTTTTTGAATATGTTTGGGAACCTCTAGTTTACCAATCTACTGTTTGTGATACGTGATAGCTCCCATCAGTTAAAAATACTGAGGTTTTCAAAATTAGGAAGCTAAATACCTAACTTTAATTGGGAGTAGGCACCTTTTGAAAATCCCCCCTGCACCACTAATTTTATAAACAAGTGTCTTGACATAAATAAACTGTGACAGCTACTAAGGGCAAAATTGGGATTTAGGCACCTGAGTCGTGTAGGTGCTTTTGAAAATTTTACTCCTCGAAGGAAGCCAGGCAACATCAACACAACCATGGGCTGTATCTCAGTCCTTGCTCAGGCAAAGCTACCAACACTGGCTGTTTTACCTTAAGAAGGCTAACTTCAGGATTTGCGTTTTATATACTGTTAATCCAATCAGAACGATTGTGCTTTAAAATAAACACATGAAATGACTGTATAACGCTTGCCTTTAGTTTCTAGTTTGTACTTTGCAGTGCAAAGTTTTTATACCAAGGATACACGCTGTATATGAAGTAGAGACTAAAGAAGCTTAGTTTAAACCCTTGTTTCTGTCTAAAGAGTTAAATGCCATTAAGTCCAGTCTTTTAAGCTGGCTAAGAGAGAGCCACAGTAGATTTGGATAGATATACTGTATATTAAAAGGTTCCTGATTTTTTCAAAATGATAACCTGCTGAAGGAAATGATGTACCATGCCACAGTACCTGGTTGTCTAATTGCAAACCATGCAACCTTATCCCCACAGAGATTTACAGATAAAACACCACTGTCATCACCTCCACCCTAACTGGCTCCACTCTTTGTGCTGTACAGCAAGTAAGACAAGCAACAGGGCCTGGCAGGTTTAAAAAGATAGAATACACTTGAGCAACTGGACAATTATGAACGGCAGCATAGATGCACGTGCAGGAGGAATGTAACAAGTTAGTGACAGCAGACTTTCAACTGGATACCATTAAAATAAACAGCAATGCTGGATTGAAGAATGGTGGTAACCTTGACATGCTACCTTTTTCAGGCAACTAATGACCAAGAATGGATGAACCCATTTTGATAAGAGTTTACAATTTTCACTGATTTAAGAAAAACTGATGCACAGAATTAAGCATGGTCCTTGCAGTTCCAAAAGGGGTTTGGAGGAGAAGACTTTGCCTTTGACTCAATGTGGGCCAGATCTGGCTAACACTGTGGGAGTTTTGCCATTGATGTATGGCACTTAAGGTAAAAAACCAACGAGGATTCTAGTAGCACCTTAAAGACTAACGGATTTATTCTGGCATAAGCTTTCGTGGGTAAAAAACCCACGTCTTCAGATGCATGGAGCCTTAAGGTCAGATTTTCAAAAGAACTAAGCTCCCACAATAGGGGCCAGCTTTTTAAAAGAGCCCAGCATGCTGGGGTTTGAATTTCTTTGAAAATCCAGCCTCGATTATGGGTACAGAGCACTTGAAGATCTGGGTGAGAACTCTTTTCAAAATCTGGCCCTTTGTAACCAGGAACTAACTATTTAGTCTGCCTGTGTCTTATGTTTCCCATCTATAAATTAGGTATAATTCTACTTCCTGCCTGATAAGGAAGTTGTGTGGAATAATTTGTTTGAAAGTGCTTTTTGAATAATAGGATCAAATATGCTATATAGGGTGGCTTGCCCTGATCCTCTGCTGCATCAAAGCTGGATTCAGTACAGCTCATAGACTGCAAGGCCAACCTTTTATGTCTTCCCAATCCTTGGGACCAGACTAGTCCTCAGCATAAATTAGGGTAACCTCAGGTCTACTTTAATTTTCTCTTGGCTGTTTATGGTCTCAAGGGGCCTTTTTGGCAGCTAGAAATAGTGTGATTGAAAGGTGTCCTGGCCAAGCCCTATTTCCCCAGCCCATAGCCCCATGCGGCCGGAGAAGCAGTTGTGGAGATGGGCTGTAGAGAGTCTGATGCAGTTCTGTGTCACCCAGTGGACATGGAAAGCAATAGAAGTGGACCTGAGAACTGGGTCCACTACACGTAAATTTATGCTACTATTATTACCATTACTACTAGTGATCATCCTAATAAGCAATAGTCCTTGCAACAGAACTTGGGTGGAAGTAGAACTGAAAACGGAAGGATCAAAACACTGAAATGGAAGTAGGTTGTGTGGTATTTTCAACCAAGGTGAAACCAGAAAGCTTTGGAGAAAGCCTGATCTCATGAAATTTCTGGAGCAGAGTTGTTCAGATACACCATCTGGATGCTTTTCTCAATCCAACCTCACATTTTGAGATTTACCCATTTTTTTTTAGTTTTGTTACAATTACAACAGCAAAATTAACCCTCCTGGCAGCAAAATCTTTCTAATTTGTTTGGCCCAGCTACTAACGTTTTCCTGCACAATATTTTACCCTTCTTCCACTTGCAGTGAACTGTGTAGGCATAACTGTATCTGCAGGAAATCTTCTTAACAAAATCTGAAACCAGATTAAACCAGGCTGGTTTCAAGTTTCATTACAAACTTTGAGCCACATCCTAAGTTGTTAAAAAAAATCTGCAAATCTAATGAGAGAACCTGAGCCAGTCTGTGGCTTAGCTTCACATCACAACAATACAAAAAATAACATGCTGCACTAAAACATAATCTTCCATCTGTACCCTGGAGGGAAGGATGAAAATTCCACAAGAGGAATCATTCTGTCAGGGTTCCCCCCATAGAACAAACAAGGTGCTTTCCCCCAAGAATCCACATATTTTAAGGGGATCTTCAGGAAGGTCTAGGCAATCTGTTGTGGAAGTTCTGTGCCCCCACTCTGACTCTGTGGAAGCCGCTGACCTTCCTCTGGATTCTAGACAACATTGCTCCATCGATGTCACACCAGGGCTCCCTCGGTCAGGAGCTGCCCCAGAAGAAGAGAAGTTCCACAGCACAGGTGGGAACTATAGAAAAGTTAATGCACTTCAGTCTAGATGAACCTTTTTAACACAATCCCTACTCCCACGCTTGTCAGCCCTCTTATCACCCACAGCACACACGTTGTTCTCCAGACTCATGGAGCTCCCTTCACAAGTCCAGGACAGGGATGGTCAAGGCTGCAGAGGCTTCACACTCCCTTTCCATGTGCCCCAGGGTCCTCTTTCATGCATATCTAAATGGCATGATCTGGGTCAATATAATATAGTGGTGATAGCCATATGAAAAAAATTACTAAGCAATATGATAAATTTATCATGAACCTTTGACTCCCTTGCACTCTGATCATTCATGTAGAGAATTCTGATGCACTCATTCCAAATGCATGCTGATAAAACCTTATTCCATGCCATACCATCATGCAATCTCTCTCTCTTTCTCTCCCCCTGAACATGCACAGTATGTGTGTATAGAACCTCTTGCCTGCTCATGTTATAAATAAGACTGCAGCTATGTGATTTGTTTATTTCCCGCTGTTAATGTACACATATTTTATTTTGTTACTCTTCTGCAGAGCTAGGGTGACTTCCTATAAATATTCTCCCTGCAATCTTTAAGTGTTGAATGTGTAGAGGTGAAGTTGAATGATAAACTGAAAAGACACTTTAATAAGAGAAAAGAGCCAACTACGCATTCAGGTTATTTGTATGACCACTTCTATAGAATCTCCATATGTACAAGACTGTAAAAGAACCTTTGTGATTCAATTATGAAGACAGAGTGAGAATCATTTTGAAATTACTGCAATAATAGATATCTATAAATATTAGGGCTGTCAAGAGATTAAAAAATTAATTGTGATTATTCGTGCTGTTAAACAATAATAGAATACCATTTATTTAAATATTTTGGATGTTCTACATTTTCAAATATATTGATTTCCATTACAACTCATTTTCAAATATATTGATTTCCATTACAACTCAGAATACAATGTGTACAGTACTCACTTCATATTTATTTTTTATTTATTTGCACTATAAAATATTTGCACTATAAAAAAACTAAAGAAATAGTATTTTTCAATTCACCTAATACAAGTACTGTAGTGCAATCTCTTTACCATGAAGATTAAACTTACAAATGTAGAATTATGTACAAAAAAAGCCTTTCATTAAAAAACAAAACAATGTAAAACTTTAGAGCCAACAAGTCCAATCAGTCCTACTTCTTGTTCAGCCTATCACTCAGACAAACAAGTTTGTTTACATTTGCAGAAGATAATGCTGCCTGTTTCTTGTTTATAATGTCACCTGAAAGTGAGAACAGGCATTCGCCAGATGTGCTTAAGATTCATATGTCCCTTGATGCTTCAACCACCATTCTTTGTTGTAACTGAAATTGATATATTTGAAAATGTAGAAAAACATCAAACAGTAGTTAATAAATTTCAATTGGCATGCTATTGTTTAACAGTGCAATTAATTGCAATTAATTTTTTAATCATGATTAATTTTTTGAGTTAATCATGTGAGTTAACTGTAATTAATCAACAGTCCTAGTAAATATTAATAATATTTTTCATGGACCTCCACACTTGACCTTCCCAGGGAAATGTGGATGATGCAGGTTTTTCCTTTATTTCCATGATCACGTGTGATAAAAATATGGCCCAAATCTTCAGCTGTGCCAGAGATCTGTCATAATTACACTGAGCTCCAATGCCCCAAGGGCTACAGGCCGGGATTGCTGAAGCACGGGTTGCTCTCATTGCAGTCCCTCTCAGCCCTGGAGAAGCTCCTTCAGCTCTACCATTAGGACAGCTTTACAGTCCCTTTGTGCTATGGGAGTAGCATCAAGGAGCCATAGTGGGGATACCATGGTTATGAAAGAACAACTGATTTTTCCTGCTTGGCATCCTGATATGAAGTTGGATGCAACAGATGGGGTTTGTTGTGTGAACAGTTAGCAAAACTAAAATCTTTAGCTACATTTGCAATCCCTGACCTCCATACACACGTATTTGGTCCTGGTTCATAAAATCATCTTTTGCTGGGCTCTCATCAAGTTCTGGGAGTCGAAAGGAGAGTGGAGCACTGTTCCCTCCGCTCCGGCGGCAGCACAGAAGACACATGGCCTGTTAAAAATTAGAGGGAACACTGGAGTGGAGATGAATGCTTTAAGGTAGAGCACCAGATTTAGTATCTGCTGCCCCCGCTCTTCCAGCTACACAGGCCACCTTCATGTAAATTGTGCTCCACAAGTGAGCAGAGGGTGGGGATTTCTGATTGCCTAGGCATCATCTCCCATCAAATGTGAAGAAATGCCTGACCTTCCAAGCAAAATCAAACATTTATGGGGAAATAAATAGTTCCCATCTCCACCATGGAAGATGAGAAGAGAGGCAAGGTGGTCCACCTAGTAAGGCCTTTGAGTGGAGTTGGAAGGTATGGGTTCTATTTCCAGATCTGCTGTATGACCTTGGGCAAGTCACTTTTTCTTTTTCTTTTCCCATCCTTTGTGTCCTGTCTATTTGGATTGCAAGCTTGTTGCGGCAGGATCTCTCTCTTACCGTATGTTTGTACAATAGGGTGACCAGACAGCAAGTGTGAAAAATCAGGACTGGTTGGGGGGTAATAAGAGCCTATATAAGAAAAAGACCCAAAAATTGGGACTGTCCCTATAAAATCGGGACATCTGGTCACCCTATTGTACAATGCCCAGCACAAGGGGGCCCTAACCTCAGTTACTACTGCAGTACAAATAATAACTTGCAGATGTTTTGCTGCTTTTGACTTGTACACAGTAAGGGATCAGAAAAATGTCCTTGTAGTTTCTATGGCCTTACCAGCCCACATCAACCTTTTTTTTTGTTTTTTAGAGAATTTGTCAAGATTCTGACCAACTTTTAGATGTTACTCTACATTTACACCAGTGTAACTCAGAACATAATCTGGCTGGTCAGTATGAGGCGCCAGGGCTAGCTATAGACAATTTTTTCTTGTACTGTGTGGCCTGAATAGGATGTGAACTTATCATTCAAAAGTAAAAGGTTAGTAGTATAAGCTATTAGGATTTGGAAATATGTACTTCTTGATAATGTTATGTTTAAGCTAGCATAGCCATATTTAGTATAATGCGAAAAGTCACTGAGATGAAAATGACAAAAAAATACTATGACAAGATAAAGTACAGTGCTATAAAAATTAAATTCTTATCAGAAAAGAGATTGAAGTGGTAATTTATTAAAAGCAATGGATGAACCTCAGAAAGTTTAGATTTTTAGATTAGTTCAGAAGTGTACCAAGTTACCAAGTCTGTGAAACTCAAGAGACCAGGTCAACTACCAGGATTTCCAGTCATTTCATTTTCTGTGCACCTCAAAACTGGTAATGGAGAAACACAAAAAAATTTAAACCATTTATAATTAGGCTTGGCAGAATTTGGTTGTTTATTATTTTATAATTTTGACAGATAATATTGTTCATTTGTAAGCATTTTAAAGATTTTCTCATTTTTGGGAAAATATGGGGGATCAGATAATAGAGAAAGTTAATCAATAATTATTTAATGACAGTAGATGTTGAAATTCAAAAAGTTAAAGCTTTTTAATTATTAAAACACAAATTGTCAACGTCACATATTAAAATACACAATATAAATATCCTTAAATTAAACTTGAATAAATTTTCAAGCAGTATTTTTCTTTCTTTGCCTATCTGTAAATTTTGATTATGATCAATGGAAATATTTTTTTCCTGGTTTGTGTAGGTGCGGTGAAATTCACGTTTATGACATTTACTTTATAAAAATCTTATCCTTCCAAGACTTGAATTCAGCTCAAGTTTCTGATGGTGGCTCAAATCAATGCTTATTTGATCTAATCTAGTTCTCATATTTCTAGGATATACATAGCAGAAGGCATGTATTTTCACTAGTAAAAATGGCAGCATGCTGTACAGAAGAACTTGCATGGTTTTCAAGATTGCTTGAATATCACTTTATTCATGAATAATGCCAGACAGCATGTGAGATAAAAAGCAAATAATAATACCAATAACCAAATTAATTTTTTTAGGCTCACACCCCGGGGGAAGTTATAGATACAATTAATTTAACAGAGAACTGTGAATGACACAAGGAGTGATAGAATAAAAGACTTTATTTAAATAAAATAGTTAGTAAAAACAAGCAGGTATTACAGTAAAACCATATACTGCAATTATATTCACATTGCAAGATGAAATAATTCATCCAGGAGTGATCAGTCCCCAGATGAGAAGAATGAGTATGGAATCCTTTTAAATCCTTTCTTTTTTCCTAATTAGCATTATGCCTGCCTTTTACCGTATCTGTATCTCCCCTACTCCTTCATTGGCTATTTAGTGTTAAACATTACCTAATTAACATCTGCGTAAATGCCATCCCAATAACTATCAATGTAGATAGCATCCATCAAAAAGATTCACATTTTATTTAAATTTCATCTAAAATTATTATTAAATCCTATTAAAACCAAATACTTTCACAACATGACCTGGGATTATGTCCTAATTTATTTCCAATTTGCCTCTGCACTGTCAAGCTTCACTTTACCCACAATGTACCAGGCTTCACTATTATCAATCCTAAATTTAGGCGTAAAAATCTGTTCTATACTTACATGTCAGCACATTTCTATTTAACATAAACACTTTAATAGGCTATGTGACGCCCAGTCTAGTGGGCTATGATATATTTATTTTCAATATAATTGAGACCCAAGCTACTTTACTGTACAGGATAGAATATTTTTATATGTGGCCAAATTCTGAAGTCCTTAGTTTATATTCATTCCTTACTCATGTGCGCTATTGACTTCTATGGGAGTTTTGCCATGTAGAAGTGAGATACCTAAGCATTTGTGATCATAGAATATCAGGGTTGGAAGGGACCTCAGGAGATCATCTAGTCCAACCCCCTGCTCAAAGCAGGACCAATCCCCAATTTTTGCCCCAGATCCCTAAATGGCCCCCTCAAGGATTGAACTCACAAGCCTGGGTTTAGCAGGCCAATGCTCAAACCACTGAGCTACAGCACACTTAAGTAAATGGGACTATTAATGTGCTAAAAGTTAGACAAATAATATAAAATAAATAAATATGCTTTTATATTTTACTGAATTCTGACCTGAGTCATGACCTTAAGGCCAACATTTTCAAATGTGGGTGCCTAAAATTAGTCACAAAAATTCAGGTTTAAGCACTTAATTGAGTGGCCAAATTTTCAAATTGGACCTGCCCTCACTGCTCTAAGAAAAAAAAAATATAGTGCCACTAACAGTTGCCTAAGTATGGATTTGGATGGCTAATTTTACACACACATACGCTGAAAACATTTGACCTTAGGATTTGACCAAGGAATTTTACATTTTTCACCATAAATAAGTAACAGATCTCAAAATTTGTAGTGAAGGATCTGAAACCACCGCACTGTTTACATAGTGCTATTACTGTTAACTGTTATTGCCTGGGAACACTCGTGAAATGTCAGGTTTTTTCTTTAAACAAATATTTTATGTTCTGCTCAGCTGGCTATGTATGCAAAATAGCCCCTTTGTTATTTTCTATATGCAAACACTCGAAGTAAACGATAACTGAAACCAACATTTTATTCCGGGTTTAAAACATGACCCTCTATGATTGTTGTCAACTGTATTTAAGTTGGTTTAATTTGATTAATTTATAGTTAAATATGCAATAAAATAAAATATATCTGTAAATATTTAATATACACTTATTTAACTAGGATAAAAAGAAGACAGACAACTTAGGGTTGCCCTAGTAGCAGGAACAGGAAGAGCTACATGAAAAAGTGTGTGTCAATTTGTCCATTCAGGGTCTGAGTCCCTTCTCACTTCACACCAGTGGAAATTGGAAGTAACTGCACTGAAATCAGTTGAATTATACCAGTGGAAGTGAGAGAGAATCATGTATTGAGACAAAACATTGCTATCCACAATAGTCCCAAATGAAATACACAGGAATGGATTTAAAACCCTGAACAAGGGGTGGTGAGCTTGTGTGATAATAATCCTGTGGTGTAACATCATGATAACCCTAGTTTCATTCCTCCTGGCACTGTTCCCTCCCTGCTGCAGGCATGGGGTGGAGGGATTATAAATGACTGCTAGTCTATCCCAGTAGAGTATTGTGACATCTTCACACATGCACGTATTGGCTCAGCTGTGTGCAGATCAGGTCACTGAGAGGTGGTCCATTACCCTTTCCACCCACCTGTTTCCAGGATGAGTAAGCAGATACAATGTCAGTTTGTTTCTGCATGTGTTACATGGCATCGCTGGTTGGGTATCTGCAATGAGGTTCAAATTTCTGGATCTTGCAGCATGGGCATCTACTGCCAGCTCTGTTAGCCAAGGTTACAGCAGGCTCATCAGCCTGGATGCATACATGGAACCCAATGTCCAAGTAACTCACTCAAGGATGCAAGGAAAGTTCTTTCTTTCCCTTACTTCTCTGCATGGATGGTGTAGTCCAAGGCCCCATCTACACTAGAAAAGTAAGTTAATGTAACTACATCACTCAGGGGTATGAAAAATCCACATCCCTGAGTGGTGTAGTTAAGCCAACCCGCCACCATGTAGATAATACTAGGTTGATTGAAGAATTCTTCCATTGACCTAAACACCACCTCTCGGGGGGGTGGATAACCTGCACCAACAGGAGAATCCCTTCCATTGGCATAGATAGTGTCTACACTGAAGCACAATGGTGGCACAGATGAACCTCCATAGCATATTAAGTGTAGACAAGTTAAAGCCTTGAGTAGAAAACTGCACCTTTTCATACCAGGCACCCAATTAGTAGAACATCCTGCACTGAATTCTGATCTCAATTACATCAGTGCCAAAGCACTCCTCTAGATTTACACTGATGTAACTCAGAGACAAATTGGAGATTGGGATATTCTGTGATCTCCCTAGCTGACTTGTACAACACTGCATGGTAGTACAGATGGGCTAATTCTCCTCTCCCTTTTACAGTAATATAAGACTGGCATAACTCCACTATACTGAATGCTTCTCTTTGAAAACACTACAGAACCATGCAGAAAGGGTATTTTCAGATTTTAT
Organism: Lepidochelys olivacea; assembly: GCF_965140295.1. Lineage (NCBI taxonomy): Eukaryota > Metazoa > Chordata > Testudines > Cheloniidae > Lepidochelys > Lepidochelys olivacea. Next base: position 106,088,296 of record NC_140417.1, read on the forward strand.
ATAAAATTTACAATGATAAGAATTAAAGTTCCTGAAACAAATAGAGGAATACAGTATTTTCCTGAGTTGTAACCAGCCTGGTCCTTTCTGTATGGCACAAAATTACCATAAAGGAGCATGCACTATTATCGATGGAGTCAAGTGTCTGTAAGTTTTAGTTGAACTTTCCAGAGTGAAACTAATATTAGCCACACAAAGTGATTGCAGCCACTATGGGGTTGTGGAACAGGGCCTGGAGGTCAGTGCACATGCCCTGGGTTGCCCTATTGTAGCAGTCAACCAATGGCTCTCAGAGGAGGTCTCTCCGAAGGGTAGTCCTGGCCCCTGTAACAGGCTCTTGGGTTGCTAGCTGGGGCACAGGACAGTTGAGATTAGCCCCCTCCTGCTTTGCCCACTGCCACGAATCGACATGTTTTGCCTGCTGATTGATATGATATTTGAACTTGGCAGAAGACCCTGAGCTTGACTACTCCATGAAAAGGGTGCTGGGAAGAGTCAGACACTAACTAATTTATAGATAGCTGTTTCAAATTTAAGACCTTCAAAGAGATAAAGAATTAAATCCTTTTTAAAGATGTAAAACTGAGCAGAACCACTGAGAAAGACACAGAGAGATCTATCTTAGTGTTCCAGGTATTCAGTATTCATTTCCTTTTATCATTCAAACTTTAGACAGTTAAGACTCAGTAGCGCAGATGGGGGTATTGTCTGAATAGAGAGGAGATGGTAAATGTAATGGACTGTGCTCACCATATAACACACATCAACAATGAACAACCTTGAGCCATTGCACATGCAGTATGTTGGGGGACTACCTTTTTTATTACATTATGCTTTGATATTGTCCCATTAATTGCTGCCATTCTGCCTCATAATTTGAAATAGAACATATAAAAGGCCTTCAAACAAGGAGCTTAATAATAAAAATACTTTGCAGATGCTTGACAAAGAAGAATTAATTAAACCTCACAACCCCCATGGGACAGATGTAAGTTCATGTTTATTATTATATTCATTTTACAAATGGTAATCTCATGTCACAGAGAAGTTAAATGATCACACAGGAAATCAATGGCAGAAGACACTGTCACTTTCCTCCTTAACTAGACAACACAACATTCCCTCCCTCTCCCTCCCTGTCTCTCTCGCTCTACCATTTCCTCTGTTGGTGATAATTTCCTTGTTACTGTGTTGTTCCCTGTTAGTATGGTAAAATACTGATGTGCTGTAAAAACTGAATTATTGTAAGGGTGTCATTGGTTTTTTGATACTCATAACACTTGAATTTAGCAAAAGAACATTAGCATCCTGACATTGAAAGCCAGTGAAATTTGTGACTGACTAAAGACTTCCGGATTTGGCTCAATGTCATTTAAGATGAGAGATTCCAAACTTCCTGGGGGATTTTCAGGCCTAATTCCTGTTAATGTTATCTAATGGCCTCATGGAAGCTTGCTAAAATACATTTCACAAGTCAATGGAGGGAACCTTTTGAACCCCAGTTCCATCATCTACCCTTCAGTACTATTGGGATCTGAGTGCCTACCCAAATCCTCTTCTGAGGACCAGAAATATAAAAAAAATTCCCCTCCATTTCAAGAATTACTAATGCAAACATCTGTCTGTATGGATAAACTTAACCTACCAGAATGGGCTGGTCTCCACTGAGAGCTAAATTCTTGGCTTGGCTGCTGGAACTCTCAGGACAGTGAGCATTTGATCTTCTTTGATCTTCCTCCTTTTGGATAGAACCGGAAATAAAAGGACCATCCACCACCACCACCACCAAGAAAAACTAGAGTTCCAGGGACTAAAGGTTTGATTCTTGTCTCACCCCAACATCAATCAGGAATGACTTAAAGTTGATGGAGTTACCCCAGTATAATACAAAATATAAGCACGAAAACTTATGCTCAAATAAATTTTGTCTCTAAGGTACCACAGGTATGCCTTTTCTTTTTACAAAATACTAAGCTACACTACTTTCATTATGAAAATATATTAATCTTAAGGATGTGATTGCTTTAGTTTGATTTCACCCCACATTAGAAGGTTTTAAAACCTCCTCTGTTGTTCAGAGAGTACTTCTGCTTTACTCTTTCCAGTCCTGCTGTTGCTGGCTTCATACCAATGGATGTGAGATATTATTCCCTTTCACCAGACAGGGCTTTTACAAATAGTCTAATGGGGAGTCTTAGATCTAGGGAGAAAAGCTGGTTGTTAGTTGTGGTGCAGTTCTTTTTACAAGTAGATCATGCCACTTGTCAAAATGTGTAATGTGGATTATTCTCAAATCAAGGTGCATAGAAGCTGCAAGCAAAGGAGTGTAGTGGATTTAGCATCCCATTCCCTGGAATACGAGTGGGAGAGGCTGAATCATTCTGGGAGGGGAACAGGATTTGCATGCTTCATTTTAATCCCCATGGAATGGACAGCAGGGACACCTCTATAATCAGCATAACCCCAAGATTCTCACCAATGTGAGAGGATCCACAGGAACCACATTGTGCCTCTGCACTTGCTCTGTGAACCCCCAGCTCTCCCAGTTCTCTAACAATGCAATTATAGTGGCTCCCACTATTTGACAATTCCTTGAAGGAGGAGTTTCCAGTAGAAAGGGCTTTGTGCACAACCTTATTGAGCATTATACTAATTAAAAAAGAGAGGTAAAAATAACCCTGGAAAAGGCATAAAAAGGAAATGCAGAAAAAAACCACCCAGACCAGGATGAAATATTGATGAGTGACCAGGTTAGCTAGATAAAGCCTTTAAATTTAAACAGAGATGGGTTGGAACCTGTTTGTTAGTTAAGTTCTAGAGAAGGAGAATATCTGAGCTTAGGCCTTTTACAGAAGGAAGAACTTGCAATAGGAAGTGAATTGTCATCAGGAGACTTTCTACACTCTGGTGCCAGTTTAGAATAAACAATGTGATGGAGACAGCAGTATCACTTCAGAAGCCTAAACTAATGAAATCTGTCTCTAGTATCTTGGCAGCAAACTATGGGCAGGGGTGCATTGACAAAAGCTTGGAGAGAGCGGAATTAGTTAACATATTCCCATCACTCCAATAATTCAAATTTTCAATACATTCCAAGGGTTGCTATAACAAGTGATAATGATCCTACCTTGGTGGCCATCCAAACCTTGGCTTCAGTCATTGATTCCATTCTTAGTAGAATAAATCACTCATAATATTAGGGAAATGAACAGCAGTTACGGAGCTGTGAGATAAAAATCAGAGGAAATAATGAATGAGAGAAAGAGATTGTCCTGATCACTTACTTGCTTGTGGAGAATGAGGCTTCCAAAAGAAACCGTTGACCTATTATTCAAAAGTTGGAAAGAATCCATTAAGAGGGTTCATAACTAAACACACAGGAACTAGAGATTCATTTAAGAAAACTAACACTCTGGGTTAAAAAATTTTTGGCATGTTAGTGAAGGGAGGACAATTTCTACAACATTATTCTACCTCAACACTTACCTCAGTTTCTCATGATGTTCCTTTGAACAAGGAATTCATGGGTAACATTAAAGACATTTAAGTTGTATGCTCTGCTTTGCCCAACTTACAAGATTTTAGCATGTTACTGTTTAACTGCCTTCATTTTTTTTTAAAAAACAGATAATAGTAAATAACCTTATTCAGCAATTAGGGGGGGAAATGGGCAAGGATGTTATCCCTTTGCTTTTATTCTAGCCTATGAGAGCTGACCATTACAAGGTCAGATAAACCACTGCCAAAGGCCATTGGATGCTTTTGGACCAACCAGGGAGTAGGAACTGTTAATAACAAACACTGCTGTTGTCCCATATGGAAGTCAATAGGGCTACTTACATGTTTTAAATGAAGCACATGCCTAACCACCATACTGAATGCGTGACTTTTAATTACCTATAATCAGAATAGTATTTCCCCCAAACTATTCAGTGAATATTAGTGGCTTATTCAAACATTGGCAAGAGTTGGGAATGGATCATGGGCAATTCACAAAACAAAGAGGCCTAAATGCATTGACATTTTGATGTGACAAATACTGTTCAACCATATCTAATGTCTAATGTGTTCACCCAATATTCTGAGAGAACTATGTATGTACTGTATGCTAACAGAATCCAAAATTTAAGGAAAGAATTAAAAAAAATATTAGTATGCTCATCAGGTCTGACAAAATACTGTCAGATTTAGATAAAAATGTATTTTATTATTGTTATTAATAGTAACATTGCAGTAATATCTAGTGGCTCTAACCAAGATCAGGAGTCCATTGTTCTAGGCATAGTAAAAGACAGCCCTTGCCCTGAAGAGCTTCCAGTCAATAGAGAAGACATTCAGAGGGTGGATAAAAGGAAGTATCATTGTCCTTTTATAGAAGGGAAACTAAGGCATGGAGACACTAATTACTTGCCCAAATTAGCACAGGAAGTCTGTGTTGGATCCAGGAGATGAACCCAGATCTCTGAGTCCTAGTTCAGTGTCTTCATCACAAGACCATCCTCCCTCTCAGGACTCAGTCATGTAAGTTAATTTATGCATCATAACAGACCTGAATTTGCTGACATCCCAAACATGCTATAACATCTGTTTTTTCTAAGGTATTTGGGGAGGGAAGTTAATGGTTATGATGGTTAATATGGACAGTTCATATGGGATTTGGATACTGCTGTGGATAACTATTATTGTTATTGAATGGGGAGTGCATTAAATAAGTTGTGCTTGTCTTTTGCCTATTTAACTGTATATTTTAACTTGGTAAAGTGTCTGACATTTGGGATAGAGGCTTAATAAGTTAAACAAATTGAGGCTATTTTTAATTCAAAGACCTTTATTATTTTAACAGTTCCTGTTTATTTCCATGCATTTGTTAAATCCTTAATGCAAGATGAAAACAGTAGTGTCAACTATTTTCTGCTTGAGTACTGTGGGAGTTCAAGTCAATATTAACATCAAAGCAACCTGCATATTTATCATTCCTTATTCTGTAATAATCAGCGATGTCTGACAGATGCACAAAAGCTCCATAGTTTCCACCAGGATCTCACAAGGGCATCAAAAATTTCAAATTGGGATTGAAGATTCACTCAAAAATATAATATAGGCAATGGGTGAAATTCTGGCCCTACTGAAGTCAGTTGGAAAACTCCCATTGCTTTCAGCGAGGATGGATTTCACCCAATTAATTTATTATTTATTTATTAATTATCCCTGTGGTTCTTCATCAATTGCCCTAATACGGAAGTGTATGATCACTTTTTTAACCCTTGTCGTCCCTTCCTCCTATTCCCACCCCTTGTTAGTATCCATCAGCTGTATTTTATCTACAATGTTAGATTGTAGGATCTTTAAGGCAGAGACAATAGCACTTTTAAAATCTTTGTTTAAAGTACCTAGCACAAGTTTCATTGCCATATGAATAAATAATAGTCTCTGTCTCTTTAACATCTAAACACCAATGCTCATCTGATATTCTTTTCAAATTCTCAGTCAGTCACAGAACTATGACAACCTTTTAACCCTTCCTGAAACCCAAGCTCATGTGTTTAGACAGTAGATATAGTCCTTGAGGTACAGTTTATTAAGGTATAATATCTGGTCCTCAAAGTCTTCAGATTTAATATGTTAAGAAACTGTCTCAATTTTCCAGACTGGCTGTCTGTCCTAGAAATGATGCCAGATTCCCATAGGTCAAAACTAAAATGCTTGTCATCAGTTTTACACAGATGGGAGCATGAATTCATGCATCCTCCTGAAAATAACCATAACAGTTAATGGGTAAAGCACCACTCTCACAACTTAATGCATCCTTGACATGGTAGATGGAAATGGACCGAACACTGCTAAACATAAGCTATAGAAATGTACGGCATTGTTCAGCACAATTTGGGGGTTTGTCTACACGGGAAGATTATACTGGTATAAGTTAAGGGTGAATCTAAAGCACTGTGGTTGCACTGGTATCATGCCCCATGTGGACAATATTATTCTGCTACGAGTGTCTTTTTTTGATTTAGCTTATGTCACTTTGGAAGGGGTTTAAGCTAAACCAACAAGAGCCACTTTTATTCCAGAAGGCTTATACTATATTGTTGTTATTATACTAGTATAACTGGTAAAACTTTCCTCTGTAGAAAAGCCCTGAACCACAGATAGTATATGACAAAAATAGATTGGGGCTGCCTACCCATGCATGAGTCATCAGATCATTTGTATGACTCGCAGTATAGTTATGATTCAGTGCATTCACCACAAACAATAGAATTCATTGCAAAGTAAATGTAGCAGTTATACAATACCTTAATATTAGAACAGGCACTATGGGTCTGATCCAGAATCAATGGGAGTGTTTCCACTGACCTCAACAAACTTTGGATCACACACTCAAATGGTGTGACCATAAGCAGAGCTGCCCGAAATTTAAAACCTGTAAAATTTTAAAGTGTTGACCGTATCTTTATTTCTCAGAGTGCAACGATAACTTGTTTGTTCTTGTTTTTTTTTTAATTTTATTTTAAATTGTTTAATTTTTTTTTTCTCAAACCCTACTGGGTTTTCAATATATGAAAAAAATTGATAACAGGTTTGATACTATTTTACATACACTTTTTGATAAAAGCAGAACAAATATTTCCTGGAATAATGCACATTTTTAAAAGTCAAGTTTTAATGTTTGGAAAAAGGCCTTTTTTCCAGCTCTCCGCTTTTTGTTCAAAAACTTTCAAGCCGCTATAAAAAATAGTGGGTGCTGCTTTCATACTGTTCGTATGAAGTTGCTGCTTTCTCAGGGCTGCAGTGTGCTATATAGCTGCAGATCAATTGAATGGTACTGCAAGGTCTTTAAACTGGCTAATTTTGATAATTTTAATGCCTAATTTGCAGTGTAGACTAGTGGCCTGCTCAATTTCATCTTAAACTATGGCATACTGGCATATGCTCAGTGAAAGGTCTTCCTCCTACCGTAGTACAATAGGTCTTCCTCATACAATAGTATATGTCCCGAGGATAAAATTGTTCTTTTTTAAAAAGCAGCATATTGGTTATGTGTAAATAATCCATAAAGACTGCCCTGATGAGAAGTTCAAAAACTGTTCTTCATGCTTCACTAGAGGGCTCTGTGCTGTGTTATATAATGCAAACCCCGGCAGTCATACAAAAGACTGCTGTATCAGCTGGAGATGGCCTTTTTGGTCTTCATGTTGACTGCCAGAATGTAAGTGTGATTTACTTTTCATCAATACAGCCTAAAGCTCATCGTCAAACATTAGTAACAGACTTGTTAAACTTATTAAAAGAGCAGTGGTCAGGCCAAAATGCACCTCTGGTCAGTGCCAGCACACAGGGCCAGCAGATGTGTGGGGTTGGACGGGAGGTCAGGGGTTCTCATTATATTCTTTTCCCTCTATCTGCATGGAAGTGTTAGTTAAATGATAGAAGCCTAGGAATGGAGCCTAACAGAGTGTAAATCTCTACCCACGTTCTCAATGAGGAAGGGGTCCTGTGTTGGATCAAATGATGGAAGTGGGTCACAGGTTAGTGATGTAGGAAGCTTCTTGATGCTCATTTGGGATCAGGAATGTGAACAGTGACACAGGGAAGGGTAATGAGCTGGGAAGCAAGATGAAAGTATTGGACCACACAGTGCCTGGGGAAGATGAAAAGGGGCAGGGGCCAGCTGGGAAGGTGATTGGCACACTGTTTCTCTTTTGGGTACGAGCATGAGTTCCTCTAGTTCCGTGCTGGTGGAATGTATTCCCAGATATTCCTGTGCAGAACCATAATTCTAGCATAGCAGCACATTCTACTCACAAATTGTCGCAATACTACAGAGCACTGTCAAGTTCGTAGCATGTCTGTCAGTCACCCTACTCCAATAAAGTGGCCACAGCTGTACAGCATCTTTAAAATCATGAGAAATATTGAAAACTAAAACAATATTTTGCACTCTTCTTAGTACTGTTCAGCCAAGAACCTCAACATGCTGTACTGTATAAACATTGATTAATTTAGCCTGAAAAACTTCCCTGTGAAGTAGGTACTGTTATGCCCATATTACAGATGAAGAAGCTGAGGAACAGATGGATTAAGGTTCCATTCCAGCACAGAACTTTAGTGCTTAGTAGTCTTATGAAAGTCAATAGGACTATTTAAGTGCTTTGCTGGATCAGGCCTTAGTGATTTACCCAAGGTGAGAAAGCAAATCGATGACGGTCCTCCAATCTCCTGACACCTGCGCCTCTTTCTTAATCAAAAGACATTCCTTCCACTCCACAACGATATCTGAAACAGGCACTGATCTGCATTATTCTCTAAAAGTGTCCACAGTGATTTTTATGGCAAGTATAAAGAATTTTAAAAGTAACATTATCACACCAAAGTATAAAGAGCCTTGGGTTTCCACTGTGCCACGTTTCCTTTGGTCTTGTTTAAATTTGCATCTATAAATAATCCTAACAACCTTATTAAGTTACATTAGAAGTGTTTCTGAAATATTTTATCTTGACATGTTTCTCCAGAGCCAAATGACACCAGGTACTGTTGCTAACGAATCACATAAAATAAAATAATAAATAATAAAAGAAACTGGCAAGAGGTACCCACAATGACCCTTCTCTAAGTAATGCATATTGCACCAGGCCTGCCTACCACTTCTACAAACACAAAAGACAGGTCAGACTTTCTATTAGCTGGTGGGTTTGTTTCATTCTGTTTCACTGCAGATTTGACCACTTTACTGTAGCAACAGCAGAGCACAGTTGCTTTAGCCAATTCCATGAAAAGGCTGAAGGTAGTCTAGCATTTCCAAACACACACTGGTATAATAACCAAATATGAGCATAATATGCTCCTTTTTTAAACATTAAAAGCCGCTGAAACAAAGGGCTTTTTTACAGCATATTCCGAGAGAAAGAGAGATTAAGTTTGAGGAGTCACTTCCAATCAGAAAGCCACCATTTAATTACAACACACAGGAAATTACAGAGTGAATGGCCAGGACAGTGATAAGAAACTGACACTGGAGGATGACAGGTACTGAAATCCGACCACTTCATCACAAAGCTACTTATCACAAGAGCCTGTCTGGAAGGCTGACAATCTGATTGTACTGTCAACTCAATTCATAATTAATATATTTATCAAATTAATTACTGAAAAAATCTCACTGACGCTCACCATAAAACAGTGGCTAAATTCATTGCCTGTTGGCTTCGTTTACTGCTAATAACTGTGCTGTCAGTTTAATGAGGGTAGTGAGTGGGCCCTGTTTTAACTGCATGACAGACAAATTGCCCTCTTATATAGAATGATACAGAGAATTTAAGAGAAGAAAAGAAATATGTCATTGTTTGGTGACAGCCACAATCGCAGCCTTGTCTCAGAAACTTAGCATCAATTCTAACATACATGAAAGGGAGGTTGGGAATTCTTTTGGCAGTTAAATAAATACTTTATGAAATTCTGACTGAGCCCTTCATCTGAAATGACCTAGCACCGCCATGTATAGCTTTCAATAATTCCTGTTTATTCCAAATACCTGGCAGGAATTTGTTTTTGAACAAAAGAGAAAAAGGTTAACTGTGCAACTATTTAAGTGTACAAAACTAACTGAACTAAACTTTGATACTATACATTTCACATCTGTTATAAAGAGAGAAACCTGATAACTGTGAAGATGAACTTAAAATTACTTGTAGCACTGTGAATGCACAATGATAACACTTTGTCTGCTGAAAAGGGATATGAGCCAGAGCTTCACATAGTGTAAACAGGCATAGCTGCACTGATTTCAGTATAGGTACCCCTATTTACAGCAGCTGAGCTTCTGACTTCTTGTGTTCCATTAATTACATGTGAGGTTTTTATGGTACTGTATTGTGAAAGCAAATGCTCTGTCAGACTCCCAATAACTTGGGCTGGTCCAACCAAGTTCAGTCTCTGCACTTTTGGGTTTGGGACAGGCAGAGAATAGAAGCACTTGATATTTTAAATCTCTAGGAGAGGTTAAATAGTTAATTGCTCTTGAACATCATGTAGGGACCTTCCAAACAGAGGAATCTCAATCTTGGACAATAGAGTCCATCCTCTGATACTAAGGGACATCATAGCGTAAGTGGAAACAACTCTGCTGAGTTTTGAGTTACATCAGGCTCAATCCAGAGTAGCTCCATTGACCTCAATGGTGGTACTCGAGACTTACACTGGTGTAAGATCATGATGTGGCCTGTTGGTTTTAATGGAGTTTTGCCCATTTACATGAGGGCTAAAACTTTTGCATTCCAGCTCCTCATGAAGTTCATGGGAGATTGACTCAATGGGAGCAGATCTGTCCCAAAATTAATATTTAATTGCTATAGATTAGGTAAAGATTTGAATTCATATAGTGGCAGGTGAACACAGTGGCTAAGAATGAAGAAATCCGCTCTGTAAGAGCATGTGAACCATAAGAACACACAAATCTTTGAAAGCTTGTTTCATCCAAATTAGAGCCCTTGAAGTCAGATGGTAAGAAAGAAACCACAATAAAGTGTATAAAGTATAGATGAATTACATCAGCCAAAATGACCTCCTTAGGCATCAGCTTTGGAAGACGAGGGGTGAAAGACAATGCGTTGCCTTTGGTAAGGCTTGATGCAAGCGTTAATTAATTACAGTGTACAAATATCTAACTAAAATGCAGATAATTTGTATACATTGTTTTACTAGGTTTTTAAAAGCCAGTTTTTCTTGTTCAGTGAGTGGGTTTCAATAAAAGTGGACAAACAGCTGTACTCCTTGATTCTATTTTAGATACACTAAGCCATAAAGTTAATGCTGAGAAAAATGTGTGTAGCAAGCATTCACATTAAAATCTAATTTGTGTTATAAACAATATAAGCAGCTATGGTCACTGACAAAAGTTTGAGGGAGGAAGACATCTTTGCAGATTACAAACCATTCTTAAATGTAATAGAATTTTCATCCGTTGTTCCATCAGAAGAAATAAAAATGCTAAATGGAAGAAAACGAGGCTGGGACTGTTTCTTAGTGGATTACACCTATCAAAGTAAAAGCAAAATAAAAATAAAGAAAGGAAAATAATCACCAAACAACCCACACAAATGACCATCCCAAAGAGCATAACAAACATAAGTCTTCAACTTTGTTTTCATACTAAGATATCAAATTCAGAAGTGATGTAAATGGTGATCAACATTAAATGGTATTAAGATAAAGGAGGTTCACACAGACACAGACACTTACAATTTATTACACCTTTATGTTGGCTGCTTTGTTAAAATAACCCCATCACTCTGCCCTTAGGTACTTTTTTTCTTGTTTATTGCCATCTACATGATTGCACTTAGATGTTACAATGAGGAGTGTGTTATAAATACCTACATAGAGAGTTTAATAGATAAAACTAGCACATTGGAGCACAGATTGACACTCAGTTGAAACAAAACTTTTCTTCCACATGGGGCACACCTAGTTCACAGACTTAGGCTATCTTATCCTAGTTCACAGACTTAGGCTATCACAGACTTAGGCTACCCATGGCTGCATCGCATCCTGCCAGCATGCTGCTGCTGCCGAAGTCTAGTCATTTATAGTTCTTTATCCACACTCAGACATTTACTACTACTTGTACAGGACATGTTTTCTGAGACATCCTCTCATCCTTCCATTTCCCGCTAGCCCATGTAAGCTTGTGACAGCTACTGGAGCAAATAGAACCGAGTGCTGTATTGCTACTCTGTGGCCTAGATGACATAAAGAGGGTGCACATGTGAACCCGCACATGCTCAGTTCTGTGCTGGCATTCACTGCAGGGAAAGGCAGGCCTGTTTGGGAGTTGAAGAATGATCACCTCATTAAAGCACAGGGCAGAGCATCATGAGATCTGGTTTCCATTCCCAGCTTGATCTTGTGCAACCTTTGGTAAAACTAATGACGTGCCTCAGTTTCCCTAATTGTAAAATGGAAATTTACAATGCTTCCCTACATCAAAGGGATTGTTGTCAGTCTTAATTTCATTATTGTTAGTAAAGCACTTTGTGATGCTCAAATGAGCTAGAGAAGTTCAAAATATTATTTATTTTATTATAGAAGCACTAGGGGACCAAATCTCAGATTAAATTATTTGAGTAACTGGCCACATCATGGATTGATAAAGATAGAAGTACAATTTTATAAAGGTGAAGGGATGCTTTAAAACATAAATGGAAAGGCACAGTTTGCATAATGTTTCTGTAAAGGATAGGAACACATTTGCAGTGCATGAAATCAGCTAGAGAGGGCTGTCCACAAATAATAAAAATCATCAACTCCTTAAGGTTATCTTATCCAGTCATCACCTGCAAAACACTTGGATCAGATATCCCTCTGCCTGAGTTATTTTATTTGCCAAATAGCACTTTAGGCAAGATTTTCAGTAGGAAAATAGGAAATGAGAGTTGGAAAACATTAATTAAATGTGAATACAACAGCTTAATGTGTTTTATCTTCAGATGAACTGGAGATGACTCTTTGCCATTCACCTCTTAAAACTGAAACCACAGATAAAGGAAATGTAGCAAGAAAAGGAGACCAGGGAAAAGACGAAAGATTTGGTGAACTGACAAGACCAAAGTAATTTGACTTGTATTCAGGATGGATCAGTTCACAAATCTTACATATTGCTGCAATAGGTCTGCATATCAAAGATAGGCAAAGAATATTTGATTCTTAGAAGAACTGCTGTTTAAAGATAGAAATGAAGTATTTTAATGCTCCTTTAAAAGGAATGTAATTGTAAATGGTTATTTCTATTTTTTTTCCTCTAGCTTCTTTCCATACTTAAGGTTGCTCATACTTATAAAGGCCTGTTTAGGCCCCTATTAACTTTAGTTTGGAAAATTAGCATGGCCTGAAAATTGCCAGATGTATTCTGAAAGCAAAACACAATATTTTTGAGAAGTTTGAAGGGGAAAAAATGTCAAACTAATTTTGAGTTACAAGTCATTAAAATTACTCTGATTGAAAATGTACTTTTGTCTCCCTCTAGCTCAAAAACAGCTTTTTCCTAACCCATCAGCCTGTCTGCAAGTCAAATTTCCTTGAAAAATCCTGTACTGTGTGAACTTTACAATAATGGTATTACTTTGTCAGAGTTATTTATGGTTCGTTTGATTGGAAGATACAGACAGTTGGCCCTTACTTTGTCTAGTTATAATAATGACTTTTTAAATTGCAAACGTGTATAAAGTGTGTGTGTGTGTGTGTGTGTGTGTTGGATTGTATCCTTCTCCCTCTACTCTTCATATGCTATTTGTCTTCTGAGACTATAAACTCTCCAGGGAGGGGCCATGTCTTTGGGATCCATCAGGCTATTCTAATGTACGCCTGCATACTGATCCTCTGGATCCGTAAAGTGCACTGTAGCACCCATTGCCGTGGCCAGTCTTTGTAGTTTGGCTGGACCCCAGGATTTGGCTTTTAGTTTTTGAATTGGGTGCGGTAGGAAAGTGCACTGAAGACATTGTTTATCCCTTTTTCCCAAAGAAAATCGGAAGAATGAATGGGCAGTAATTTAAACTGAAATGTATATATGGCAGAAGGCAACTGGAGTCTCAGCAGGCTGTTTGTATTCTGAGTAGTGATCAAAAATGCAGAGAAATAAGGTTTTCAGTATATCACTGTTGGAATATTCCATGTTTTTCATATCATCTGTCATGGCTTTACTTTCAATTGGAAATTAAGGCTAAAAACACAACACAGTTTTTAAAATATCCCACTGACTTTTGTCTAGCAGTCAAAGAATGTGCAATTGGGTTAGTTATCGATAAATGGCAACCTCTTTCTAAGTAGATATCTGAGGGCAAAGCAAATTTGCTGAACTGTTTTTCCATGAGTACAAATATTTATAAAGGAAAAAGGAAGGACTTGAGAAGCTGACCGTGAAACTAAGTATTATATGATCCTATAGTGGAATATTTTAAAGCATTAAAATAAGCATCAATATGCACATAATGACATCTAAAATTCTTTTATGTTGCCAATTAAAAGAAAATAAGAATTTATCCAGTGAAATAATTATTAAAGAACAGCATAAAATGAAGTAAATGTTACAGTAAAATCAACAGTTGCCAACAGATTATTTTGTAATTCTTCAGGTTTTCAAATTTCTGATTCCAGTTTTTATTCAAAACTACAGTTCTTTTAGAAGTTCTTAGGAAAAAGATAAGAACATAACTCCCAAAAGGCATCTCTAGTAAGGACTTCCCTATGGCCCGTCTCTATTTAACTGAAAGGTACTTGGTCCTGTGGTGATGGGCAGCAATACGAATCTTTAAAATAGAAAATTGCCCAAATTATGGTGACATTAAGGTCATAAATCTAATCAGTAACCGCACTGCAGATCTGTCCAAATACCTTTCCAGTCACAAATGGTATGACACCCTGTAACTCCTAATGGTCTCAGAGGACCTTATTTAGTCTGTGATTGTACAGGACCTAACACAGAAGGGCCCTAGTTCTCATTTTGGCCCTCGGGTGCTACCATTCAAATCATAAATAAGTATAACTGTGGAAGGAGTTTACAAATGTCTGTTCTGCTATTCAGAAACCCCATTCAGAAATATTAAGTAAACTGGATAAATTTTTGTTCTTCGTTACGTAGGAATTGCAACCATATAAATTAGCAGAATTTGACACACATTTTAGACTTCCCATTATATATACCCTGAAACTGATATTGTGTTTAATCTAGATTAAATAGGTATTATTTAGTTTGAATACATGACAGTAGATTCAATTTATGTGGTGTTTGGAGGCACAGCACAGAAAGGTGAAGCCCAAGGCTGGGGAGGCAAAGGTTAGTCACATTTCAACCTGTCTATTCTGAGATGCTCTAGAAGTCATTGCAGCACCTGGGATAAAGCAGAGCAAACCTTGGTTAATTAATCCACAGCCTATAGCAGCTGAGAATCCCTGACACACACCTTCATGCCCCAACCCAGCAGGCCCTCTCTGGCGTGGGAATTCTTCTTTTACCTATGGCATCCTATGCAACTCTTGCCCTGGGTGAATCCTTTCCCTTTCTTTTCCCTTCCTCCCTCCCATCTAGCTAAGAAAATGTTTCCAGAATCAAACCCAAGAAGGCCAACAACATTCATAACTTCATCAGAAAAGTTTAAATGTTGGCAGTGGACAACATGGGTAACTGACTTGCTTGAGTTTCATTATAAAACATCAGAGTCCTGTATAAATCAAATGGTCATCTGTCTCTGCAATGCCCAAATGAGTCTACACATAGTTCTCAAATGCTCTGTGTGCAAAGACGTGCCCACACATGATGAGCCAATCTCTACAAGTACCACCATTCAAAGGGTGTTTGTAATTGTACTATGGTAATACTGGCATACCAAGAAATCAGCATCAACTATGATACTTTGTTATGACCAGAAGTACTTCGGATACATGCTTTTGAGAACAAGATCATTCAAGATGGCACCCCTGCCAGATAGGTTGGGTATACAAAATTTAAGCACAACCAGGGAGTAGGTTGGGTATATAAAATACTTCACCTGACATCAGGTTTTCAGACAAATGATGGTTTAAAAGTTGACAGAGCTGATATGCACAATCTTCAGAAAACAACAAAAAACTTTACATGTTGTTACATTGTACAACATTCTTAGGATCAATTAACACATAAAAGCATAGTAATTTGAGGAGATGCCATGCCTTTTGTTTTAAAACAAGTTTCATAACAGCCAATTTGTTTGAGTCACAAGCTAACACACTCATGGCCCACTTCTGATAACTTTCAAAATCTAAAACTTCTCATTAAATGTCAGATAAATTGACTAGCCTAAGGGAAAGATGGTGAATGGGATATGGGAACTTGAGTACAGTTTCCTGTAATTAATGTGATCTGAAGAAGCAGAACCAATCCAGCCTGAGTTTGAATAAAATTACTGCACCTAGCAAAGTTCAGATAAGAAATATGTTAACTTTAAAGTACTTGAACACAAATCAAGATGGTGAGTTTTTATAAAAACCTCTACAAGCTCAAAAGCTGAGGCTCAGTATGACCTTTTTCCATGAGTTAGTAGCTTGTGATGTACAGAATGGTATATCTCTAAGGCCCTGAAATGGGGTGGCTTCCCCCTTAAGAGCTGGGACAAGCCAATGCTAGCTACAGAATAAGCCATACCTGGGAGAGATTAGGGTAATTGCCCTATAAGGAGCAGCAGGAGGCTGCAGTGAAGGGTGGGAAGTGAAGTGGGTGAGTAGGACTCCTGCAGGGAAGACCCTGAGACTAAGGGAGCGGTGGCAAAGAAGCCAAGGGAGCAGCGGGCTCCTGTGTGGAAACCTGGATGGAGTTTGTCTCTAGATGTTTGGGAGCCTAGAGGCCAGTGGTAGAAGGTTAAGCTCCAGCTTGGAAGAGCTGGGAGGATGGCCTGAATTGAGAATAGACTTGGAGAGAGGAAAGTGCTCTGGCTGTAGCTATGTTTACACCACACACGACTGGTGGTGGCGTATAGGGTATGTGTAGCTACACGCTGCAGGGGAAAGTTGGCTGTGTACACACTGCAGTGTGTTGCTGCATGTGTCAGTGAAAGGGGGGAGGCAGTGAGGAAAGGTTGTGGCAGCTCCCTGTGATGGGGAAAGACCCCAGCAGTGGGGAAGCAGTGGACGTCTATACCAGAGCAGTGTAGATGTGGAAAGCATTGCTTGGGCTTGAGAGCCCTTTAGGGTACATAGCCACAGGGTTCAGGCCCATCTTTACTTGCCTAAGCAGTGTCTCACCATCTACACTGGTATTTATACCTGGGTGGGGTTGAGGAGGTATGTACTCTACACACCACTGTGAGGAGTGTGCAGTGTGGCAGTACCCTGTGAGGGAGGACACCAAAGCTAAGTAGACAAAATACTGTTGTGTTGAGATGGACTTTATTTTGGGAGCCTGAGGATTATTAAGAACTGTTTTTGTTATTAACCAGCCCCAGGTAGGAGGTGTAGATGTTTGAGAACGCCTGTGTGCAGTTCTTACGGGGTCTGCAAGAGGGAGCTAAAATGGGCAGGGTACTTGCAAAGCAACCCTTGGCCAGGAGGGGGTGCTCATGAAATGGCCATCTCCCTTTAGGTTCTGATTCAACAAAGCACTTGACTATGTGCTCGGCTTTCCATATGTGAGTAATTCCATCCCTCTTCAACTAAGCACTTAAGCATTTGCTTCAGTCCAGGTCTCTTCAATGGGCTCTAAGCATGCACTTAAATTTAAACCTGTACTTGAATGATTTGCTGTTAAGGGGCCTAGATCAGCAGCAGGGCTGCTTGGAAATGGGATTTGGGAGAATTTGTGGATTTTGTCATTTTTAGGCAAATCCATGTTTTTCCATCTTTACAAAGACCTGTACTCATAAAAGATCTCATAAATCTAATACAGTGATGTAAAGAGAAGTTTATAAAGATGACTGTGATGTTATACACTTACGGTTCCAAATACTAGAGTAATATTGCTGCAAACTGCAGTATCCCATGAAGTAGAATACTTCCTTAATTTTATAAGGGGAGGAGGAAGTAGAGTAATGGCTACAGATGAGGATACAAAAGGCCTACTGGTAGTTAGAATCTTAGCCTCATTAATTTAGCCAGGAAATTGGAATTCATGCCCAGCCCTGAGATAAAATGTGACTAGAAGAGAATCTGCTGCTCTCTCTGCTCTTCACAGCTTAACTTTTTTGGAATATACTGTACATCACAAACATGAAACTGTGAATGTCAGAGTATGGTGGAAGTGACCATTGCTTGAATGAAATCCAGACCTTGTTTTAGATGTTAGCTTGATATTACAGGATGTACAGCACCTGTCCTGGGTCATAAAGTTGCTGCTTTTGTGGCAGGATTGTCCAGTATGGGCTTGATTAAAATCTTAATTACATATAATGGTTTAAATCAGAAGTAATTCCATTAAAACAGCGATGGAGTTTAATTGGTGTGAGATCAGAATTGAGTCCCATTTATCCATCCACATATGGAGGCGTGAAAGTCTTTGTGGGAAATTTTTCTAAGTAACAGATCACCCAGATTTAATGGTGTTCTGGCTGACTACAGAAAGTTCTGTTGGGTGAGAAAGATGCACGCTCCGGTCCAAGACACTCAGGTTTATTAATTCAAACCTTTATTTTAACCTAAAAAGTTTCTTGCCATTACAATTACAATCAAAGAAATGACAGATATACATAAAAAAGTAATGGTCAATTACCTGCTCCTGGAACATAGGTAGGTCATGGTGGTTTCTCCTATGATGCTCCAACTACCCCTTATAGGCCCCACACAGATTATATCACACATCCAAATTACATATTCATTAGTTCTCTTCCAATCACTGTTAAGTGTCATGAATAGCAAGTATCTTATGTAACGCATAAATGAACTTTATACTCTAGCTGTCCAAGCTCTTTTCATGTTGTTCTCTTTTCTGATTGATCACATATATTTGTACAAGCTTGGCCAGGTCACCTTGACCCTTTACTTTGCATAGGGACTTTTTCCTAATTTTCTCTAATTGTCTCTTGGCAGCATATTTTGTAAGTTTAAGACCACACTTTGTCCTACACAGTAGCTGCAAACATCATTAAGCAAGTTTATGTAAGGACGAGTCAGCAAGGAAACACTCATGTCAAGCAAAGACTAGGCTGAAGCCAGCCATCTTAGCATAAGTTTCATCTGGGCTGGTCCAAATTTATTCACCATACGTGATCCATAATTATGGCATTTCCAACACTCCCTGCCTCAGAACCTGTGACTTATTAAGGGCTTCACTTCCTAGCTTTACAAATTAAGGTCATGTAGTTTAGCACGTGTGTTCTTTTGTGTTTCAGTTGCCAATCTCCTGACAAACCTTACATTCTGCAACATATTATAAGCATTACAATAAATAATCAATATAGCATTCACCATTAATGTTTTAAAGCTAAATACTATGATAGGATGATCTCTGATAGTATTTAATTGTTCCCACCAATTAACTGGTTTTGTAATTTGGTGGATTTGCTTAATAACATCATGAAATTGCTCACACAAACAAGACAAATTGGGGTTCGTTTCAAAAGGAGACCACAAATCCAATTCTCCAGTGGGTACTGTAAAATTAGGGAGCAAACTCATAGTCTTATTATCAAACTTTGATTGGCTTTTAATTGCCACTGGGATCACAAATTGAAGTTTTGGTATAATTTTAACCTGTCCACTTATAGGTTTCAAATTCAGGGATAAAACACCACTTAGGCTGATCAGCTGGTACACTTTCCTTCCATATTTGTATTTTGTGTGCTGTGTAACCATACCAGACTCTCCATTTCCCTAAGTGGTTCAGGTTTGGTGTCCGTTCCAGGCACTCAGGCAGACTGGGCCAGCAAGATGAGCCCTTTCTTAGTGTTCCTCCTCATTACTATGATCTATGCCAAGAAGGGTTACATGTGCCCAAGAGTATTATACTTGCACACCCAAATTTGCAGCAATCCAAGATAGGTTCATTCCACCATCAGCATATGTGCTGCACCAGTATCTAAAACTCCCACTGAGTGTACACACATCACTGTGTGCTATATACATGGTCTTCTCCGGTTAATGGTAGGAAGAGTGTGAAATAAATCTGCAGGTCTTCCTAAGGAGAACAATCAAAAGGTAACATTGCCAATCCCACTAATTTCTGGAGGGTACATGATTCCTTTATCATTCGTGTTTCATCTCTATATCATTCCAATTATTTGTTTATCAATGATGAGGTCTGGTTCTAATATTTTCCCTGTCTTGAAATCTTTCAAGATTTGTTTAATCTTTATAAATTTATATGTAGCCATTAAGCCACACATCAGTTCCACAGTGTGCTTTTTGAACTTACAATTACTATTATTTATCAACTTATTAACCCTTATTTTGGTTTCATTTAGTGCAGTGGCAATGTAATGCATTTTGATTATTGTAATAACTCTTCCAATAACATATTATGAATTTCAATGAGAAGGTGGAATACATTACTCTTTAGATCTCCTTTTAATTTATTTTTAAAGCTTTTTGAATAGTAACCTTCTATATTAAGCACATTTCTAATCCAAACAGGGTTTCTAGCCATTTTCCCCGTGCTGTCCTAAATTTAGGACTATTTCAGAGACCCTTTAAAAATTTCTCTATGTAGCTTTTCTTACATGCAATATGTTCAACATCCCACTGGAGAATGAAGAATCATGGGGACATGGAACCAGTGTATGTTATAGAATACACTATTTTGTAGTAAATCTGACTGGGATTTTATTTTTGGTTTTTGTTTTGTTTCTGACTCTCTGGTCTTGGCATGACTGTGGGGCAACATTTGGGATTCAAGTTTTACAGCCATTTACAACAGTGGTGTATATATATATTCAGTAGTATTACATTTGAGCATATACTAGTAACAAGTTATGTTGGTTGCTACCAATTCTAGAATGGTTCTAGTTTCATTCACATGGTTCCACCAATACACATCTCCATATCAGTGAACCCAAAAATATATCACCTAGCCAGATGCAGCCTGTCAGGTTCCATTAGATTGAGACCCAGATGGCATCCAATTACTAATGTTATTTTGTCAGGTTAAGTTATGCAATAACTTCACATTGTCTACATCCCACACACAAAGATTAGAGAACTATTTTTCCTCTTTAGATAAGATCTGTGGATAAGACACTCAAAATCTTAAGAGTTTTTAATACATAGGGTTATATTATATACTAACTATTATATCCTTTTATTTTTCATAATTGTCTTTAATGAGGTTTTATGCTGGTCTTGGAGGGTGTCAAAAATCTTCCAAGACTCACTCAGGCATTCTGTGATTCATTGTAGCCACCCTCTTTTTCTAGTAAGCATGGGTTTCTGCATTTGGCATGCATGGATCCAACAATTTATAGAACTTTGCATTTCCCAGAACTGGCAACAATGGCTAGGACCTGAACCATTCTTCTAATAGGAGGAAGGATTGTCTTTTGTTTAAGGTAGAGCATTAGGAGTCCGGGGGCCTGACTTCTCTTCCTAGCTTTGTCTGAGGCTTCTTATACAAATTATCTGTGGTCTGATCCTGCTACAGTTGAGCTTTTCTATTGATTTCAGTTGGAGCAGGATCAGAACTATGATATCAACTATGATAACACTGTGTGTCAGTTTCCTCATCTGTAAAATGCAGTAGTAATGTTGTCTACCTAGTTACCTTAACTGTGAAGCTAAATTCATTAATGTTTATAAATTCTGAGTTGCTCATATGGAAGCTGTTGTGCAAAGTATTCTCATCTTTTATATAGTTGTATTAAGCATGTCTTTCTCTTCTAGTTGAAAATGCATGGTGTTTATATTTTATCCTGATGAATACCTATTATTCAAGAAGAATTCTATTCAAGCTATTTATTCTCTTGAGTACATTAGAGTTTAAAAACAGTGTACAGCTTAGCTACAGCTCTGAGAAAGGTATGCACAGCCATAAATACCTTTAAAAGGTATTCCTTAAGAAGTAGCAGTTGTATTCATGTGTTGGCAAATAGCTGAAATGTTGTTTGACACAATGCCCAGGGGAAAATCCAGAAGTAATATAAATGTGAGTTTAAAAAAATCAAATTTTCTCTTAAAAGCAGCTCCTCAAGAGACTATGGTCAACTTCAAGGCTGCCTTTATCAGACATTCCAATGGAAGAAACAGGAAGAAGAGCTGGACTCTAAAGGTAACACAATAGGAGTTTGCTACGGTCACAGGAGTATCAATTACTATAAACCAAGCTGTGCAACAAGGAGATTAAGATGTGGATTACTGACCACTTACTATGTGTCATACAGAAAAGAATAGTTTCAGACACAAGCTTTACTTAATCTGGTACCAGAGGCCTTTTCTTAAAAGGATTAATAAGGACTTTTTTCCTAAACATTTTTAAAGGGTCTATCATAATAAAGATTGAGAAGAGCAACAAGTAATGACAGAAACCTCAACTTTAACTGTTAAAGGATTTAGTAACAAATTATCCATTGTTGACTCAAACCAAATGACATTATTTATGTGCCCTGACTAATTAAGGAAACATTGTAGTCCAATTAAAAATAGCAGCAGTGGAGAAATGGTAGCTCCGATTGATTTCTGCAAATGTGATAGAGACCAAAATGTACATTTATTACAAAAGAGAAAGAGAGAGAGGACTTCCTGTAGCACACACTGATGAATTTTTTCAGGGGTACGAGCTCTACTGGTTTCATAAACATCTCTGATGATGCAGTTATACAGAAGCTGAAATAAGCTACAAAACACTAGAAATTGCTCATTCTTTTTACAGTGTGTGTATTTTTTTATTATTTTTATTTGTATTATAAATTCCAGGAAAAACGTTGTTCAGACTTTATACAAAAATACCCAAGCAAAAAACTATTCAACAACATGAAGGAAATTCACCTGAGAAATGGAATTCTCAAAGGGTAAATCGTAAATTTAACATTTTCAAACAGGGTGACTAAAGATAAACCCATAGGCAGACACTGCTCCCATCAACTTCCATGGGAGATGTATGTGCTCACCATCTCTTGAAATTAAACCTTTTATTTGAGCCATTTTATTTATTAAGATAGATTTAGGAGCCTAACATTAGGCACCCTATTTGAAAATTGTGGCCCAGATACCTATATCTCCTGCACTTTTTTCTGTCTGCCTACCTCTTTAACTATAATCTCTGAACAAAATGATGCCAGAAACACAATGGCATTTCTTACTGAGAGTTTTAGCTAAGTAGAACTTTACCAGAAATGGTAAATATTTCACACTATTAACTGCTATACTACAATTGAGGTGTTGACAACATCTGTGGCTAGCAACCTCTGAAGCTAAGGAAGTTTGAGCTTTGCCCTCCCTCTGATCAAATGGTTTAAGTTTATTATGTGAAGTTTCTCCCCTCCCTGGCCCCTATGGGCTGTACAGTTCAACCATTTCCTGCTGTCAGATATATTTTTTTTTCCACTTTGTCTAAAAGGGTAAAGGTGAGCTCACTGCGCTACATGATTCTGGACCGTCCATCATCTGGATGGCCACAGATTTCTTCTGGATACTGATGTCAACTTCTTATCAATGATATTTTGAACAATATATGCCAGTGATACACTAAACTCAAAAGTTTGAGGGGTTCAGAGAAGTACCCAGAAGCCCAGGAATTCATCTGAATTTATTATTCATGCTCTCCACCCATTCCTGAAAAAGGACTGGGAATCTTGCAAAGATACCTTTTCTGATGAGATTTCTAATACTGCCTGCTTCTAGTTGGACTTGAAATAACAAAACAAATGCTCATGATAATTCAGTATTTCTGTTGAAATCAGCAAGTGCAGAGAAATGTAGATATGAAAAAAATAACAAATAGAGGTGGTATAAATTTTTCAAAATGTCCACCAAAATTTTCAATTTTTCATTGAAATTTCAAGATGAAAACAAGACAAAACTATCATGAAAGTTTCATGAATTTTTTTCTCCATTTTACAACTATCTCTAATAATTAACTGAATTCTATCAAACTTCAGGAAAAACAGTTTAATTTGGGTTAAGCTTAAGTTGTTAGTGAAGGTTTGGCTCAGTTTTTATTGTACTTGTACTATTTCACGTGGAGGTGATTTCCTTGATAATTAAGATTTGTAAAATGATTTGTCTACATAACGTTTCTGAGGTTTTACGAGATTTCCAGTTATAATGCTACACATCTAATGTTTCTACCTAAATGCATTTAGAATAGTAAATATAATTAAAGGAATAAGATTAATATGTTAAAGCTATCTGGACAATAGAGGATGTTTTAATAGTTATTTGCTCATTTGCTGTTGCATTGTAAATTTGACTGACAACGTATCTTATTATCCCCAGGTTACAGTACATTTCTAAACATTATGAAACCCTTAGATCATTTTTGTAACAACATATGTTGTGGTGAAGTCATTAGATATTCAGGTAAAAATAAAATACAGTTTTTATGCTTTTCAAAAAAGCAAAAAAGGTAAATTGATTTTGATAAATCTTTGCTTTTGAATTGTAATAAATTCAGCAAGATGCAGCAGCAACAAAACCATCTTCATTTAAACATAGGCCAGGAAGTGAACCTCAAAGATAGCTGACAAACAAAATTCCTCCACCTAGATCTGAGATACAGTAATAGAAAAGAGATTTTGTACAGTCTGGGCATTTTATGTTCATGCTGACTTGCCTGCCTTCCTCAGGTGCTTATTCCGATCTTTCATCCATTCAATGTATTTCATTCATTCCTCATACATTTCAGCGTAGCTCCATATCTTTCTAGAAGCAGTCATTTGCTTCCTTTATGGCCTTTTCACTCTTGCTTTGGGGCAGGATTTTTGTAGCATTCCCAAGTTACTGTAGGGTATAGGGTTTCTAGTTTCCAGTTTAAAACTACAAGACACCAGAACAAAAGAAGAGAGGATCAGAATTTACAAATTGTACCAAAGTACAGTATTAAAATTCCTTTGTTTAAAAATACAAGTTTGTCACCATACAATCAGTGAGACCACTTGTGTGAGTAAAAGCTAATCTTATGAGTAATAATGGCAGGAGGAATCCTGAGGGACTGATCCTACGTCCAATAATATTGATAGAAAGAGATCCATTGACTTAGGTGCCTAAATGCTTTTATGAGGATCTGGGACACACAACCTAATTTTCACTCAAAGTCAATAGGACTTGAGATACAAAGTAACTTAGGTGCTTTTGAAAATGTTACCCTGAATTATGAACTATTATTATTGTTTTATTTAATAGATGTGCTCTGAAAATCAGAAATACGAACTCCATTCCTGTAGGCTAGTCACTGAAATAATATTTTCCTTTTGTAGGGCAAAAGATTTTAACTGAGGATTTTTTTTTATTTAGCTAAGGGGTTTACTTCCTTCTTAGACCCAGGACAGTTATAAACATGCTTAACCTTAAACACCATGAGTAATCTAGAGCCATGTAAAAGGGAGAATTGTCAGCATAACATACCATATTTTGTTTATTCCGAGAAAAAATGAACTGAAACATTCAGTGTTCATCCCACTTAAATCAGCAACATGTGTGAAAAGCTTCTCTATCTCTAAAGAATAAAGGATAGTGCAGGTGATGTGTAGCAACGCTGAAGCAACTGCCTCTATAACAAGTTACACCATCTGAAGATCTTCTCCACAGGCAGGGTCAGTTCCTAGGAAATACATAAATGATAATAACATCATGATTGTGATTTTTTTTAATTCATTAGTTATTTTGGCCCTTAATCTGCAAACACTTAACATCCTTAATGTAAAGCACCTAAATAATCTCATTCAAGGCATGGGGACTATTCACATGCTGAAGTCTAAGCATGTATATCAGCTTTTGCAGGAGCAGGGCTTTAGCTTTGATGTGTCGTACACATAAACTTTGGCAGAGGACTCCAATTTTCAGCAAAAAAGGATTTAAAAGGCCAATTTGTAAAATGTTTTGCCATTAAAAAAAATTATGAAAAACATCACATCTATAATTTTAATTGTATCATTAAACTAATTTGTGAACGAACATATACTATCAGTAACTTTTTCAAGATATGCCCTTTATTTGTACTGGCAATCAACTGTGCATCCAGTTCTTGCACAGCCACATCTGTACACCCAAATGTTAGCATTCCTGTATACAAGTCAGCTTTCACACACAAATTGAATGCAAGTAGGCTTTTTGCACTTGCTTTCCATTGTTTGTATGTAGAAAGTGTGTGTGTCTGTAAGTGGTTAATGCATATGAAGTTACGCTGCACTGGAGAACCAATCCAGCAGAGCACTTGAGCATGTTTGACCATAGAATCATAGAATATCAGGGTTGGAAGGGACCCCAGAAGGTCATCTAGTCCAACCCCCTGCTCCAAGCAGGACCAATTCCCAGTTAAATCATCCCAGCCAGGGCTTTGTCAAGCCTGACCTTAAAAACCTCTAAGGAAGGAGATTCTACCACCTCATTAGGTAACGCATTCCAGTGTTTCACCACCCTCTTAGTGAAAAAGTTTTTCCTAATATCCAATCTAAACCTTCCCCACTGCAACTTGAGACCATTACTCCTCGTTCTGTCATCTGCTACCATTGAGAACAGTCTAGAGCCATCCTCTTTGGAACCCCCTTTCAGGTAGTTGAAAGCAGCTATCAAATCCCCGCTCATTCTTCTCTTCTGCAGGCTAAACAATCCCAGCTCCCTCAGCCTCTCCTCATAAGTCATGTGTTCCAGTCCCCTAATCATTTTTGTTGCCCTTTGCTGGACTCTCTCCAATTTATCCACATCCTTCTTGAAGTCAAGAAGTACTCCAGACACAGTACTCCAGATGAGGCCTCACCAATGTCGAATAGAGGGGAATGATCACGTCCCTCGATCTGCTCGCTATGCCCCTACTTATACATCCCAAAATGCCATTGGCCTTCTTGGCAACAAGGGCACACTGCTGACTCATATCCAGCTTCTCGTCCACTGTCACCCCTAGGTCCTTTTCCGCAGAACTGCTGCCTAGCCATTCGGTCCCTAGTCTGTAGCTGTGCATTGGGTTCTTCCGTCCTAAGTGCAGGACCCTGCACTTATCCTTATTGAACCTCATCAGATTTCTTTTGGCCCAATCCTCCAATTTGTCTAGGTCCCTCTGTATCCTATCCCTGCCCTCCAGCGTATCTACCACTCCTCCCAGTTTAGTATCATCCGCAAATTTGCTGAGAGTGCAATCCACACCATCCTCCAGATCATTTATGAAGATATTGAACAAAACCGGCCCCAGGACCGACCCTTGGGGTACTCCACTTGATACCGGCTGCCAACTAGATATGGAGCCATTGATCACTACCCGTTGAGCCCGACAATCTAGCCAGCTTTCTACCCACCTTGTAGTGCATTCATCCAGCCCATACTTCCTTAACTTGCTGACAAGAATACTGTGGGAGACCATGTCAAAAGCTTTGCTAAAGTCAAGAAACAGTACATCCACTGCTTTCCCTTCATCCACAGAACCAGTAATCTCACAATGGGACTACTCACATGCTTAAAGTTAAGCACAAGTTTAAGTGCTTTACTTAATTAGAGCCTAATGGAGTCCTTTTTATATAATTCTGAACCATGTTTATACTGTGAGAAATCCATTATGCACACCTGAGACAGTATATAAATAGTAACTGATAATAAACACTGTCTTTTTCTTTTGACAACCAGTCATTAGGTTGGATTCTGACTTGCCCCTTTATGATCAAAGTTAAAACCCTCTTTTTGGTCAGCTCATAAATATGCTCTAACACACACCACTCTGACCTTCAGAAATGCCAGTGTTAACCGGTGCACTCAGGAACATCTGAAGGGTATTTGTTTTCATGGGTCGACTTGCAATAGAGCTTGTCTTCATTTTAGCGATTCTCCCAATATACACATGCAAACTAGCCCAGATCCCATCACATGTAATTTAAAATGTACAGTTTTGAGCTTCCATACTAAAGTGAACAAGGAAAACAACAAGCTCCTATTCAGAACTAATTCAAAACCCAGCTCTGCAGTGTCTCACTGACTGATCTCTAACAAGCCCTTCATTCATTGCTGTTTTGTGCAGCTGAGTTGTTTCTACCTGAGCCAGTATTACAGACCTTTAATCAAACAAATGTACAAGGAAGCTCAACTACTTAACCGCTATGCTTGTTCTGTGGACTGAGATAGCCAAGTCTTACAAAAAGAATTTTATCCTGCTCAGGACGAGTACATTTCCTTTCTGTTGTTCTCAACAAAGGGCAGCAGGTACAAATGGTCTGCTATCTGTGTCACTGGGAAGTGGAGAGCAATTTGTTTCTATTAAACAGGATGGTCCTATTTTTGATTTTGTTGGCTTTTCTACTCAGTAACCTGTGCCAATCATAGCCTTTAATCTGAACTGCCCTTGACCGTGTCCGCCATGCCACAGAAGAATTCTTCTTCTTAGGGTTGGGGGGAGGGGTGGGTTTTTTTTGTTGTTGTTTTTTTTTTTTTGCACAGGTAATTGTGAGAAGGCAAGTGAAAGCTCTGGGGTATTGGATTCAAAACACAACCCTGTCGTTCTCAGAACTGTACAAAGAATAAACTTGAATGCAACATTGAGTTCTGCCAGACTGCACCTGTGGGTGATCCCTCTTCCCCTTCGGTTCATGGTGGGGTCAACGTATGCTTGACTATACTCTGGTGGCAAGGAGAGCTACTATGTTTTCAGTTCAGTGAGATTAGATCTATGATGTTTGACCTGTCTAATTTACTTTGTGTCTGATGAAGCAAGAAAAGCCCAGACAAATAGTTAAGTGTCTACCTATTCGTTCTTTAAGGAGAATGTTGCTGAATTCTTTCCAGACCACTGACATGGGAATATTGTGACAGGATGTAGATTGGTGTAGGTATAATTTCATTTTACCTCCAAACACAAAATAAATCCAGTCATTTAGTTATATAGTGGACTTTTCGATATCCTTATGGGCACTAGTGACAGGGACCTGAAAAGGTAGGGAAGTTCCATTTCATTCACACAGGTCCTGAAAAGTTTGGTTGCTAATCAGAATTTTATCTAAATGAATCAAAACTTCACATGACTTCCCTTTTCCCTCCTTCTCCATGTTTTATCCTTCCACCTCCCTTGCCACACCAACCCCATACTTCTTTTCCCCTTGCCCTGGGTTATTTCTCCTGGACACTGC
This sequence comes from Lepidochelys olivacea, assembly GCF_965140295.1. Lineage (NCBI taxonomy): Eukaryota > Metazoa > Chordata > Testudines > Cheloniidae > Lepidochelys > Lepidochelys olivacea. The sequence continues at coordinate 106,117,002 of NC_140417.1, forward strand.
CGTTTAGTATGAAGAGTGAAAATGGAGGAAGGGGATCAGGTTTCAGGAGGGATTTCATGTGGTGAGGCACCAGGGACTCAGCAAAGTAAACCAGGGGCACAAACACTAGAGCTTCTGCATGTAGCACTGGCCTCTCAGCATGTTTGGCGGTTCTTGATTCCTGCAGCTCTGCTTGCCTGCCACATCACATACATGCCTTGTCTTAAAATTTCTCTTCCAAATCCCATATGGGCCTTGAATGTCCTGCTCATCATCCCATATTTCAGCTGTATTCTGAACCTCAAGACCTGTGGGATTCTAAAGGGAAATCTCAAATATAGCACTCTTCCCACTAGGCTCTATGTGCATGCTCTAATCTACATGCTGCATGGACTCCCATGGTCTGGGATGATACCCAGAATGCATTATTTCCCCAACAACTTTAGGAAACTGTTCAGGAGACAGCAGTTGGCTGAGCAGAGACTAAGAATATTTACTGACGTTTCAGGGAAGATTAAATATTTTGGGGAGTGAAAGAGGGGGATTTAAATGAACATGGTTTTAACCTAGATTCACTTTGATTTGAGACTTGCCATGATGTTTGCTTTGATCCTCACATACTCATTACCAGTTTGTTTGTTCCTAAACTGCATTTCACTACCTGTATTTTACTGCTTTGCTAGTCAAAGTTAACTTTTTCATAAACTAATTCAAATGATCAAATTAATTTTTAAATGATCAACATTGTCATATGAAATACAAGAAATGTTCTGCAGAGGAGTGCAACATTGCTGAGTACTATGTGCGTTCACTCTGAGTAACCAATGGTCAAGTCTACTTTTCATAGTTTTCTGTAATTTTTTGAAACCTTAAAAAAAAATCTGTTTTGTCATCCAAACAACATTTCTGGGGATGGCCAGTTACAACTACTCATTTTGTTTGCTACTGTATTTGTTTGATAGGGATCGTTCCAAACTCAAAAATGATACAGCACTACATTCAATCCAGATGTCTATACTCTGCCCATCATACCCTAGGGTCTAAGGGTCATAGTTACCACTGAGTATTCTCTAAAGGGGCCAAATTCTGCACTCCGTACAATACTCTCATTGACACCGTTGGGGGTTGGCTTGTATTAGAATTGCAGGCTTTGGCCCTATTTATTTACAGTATATTATCTGTACAATAAGATTGCAGGAATTTCACTGAGTCACTCTGAAGCCTGAAATGTCCATTGAATCAATGTAGCTGTAGCTGTGTTGGTCTCAGGATATTAGAGAGACAAGGTGGGTGAGGTAATATCTTTTATTCGACCAACTTCTGTTGGTGAAAGAGACAAACTTTTGAGTTTACACACTGAACTCTTCTTCTGGTCTTCCTCCCTGGAAGCTCGAAAGCTTGTCTCTTCCATCTACAAAAATTTGTCAAATAAAAGATATTACCTCACCCACCTTGTCTCTGTTGATTCAGTGTGGAGTGATAGAAGCAGCTACAAGCATGACTGAGGGCTCTTTTTGTTAGAATATCACTGGGTTTCACAATCTATCATCCATTTTTTAAGTTCTCAGGCGTTTTGACTTTACAAATTATACCTATGAAGTGCCCAGCAGCAGTACAGCATGTGTCTATGCCTGTAAAGATTCCTAGACCATTGTGATATCAGAGGTAATTCAACCAATCACCACCCTTACTCTACAGCTAATTTGCATGCAGACATTTTATTGGTTGTATGAGGGCGATCGAACAGATGGTGGATTACTTAGCCTAACTGCCACACCATATACCTAACTGCCACCTGCACAAATCAACACAAATCAGCTGTCCCCAACACACACACACACGTAAATCAACCCAACCACCTACATGGCAATATGACCAGCATACACAATAACCCCAGACACACAAAACAAAGAGGTAGTCGTGCCTCCAGCTCCGTGCACCAACTTTGGGGAACATTTACAAACAGCAACATTGCTCACTACAACTCAGCACATGGAAACAAGAGCCCCATTTTTCGGCTTGTTTACACACATGACTTTATGGCCTTCAGCTAATAGTATGCACATAATATACCAAGATTCTTTGATTGTTTATGTAATGTGTTTATCATAGGGGAGTCTCAAGTCTAGCTACTGTCTGCTGGGCTCTGGCACTTTTCTTTTGGAATTCAACCTTATCTTTCAAATCAGACCTTATTTTCCATGTTTTTATTCCCTTCAGGTAACACTAGTGTAATGTCTTCCACATGACCATTCAGAAGCTTAGGCTCTTTATAGAGAGTTCACTGCACTGGAATTTCACATGGGACATCATTATTTTCCATATCGTGTTTATGCTGATGATTTTGCCCTATAAAGCCCTAACTAGCTGAAGATGTTTCACAGGTAGCCAGATCCCATCTGCCCATATGATACCTCTGCAGTTGCAATCAGCAGAGGCATTCCTACTAATGGTGGGTAGTAGCTGGGGGTCTTCATTTCTGGAACTAATTATTTCTGTGGTGGAACAGCACTCAAGTGCTGATCTCCAGGGCCTGCTACAAAGCATTGTTCTGGAATTGGGAGGATGGAGTGGAACAGGTCCTCCTTTTCTTTGGATTTTTACTGTTTAGTTTTATGTATTTAAAAAGTTTAAAAAAATACTTTCAAAAAATATTCTTTATAGATTTGACTAAACATATAATTTGAACCCCATAGATTCAAGAGGAATTTTGGATACATAAGGAATTCAGGTCAAAATTGAAGTAACTTTAACTGTGAGCTGCTCAGAGCAGCAGAAAGGTGCTAGTAAATTTAAAGTACACTGTCCCACAGTGAATTCAAACTGGAAAATATTTTCATTAAACTTTTTTTAGTTAAGAAAACAAAATCTTCAGTGACATTTGTCAGTCATAATAAGGTCAAAAAGTGCCTTTCTCTGTCAAAGTGGAGATTTTGCATCATACACATTTTGAACATGGAACTAATACCAGGTCATATAACTTGTCTCCTCTTACAGTTCTTTAGCAGAAGTCTAATTTCAAACTCATGTCTATTACTATATATTCATTAGGACCAGCTACTTCTTTCTGGCAAATCCTAATGATTAGGAACTTGAGTTATGTTTAATAAAAATATTCATGCTCCAAATTCCATAGCTAGGTTTTATCTATGTGGAATAAGGTTGGGATGGAGTATTCAAAGCTATTTGCATTTTTTCCTTGGTTCATTTCATCTCCATATCTTTTCTTGGCACATAAGTGGCTACTCTGGCTAAAACTATAATAGAAGAAGGCAAAATTCCATAGTAACGTCAGTCAAAATTTTGTAGATGCAACATGAATATTTTGCACACAAAATATAGAATATAAGATATTCATGAAAATAGTACACGTGATTTGTGAGAAAAAAGGGAGGAGTGGATTATTCTTGTCCACAGGCAGCTGCTCCATATATTTACATAATTTTCCTTTTTACTATTTTTATAGCACACACAAATGTACTAGTTGCTTCAAAGTAGACATGGAAAGACATGTTTACTGCCTCCAAAAGCCTGCAACCTAACGTCTCAATCCTGCAAACACTTATGCACATGCTTAACTTTAAGCACCTGAGCATTTCCATTGGACCCAAACAAAAGGCAAGCTCATCCGTAGGTGCTACTCCATCCCAGGGGCAGATGGAGAGACTACTGTCCCTCCATGCCCACGATGGAGGGGTTTCCACTCACTGGCCCTACGTAAACACCAATAGCCCCTCCTCTAGAGCCTTCAGATTAGGTATGCAGCGCATCTGCTGGCAGGCAAGGGAGATAGCGGCCATACACACAGGGATACAGTACTTTGCCTTGGCCATCTGCTATCCAGTACCTTTCATATGCTCTTTGCAATTTTGCACAATGTTAGAAGCGAAGATGAGAGTATGTACTGCATGCACAGTCTGGTAATATGGTTTTGTGGCATAATTTTCTCTTAACTCTTGGATTTAGAAATGATTAGTGTTTTATATAAATATATTTATATTATGTATGGGTGCAGGATAGGGATGTACCCTCAAAAAGCTCAGAATTTTGGTTCACTTCAGAAAAGCAACTTAAAAGTTTGTATGATTAGGCGAATTAATCCCATTCCCGTTGGTCTGGGTATCTTGCAATAACAGCTGTTTCTTACATGGTTTCTGGTATATACTGTTTATCTGAGCAGGAGATGAAGCAAGAATGGCCCTCCTACCTCCAATACCATTTTCAGTCTTGACAAAAATCCTGGAAGCCCAGGAGCATGTAGGAAAAAAACTCTATAGTTAAACCTTAGATCTCACCTTAGAAAAGATTTGGGAGGGGGTTGTTCAGGTCTGAATTTTTAGGTAAAAATTCAGGTTAGTTCTAATTTCATCTAAACTTGTTCATCTGTCCCTAAGGCAGGAGATAAATGAAGTGTGATAATGCCATGGTGAACTTAGAGAACTATTCATGGTAAATAATTAATTCGACAAATTTTGCCTGTATTTCAGTTCATGAATTATCTGAGAACTGAACTGTACTTTTATGGATTTCTTCATTATTCCAAATTCTTCAAGGAATGTTTCTGTGCAGACACATTCAACCTATGGATTGCTGACGAACTGACTACTGCTTTAATTATTTACTATTAGTAATTTGCTATTTGCACTGTGAGTGAAATTCACCTTTGTACATAGCCCTACACACCATTTCAGTTTCACTTAAGCCTTATTTTGAAGGCTTTAATAGAACTTAAATAGAGCTTACATCATGTGCCTGTCCTCTGCATGGGGATGAATTTAACGTCCGACGTGTCACTTTAGCCATGTGATATTGTTTCTGCTTACTAATTGGATGTTGGAAACTTTTCTAAGCAGGATGGCTTTAGAATGTCACTTGTGGCACTAACATTCATGTCAAAACATAGCTATGAAAACTTCACTCATGAATGTTCTTGGAAAGCACATAAAAGAACATTGTGTATCTCATTGATAGAGATTCATGATTTCCATTCCCTCAGCTCAAATGCTGTGTTCTAGAAGAACCACAAAAGGCAATGACTTCTTATGATTTCCTGGAGTCTATTTCCTTCATTCCTTCTTGCACCTTTCTTCTAGTAATCTTATGCAATATCAATGTAAATAGAGTAGGTGTTGTTTATGCCCGTATATGAAGAAAGTCTCTGAATGGTCACCTAAATAAATCAGACGCTCTTCTGAATCCAAAGTAAAAACTCTATTCATCCATCTTGAGTCATAAATAGCAAAATATGAAAAAATGTAACATAACCATCTTACTGTAGCTCTGACCTACTTTTGAATGGATCTAATGTCCTGATTTAATTTGATACAATTACAATAAAAACTGCAATCTAAGGCAAGTAAATGAATTTTGTGTCAAGAGTGAAATACAATCTGTTAAAATTGGTTTGAAAATACAATTTTAGGTCTAGTACAGAAAGTCTTGACATTTCAGATTAATCTGTCGTATAACAAAATTAATGACACTCAAAGTTGTTTAAGAATGGCTGTTAACTTTACTTACACTATTCATCACTGGCTCTATCAGTCTAATCCAGGAAACCACTGGGCTATTAAGTGCAATACAGCAGTTCTTTTTAAGGAAACTTAGATTGTAGTTGTTTAAGAAACAAATTATCTAGTATTATAAACCTAAAAAAGTCAAACAGAAATTCCTCTCTAAGATTTTCAGTGCAATCTATATGTATGTCACTACACCATATGCTTTACCTGAAAAAATCAGAGTTCTACTTCTGACAAGCACACAGAAGACTGGGTCCTTATCTAAACAATCCTAAAAACCTGGGACTTCAAAGTGGGACAGAGTATGTCATAAGAAAAGGATTTCTAGTACTTCCATACTGTTGCACTTCAGCTTGGAACCCGAGGCCTACATTTCATTACTTTCATTAGAATGGAGGACCTCTTTGTCACTCCTTCCTTTGTTCCATTTATTTTCCTTAAGTAGGCTGCAGTAATTGCAGTTTGAGGTTCAGTTTTGGAGAACTGACTCTGAGAATCCTCTTAAATCATAAGATTGCTATTACTGATTTAAGTGTTGGCTTGTTACGAAACAGAGACTGCACTCTATGCTGAAAATGGCACTTGTCAAGGTTCCTCCCCCACTCTGAACTCTAGGGTACAGATGTGGGGACCTGCATGAAAAACCTCCTAAGCTTATCTTTACCAGCTTAGGTCAAAACTTCCCCAAGGTACAAAATATTACACCTTGGACAGGCCGCTACCACCACCAAACTAATACTGGTTACTGGGGAAGAGCTGTTTGGACGCGTCCTTCCCCCCAAAATACTTCCCAAAACCTTGCACCCCACTTCCTGGACAAGGTTTGGTAAAAAGCCTCACCAATTTGTCTAGGTGACTACAGACCCAGACCCTTGGATCTTAAGAACAATGAACAATCCTCCCAACACTTGCACCCCCCCTTTCCTGGGAAATGTTGGATAAAAAGCCTCACCAATTTGCATAGGTGACCACAAACCCAAACCCTTGGATCTGAGAACAATGAAAAAGCATTCAGTGTTTTACAAGAAGACTTTTAATAAAAAATAGAAGTAAATAGAAATAAAGAAATCCCCCCTGTAAAATCAGGATGGTATATATCTTACAGGGTAATTAGATTCAAAAACATAGAGAACCCCTCTAGGCAAAACCTTAAGTTACAAAAAAGATACACAGACAGAAATAGTTATTCTATTCAGCACAATTCTTTTCTCAGCCATTTAAAGAAATCATAATCTAACACATACCTAGCTAGATTACTTACTAAAAGTTCTAAGACTCCATTCCTGTTCAGACAGACCCAGACCCTTTGTTTCTCTCCCTCCTCCCAGCTTTTGAAAGTATCTTGTCTCCTCATTGGTCATTTTGGTCAGGTGCCAGCGAGGTTACCTTTAGCTTCTTAACCCTTTACAGGTGAGAGGAGCTTTCCCCTGGCCAGGAGGGATTTCAAAGGGGTTTACCCTTCCCTTTATATTTATGACACGCCCCCCAAATCTCAGCTAGGGTGAAACACTGGCTGGGATTTCTTCCTGGAGCTCTAGGAAAACAGAGTTAATAAGACACATGCATCTCTAAATATACTACCAAGTACATAAAGACTAACAATATTTTCCACATCTCAAGGACGATTTTAACCAGTTGATTCTGGGAAACTTTCACGGGAGAGTGCATCAGCCACTTTGTTAGAAGCTCCTGAGATGTGTTGGATGTCGAAATCAAAATCTTGGAGAGCTAAACTCCACCGAAGAAGTTTTTTGTTAGTTTCTTTGATGGTGTGAAGCCACTTTAGTGCAGCATGGTCGGTTTGCAGGTGGAAACGCCGTCCCCAAACATATGGGTGTAGCTTTTCCAGAGCGTAGACAATGGCATAACATTCTTTTTCAGTGACTGACCAGTTGCTTTCCCTCTCAGACAGTTTTTTGCTGAGAAACACTACAGGGTGGAATTCTTGATCAGGTCCTTTCTGCATTAAAACTGCTCCCACACCACGCTCGGATGCATCTGTGGTTACTAGGAACGGTTTGTCAAAGTCTGGGGCCCTTAGTACAGGGTCAGACATGAGTGTCGCTTTAAGCTTGTTAAAGGCCTTCTGACACTTTCCGGTCCACTGAACAGCATTTGGCTGTTTCTTTTTGGTTAGGTCTGTCAGTGGGGCAGCGATTTGGCTGTAGTGCGGTACAAATCGTCTGTAATAACCGGCCAAGCCTAAGAAGGATTGAACCTGTTTCTTTGACTTTGGGACAGGCCACTTTTGGATAGCATCCACTTTGGCCTATAGGGGGCTGATAGTTCCTTGACCCACCTGGTGTCCAAGGTAAGTCACTCTGTTTAGGCCTATTTGACACTTCTTAGCCTTAACAGTTAGTCCTGCCTCCCTTATGCGCTCAAGGACTTTTTGTAGATGTTCCAGGTGGTCTGCCCAGGAATCCGAAAATATGGCCACATCGTCAAGGTAGGCGACTGCATATTCTCCTAATCCCGCTAGGAGACCATCTACAAGTCTTTGGAAAGTGGCGGGTGCATTTCGCAGCCCGAAAGGGAGTACATTAAATTCATACAGCCCGAGATGTGTGATGAAGGCTGACCTTTCCTTGGCAGATTCATCTAGCGGTACCTGCCAGTACCCCTTGGTTAAGTCCAAGGTAGAGATGAACTGGGCCCTTCCCAGTTTCTCTAATAGTTCATCTGTGCGTGGCATGGGATAGTTGTCTGGGCGAGTTACAGCATTTAGCTTACGGTAGTCCACGCAAAAACGTATTTCCCCATCTGGTTTGGGAACTAGAACCACTGGAGATGCCCATGCACTTTCAGAGGGGCGGATTACACCCATCTGTAACATATCCTGGATCTCCCGTTCTATAGCAGTTTTAGCTTGAGGAGACACCCGGTAAGGTTGGACCCTAATTGGGTGAGCATTACCTGTGTCAATGGAGTGGTATGCCCGTTCAGTCAGTCCTGGGGTGGCTGAGAACGTTGGCGCGTAGCTAGTGCACAGCTCCTGGATCTGCTGTCGCTGCATACGCCCAAGGGTCATGGAGAGGTTCACCTCTTCCACACCACCAGCACATTTCCCTTCGTAATAGACACCTTCAGGCCACTCAGCGTCGTCTCCTCCCTGGGCTGTAAACTGACAAACCTTTAATTCTCTGGAATAAAAGGGCTTTAGAGAATTAATATGATACACCTTAGGCTTTCGGTTGGAGGTGGGGAATGCTATGAGATAATTAACAGCTCCCAGGCGCTCCTGGACCACGAATGGCCCTTCCCACGATGCTTCCATTTTATGGGCCTGGAGCGCCTTTAAGACCATGACCTGGTCTCCTACTTTGAAGGAACGCTCTCTGGCATGTTTATCATACCAGGCTTTTTGCTCTTTTTGAGCATCCTGTAAGTTTTCTCTAGCAAGGGCTAAAGAGGTTCGGAGGGTGTTTTGTAGGTTGGTTATAAAGTCCAGAATGTTAGTTCCTGGAGAAGGTGTAAATCCCTCCCATTGCTGCTTCACCAACTGCAATGGCCCCTTAACCTCACGGCCATATACAAGTTCAAATGGGGAAAACCCTAAACTGGGATGTGGTACAGCTCTGTAGGCAAAGAGCAACTGCTGCAATACTAGGTCCCAATCATTGGAGTGCTCATTTACGAATTTACGTATCATGGCCCCCAAAGTTCCATTAAACTTCTCCACCATGCCATTTGTTTGATGATGGTAAGGAGTGGCAACCAAGTGATTTACCCCATGAGCTTCCCAAAGGTTTTTCATAGTTCCTGCCAGGAAATTAGTCCCTGCATCTGTGAGGATGTCGGAGGGCCAACCTACCCTGGCAAAAATGTCTGCTAGTGCCTGGCACACACTTTTAGCCCTGGTGTTGCTCAGAGCTACTGCTTCCGGCCATCGGGTGGCAAAATCCATGAAAGTCAGTATGTACTGCTTTCCTCTGGGTGTCTTTTTCGGAAAAGGACCCAGAATATCCACAGCTACTCGCTGAAATGGAACTTCAATGATGGGGAGTGGCTGGAGAGGAGCTTTGACCTGGTCTTGGGGTTTTCCCACTCTTTGGCACACCTCACAAGACTGGACATAGGTAGAAACATCCTTGCCCATTTCCTCCCAGTGGAATGACCCCCCCAAACGGTCTTTGGTCCTGTTCACCCCAGCATGGCCACTAGGGTGATCATGGGCTAAGCTCAAGAGCTTGGCCCGGTATTTAGTTGGAACTACCAACTGTCTCTGAGGATGCCAGTCTTCCTGGTGTCCCCCAGAAAGAGTTTCCTTGTATAAAAGTCCTCTTTCTACAACAAACCTGGATCGATTAGAAGAGCTGAGAGGCGGTGGGTTGCTCCGTGCCGCCGTCCAAGCTCTCTGGAGGCTTTCATCTGCTTCCTGTTCGGTCTGGAACTGTTCCCTTGATGCTGGAGACATCAGTTCCTCATGGGATTGTGGACCTAGGCTTGGTCCCTCTGGAAGCGATATAGGGGATGGAGCTGTTTCTGTTGACTGTGAACCGCTCTCCGCTGGTGCACTATGTTGGGATTCAGGCTCCGGCTGAGCCTCTTGTGTAGGGTTATCGGCTGCTGCCAGTTCAGGTTCGGTGGGGCCCTCTGGTGTTGAGGTTGCAAGTACTGGATTCAGTGCTGACACGGGGTCTGGTGTTGGTTGTTTGGCTGGTTCCGGTTCTGGGACTGGTTCCGTCTGGGTCTCTGGGACTGGATCTACTACTGCTGTTGCAGACATTGGCCTGGGGTCCAGGTCCATCACCTCTGACTGGGTCCTGATAGAAGTTTCCGGAACAGAGCTAGGCCTCACGGCTTGTTTAGCCTGGTTGCGGATGACCATTCCCACCCTCTTGGCCTGCTTCACATGATTGGCCAAGTCTTCCCCCAACAGCATGGGGATGGGATAATCATCATAGACTGCAAAAGTCCACATTCCTGACCAGCCCTTGTACTGGACAGGCAACTTGGCTGTAGGCAAATTGAAAGAGTTGGACTTGAAGGGTTGAATCGTCACTTGGATCTCTGGGTTGATTAAATTGGGGTCCACTAAGGAAGCATGGATAGCTGACACTTGTGCTCCGGTGTCCCTCCACGCGGTGACCTTCTTCCCACCCACACTCACAGTTTCCCTCCGCTCCAAGGGTATCTGGGAGGTATCTGGGCCTGTGGACCTCTGGTGGGATTCCGGTGCAATGAACTGTAATCTGTTGGGGTTCTTGGGGCAGTTGGCCTTTACATGCCCCAGCTCGTTACACTTAAAACATCGTCCAGCTGACGGGTCACTGGGGCGAGGAGGGTTGCTGGAGAACGGGGTGGTGGGACGATAAGGGGTCTGGAGGGTTCTTTGGGAGGTAGGTGGGGCTTTGGGCGGCCCCCGGTAATAGGGTGTGGTCTGGGGTGGTCCCTTCTGGTCTCCGCTCCAACTGCGACCAGTTTTCTTCTTCTCTGCCACCTCCACCCATCTGGCTCCAATCTCTCCTGCCTCAATTACAGTTTTGGGTTTCCCATCTAGGATGTATCTTTCTATTTCCTCAGGAACACCCTCTAAGAATTGTTCCATTTGCATTAGGAAGGGCAAATTTACTGGAGATTCAACACTTGCTCCTGATATCCAGGCATCCCAATGTTTTACAATGTGGTAGGCATGTCGGGTAAATGACATGTCTGGTTTCCACCTTAGGGCTCTGAACCTCCGACGAGACTGCTCGGGTGTTATCCCCATTCTGACTCTCGCCTTGGATTTAAACAGTTCATACTTGTTCATGTGTTCTTTAGGCATTTCAGCTGCCACCTCAGCTAAGGGTCCACTGAGCTGCGGCCTCAGCTCTACCATGTATTGGTCAGTAGAGATGTTGTACCCAAGGCAGGCCCTTTCGAAGTTTTCTAAGAAGGCCTCAGTATCATCACCTGCCTTGTAGGTGGGGAACTTTCTGGGATGGGAAGTGGTACCTGGAGAAGGATTGCTAGGGTTTGTTGGTATATTCTGCTGGGCCTTTATCCTCTCCATCTCCTCCACATGCTTCCTCTCTTTTTCCTTCTCCTCCTCCTTCAGCCGCATGAGTTCTATCTGTCTTTCATGTTCCCTTTGTTTTTCCTCAGCCTGAAATTTGGCTAATTCCAGCTGTAGTCGAGCTGAGGATTTGGCCATTCTAACCTCTCTGTTTTTAACTAACTTTACACCCGAGGTTTAGAAATAAACAAACAAAACTTGGCTGTAAAATTTTGCTGTGCTGGAATAGAATACCTATTCTCTGATAGTGATTGTCAGCCTACAGAAAAAGACAATTCCCTTGTCTCTGCTCTGGGCCCAAATTAAAGCAAAAAACCTCCAACTACTTGGAAACCTGCTTACCCAGCCCAAAGAAGAAAAAAAATTTCTTTTCAAACCTGTGCTCCTTGTAAAACAAAAAAAAAAATCAAAATCCTAAAAAAAACCCTGCCACTTTTGTCTCCAGGCAAATGGGTAGAGCACACACCCCCTATTTACTTTTAGGAAGAAAAGAAAAAAAAAAAAAACCTCTGGGTTGGAAGACTGTGAATTTCCCTGCAGGAGTTAAGTACCCTGCCTCCAGGCAAAGAAAACCTGCAATTCACAAGATAATCCCCTTTTGTCTCTGCTTGGCCACAAAGCAGAGAGAAACCAAGCTGCTTTCAGTTTCAAAGCTGCCTTCTGGACTTCCTAAAAATTCCTTTTTAAAATCTGTATTTCTAGTTCAAAAAATCTCAACTGGATCTCAAAATGATTTCAGGTTAATCCCACCACTGTGCCACCATGTCAAGGTTCCTCCCCCACTCTGAACTCTAGGGTACAGATGTGGGGACCTGCATGAAAAACCTCCTAAGCTTATCTTTACCAGCTTAGGTCAAAACTTCCCCAAGGTACAAAATATTACGCCCGTTATCCTTGCACTGGCCGCTACCACCACCAAACTAATACTGGTTACTGGGGAAGAGCTGTTTGGACGCGTCCTTCCCCCCAAAATACTTCCCAAAACCTTGCACCCCACTTCCTGGACAAGGTTTGGTAAAAAGCCTCACCAATTTGTCTAGGTGACTACAGACCCAGACCCTTGGATCTTAAGAACAATGAACAATCCTCCCAACACTTGCACCCCCCCTTTCCTGGGAAATGTTGGATAAAAAGCCTCACCAATTTGCATAGGTGACCACAAACCCAAACCCTTGGATCTGAGAACAATGAAAAAGCATTCAGTGTTTTACAAGAAGACTTTTAATAAAAAATAGAAGTAAATAGAAATAAAGAAATCCCCCCTGTAAAATCAGGATGGTATATATCTTACAGGGTAATTAGATTCAAAAACATAGAGAACCCCTCTAGGCAAAACCTTAAGTTACAAAAAAGATACACAGACAGAAATAGTTATTCTATTCAGCACAATTCTTTTCTCAGCCATTTAAAGAAATCATAATCTAACACATACCTAGCTAGATTACTTACTAAAAGTTCTAAGACTCCATTCCTGTTCAGACAGACCCAGACCCTTTGTTTCTCTCCCTCCTCCCAGCTTTTGAAAGTATCTTGTCTCCTCATTGGTCATTTTGGTCAGGTGCCAGCGAGGTTACCTTTAGCTTCTTAACCCTTTACAGGTGAGAGGAGCTTTCCCCTGGCCAGGAGGGATTTCAAAGGGGTTTACCCTTCCCTTTATATTTATGACAGCACTCATTTTTCATTTTATGTTGTATCCATGCCATACCTACACCATTTGGTTTTGCATAAATTGTGGGCCTGATTCTCCTCTCACTTACACTCCTGTAAATCAGGAGTAACTTCACTCAAATGAATGGAGTTGATTATTCCTTCAGAAGATACAAACAGTACACAACATTCATTGTACTGTATGTATTTCAAACCTGGCTCCTCCATTATCTTTCTGCTTCTCTTCTAGTCCTCATTGCACATCTCACAAGAATTATGTTTTCTCCACAGCATACAATGCTACTTTCCTCTACCTTCCCCACTGAGTAAGAAAATGTTAGGATCGCCAGTTCTCAGCTGAGAGAGGTTGCAGAAAAGTGTCATGGCTAGCATTAGTCGGACTACTTGCTCCTCAAGTCGCCATGAAGCAGGGTAGCTGAATCTGGCCCTTTGCTTCTGTAATATATGTATTGTAAAGGTGAAATTCAATTATTTAAACCATGAAGCAATAGAATATGAAAAAATGCCTTCTGGTATAGCTATATTCTAATCAAAATAATGTTATGTACAGTACTGGTGCAGCACAGTGTCAGCATTCACAGTACGCATAGTGAACTCAACAAATAGCTCACCCATAGTCTTGGACATAAGAATCTGCTCTACTGACAAATGGAATTGCTCTTTTCAAAGGCTGCCATGGGATCCTTAACTTCCACCTGGACATCCTCTAGGGACAGGCAGAAGGAATGTTTAAATCAGGATTGCCTGCAGTGGACCGTTCACAGTCCAAGGTTTATGGTGTTTGTTTAAGCAGCCTCACAGTATGTCATACCAGAATATAGCAACTTGTCTATCAGAAAAAGAAAAGAAGAAAAGTAAAGCAGCTGCTGCTAAAAATAGGGTCACCCCCCTCCCTGGTGCTGGAAACATTTTATTTCTGTTCACTGGGGGAGAAGGATCTTTCTCCCTCTCCCCTCTGCACAAATGTGAATAATTTGTTAAACATTCCGACTGTCTACTGCAAAGTTCTCATCAAGATTTTTCATTAGATAGTACATGAACCTTGCTAGTTGTAAATTAAGCATGAGAGCAGCTTTGCTGGCAGTAGGCACTGATCTCAGGGGTAGTCATGTTCAAGGCTGTGCCCTGGAATAAAACCATTTTTTTTTCTGTCAGGACATTTTCCCGTCCTTTTTATTATTTTTACTATTTAAATCTTCCTTTTTAAAATTCTAAACCACACATTCATTTGCATTTTAGCTTTACTTCAACTGAAGCAAAGATCTTAGCAAATAAATGAGGCAGTTCCTCAGCTGGTGTGAATTGGCTTCAGTAGAGTTGTGACCATTTACTCAAGGTGAGGCTCTTCCACAAAGAGAACATTATAAAACAGTTTGCAGGATAAATATGCCAGAGATGCAAATGTTTCATTATTTTAAACTGTGTAGTTGTCAAAATAAAAAGAAGACATTGGACCTGATCGTTAGCCAGTATAGTTCGGCGTGACTCTGTTGACCTAACTGGAGCTACTCCAGTTTGTGCCAGCTGAGCATTTAGCCCCTGGGCCTGATTCATGACTTCATTATACCAGTTTTATGCTGTTATTACTCCATTGACTCCACTGACTCATTCTGGCCTAACAGAATGATGAATCAGACCCTCTTGTGTTTAGTTAATGGTCATGATCTTTCCCAAGTAAAACTAAGTGAATCTGTACTTATGTGTGAAGATATGCAATTCCTTTATACTATACCCTTCGTATACAATGCACTTGGCCAGTTTTTAACTGGGTCCAGCTGACCATGCCAAATATTGATATTTGGGCCGGAGCTGGTCAAAAAACAGGATGAATTCTTTGGAAAAAAAATTGCAAATGTGTCTCATTTTTGGCAAAAAATGGCAAAACTTGTAATTTTTTGACTAAGTGTAACTAGGGCACAGCTGTTGTAGCTTAGTGCTAGAAAATGGTGTCTTACAGACAGGAAACATGGCTGTATATCAAGATGCAAAATAATGCAAAGAAATAATTTAAACTAAACTGTTTCTGTAGCAAAAAGCTTTCAACTGGCTTTTGAGTTAATGAAAGCCATTGTGAGTGTTTAAAAAGATTTCCTTTAATTTTATTTTACTTTTACATGGAATTACCTGCTATGAGGAGGGTGGGAAACTGTGGTCTCATGTCAAAGGAAGCTAGGTACTCAGCAGGGTTTTATAATTTCCACTAAATCCCATGTAAATGGAGGGACCTTTGGAAAAAATTGGAAAGCTAGGTGGATAATAACTTTGACTATGTGATTCCTACTGTAATTAGTCAAACATATTTACAAGAGCTTATTGTGGATTCAAGAAATTATTTATTTACAATAGCCAATCTTAAATTTCAAAGTGGTATATGCAATGTGGCAATGCACTGTAGCTATTATTAACCTACGAATACAATACATTTTAACATAATCTCAGAATAGTCTCACTTTTATAGTATTCTTATTTTAACATAGAGATTCATAAGGAAATATGTTGATATGTTTTATCTTATTCAGTAATACTGTAACATGAGAGAAAACAAAGCCCTCTGTTATTCCAGTTATACATGTTAATAATATTGAAATTTCATATGCCATCTGGTTCCTTCTGCCTTTCAGAATTCTTATTTGGTGCCTGAGTGGACTCTTATGGTACAATTAATTAAATTAATAGCTATCTCGTAAATTTAAAAAATATATATCCCATGTCCCTAAATCTCTGAATCCCAGCTGGGAACCTGAAAGGCGTGAAATACACAGTAATCATCTCACATCAACAGAAACTGATCTTAAAGCTGTAATTACATGATAAATGTCTCTATGACACATGCCCACTATTTGGCCTTGCCCTAGAGACAAATGCTAAGAGCCAAGGGGGGAGAAAAAAGAAGAAGCTGATATCAAGTCCCTTCAGTGCTGTTTGCATTTTCACTGGCTTGCTTTCAGTGATTTCTGAGACTCCTAAGACCATGATAGATATTTCCTAAATATTTTACATTCAGGTAATTACAGTAGTATATGGATTTGCTAGTGAGCTTAGAGGAGACCAATTAATTGCTGCAAATCCGGTTATAAGGGATGAGCTTGCGGCAGATACCACTCTTCAGAAGTAGAAAGTTCACATCTTAATGAAATAGGCAAAGGCAGAGCTATATATGACTAAAATGAGTCTCATGCAAGTTAGAGGGGTTGATTGCAAACTAAAAAGGTGATTCTACAGCCTTTCTTAAGGCAAAGCTCTCATTCATTGGGAGTTGTGTGTTAGTAGGGACTGCAAGTTACACAGCACAGACTATAGCAATGTATTAAAGCAGAAATGAAAATTGTAGATCACCCATTATTTCAATTGGACATATGCATATATGACTAAAATTTATTTTCATTACTGAATTTTAGGGTTTCCAGACACTAGCTGATGGAAATACCCAAACAGGTAGATTTGGGAACATATTCTCAACCCCTCTTTTGTCCTGTTGTACCACAGATGTAGCACAAAGGGATCAGAGTCTATAACCTCTATTCTGGGGAAACCACTGCTAGAGGGGTGTCCCTAGTAGGTGTGGAGTCAGAGGAACCCATGACACAGGGACTGATGAGGCAGTGTATTGGAGGCAGAGTTGCTTCAGCACAAAGTGATCCAGCAATGGTCAGTGCTGGCATACAATCCTTGGGGATGATAGCCAGCTGATGCAGTGTCCCGAGCCAGTGTTGAGCCAGGAATCTAAAAGCTAGATCTGCCCTTCCCCTCTGGACACAGTGGAGAATCTGGTTCCTTTGTGTTATTTTTCTCTGTTCGTCTTTTATTTTTAGCCTTTTTATTTATTCTGTTTCATGCTTTCTTCATTCCGGTTGTATCCTCCCTGCGTCATTCATAGTCCTAGACTAGGAACATTATTTCCTGTATTTTACTGACTCCTTATTGCATTTAATACCCATTTTCATGTAATTAAACCTTGGAGAATTGGATCCTCAAATAGTCAAGTGCTCAGCTGGGCTGCGGACTTGATTGCATGTTACTCCTGAAGTCTAACTCTGATGACCAAATCCATAATGCTGGCACATTTTCTATAAAGGAGTCCTGAGGATGAAGTTCGTCCTTGAGCTTTTCTTTATCTGTAAAAAGGAGGCTTTTTAAACAGTGCACTACACACAGCAATGCATGCAGCAGCTGCTGCTTTACAGAGGGCAAATCAAACAAACTCTGGTCACACATGCCCCCTAACTCATGAATTGCTTTCTACTGAAATGCAGCTGCTGTTCCATTCACTCTGTGCAATTATAGAAGGAAACAAGGAAGCAGAGCCACATATGAGGAGAGAAATCTTCAGTTAGCGATCAGTTTCAAATTTGGGGTCAGAGGTGTTGGAAAAATATGTGCTCTAACTCTAAAGTTTCTAGGTCTGATGCTGAAGTTGAATCTTGTTTCTCGATAGTTTCTGGATTCAGTTCCTTAGTACTTGGGTTAAACTGTTGACCTCATCCTACAAGGAGTGTTGAGCATTTCCTGGGAGGTACTGAGTGCTCTCCCACTGCACTCAAATGGGAATTGAGGTGCTCAGCACCTACTGGGATTGGCCCCTAAAGAAGAACTTTGTTAATTGGCCTCTAAAAAGATCTAAATACGTATAGCTCAGCTAAGACAAAAGAGGGGGACATAGACTCACAGACATTAAGGTCAGAAGGGACCATCATGATCATCTAGTCTCCTGCATATTGCAGGCCAGAGAACCTCACCCATCCCCTCCTGTAATAGACCCGTAGCCTCTGGCTGAGTTACTGAAGTCCTCAAGTCATGGTTTAAAGACTTCTAGTAACAGAGAATTCACCATTTACACTAGTTTAAACTTGCAAGTGAACCATGCCCCATGCTGCGGAGGAAGGCAAACCTCAATGTTTAAGAATTTAAAAACTATACTGCAAAATGTATTATATGAACAATCCCGCACTGGTAGAAAGACAGACTAGATGTTCACTCATCTCTGACTTCTGTGATTCTGATATTTGTCCGTGGTGTTATGAAATAGGACAGAGATTTATCTAAACCAGAGGAAATCTTGAACTGAATGATCACACAGTTCCCTTTGTTAAAAATGTATTATCGTGTATAATATATTCTGAGGAGATTGAAAGAAAGGAGATTTCTACCTGTTAAAGATTAAACATGTAAGTCCTTAATGACCCAAAGACTCAGAATGCAAAATCTTTGCAGCTGACAAATTTGTATTTTCCAAGCTTAGGTGAAAAGACCCAAGTTGTTCAGGTTTTTATCTAGTGAAGAGTGAACATCAAAAGTTTAAGAATTTCTCTTAAAATAAGCACCCAAATTCCAAGGCTTATAAAACCTTCCAGGCTTCTCTGGTTCGAAATAAAAATGTATGTACACAAGATTTCTAATACATCCCAGTCAGACAAGAAATATGCAAGCATCTTCTCCTGAAGATATTATAAGCACAGCGGGGGAAAAAATTCCAAAGTTCCTAAATGACTTAGGAGCCTAAGTTCTATTGCAAAACAATGCAGTATAGGTATTTTTTAGTACTTTCCTTATCATATATTAAGCTATCTTAAATGTAGAATATCTTAAATGTAGAATTCTGTGCCATCTGTACCAAATCCAGAATTAATATCAGTCCCACATTATTGCAACTTCATATAATTTATTGTCAAAAACACCTTGAGAACTGTTTTGGATGCAGTTCTTTCTCTAAAACCATTAGGTCCTACACACTGCCAATAATCAATGATGTTCTTTGTGGTTAATGATAAAGAGGCAGATTCTGCATTTTGACATACAGATGTGGCTCCAGTTGACTTCAACCTTTTTATAGGTGAGGGCAGAAATTGGCTCATGAAAGGGGTAATAGAGAGTCAGGTTAATCATTAACTAACACAAAAACTTAGAATTATTTTGATGATTAGGTGCTCATCATTACAAAATCCCATTAGCAGCTGGCTTCTGCAGAACTAGAATCATTTTCTTTATAACTTGGCTCACTTTTTAAAAATAATAACTTGTATAGCTTTCATATATGTATATTAGATTCTGGGCATTTCAGGATAGACACCAATTTTATTTGTACTAAATAGAGACAACAATAATAATAAATGACAAAGCAACTTGTGTGAATATCTTCACATTTCATAGCTGTGAGGTGTGTTGAATGCAATGATTAATGCTAGAAATAAAATTGCAAGCAAATAAAATATTTTGGTATAATTTGACTGTTTTTAGTCTATTAATTTGGTATTGTTCCCTCCACTATCTTTTTTAATATAGCTGAAGGAGGCCATTATAGAAATGAAAATAGCAGATGCACCACCATCTGATGGCAAAGATATAAAAGAGAACAAGCCTGAAGTTAGATTAAATACCAGCCATACATGTTTTATACAGGTGGACCCATATCTTGTTCCTTTTAGGAGACAATAAACTACCTTTGAGGATTATTTTCCCCAGTATCCTGCCATTTCTAAATGTAAAACATTGCCGTTGATCACCTAGATTTAGATAGTAAACCATAATAGTACAATCTATCATGCCTCTAGCATTCTTCAAAAAGAGGGATCCCAACAATGAGTACATTTTGTGGATGACAACAAAATTAAATGACAAAAACAACAAGCAAGGTAAATTTGAGAGACTGATGCAAAGAGGCTATGGACAAACTGAGAAGAGGAACTAAGCTAATTAAATATTAAAGAGGTGTACTCGTGTTAAAGCAAATATGTTTTCATACTCCAATTTTAACTGTCCTAACATCTTTTTTTAATGTAACCAAGCAGTATAGTTATTTCAGGGAAAGTGTAGGATCAGGATTTGGGCCCTAAACTAACTCACAGTGAAATCAGTGATGGTCAGTGGTAGTTGGCTCAGGCCCTTGGAAAGGAATACAAAAAAGCTTGTTAATCATTCATTTAATAGCTTGCAGGGACACGACACAAGTTCGTTTAGTACAGAAAGTGAGGATTCCCATCTCAGTAACGACCTAGGGGACTATAGGTAGGCACAGAGGTCCTGATCCAGCTAAGCACTTTTAACTTTAAGCCTGTCAACAGTCCATTTATTTCAAGGGAACTATTCATGGTGCTCAGAGTTAAGCACATGAATAAGTGCTTTGTTGAATTGGGGCAGAATTCTAACCAGACCCTTAATGTAGCCGCTGAGTCTATAAAACGGTTATAAAAAATAGAGGTAAAACAAAATATAAATTCAATACAAAAGACCATTTATGGTCTGTACTGTTCACCTCATTTGGTATTATATTCTTTGTAGACAGAGTGTATCATATAGGTTTCACTTCCTATGTACTCTTGTCAATCTGAGAGAGCTTAACCAATATTGAATGCATAAATGAGCATTTTCTCACTAACAGTGTTTGAAAATGCAGCAGTTTTAATGCAAATGAGTTCCAAATAGACAAAGGAAAATTGTTTTTCATTCAATGATCCTGTTATGTTTTATCTGCTATGACCCTCCCCTTATCTTACAATCGGATACACATGCAAACAATATTATTAGAAAAGAACAGCCTTCTTAAAAAATAAACATTAATTTGCCTGAAAATTTCCTTATGTCTTTTTACATTTCCATTTCTAACAATACACATGCATTATTGCTATCGTCCCTAGCAAAATTTTAAAAGGTTATTAATAAAGGCTTGTTCAAGTACAGAGGATTTTAATGGTTTATATGGCTAAAGAGAGGTCTGCTTGTTTAGCATACAGTACAATTCCTTTGACCATCTGATATGAACAGAAAACCTTGATCCAGTGAATACTTTTTCTCTTAGAAAGCAGTACCAGCAAATGCTGAAGGAAACATACTACATGGAGCATATGATATATTATTTTAACTGTTCCATAAAATGCATTGTGTGTATGTAAAATATGTGTGCATAAAGAGTCCCATTGGCAGCATTTCAAATGGAAGCATTACCCATGAGTGGTAAGTGTGTGTGTATGTTTCTATCTTTATTGATATAGATCTAGGTAATATGTACATATACAGCATGGCTTGAGCCTACCCTACTGTAAATCCACTTTGCACTACAGGGAACAAAGGAGACTAAATCTTTCTTAGGTAACTTAATGTGCCCCATCTCCCATTTCAGGTGGAGGGAGCATATCAAATCGTGTCACGGATAGGGCAGGTCTGGGCAGGGAGGAAATGGGCTGATGCTCACCATAACATTTAAGAAGCACCAATCCTGCAAACACTTACACATATGCTTTGCTTTAAGTATGTGAGTAAACTCATTGAAATCAATAGTCCTGCTCACGTGCTTAAAATTAGTCATCTGCATAAGTGTTTACAGGATCAGGATGAACAAGCCCCCATTTTAATGTAGTTTTTGTCTGAGACTATATATATATAAGTAGGGCTGTCAATTAATCGCAGTTAACTCACACAATTAACTCAAAAAAATTAATCGCGATTAATCACACTGGTAAACAATAGAATACCAACTGAAATTTATTAAATATTTTGGATGTTTTTCTACATTTCCAAATATATTGATTTCTATTACAACACAGAATACAAAGTGTACAGTGCTCACTTTATATTATTATTTTTATTACAAATATTTGCACTGTAAAATAATAAAAGAAATGGTATTTTTCAATTCACCTCATACAAGTACTGTAGTGCAATCTCTTTATCGCGAAAGTGTAATTTACAAATGTAGAATTTTTTTTGTTACATAACTGCACTCAAAAACAAAACAATGTAAAACTTTAGAGCCTACAAGTCCACTCAGTCCTACATTTTGTTCAGCCACTTGCTAAGACAAACAAGTTTCTTTACATTTATGGGAGATACTGCTGACTGCTGCTTATTTACCTCACCTGAAAGTGAGAACAGGCATTCGCATTGCACTTCTGTAGCCAGCATTACAAGCTATTTACATGCCAGATATGCTAATCATTCATATCCCACTTCATGCTTTGCCCGTCATTCCAGAGGACATGTTTCCATGCTGATGACACACGTTAAAAAATTAACAGGTTTCAGAGTAACAGCCGTGTTAGTCTGTATTCGCAAAAAGAAAAGGAGTACTTGTGGCACCTTAGAGACTAACCAATTTATTAGAGCATAAGCTTTCGTGAGCTAAGTGAGCTGTAGCTCACGAAAGCTTATGCTCTAATAAATTGGTTAGTCTCTAAGGTGCCACAAGTACTCCTTTTCTTTTTGTTAAAAAATTAGTTAATTAAATTTGTGACTGAACTCCTTAGGGGGAGAATAGTATGTCTCCTGTTCTGTTTTACCTGCATTCTGCCGTATATTTCCTGTTATAGCAGTCCTGGATGACAACCCAGCACATGTTCGTTTTAAGAACACTTTCAAAGCCGATCTGACAAAACGCAAAGAAGGTACCAATGTGAGATTTCTAAGGATAAATACAGCACTCGACCCAACTCTGAAGTGCCTTCCAAAATCTGAGAGGTATGGAGAATGCTTTCAGACGTCTTAAAAGAGCAACACTCTGATGCAGAAACTACAGAACCCGAACCACCAAAAAAGAAAATCAACCTTCTGCTGGTGGCATCTGACTCAGATGATGAAAATGAACATGTGTTGGTCTGCTCTGCTTTGGATCGTTATCGAGCAGAACTTGCCATCAGAATGGACGCATGTCTTCTGGAATGGTCCTTGAAGCAGGAAGGGACATATGAATCTTTAGCACATCTGGGACATAAATATCTTGCAAAGCCGGCTACAACAGTGCCATGTGAATGCCTGTTCTCACTTTCAGGTGACGTAAACAAGACATGGGCAGCATTATCTCCTGCAAAAGTAACCAAACTTGTTTGTCTGAGCTCAAGTAGTACTGAGTGGACTTATAGGTTCTAAAGTTTTAAATTATTTTATTTTTGAATGCAGTTATTTTTGTACATAATTCTACATTTATAAGTTTAACTTTCATGATAAAGAGATTGCACTACAGTACTTGTATTAGGTAAATTGAAATATACTATTTCTTTTGTTTTTTACAGTGTAAATATTTGTAATCAAAAACAAATATAAAGTGAGCACTGTACATTTTGTATTCTGTGTTGTAATTGAAATCAATATATTTGAAAATGTAAAAAACATTTTTCTTCAGCTTCTAACTTACAATTATGAAGAATAATGCAGGAAAATTACCATAAATCCTTTTAAAAAGTCCTTCATACAAGCCTATGTACAAAATTTCAGTGAGTTTTAATTATATGGAAGTTTGAAGAGTGTGAGTTATTTCATTACTGAGCTCATTAGGAACAAAAACAAGTTTGACAAAGGGTGCTAAATTACTTAAAGGAGCCATTTTTAAATTAAACTTTAATTCACAAACTAATTAACGGATTTACTTTTAAATTCTCAGAAAATTCTCATTCTATACTCAAAGAATAAAGCTGTAATTCTGAAGAGAGTACATATATGTAGAAACTGGGTGACTATATGTGAAAAATTCAACAAAATCTTATCTATGGAGTCTCAACTGGCCCCTCTAAAATTTACAAATATACACTTGGCACACATGCACTTAAAGAGACAGACACACACACTTAACACACTTAAGTTTCTGTTGCTTTAAAGGATTTTACTATGAGAGAGATTCTGTGTACATTTAGGGCCTGATCCAAATCAATGGAAAGACTCCCATTCATTTTAATTGGCTTTGGATCAATCTCATAATGTGGGTGCAAGAAATGGTATAAATTTTCAAACCAGTAACAACTTTTAAACTGTATCTATTCTGTGTATGAAGCAAACATTTGTCTGAAGGCTGCAAAGAGTTCTAAGTCTTGAGCCTTCATGGTGCATATCTTGATTCAGCAAAGCCAGTTGGCCCATTCTCATTGGTTAGCATTGGATCAGGCCAGAGTGCTAAGTACCTTGCAGGATTTAGCCGTTAATAAGGAAAATGTCATTCCGTTCTCATATTCCTCTCACTGAAGCCAATGGCAGAGCTTGCTGACTTCACTGGGAATGTATTCAAGTAATGAATCAGGTGATTTTGGTTGAAATTTGCAATTCAAAAGCTGCTATTTGGAAAAGTAGCATTTGAAACTGTGTTGCTGTGTTGTGCCTCATGTAGATCAGTATCAAATAAATTTCCCTATTGTACCTCTTATAATGTTAACACAATACAGGGAGTGCTGTTTGCTTCATCTCCATTCTCCTAACTGCAACATCCTTTTCAGTTTAAATTATACAGAAGTGAATAATTATTGAGGCCTTCTATTTACCATCCTTAGAAGATTTAATTTAGCCCAATAAACATTGTGAAGCAGCCCTTTTGGATTTGCAATGACATATAATTTACTTGGAGCAAATGCTTTGGGTTCAGCATAAAGGCCATTCATCAGGCAAATCTGAATCAGAGGCAGTTTAGAGAAAGCATCCTTTGTCTAATTGTTTTCCATCACAAACAACATGTGGGAAAGAGATTTAGACAATATTTTCAAACATTATAAGCTACATAATTATTGTCCTCTGCAAACCCAGTAATAGTTTTGCAATCACAACTGTGCTTTATCTGTCTAATCACCTATTCACTGTGACCAATTGCAAGCTCAGCATTGATGAGGAGGCATTTAGTAATATTAAGTACAAAACACGAGATTTAAATAATGTTGAGTTTATGACACAAACCAACAAAAGCCAGGAAATTCAAAAGCAAGGCGCACACTCCATCCTTAATTCCTGTCATTCTCCTAGGTATAACAGCACATATGAGAGTTCAAAGACCCACACTGTACAGAGACCTTTGTAATGCTAAATCACAAAGGAATGAGTTAGAAATGAAGCATCAGGCTTAATTTTTAATTTGCATACCTGTTACAAATTTATGGAGCAATGTGAACATTATTCTTGTATCATCTTCACCATAAAATCAAAACAAATCAACCTTTTGTGAAAAGGTATAAAGACAATGGGCCAGATCCTGGCCTCACCTATCTCCAATTTGTGCTGCTCCGGTGACACAAAGAGGACAGATAGGTGTTCTACTAGGATAGCTAGAAATTCCCTCTGTGTTGATGTAGCCAGCTCTGTGGGATCTACTACCGGCCCCCTTTACAGAGTGGTAAGTGTTTTGGTGAGAGAAGGGGTAGAGCCTGGGCACAGGAGGCCATTCCAGCTGATGCAAGATAAAGCAGTCTCAAGGTTGCTCTAACTTACACCTGGGGTCTCTAGCCTCTGGCTTTCCCCAGGATTGGTGGAAAGGTGTCAATACCCTGCTAATCCTACTCTTAATCACACTCAGGCACACTTGAAAATCCATCCCAATATTAATGCAAGAGGCTATCCCAGTTTATTGGGTAAAAACATAATAAATGAGTGTAGAAGGATATTTTGTATTTTTATAGTCCATGTACATTGTTATTTATAAATGCATATTCTGATGTATAAATTGCCCTGGATTATTTTGGTTCTATCCAAAGGAATATAGTGGCTCTCTAAAAGCTATTATTGGTCTACCAAGTGCTATATGCACTGTGATGCTCATACTAATTTTGCGAATGTGTATTGT
This sequence comes from Lepidochelys olivacea, assembly GCF_965140295.1. Lineage (NCBI taxonomy): Eukaryota > Metazoa > Chordata > Testudines > Cheloniidae > Lepidochelys > Lepidochelys olivacea. The sequence continues at coordinate 106,142,689 of NC_140417.1, forward strand.
TTACACAATGGAGTGAAATGGCAGCTTCCCAGCCATTAGGGCCTACAGTGTAAATATGTATATTGCCACATTTTAAAAATTGGATTTTGACTTGACAAAATACAATAGCTTCGAAACAGCTGTTATGGTCTATCATGGAAATCCTTCTTGGTTTGTGAGTCATTGACCCAATGGACTATAATACGAGCTCTTTGGAGCTGTTGTGTTCACCCAGCTGCATCTGATGTGCCTGATGTGTGCCCTTTGCAGCATTATGGTCTATCATGTCAGTCCAGCGGCTGTGCATGCATACTAGAGATTCTTATAGGCTGTAGCTTATATACATGGACACTAATCTTTCATTCTCATTCATTCATATATTTGTGTGACACCTCCTTCTTCCACCCCCAAAATTACCATTTTGTCACACAAGTTTTTAGAAAAGAGAAAAAATGCAAGTGCAGTTCATGACTTAAAAAACTCATCAGTATGAGAAGCATGAAGCAAGGAAGTGGTTGAAAGAAGCAAAAAAAAGCAAGTACTTGTATATCTTTTTGCACATATACTAAGCATGGCAAAGAGTGTCATGCACATTGTTCAGTGTAATCAGGAGAGCATGTCAGCTGTAACAGGAGTAGATATGTCCAGGTAGGTAATAAGGAAGCAAGTGACAGCACCTCAGATGCTAGGATTGAAAGTTGCCCTCCAGAAGAGGGCCAGCACAAGATCTTTGAGATCCTTAAGGTCTACTTAAGTCCTCAAAATAGGGGGAAAGGGGGATTTAAATGATGAATAGGTATTTTCTGGCCTACTGCACAGGAATGAATTTCATCCTCAGGTATCATGATGAGGAGCAAAGTATAAAAACATAGATAGATAATCTTCACTGACAATGCTCCAGCAAGCAGTGTGGTGGGTTTGTATTTCGCTGTGTAGTAATAACCTTAAACCCACTTTACATTTATAAAATAATTTTCATCACAGTTTCATAAACAATAGCTAGAAATAACTCTTGTTAAACTATCCATTACTTGTTGATATTCCAAAACAAAGTTATTCTATTTTTAAGGTAACATAGATTCCGGACATTAGAGGATGTTTATAGATATCAATAATCACGCACCGATTGATATGGCTTATATTTATGCCAATATATATTAAAGAGTCCTTTATTTTCTTCTGAATATTAAGCTCATTTTAATGACTGGCCAAAAAAACCCTAGAGAAATCACAGATTACATCTCATTCACGAGACATGATTTACCACAGTTGTAATTCTTGACCTACAATTTCTGCAGACATTTTAGAGCTATCAAACAACTGAAAAAGCAGTCCTGCACCTTTGGTGAATCCGGAGCCTTAGTAGCTTAGGGGGAGAATTTAATTTAGCCTATTTAAGCTAGAAAGATCAATACAGAAGTTATCTTGTTGTATAAAGAATAGAATTAACAAATACAATCTACATGACAATACACTCAAACATTTAATTTGTATAGGAACAGGCAGTGCTATTCATTTTGATACAAGGAAATCAAGAGTCATAGCTTGCAGCCACTCTTTTAAACCAGATTTTGAGCACAACCCCTCAAGGGCTGTTTCTACCAATTTTCCAATAAATCATGTAATGACTTTTAGAAAAGACAGATATTTAATTCTTGAATTAGAACTATAGGACCATAACAAAAGACTCAAAGCCCTGTTTTTCTACCATACTTTCATGCAATCTCTTTAAACTGATTGGGTATGAAAAGATACATTAATTAGGCAATTAGGTATTTGGGAGATTATGGAATGAAGTACTGAGGGCTGACCTGTAGTACAGAGATCAAAGTTTACTGGGAGAAAGTCTCAGTCTATTTTGTTTACAGCCCTAAACTGTTGTTTCAGTCTATACAAATTTATAATTTTTTTTGCTGGCGGGGGGGAGGGTTCAATATATAGATTTGCAGTTGATGAAATATACTGGTGAAAAGTCAGAATTCATGTATATAGAAAATACCAGGTCTTAATTACTCACGTTTTACTAAGTTGCATATATGGAAAAACAATTTGATTTATGCATATTGAATAGAAATTAGTTAAACATAATTAGTAAAATGTTCCTAAATAACTTCACAACTACCAACAGCTACTTTCTTTGGGGAAGAGGGGGGAAATAATGAAAACACAGTCAAAACAACATCATCTATCACCAAATTCTCCTGCCCCCAGAGTCCTAGTCCAACAGAAGACACATATTTCTTAGCAGCATATGAAGGATCCACAGGATTTGCTTCTCTAATGGTGGAAAATATTAATGTCGCACTGGGCCATTGGGCCAGATTCTGACCTCAGAAACCCCATTGAAAATCCTGAATAATTCAAATGAAAAATATCACAAAGACAAGACAATGTTCCAGGGGAAAGGATAGCTTTAGAGGAAAACTCCATGAAATGCAGAGAGGAACAGGATTCACGTATGTTTTTGCTTAGTTTTCTTGAGCGAACACCTAGCTTCTGCAATAGATCTGTTTTTTTCTCTTTCATGTCTGGTGGATGGTGTTTTTTTTTTCTTTGTATGTTACATGTAGTTTATTGGCTAAAGACCACTGTTTCTCAAACCACTCTTGGGGCTGTCTAATCCAAGCAGATTGATAAAGGCAGAGTGAGACAGGGTGTGTGGACCATCACAAAATCACATTTCTCTCTTGTGAAGGCAGAGATCACGTGTGGGGAACACACCCTGATTGGCATCATGGTGCTTGTCCCTTCCTAGGGGAATAGCTATTCGTAAATACAAGCATTTCTGACAAGCACTGGGACAGGCCAGCAGATGGTAAGGGGAGCTGCATACAGAAGGTGACACTAGAAAGAATGCTTTTCCTGCTCTACCTCGCCCCTTGACACTATGGAGACTGGAGGAATGAGAATGCTTCCTAAAGGTGGGGGACCTTGAAAACCACCTGCTGTAGGGTGAGTTATGTTGGCAGTGGTAGCAGCAGTTTAGAGAGAGGAATCCATGTGCAGAGCAGCAGTTTGATCATGGCAGCTCTGAGTTGGGGGGAATGGGCACAGCAGGATGAGGAAGCTTTCAGTGGGATCTAGGTAGGCCTTTGTCCCCAGAAATCCAGTGGTGTCCAGATGCCTCTGAGTATTGTCATGATGGGACCTGGTGGGCACAGGTAGAGCAGCACCTTTCTAGAGACCTTTCCTATGGTGTACACCTCGGTTATTGGGTACAGGGCTATGGGACAAGGCAGATAAATGTTTGGACAGATAATTATGCCATAGTCTACTTTGGCGTCAGTCCGCCTTCAGTGCAAAGAAGGGCTGGCATTTGCAGTGAGGCAGGAACTCTTGTGGGAGGTTGCCTCGTGCAGTAATCTAAATGGGAGTGTTTCCTTGCTTAGGCCTTGGAATGGCTAAGCCATGATTACACCTTGGAATAATAGAGATCTTCTAGGGCCTTGGGTTTGAGTGGGATGGATAGATCTTGAGACAGATGTAGAAGCTGTGGATTTCAGCATCAAAAGGAGGAAGGATTCTCCCATTACATTGCTGTTGGGACAGGTGTCTTTAAGAGTTATCCTGTTAGAAATCTGTAACTTTTGGCTAAGTGACCAAAAGTTTATTAAACCTTTAATTTCAGTCACTGTCTATATTGGTTCCTGGACACTCACAATATGTTTGTCATGAAGGACAGACCTAGAATAGGAAGGCAGGGGAATCTGCTGTTTTGTGGAAGCTCATTTTTACCACATACAACTGAGAAACAGTTGAAAAACTGTTTACCAGTCTGTAAAATTTACCCCCATAATACTCCTAAAATTTGTGAAACTGCAGCCTGCAGTGTATAAAAGAGATACATGAAGTAAAGCCACACAGGGTGAGATTTACTTTTTTCTCCCACTATATTTTAACTATGCAAAGCTTTCAATTTGCAAGTTAATGCAATTTGCTAGTTTTAGGCTGAATATTCCCCCTTTTTGGATCTGAAATAAAGTTCTGGCACTAAAAGCAGGAAATGTGGACTAGGATTAGCTATCTGTCTGTCTAAAACAGGCAGCGAGACAAGGGACATCTGGTATGATTAAAAATATAATTCTTTCAAATAAAAACCCAGTGGCTGCAATGGCTCATGGTCCATTGTTTTCCCTCTGATATGAATAAATACATATTTATATCAGCAAATAAAATATAATGTCCTCTCTTGCTCAAATAATGCTACTAGAATTACCATGATACTTTACTAATTGGGATTCATTGGTTTGACATCATCATTTCATAAGGTTGGTCACAAAGAATATTCCTATTATAATTTGCCAGTATTCTGTGCTACCTAGAACAGAATTTTGTAATATTTGTTGCACGTTAACATTTGTTTTCTATCTATATAAATGTACATTGCTTAGTTCCATTGATATGTATTTTGTGCTTATGCTAGCTGTGCACTTTAGGGGGTGCTCCAGTCTTTTTCTAGCTAAACTATGGTAGTGGTTAAGCTATCTAATATTCACTTTTATGAAGTCGGTGATGTTTGAAGCTGAAAGAAAAAATGTAAAAATAAACAAAGCTTGCAAAGTCATACAGAGATGGTAAATTAAGTCTGTGCATTTTAGTTTAATATTCAAAACCAAATATCTCTCACATGCACTCAGGTTAGTGCAGAATCTGTATATTTATCAATATCCCATAGTTCAGCTGTCCTGTTCCTTCAGGAAGTTCTCAAGTATATTTTACACTGTATATGAGACAGAGTTCTAACTAAAAGAAAATTAAACACCTTTTGCCAGCGTCAACTTTCACTCACATATACCAGATCAAATCAATTGTAACTAGCAACATTCTAACATTAAAAAAATGGTTTTAATATATTTGTATTATAAGTGTACTGTTTCCAATATTCAACAAGTAAACTGAAGCAATGGTTCCTATAGTTAAAATCAAAGCTATGTGATGAATTACAGTGGTACCTACATACCTTACTGTAATTAAAGGTTTGTCAGTATTTCATTTAGAAACATCAGGGTCTACAAACTATCCATAAAAATTTTCTCTGGCTAAAAGTTCACGCCAAGGTATTAGGTGAGAAGAACATTATTTTTTAAAAAATTAGCAACAATTAAAAAGAAACCGGTTTAGTCTTTTGAGGCCTGATTCAAAGCCCCATAAAGCTAATAACAGGTTTCAGAGTAACAGCCGTGTTAGTCTGTATTCGCAAAAAGAAAAGGAGTACTTGTGGCACCTTAGAGACTAACAAATTTATTTGAGCATAAGCTTTTGTGAGCTACAGCTCACTTCATCGGATGCATCCGATTTGTTAGTCTCTAAGGTGCCACAAGAACTCCTTCATAAAGCTAATAGAAACACGCTCCTTGTTAGTATTGGGCTTTTGATCAGGCTTTTATATCTCAGGAGTGGAAAAAAATTGAAGGAATGAACTTTTCTGTGTAACCGTAGTTCCAAATGGCTACATTATTTGCTTGAGTCTGAGTCACATCTTGTGTCCTTTAGGTGGACATAACCCGTCTTGAAACCAAAAGGAATTCTGCATGCCCCCAGGCTATGGACGTATGCCCATACCGTGAACTAGGCCCTTTAAAAATGTATGTGTTCAGTTAATTACATTTGAAAATCAGCTACTGAACAAGCAAAATTATTAAAGCACTAGACTTGAAATTAGACGAAGATTTCTAACCATCAGAGGAGTGAAGTTTTGGAATAGCCTTCCAAGGGAAGCAGTGGGGGCAAAAGATCTATCTGGCTTTAAGATTAAACTCGATAAGTTTATGGAGAAGATGGTATGATGGGATAACATGATTTTGGTAATTAATTGGTCTTTAAATATTCATGGTAAATAGGCCTAATGGCCTGTGATGGGATGTTAGATGGGGTGGGATCTGAGTTACTCAGGAAAGAATTTTCTGTAGTATCTGGCTGGTGATTCTTGCCCATATGCCCATATGCTCAGGGTTCAGCTACTCGCCATATTTGGGGTCGGGAAGGAATTTTCCTCCAGGGCAGATTGGAAGAGGCCCTGGCGGTTTTTCACCTTCCTCTGTAGTATGGGGCAGGGGTCACTTGCTGGAGAAATCTCTGCTCCTTGAAGTCTTTAAACCACGATTTGAGGACTTCAATAGCTCAGACATAGGTGAGAGGTTTTACGCAGGAGTGGGTGGGTGAGATTCTGTGGCCTCCGTTGTGCAGGAGGTCAGACTAGATGATCATAATGGTCCCTTCTGTCCTTAGTATCTATGAATCTATGAATTTATATTAGAAAATGGCCCTAGTCAAAACTGGAGATGCAAATACCATAAACCTTGGAAAGATTTACATAAGAACAGCCATGCTGGGTAAGACCAATGGTCCATCTAGCCCAGTATCCTGTCCTCTGACAGTGGCCAATGCCAGATGCTTCAGAGGGAGTGAACAGAACAAGCAATCATCCAATGATCCATCCCCTGTTGCCTATTCCCATCTTCTCGCAGTCACAGGTTAGGGACACCCAGAGCTTGGGGTTGCATCCCTGTCCATCTTGGCTAACGGCCAATGATGGACTGACCCTCCATGAACTTACCTAATTCTTTTTTGAACCCCATTTTAGTTTTGGCCTTCACAATATCTCCTGGCAATCAGTTCCACAGGTTGACTGTGCGCTGTGTGAAATAGTACTTCTTTTGTTTGTTTTAAACATGCTGCCTATGGATTTCATTGTGTGACCCCTGGTCTTTGTTATGTGAAAAGGTAAATAACACATCCTTATTCACTTTCTTCACACCAGTCATGATTTTATAGACATCTATCATATCACCCGCAGTTGTCTCTTTTCCAGGCTGAAAAGTCCCAGTCTTTTTAATCTCTCTTCATATGGAAGCTGTTCCATACCCTTAAACATTTTTTTGCATTTCTCTGTACCTTTTCCAATTCTAATATATCTTTTTTGAGATTGGATGACTGAACTGAACACAGTATTCATGGTGTGAGTGTACCATGGATGTATATAGTGTCATTATGATATTTAATGTCTTATTATCTATCCCTTTCCTAATGATTCCCAAGATTCTTTGTTGACTGCTATTGCACATTGAGCTGATGATTTCAGAAAGTTATCCACAATGACTCCAAGATCTCTTTCTTGAGTGGTAATAGCTAAGTTAGACCCCATCATTTTTATCTGTAGTTGAGATTGTTTTCCAACACACATTACTTTGTATTTATCAACATTAAATTTCATCTGCCATTTTGTTGCCATCACCCAGTTCTGTGAGATCCCTTTGTAACTCTTTCCAGTCTGCTTGTGACTTGACTATCTTGAGTAATTTTGTATCATCTGCAAATTTTGCCACCTCACTTTTTACCAGACCATATAGGAATATGTTGAACAGCACTAGTCCCGATACAGGTCCCTGGGGGACCCCACTATTTATATCTCTCCATTCTGAAAACTGATCATTTATTCCTATCCTTTGTTTCCTGTCTTTTAACCAGCTACTGATTCATGAATGGACCTTCCCTCTTACCCCATGACTGCTTACTTTTCTTAAGAGCCTTTGGTGACCGATCTTGTCAAAGGCTTTCTGAAAGTCCAAGTACACTATATCCACTGGATCGCCCTTGTCCAAGTGTTTGTTGACCTCCCCAAAGAATTCTAATAGATTAGTGAGGTATGTTTTCCCTTTACAAAAGCTGTGTTGATTCTTCCCCTACAATCGTGTTCATCTATGTATCTGATAATTCTGTTCTTTACTGTAGTTTCAACTAATTTGCTTGGTACTGAAGTTAGGTTTACCAGCCTATAATTACCAGTATCACCTCTGGAGCCTTTTTTAAAAATTGATGTCACATTAGCTATTCTCCAGTTATCTGATAGGGAAGCAGATTTAAATAATAGGATTACAAAGCATGGTTAGCGGTTCTGCAGCTTCATATTTGAGTTCCTTCAGAACTCTTGGGTGAATACCATCTGGTCCTGGTGACTTATTACTGTTTAATTTATCAATTTGTTCCAAAACCTCCTTTACTGGGACAGTTCCTCTGATTTGTCACCTAAAAAGAATGGCTCAGGTGTGAGAACCTCCTTGATGGCCTCTGCAGTGAAGACTGATGCAAAGAATTCATTTAGTTTCTCCACAACAGCCTTATCTTCCTCCAGTACTCCTTTAGCACCTTGATTTAGCACCAGTGGCCACGCAGATTGTTTGGCAGGCTTCCTGCTTCTAATGTACATTAAAAAAAATTTGCCATTAGTTTTTGAATCTTTGGCTAGTTACTCTTCAAATTCTTTTTTGCCCTGTGTAAACATACTGTTACATTTGAGTTGCCAGAGTTTATGCTTCTTTCTATTTTCCTCAGTAGGATTTAACTTCCTATTTTTTAAAGGATGCCTTTTTGCCTCTAACTGCTTTTTTTAGCTTGTTTAGTCATGGTGGCACTTTTTTGGTACCCTTACTATGTTGTGTTGTTTTTTTTTAAAAATTTGGGGTATACATTTAATTTGAGCCTCTATTATAGTAGTTTTAAGAAATTGTCATTCAGCTTGCAGGCATTTCACTTTTGTGATGGTATCTTTTAATTTCCATTTAACTAGCTTCCTCATTTTTGTGTAGTTCCCCTTTCTGAAGTTAAATATTGCTGTGGTGGGCTTCTCTGGTGTTTTCCCCCTCACAAGATGTTAAATTTAATTACATTATGTTCACTATTAAGTCTGCATCTAAACTTCACAGCAGGACACTACACCGATATACTGTAACCCGACATTATACCCTCTTACAATGAGCCAAATCAAAACCATGGTCCTGAAGTTTGGATCTGGATCTGAACTTTGTGGCTCCAAGCTAATTCTACTTATATACACCTATTGCCATAGCTCTATGCTTTAGAATGGTAGGAGACTACACAATCTCTGAGATCATAGTGACAATTCCAAAAGATTTACTAGGCCCTACTGGGATGAAATAGGCTTGCTTTTTAAAAGCACCTGATTGATATTACTCTCACTAGGGGCTCTGTGCTCAATGAGGCCAGTATATAAGTAATATGTTCTGGTAAATAATATGCATTGTTTTAATTCTCTAAATTGTTCTTTACACATTCAGTGGCTCAAACATTTTTCATGAGACTTGTTTACACCTTATAACTATTGCAAAACAAGGGCCAGTTTGTAAACCCTTTACTCCCAGTGATGAGCGGTTACAGACAGGAGTAATCCATTCACTTCAATAGCATCTGAAAACCCATCCTTAACTTGCTCCATTATCTCTTAGTGCCGCTTGGGGTCCTTTACACACATGAATAGTCCCACTGAAGTCAATGGCACTACTTATATGCCTAACACTAATCATGTGCTTAAGTACCTTTCTGGTTTAGGGCCTGGGTCTCAAACAGTGAGTGTTCTTCCATAACTGATTCCAGCAACATTCAGCTAAAGCAGGGAAGCTGAAAAAGAAGGAGCGCTCCTCTTTCTAATGCACTGTGGATGTCCCACATATACCTTAGAGAGTTACACATGTATTTTGGTGGGAGAGGTTTACTCAGGGCTATAACTATAGATCTGAATTTGTGGGTGAAAGTCAAATTTTACAGTAGACACTTAAATATGTATGTTAAGAAATTAAAACAACATTCCTCTCTAATAGTTTTAGATAAAGGTTACACTACCAAAATACCCTCTTCTTTAATTCCCAGTTAGAATTAGGATTACGGCATTATGAAGTAAATCAAACAAACAACCCAGGCAAATATATTCCTAGGTTAACCCAAACCTGCCATAAAAGCCCTTCTCCGGCATAGTATAAACAACAAAATTATTGATTAACTTGTATTACTTCACAAGAAGAACAAATTATTGCTGATTAAAGCCATGCAGGTGATAAAGGAACTTAACCAACGAAAGCTGCCAGCTTTAGGTTAGGAAACAGCTGTGTCCCTAATTATGCAGCCTGATTTATACTCTATTAAATCAGTATATAAGTAACCCATTTCTCTGAAAGCATTTAAACCTCTTATATTCCACCAAACACAGCAATTTTATTTGAAATAAATGTATCCAGCTCTTTTGGGAACATATGGTATATTTCTCTCTTATTAATAATTCAGTTCAAATGAGCAAAAATTAGTTGGTGCAGTTACAGCTGATTTTGTCCTGAAAAGATCTGCATTAATTTTAGACATTTTGTAAATTGGGCTATTAAATAAAAGCATTATATGTGAATTACCCTTTAAATTTTAAGCAAGTTGGAGTTTAATGGTATTTTCTAGTCAGATTCATTTTCGATCTTTAAAAAATTACAGTCATTATGGTAAGACAAATTTTTGAAACTTGCTACTTTCATCCAATTACATTTTGTACTAATAAGTAAACTGGAAAACTTTTATGCTTTAATTTCTATATTTTGTCTTACTACTATAAGCCGAATTCTGTTCTCGTTTTCACCTGTGTAAATGACCTCAGGATCTGACCTTGTATCTTTTTATTGGTATTGTTCATATCAAAATATCCTTGTGACTTCTGCTAGTCATTAGCACAACTTCTGCTAGTTGTTGCCACATATGTTGTGTTGTGTGTGTAGAATTACACTGCTATGCTATAGGGAGGTAGGAGGAAAGTGAGTACATAATTTGTAAGAGAGAAATTTCAGTATGCTGCTGTGTTAGTCTAAGATGATCATCAACTGATGTGATCTATTCTCCCAGTGCAAGTGCATAACTTCTATTAGCAGTAGTGGGAGTTATGTTCATGAATCAAGAGAAGAATATGCCCCTGTAAGTTTAAGCTCTACTTCTATTGTAATGGCCAAGTTTGCTTTAAAATTTGTGGATAAGATAGAATGTGGTGTGCCTAGTATTTAATGTAATAATATTCCTAATTAATCAGTTTTTAAACAGTAAGTCTTTTACTTCTCTGAAGCTCTACAGATGTATGTATATAGGATGCAATATATCCCAAATTGTGATGCCTCTATAGACCTATTGACATATATGTTTTGTGAGATGTATTATGCATGATAATACATGCATGGGAAATTTTGTGATGCCCAACTGCATAAGTATGCTGGCACTTAAGGAGTTAAATTGTTGAACACATGCAAATCTAAAACATAATAACTTTATGATGGTGTTTTCTGACTTGTACCTTTGAACCTGACTAAGTTTTCAGCATACCACACAATATTTCAAAAGTCGTGTTTGTTTCCTGTTTTACTAGGTTTGTTTTTGTCACAAAGGTTTGTTTGCCTAATGAGCTTCTAACGAGTTGTCAATTACTTGTGCAAATTAAAGGGAGCAGCCACCAAAGGTAGGCTACCTCAAAATATAAATAAATCATTCCATTTCTAAAAACTGTTTTGCTCACGTCTTCCTTCATGTTCTGTACCTTTTTTGTTATATTGTCTACCATTTTAAAAGGCCATCTAGCTTACATACAGAGTTAAATTCAGATAGTCTAAAAGTAAATGTGAAATACTGGCAAGACATTATGAGGACTGGCAGTATATTTTAAAGGCAGTCTGTCGTTGGAATTACTGAGAGTGTACATTCATAGTACTCCCCCACTTAGTTCTACCACATCCAGTAAGCTTACATCTGCATGCAAATGAGATTCTGTGTGTCCCATATCAATGGAATTAAGTCTGGAAGACACAATGCTGATCAGCCTAATACATTAATACATTTAACTCCTTGTTTCTTATGATCCCAGTTTAAATCAGTTTCTGATGTTTGGTTTGACACTGACACTTATATGGACCCATCCCAAACTTCTGAGTTAGAGCTAAATCCTGGGCCTGTGTTATGACACAGTGAAAGTCAGGGTAAACTGATTCTGCATTAGCCTACGTACTTGGATGCAGGCCTGGTGCATAGATAGCGGCAAAGGAGCAGGCCTCTAAACCTTCTAACCTGCCAGCGTGTAACACAAGCCAATGATGTGCATCACCTGTGTTTCATTGTGTGTGGTGCCATACTTGACAAATTATAATACTCTGCAAGTATAAACCAGTTTTTAAGGATGTTTTGTCATGATGACTCCAATAAACTGGTTTCTGCAAATCACATCTCCCCCTCTCAGAGTTCCATAGCTAGTTTATTTCATTCATGGTGAGAAAACATTCTTAAAAGTAGGTGTTATAATTAAAAAACATTAGAATCTGTTGCTCACAGCACAAAACACAAATGTTCCGTACTTCAGTCATTGGGGGCGCCAACTGGGAATGTCCCTCCCTAAGCTGCTGGGTGCTCAGGAAAAGAGTTCCCTGTCTGGGCTTTTTGTGGGATTCTAGCAGTAGCAGAAGGAGGTCTATACCCAGACTCTTCCAAATCCAATTAATGCAGCTTCCCCTCTCCTCCCCTAACACTCAACTCTCCAATACCATATGCCCACACCAGATAAGATTTCTATTGTCCCCCATTCATTTTTACTTACCCCCACAGTGCATGCAGCCTGCACAATGCAATTATTGCAGCTCCCATTTACCCCTGTCCTCCAGACAAAGTGTCATTGTCTCCTCTCCCCACAATACAATTAATGTCACTCCCCTCTCATTGTCCTTCCCTTCTGCCCCTCCCACCCCCTTCAGTTATTGCTGACTGGGCCATCCCTGCCTTAGGACTGTGACTGCTGCTGTGGCAACCCTCCTGCCTTCTTGCAATTCAGAGACCTCCAGCTCCTCTTGACGCTGCAGTATGGGTCCCATGTCTCTCTGTCACACTCCACTCCTCTCCCCTCCAGCAACAGGGAGAAGCCTGTATGGGAAAAGAGGGGACCTGCCCAGGGACTAACAGTAGCTTTCAGATAGTGAGGAGGAAGAAAGTGAAGCAGAGCAAATGCCATTTTTGCAGACAGGAGCAGAAAGACCCCTGAAGAACAGGATTGAATCTGTTCATTCCTCACCCATCCCTTTCTGTAACAATGGTATCAGCATTACTGCACTTCAGTCCAGCCACCCCCATTCCATAGACATCTGCATGGCTTTATGGGGCAGGGAGGATGAAGCAGTCACATAGCAGAGCATACTGCCCAAGGTGGTACATTTGAAATCTGAGAAGAGATCTATACCCATGATGTGACTAGATTGAGCTAAATTGAGCTTTATAAGCAGAGGAGAGCAAGGGGAAGGATAGACATTATAAGGATTATCAATCCCCATTCTTCAGGGCAAAAGCTGATCACCATCTGTGGTCAGGAAGAAATGTTCCTGATAGGATAACATAATGACGCTGTACAAATAACAATCCTTCTTGGACAACCTTCTTACATCAGAGACTGCTACAAATTATCCCCAAACTCATAAAAGGCCTGATTCTGATCTCACACATTTTACACTGGTTTAACTGTATTTGCTTCTATGAAATTACTTCTGATTTTATAGTGGTCTAATCAGGCCTAGAATAATGTTTACTGAGTAAAGCTCTGCTCCATCTTTAATAGAAGGGCACCTCCATGAAGCTACTGCTTTTTTAAAAAGAAATATTTTTGGTCCTTGGCTGGACATTTAAGACAAGTTTCACAGGCTTGCAAAATGTGTGGTTCCAGAGAGGATAACTTAAATGTCCAAGTAAAGACATATATATTATCTATATTTTATTGAATTCTTCATGCTTTATTTTGTTCAGTAAAATATGTGTATATGTACACCCTACTATAGAAAATGTACAACGGTTTGAGCAGAGTACCATTATGCCAAAATGAGCTACACGAGGCATCGTAACCCACCGATGGACACTTTTTTAACTCAAGAGGTAATGCTTTCCCATTGCATACTAATAATTCCTACTGATGTACTGAGTCTGATTCTCCATTAACTTGTGTGGTCCTTTATACCAGTGCAAAGTGAGTGTTAAGTGAGTGTAAAAGGCTATCCCAGGAAGATGGGAGTATTTGTATACCCACTTAACACTCACTTTGCACATGTGTAAAGGACCACACAAGGTGCAGAGCAATGGAGAGTCAGGCCCTCTTTGTTCTTCAGTGTAGTGGTTTGCTTTATATTTGTATATAGAGTTACAAGCATTGTGATTGGTTCAGGTCTCTATACCTGACTGCAGTGTTTGCTATTGCCCTCGGACCAAAGAACAGATCTATGTAGGTACTTATATGAATCAGAATGTACTCATATGGCCTAGTATCCGAACACTTGTAACATCTATGTAAAAGAGGGAATAGTCCATCTATCACACATCTCTTACACGCCATACCTCTGCTCCTTCTGACAGTGCTTTTTGGTGTTTTCTCATATTATTTCTCATGCATATAGCCAACATACATAATCAAACAAAAAACCTGAGGTTAATAATGATTAATACTGATAAGATTAAAAGGGAATAAATTACATTCAAATGAATGTTTTTATCTTTAAGCAATATTCTACTTCCATGACCTTGAGCATGGTTAATATTTTCCTGGTATATACCTCAGGGGCCAGATCTTCAGGTGAAGCCATGCCTATTTACACCAGCTGTGGATCTGGTCCAATATATACAGACAACAAAGGGGAATGTGATCCCTTTTTTGTAAAAAGAAAAGGAGTACTTGTGGCACCTTAGAGACTAACAGATTTATTTGAGCATAAGCTTTCGTGAGCTACAGCTCATTTCATCTGATGCTATAGCTCACGAAAGCTTATGCTCAAATAAATTGGTTAGTCTCTAAGGTGCCACAAGTACTCCTTTTCTTTTTGCGAATACAGACTAACACGGCTGCTACTCTGAAACCTTTTTTGTAAAGTGTTTCATGCCTCTCAGAGCAAAATTCATGGTTCTGTTCGCCTTAATTCAGAATTTTTATTCAGTATTCAGTCAGCTTCTTGTCCCAGCACCTTACCATGTGAGCTGCCCCACAGAAATAACTGTTGTTCTTTTCCACTGCCTGCATCTGATGAAGTGAGCTGTAGCTCACGAAAGCTTATGCTCAAATAAATTGGTTAGTCTCTAAGGTGCCACAAGTACTCCTTTTCTTTTTGTTGTTCTTTTGTTGCTGTTGTTTTCAGTTGTAAGGTATAAACAAACAATTGGTGATTAAATCACTTTAGCATATTTAAAGTAGCCTACAGAGAAATTCTCTGCAGCGTAGAGATGAGGGATTCTCTTCCACTCCTCACACCACATTTACCCAGTGCTTGGGCCAGGTCTCGGTTTCAAGCTGAATAATTTATAGCATTATTTGAGTAAACATTACCTGTTCCATATATAGATCATCCCCACTCCCATAGTCCACTGGTTACTGTTCATACTGCAATCTCATATGGCATGGAGGAAAGAGAGAGAGTGCAGATTTCTCTCCTATTTCTGGAATGTCTTCACCGTCCTCCCCACCTCCACTCCCCAAAATTGCTATAGATAAGCCCTT